>NC_086444.1:617924639-618524639 GCF_028390025.1 Pseudophryne corroboree | reverse complement strand
CTATGACCTTTGCTATAATGTGGAGACACATTACTGTGTCCAATGAACAATGAGATTATAGGGACCATTGTATTGTGAATGTATGTTGTGTATATAAAGACCACCATTGCCTGGCCAGACACTCACTCTCTCTGAAGGCTTTCTCTCTGAATGCTGAGGGCTGGATCCAGGACGCGCTTGCGAATCATCCCCACGTATGTATATTTCTCTGTAGCCATTTTGTTATCCATTTTGTTCGCCATTTGTTCCCATTGTGTTCTCATTCTATTCGCTCTTGTTTGCGATTGTTCGCTATTGTATGTATTATTCTCTGTTATTCTGTTTAGATTTCTATGTTAGTTTGTAGTGTATAACTTGTATTGTGTTTCCCCTTTTCTCTAAACCATCCACGGCGGTGTTAGAGCTGCTGTGGTTTTTAAATCCAAACCAGGTCTTGTGTTTTCACTGTTTATTGCAAAGGGCTTTTCTTAGCGTCTCAATTGCTCAAACAGCATACACCTTATTAAGGTTTCTAATCGTTACATCATTTCAGTACTTGGTTATTAAGGTTTAGAGTATAAGTATATTATTACTGTGTTTTATTAGCAAGGTTTAAAAGGTTATCCACTGTGTGTGCGCCCACTGTGTGTAATCCGTACACTCAGCGCAGCATGTGTACGCCAAGTGCGTACCACGTGCGGGACTCTGTACGCAAATAGCGTACAAAGTGCGTAGCACGTGCACGTGGTCTAGCGGCCATAACGGCTCCACGGTATTAGTATATAGCTTCATGTTTAAAGGTAACAATTACTTTCCTAGGAATGTGTGGGTACTGCCGCAACTGGATCCCAGGGTTTTCCATACTGGCCTTACCTTTACAAGAGATGGTCTCATCAAACAAACCAGATCGGATTTCGCACACAGATGAGTCCGAACTGGCATTTGAGAGACTCAAACAGTGCCTATCGCAGGCACCAGCATTAGGTATGCCAGATTATGGGAAACCCTTTTAACTGTACGGTACGGAAAGTGCTGGGTGTGCGGCAGGTGTTTTAACCCAGAAACATGGTGATGCCAGCAGGCCGGTAGCCTACTACAGCGCTCAGCTAGACACCATAGCACGATCTCTCCCCACATGCTTGCGAAGTGTTGCAGCGATAGCATTGCTAGTGAGTAAAAGCGAAGATGTAGTGTTGGGACACAACCTGACCATCCATACACCTCATGCAGTGTCAGCCTTACTGAATTCTGCCCAAACCAGACACGTCTCATCTGCACGGTTTACAAGGTGGGAATTAGCACTAATGGCCCCTGTAAACATCACCATAAGGAGATGCAGCGCACTAAATCCTGCAACGTATCTCCCAGGTGTGCCTGGACAGGCACAAAGGGTGGGGGATGAGAGTGATGGTGAAGGAGGATTTAGTACAGACACTGACACACATGATTGTATGGAATATTTGACCCAAAATTTCACTGCAAGGCCCGACATCAGTGACAACCCACTGGAAGGTGTAGATTTTACTTTTTACACTGACGGTAGTTGCCACAGACAGACGGACTCGGGAGACTTGTGTACTGGATACGCAGTCATAGATGACAAAGGTACCATAGAAGCGGAACCCCTGGGCCCACCTCACTCAGCACAAGTTGCTGAGCTGGTCGCCCTAACCAGAGCGTGTGAATTGGCTAAGGGTAAGTCCTGCCAATATCTACACGGATTCTAGGTATGCCTTTGGAGTAGTACATGATTTCGGGGCCCTATGGCGCCTTAGAAATTTTATGACGGCAGCTGGCACACCCGTGGCGCATGCGACCCACATCAAAAGACTTCTAGCAGCGATACAGGAACCTGACAGAGTGGCTGTTATCAAGTGTAAAGCCCACACATACAGCCAAGACCCAGTGTCACTTGGTAACAGCCGGGCAGACGAAGCTGCTAAATCAGCAGCCAGTACCCCCATACAGACAGACATCACACAACTGATGGTATTCAATACCGTCAACACACAGAAATTGAGTGAAATGCAAAATTTGTGTTCCCCACAGGAAAAGGCAGTCTGGAGGTCAAAAGGATATGGCCAGGAGTCCTCAGGACTCTGGACAGATGGACAGGGTAAGCCAGTGGCACCCAGAGCATACCTTCCAAGTTTAGCTGAGGCGGCATATGGTCTGACTCATCTAGGCAAAGAAGGTATGTGCAAGTTGGTAAGAGCCTACTGGTGCGCACCAGGATTTTCTTCTCATGCGGGTAAGAGGGCAATGACATGCCTCACCTGTTTGAGGAAGAATATTGGAAAGGCGATACCAACAGAACCATCCCATATCCCGCCAACGGACGGCCCTTTTCAGGTAATACAAATTGATTTCATACAATTGCCACCTTGTAGAAATTTAAAGTATGTATTGGTTTGTATTGATGTGTTTTCAAATTGGGTTGAAGCGTTCCCCGCTGCCACAAATACTGCTGTGTTTACTGCAAAGAAAATTGTGCAGGAATTTGTGTGCAGGTATGGTATCCCTAGGATAATTGAAAGTGATAGGGGTACCCATTTTACAGGTGAAGTCTTTCAGGTAATGTGCAAATTAATGGGAATTAATAGTAAGCTGCATACTCCGTACCGCCCACAGGCGAGTGCGAAAGTGGAAAGAGTAAACAGCACTATTAAGAACAAGTTGAGCAAAGTAATGGCTGAAACTGGATTGTTGTGGCCAGAAGCTTTGCCACTTGTACTGTACAGCATCAGAACCACTCCCAGGTCCCCTCTTAACCTGTCACCCTTTGAGATTCTTTTTGGTCGACAACCCCATGTAATGATTGACCCCCAGGATGATTTGAAATGTAACAATGAAGTCACTGTAAAGTATTTGGTTAAGATGAGCAAGCAGTTGAGGAATCAAAACAGCAATCTAAAGCTAGTGATTCCTGATCTGCCAGACAGTAATTGTCATGACATTGAACCTGGGGATTATGTAATGATTCGCAATTTTCTACGCTCAGGTTGCCTGATTGACCGATGGGAAGGACCGTACCAAGTCTTACTGACCAGCATGACAGCATTGAAGGTTGCCGAAAGAGAGACTTGGGTCCACTCGTCCCACTGTAAGAAGGTCGCTGACCCAGAGAAAGCCCGTGATAAAGAGCAAAGTGTGGAGGAAACCATATCACTGGAGTGTCTGTTCCGGGAAGGTTGAGAGGCAGGACTGTTGTCACGGCACCTGAGCACAGAGAACTACAGGATCAGAGGCGGTTGTCGCGCCAAGTTTTCTTTCCCTCCTAATTATTTTTTTCCCCCCATTACAACTCTTTCTTTCTCCTCCTGCAAGATGGACTAGCCCCAAGAGATTGCATTCCGTGTTTTCCTGTTGACCCTGTTGTTGACCAGAGCAGTCTATTTCTGTGAGAGTACCAGAGAGGTCGAGAAAGGATCTGGAATGGGTTCTGATGACAAGGATGGATTCGTAGAATTCCGAGAGCAACACAATCACTGAGCAAAGGCGAGTATCAGAAAACGATCTGGTAGCCATGACACTAAGTGACACTGTGAAGGATTGTTAGCTGAAGAGAATTGTATCTGTAGGAATTGTGAAAACATAGTTGAGGACGGGTGCATCCAGAGATGTCAGTCCAGCATTAATATCAACATGGACCGTCATCCATTGAGTGACTATCACTCATTAGTGAGTAAGGTTTTAAACCAAACGGAATGCTGGGTGTGCTCACAAGTACCTCAAGGTCATAGAAAGTCAGGACTAGTGCCATACGCTTTAACGATAGATGAGGTATTTGAATTAAGGGGTGGGAGACCGGTGGACAAGAAATTTAATATTTCTAAGCCTCCTAGTTTGAAGCTCCACCAATATCATGTGGATAGGTCCTTAATATGTTTTAACATTTCCAATCCCCGAAAGCCGGGAAATTGGGAAGTGACATGGAACAACCAAACCATGACATTCTCACACAGAGCCGATAGAATGCCCGTAGACTCAGAGCTTATACGCCAAATAGCCAACGGTGGGAGATATTTTCAGTATAGGTACACTCTAGGAAGTAGGACCATGCGAGTTGGAGAAGTATCACCAGGATACTGTGCGCATATCATACAGCCTGATACGTGTACTGAACGGATGAGAGAGTTAGGGATAGGATTTTTCACCTGGAAGGTTTGTAATATGGTGATGTCATATTCTGTCCCATATGTCCTTCCCGATGATGCATATTTCATATGTGGGAGGAAGGCGTATAAGTGGCTTGCCCCAAACTCAGAGGGATTGTGTTACATTGGAAGAGTGTTGCCGGAAGTAATGACCATTACCCATGATAAAATGAAAGACGTTCACCGCAATGCTCAAGCTCCTTACACTCACACCCATTACGAACACATTGTTAAGAGACACCTTATAGATAGGACAGAGCATGCAGCCTCTGATTTGATCCACGAATCCACAGGGATTCAATTCCTACTCGCGCTAGATATCACCCGTACCGCCAGAGGAGTTATAAATTTTAGGTATATAACTGCGCTAGCGAACCTGATAGACAATATCACCGAGATGTATGATGACACCTTCAGGTATACTGGGAGAGAATTGCAAGCTTACAAAACGGAACTGATCCAGCACAGGATGGTTCTAAATTACATCACAGCGGTGACAGGCGGGTATTGTGTCACCCTAGCAACCCAGTATGGTGTAAAGTGCTGTACGTATATCACAAACAGCACTGATGACCCAACCGAGGTCATAGATCAAAAGATGGACGATATCTTGCAATTGAAGTGGGAGTTCCGAAGGAGACACAACCTTACCCTTACTTCTGTTAGTAATGAACTGACCGGCTGGGTATCATGGTTGAACCCACGCAATTGGTTCTCAGGTTTAGGAGAATGGGCCCAAAATGTTATCGTTAAGTAGGGAAATTCCTCTCGTGTATCCTAGGAGTTGTCATAATGATTGGTTTGATATTTAGATGTGTTCAGATTTTAATGAATTGCAAGCGTAGTACCAAATTGATGAGTTTGAGGAGCGAGGGCATTGTAACCACAACTGGTTTAATTTATGACCCATCAATCGAGACAATGCTGTGATAAGACGTGATTCCACGGTCCGTTTCTTTCACCCGTTTCTCCTTTGTTTTTCTCCAAGGTAAAAAGACATCCACTCGGAAGAAGATTTTGATGACATTTTATACAGACCATTGA
This sequence comes from Pseudophryne corroboree, assembly GCF_028390025.1. NCBI lineage: Eukaryota > Metazoa > Chordata > Amphibia > Anura > Myobatrachidae > Pseudophryne > Pseudophryne corroboree. The sequence goes on along the minus strand of NC_086444.1, from coordinate 618,519,459 downwards.
TGAACTTTTTCACAGACATTTGATGAACTTTTAGAGACTTTAACTTTCTATGGACACTTGAAAAACTTTGCTTGCCACTTACAGCAAAGATACAGCAACCCGGACAAGATATCAACAAGACATCAACAAGACATCCAAGGACAATCACATACATTATCATATGAATACATTTATAACGCATGTTTCTTATCTTCATCTCTACGATCTTCAGGTAGTGACACACATAGTCGACAGGTAATCTAGGTACATATATTAGCACTCACATATTTTCCCCCTTCATGTATCATCAACTAATGTGCACCCCATTTGTTGGAACTAAAAGCTGAAAAGAGCTCGGTAGAGTTTGTTAGCCCACTTACAGACCCTTAATACGGGATAAGAAGGATTCAATGTATACTTCGCAATACCTCGAAGCTTGTACGGCACGATGATACATGACCCCTCAGACATGAATTTCATACATACATGCTTTTACTATCCCACTAGGTCATACATTTCCCACCTTCTCCCCTCCTCCCTACACCCAATCATATATAGGTATTTCACGGTATTATACATTTGTCTGCTTAAATTGTTTAGATAAGTGGCAGTTATTGTTGACTGCCAAAGGGTGGACTGTGAAAGTTGAAAAATATCATGATGCATATGCCTTGTACTAACCCCTCATGCACACGCGCGCTGCACATATCTGTCATTTGCGTAAGATCGCTCCGGCGATCACGCGCGTGGTATGCGCATTTACGGTAGAGTTTGTAAGCGTCTAGCGTGTGACTCGATCGTAGCATATTTAACCCATATAGTGTGTTTTGTAGTAAATATTCCCCTAGACAATGTCAGCAAGTATGTTTAGTTTAAACTGTTCCTGGACAGAGAGATTCCTCTTTATATGATAGGAAGGGTCAGACAAAGGTTGAAAGGTGGTGTCTAGTATCCAGCTGTAGGGTATTTTAAGAGTAACATTCCGATGTTGGTTAGGAAAGGATCGCTCGCTCCTGCGTATAGTTATGTGCAAAAGTAGTTTATGAACATATATTGTATTTGCTGTAAATTACACATGCGGCGGGAATCCTGAGGATACCTCCCACCAGAGCAGTTGGAGAAAGACACAGCCCACCTGTTCAAATCCACCTATGACCTTTGCTATAATGTGGAGACACATTACTGTGTCCAATGAACAATGAGATTATAGGGACCATTGTATTGTGAATGTATGTTGTGTATATAAAGACCACCATTGCCTGGCCAGACACTCACTCTCTCTGAAGGCTTTCTCTCTGACTGCTGAGGGCTGGATCCAGGACGCGCTTGCGAATCATCCCCACGTATGTATATTTCTCTGTAGCCATTTTGTTATCCATTTTGTTCGCCATTTGTTCCCATTGTGTTCTCATTCTGTTCGCTCTTGTTTGCGATTGTTCGCTATTGTATGTATTATTCTCTGTTATTCTGTTTAGATTTCTATGTTAGTTTGTAGTGTATAACTTGTATTGTGTTTCCCCTTTTCTCTAAACCATCCACGGCGGTGTTAGAGCTGCTGTGGTTTTTAAATCCAAACCAGGTCTTGTGTTTTCACTGTTTATTGCAAAGGGCTTTTCTTAGCGTCTCAATTGCTCAAACAGCATACACCTTATTAAGGTTTCTAATCGTTACATCATTTCAGTACTTGGTTATTAAGGTTTAGAGTATAAGTATATTATCACTGTGTTTTATTAGCAAGGTTTAAAAGGTTATCCACTGTGTGTGCGCCCGCTGTGTGTAATCCGTACACTCAGTGCAGCGCGTGTACGCCAAGTGCGTACCACGTGCGGGACTCTGTACGCAAATAGCGTACAAAGTGCGTAGCACGTGCACGTGGTCTAGCGGCCATAACGGCTCCACGGTATTAGTATATAGCTTCATGTTTAAAGGTAATAATTGACATTATCAGAACATACACAAAAACCAACATAAGCCTCCTGGCAGGTCAATCGTGTTGGGAATAGGAGGCCTGATGGAGAAGGCTATAGCAGAGAAGCTATAAGAACCGCAAGAAAGGAGACACATAAGAGGACAAGAGACTCCCTATTGATCTCCAATTCATGCAAAACATCTGAACAAGATAAAGAGTGCCTTAGATTTATAGGCACATTCAATACGGAATGGAGACTAATTTTACAAAGTCTACAAAGACATTGGCATGTCCTAATGACCGATGTAGACCTTCGTGAGATTTTACCTCAAAAGGTCCAAGCCAGCTGGAGGAGATCTAAAAGCCTGAAAGACACTTGGTTAGAAGTCACCTACCATCTGTTACCAAAAGTTTATACAACTCAGAAGGCTTTTACAAATATAAAAATTGTAAGGCCTGGGCTTGGCCTAGCATGTGAGCTGTGAGGTGGTGTCTCTGGAGAGCTCCTGCCAGATTTGATTTTCTGATTGATTAAAAAGTGCCCCAGGGGACCCTAACCCCCCCATATCCTCTACTGCTGACTACCTTTTCCATCTAGAATCGGAGAGTCTGGGCTGCGGAATCAGGGGATCCTTTTAAGTGTGGAGGAAACCATATCACTGGAGTGTCTGTTCCGGGAAGGTTGAGAGGCAGGACTGTTGTCACGGCACCTGAGCACAGAGAACTACAGGATCAGAGGCGGTTGTCGCGCCAAGTTTTCTTTCCCTCCTAATTATTTTTTTCCCCCCATTACAACTCTTTCTTTCTCCTCCTGCAAGATGGACTAGCCCCAAGAGATTGCATTCCGTGTTTTCCTGTTGACCCTGTTGTTGACCAGAGCAGTCTATTTCTGTGAGAGTACCAGAGAGGTCGAGAAAGGATCTGGAATGGGTTCTGATGACAAGGATGGATTCGTAGAATTCCGAGAGCAACACAATCACTGAGCAAAGGCGAGTATCAGAAAACGATCTGGTAGCCATGACACTAAGTGACACTGTGAAGGATTGTTAGCTGAAGAGAATTGTATCTGTAGGAATTGTGAAAACATAGTTGAGGACGGGTGCATCCAGAGATGTCAGTCCAGCATTAATATCAACATGGACCGTCATCCATTGAGTGACTATCACTCATTAGTGAGATAAGCCCCCTTGTATTTCTATTTGCTCAAGGCTGCTGGAATCCCTGCTATATTCTACACACAGTAGCCTGTGTCTGTGTATCCCACTTAATTCCCTGGCATATCTGACACCTATGTTTTAGGTCTATCTACACTACCTGCAACCTCCTGCCTGGTACTTCTAATTGTTAGCCCCTTCAGCTGCGGAATTGGGATTCTCTATTTCCAGGGTCATCTGCCTCCTGAATTTGGATCCCCTCTGCTAGGAGATGACTGGGGGATGGATGGTCGCTCTCATGAATCTGTGCTGCCACTGCTGTGCTGAGATGTGACCTCCTCTGTATTATGTCCTTCTAGTGCCTCCCTGCAATCATTCTAGCTGACACATCTCTCCACGCGACACGGTCGCTCTTGTGTTAGATTGAGTCCCGCTGTACCCCTTTTCTACTGTATTTGAAGTCTCTCTTGAAAAGTGCGATGTCATGCCTCCGAAGAAGCATAAAGCCTCCAAACCGGTCTCTCAGGTCGCCTTCTTTAAGCCTTCTCCATATCGCAACAAGCCTCAGGAAGCTGGAGTTCCTGCGACTGGCTCGACACCCTCAACCATGCTGCCCTCTCCCCAGGCGTCTGCATCCCCCCCTTCCGACTCCCCCTCTTCACCGCGTCTAGAGGATAGTGAGGCTTTAACGGTGGACAGTATGAAACTCCTGTTACATCAATTTAAAGATGAAGTTACATCTGAGTTCAGAGCCATGTTGAAATCCTGCCAGAGCTCTATTGAAGATTTGGGTGAGAGGACCGGTCAACTGGAAACAAAAATGGGCGAAGTGGTGGGCTCACATAATTCCCTTATAGACTCTCATGATACCCTCGAGGGTAAAGTGGTTGCCCTACGGGATAAGGTTGCGGATTTGGAAGATCGCTCACGCAGGAACAACCTTAAACTCAGGGGGGTTCCTGAATCGGTCTCCAATAGCAGTCTTCATGACTATACTATAGAGATTTTCAAGAAACTGCTGCCCTCTGCCATTTCCTCGGATCTGCTTATAGACCGCATACATTGGCTCCCGAAGTCCCGGAGTGCTCCAGAGGGATCATCCAGAGATGTTCTAATGAGGGTTCACTTCTACCATATTAAAGAGTCTCTGCTCAAAGCGGCTAGACCTTCTGACTCAGCAGAGGCGTTAGGCCAGCTTCAACTATTTGGAGACTTGTCGCAGTACACCCTTATTAAAAGACGCTCTTTCCAACCTGTTACCGTAGCTCTTCGGAAGGCTGGCATTGTCTATAGATGGGGTTTCCCCACGCGTCTGCTAATTTCCAGAGATGGTTCCACTATTGCTGTTTCCTCGGTGGAGGACGGTATGAGACTTCTTCGTAAATGGAATCTAGGGGGTGATCGCGGGTCCGGCTCTCCTGATCGCCGACTCCAGCAGGACTGGTCGACGGTTGAGAAGTAGAGACACTCTTGATACGCCTATCTACTAAGAGCGACCTCTGGTCAGCTGAGGTTACTTTTCCAAGATGTATTACTGTAGAGACTGCTGCTGTTAATGCACGCTTGACTTCTAAAATTGCGTTTGCTTTGTGGTTTCAATTCTCCAGGTTAGACAAATATGCGCAGTTGGAAGCTTGGTTTTAGGAGCCAAGATACGCGCTCTGCCTTATTATGTTTTGCTGCGGATTTTGGATTAACCTGCTTATTCTAGATCTTCGTGATTTTCCTAAAATGGCATGTTTATACAGTTTCACATTTCTATATTCTGTGGGTCGTGTGGATTTTTCTTTCCTTTTTTTTTGTATGTCGAGATTCACAACCATCGGCTGGTTGATTGCGGGGGGGTTGGCCACCAACTGTCACAACTGAGGGCCTGAGCTGACGGGAGGCAGCCTCAGTTGTAGGGGCTGAGATGTACCGGAACCTGGGAGGTTGTATCAGACCCCTGGACATGTAAGTAACATAATAACTGCCCGAAGGCGTGACCACGACAACTTAGATAAAAGTCAATGATGTTTATTATGACAACTCCGCATCACAGCAGCAATAAAGGAAAACGTAAAAGTCAGCAAAGAATAAATACAGTTCCTGAGTACTACAGCATGGCAGGAGCCACAGGGCACTGGTAGTGTGAGATAGTTCTTATGATCTTCTAGATGGAAAGTCCTTACCAGGCCCGGCTGTAGCAATGGAGATAACCCAGGATTGTACCAGCTGGTGTTCCAGGAAGAGCTGGGTTGCTGAAGGTAAAACAGCTGCTGTGGATACTGGCTGGAACCAGACTGTTGTTAGCACGGAGTGGATACTGGCTGGAACCAGTTAAATAATAAATGAACTTTGGGAGCGATGAAATGTGAACTGAAATGTAGAACTTGAGAGCGGAGAAATAATAATTCCGGTGGAGAGTGGTAAAGTGTAGAAAGGACACCGGCCCTTTAAGGGAAGCTGTATTCTGCTGGAAGCTGAGGCTGGAAGCAGGTAGTGTTGTAGCTGGAAACAGATGAATCCACAATGGATTGGAGAGTCAGGCTACACCGCAGGTGGAATGCTGGTGCGGGTCTCTATGGTGGAAGTCTTGAGACAGGAGCTGGAACCTGGAAGACAATCATAGAAGAGAGACAAACAGGAACTAGGTTTGACAACCAAAGCACTGACGTCTTCCTTGCTCAGGCACAGTTTACTTATACCTGCAGCAAGGAAGGGGTTGGCTAGGCAATTATGCAAATCAACAATACAAACAGCAGATTGGTGGAAATGATCAGATGACAGAATCCAAGATGGCTGCGCCCATGCAGACACTTGGAGGGAAGTTTGGTTTGTAATCCATGTGGTCTGGGAAACAGTAATGGCGGCGCCGGCCACCGGAGACAGGAGACGCCAGGCTGATAGATGCACATTTAACCACGCGGGCACAGCGGAGGCCGCGGCTGATGAAAACACCACTCTGACACTCTGCATGTGGAAACTCAGGAACAGCGGAATCTGGTCCTGGAACGCTGAGCCCGCCTTAGGAGGCATCTGAAGGGTAAGTAATGGCGTCCAGATACCCGGATCGTGACAGCACCCCCCCCTTTAGGAGTGGCCCCAGGACACTTCTTAGGCTTTAAAGGAAACTTTGCGTGGAAATTTCGGACCAAGGCAGGAGCATGGACGTCAGAGGCATTGGTCCAAGAGCGTTCTTCAGGACCATAGCCCTTCCAGTCAATGAGATACTGAAGTTGACCGTAACGGTGACGTGAGTCCAGGATCTTGGCCACTTCATACTCAACGCCTCGTTGAGTTTGGACTTTCGGAGTTGGTGGAAGTGAGGAATGAAACCGATTCAAGATTAGCGGTTTCAACAGGGAAACATGGAATGTCCTGGGTATTTTTAAGAAGGGAGGTAACTGGAGTCTGTAAGCAACAGGATTGATGACTTGATCAATTTTAAAAGGACCGATGTAGCGAGGTGCAAACTTCATACTGGGAACTCTTAACCTCAAATTCTTCGTGGATAACCATACCCGATCACCCACCTTGAGAGCAGGAACTGCTCGACGCTTCTTATCCGCAAACTTCTTGTACCTGAACGATGCCTTGAGCAGAGCTGATCGTACGCTCTTCCAGATATTGGCAAACTGATGCAAGGTGATATCCACTGCGGGAACAGAAGTTGCTGGAAGCGGTTGGAACTCAGGGACTTTAGGGTGGAATCCAAAGTTGGTGAAGAATGGTGTTGAAGAAGATGAAGAATGATACTGGTTGTTATGACAGAACTCGGCCCAGGGAAGTAATTGAACCCAGTCATCTTGAGAGGAGGACACATAGATGCGGAGGAAGGCCTCCGAGTCCTGATTCACCCTCTCAGTTTGACCATTGGTCTGAGGATGGTAAGCCGTGGAAAACTTTAACTTGACTTGGAGGACTTGACATAAACTTCGCCAGAATTTGGCTGTGAATTGAACTCCTCGATCTGAGATAATTTCTTCTGGAAGACCGTGGAGTCGGAAGATCTCTTGTATGAATACTTGAGCCAACTTGGAAGCTGACGGAAGACCGGTGAGAGGAATGAAGTGTGCCATCTTGGTGAACCGGTCAACTACCACCCAGATGGTATTGAACTTGTTGCACATGGGCAAATCTGTAATAAAATCCATCGACAAATGGGTCCATGGTCGACGGGGAACAGATAGTGGAACCAGTTGCCCCGCAGGCGACTGGCGGGATACTTTATGTTGAGCACACTTTGGGCAAGATGCAATAAACTCCAAAACGTCCTTTTTCAGAGTTGGCCACCAATAGGACCTAGAGATAAACTCCAGGGTTTTTTGGATACCTGTATGTCCGGCAAAACGGGAAGCATGGGCCCAATGCATGAGCTTCTTCCTTAGTGTCGGCTTCACAAAACTTTTCCCTGATGGGGGCGTAGAGTCCATCCCTACCGTGGAGAATGCCAACGGATTTATAATAGGATGCTTGTCTGAAGACTCTGACTCATTTTCTTGCTCCCATGAGCGGGAAAGGGCATCGGCCTTGCGATTCTGAGAGCCCGGACAGAACTGGAGTTTAAAGTCGAACCTGGAAAAGAAAAGTGCCCATCTGGCCTGACGAGGGTTGAGACATTGTGCGCCTTTTAGATATAGAAGGTTCTTGTGGTCTGTAAGGATGGTGATTGAATGAGAAGCTCCCTCCAACAGATATCTCCACTCCTCTAGAGCGAGCTTGATGGCTAGCAACTCCTGGTCGCCAATGGCATAGTTGCGCTCCGCTGGGGAGAACTTCCGTGAGAAGAAACTGCAAGGATGTAAATGACCATCTTTAGCCCTCTGAGATAACACCGCTCCTACTCCAACGGAGGAGGCATCCACCTCTAAGATGAAAGGAGAGTCGACGTCAGGCTGTTTCAGGACAGGTGCAGAGATGAACCTCTGTTTTAAAAGATGAAAAGCTTGCATGGCTTCTTCAGACCACTTGGACGGGTTAGCACCCTTCTTGGTGAAAGCAGTAATAGGCGCCACAATGGTGGAAAAGTCTCGTATAAACTTTCGGTAATAATTGGCGAACCCTAAGAACCTCTGGACCCCTTTGAGGGTTAAGGGTACTGGCCAATTCTGGATTGCTTGTAGTTTCTCAGGATCCATCTCTAGTCCGGAACCGGACACAATGTACCCTAGAAACGGAATGGACTTGACTTCAAAGACGCATTTCTCTAATTTGCAGTAGAGATGATTGACACGGAGACGGGACAGAACCTCCTTTACCCAGAAACGATGTTCCTCTAAATTGTTGGCAAAAATGAGGATATCATCTAGATAGACCACGACATGACGGTATAGAATGTCTCTGAAGATCTCATTGACGAAATGCTGGAAGACAGCTGGAGCATTGCTCAATCCGAAGGGCATGACGAGGTACTCATAATGTCCGTCACGGGTGTTAAATGCGGTCTTCCACTCGTCACCCTCACGGATCCGGATGAGATTGTATGCACCTCTCAGGTCCAGCTTTGTAAAGATGGTAGCTCCGCTAACTCTGTCAAAGAGCTCAGTAATCAGGGGTAAAGGATAGCGGTTCTTGATGGTAATGTCGTTCAAACCTCTGTAGTCGATGCACGGCCGCAGACCACCATCTTTCTTCTTTACAAAAAAGAAGCCTGCGCCGGCTGGAGAAGAAGAAGGTCGAATGAACCCCTTTGCTAGGTTCTCTTTTATGTATTCCTCCATAGAATGCGTCTCGGGGAGAGACAACGGATAAGTTCGGCCTCGAGGTGGAACCTTCCCTGGAACGAGATCAATCGGGCAGTCCCATTCTCTATGAGGGGGAAGGATATCAGCAGAAGCTTTACTGAACACATCCGTGAAATCTTGATATGGAGGAGGTGGAACATCAGACGACCTGGGGGAAGAGGAACAGACAGGCAACACTTTAAACAAACATGTCTTAGTACAGGAGGAACCCCATGCCAGGATTTGCGTAGTCGTCCAATCAATTGTAGGATTGTGAAGACGGAGCCATGGAAGGCCCAGGACCACAGGATGTGTGGCTCTTGGAATCACTAAAAGTGAAATAAGTTCGGAATGAAGAACTCCCACTCTCAGACGAACTGGTAGAGTCCTTAGAGAAATAACTGTATCAAAAATTTTACTGCCATCCACAGCAGTTAAGGAAAAGGACGAAGGAAGTCTCTCGGTGGGTAGGGACCACCGTTTAACATAGGCTTCGGTAATAAAGTTCCCAGCTGCTCCGGAATCCAGGAGGGCAATGACGTTCTGATAACGTTGAGCAACTTGAAGCGAGACTGGGAGGTTACAATCTTGAGGAGATGGAGAGGAGATCATTACTCCTAGCCGGCCCTCTCCTTGGCGAGCTAGGATTTGGAGTTTCCCGGACGTTTGGGACAGGCATTAATGGTGTGAGACGGAGCTGCACAGTACAAACAGAGAAACTCGGAGAGACGTCTTCGGCGCTCAGCAGGAGTTAAACGGGAACGGCCAATTTGCATGGGTTCATCTTTAGTTGGTGACAGTTGGCGAGGAGGAGGAGCAGAAGATTTTGGAGCAGATGATCTTCCACGCTCAGTTGCTCTCTCTCTGAAACGTAAGTCAACTTTCGTACAAAGTGAGATTAACTCATCTAACTTGGAGGGTAAGTCTCTGGTAGCTAACTCATCTTTAATACGCTCGGATAAACCATGCCAGAATGCAGCATACAGGGCCTCGTCGTTCCATGCCAGTTCGGATGCCAGGATCTGGAACTGTATAAGATATTGTCCTACAGTACGTGATCCCTGGCGTAAACGGAGAATCTCAGACGAAGCTGAAGTTACCCGGCCTGGCTCGTCGAAGATGCGCCTGAATGTTGACACGAATGCAGTGTAAGAAGATAGCAGGGTGTCGGACCTCTCCCATAACGGTGATGCCCAATCGAGGGCTGAGCCACTGAGAAGAGAAATAATGTAGGCAATTTTTGTACGGTCACTGGGGAAATTGCCAGGTTGTAGCTCAAACTGAATCTCACACTGGTTGAGAAATCCCCTGCAGAATCTTGGAGATCCGTCAAATTTTGCTGGCGTTGGAAGATGAAGACGTGGAGCAGGAATGGGTAAGGTGGGTGGGGTTATAGCTGGAGTCACTGTGGTTGACGCACCAGACGCGCCTGATCCACGGAGAGTGGTCTGAATCCCATCCAGCCGAGTAGAGAGATCCTGGAGACAGCGGATGATGTGGCCCTGTGCAGCCTCCTGATGTTCTAGTCGGGCTGCCAGTTCTTGCATCGGCCTGGCCGCTTGATCCTGGTCTCCGGCTGGATTCATTAGGTCAGTGCTTACTGTCACAACTGAGGGCCTGAGCTGACGGGAGGCAGCCTCAGTTGTAGGGGCTGAGATGTACCGGAACCTGGGAGGTTGTATCAGACCCCTGGACATGTAAGTAACATAATAACTGCCCGAAGGCGTGACCACGACAACTTAGATAAAAGTCAATGATGTTTATTATGACAACTCCGCATCACAGCAGCAATAAAGGAAAACGTAAAAGTCAGCAAAGAATAAATACAGTTCCTGAGTACTACAGCATGGCAGGAGCCACAGGGCACTGGTAGTGTGAGATAGTTCTTATGATCTTCTAGATGGAAAGTCCTTACCAGGCCCGGCTGTAGCAATGGAGATAACCCAGGATTGTACCAGCTGGTGTTCCAGGAAGAGCTGGGTTGCTGAAGGTAAAACAGCTGCTGTGGATACTGGCTGGAACCAGACTGTTGTTAGCACGGAGTGGATACTGGCTGGAACCAGTTAAATAATAAATGAACTTTGGGAGCGATGAAATGTGAACTGAAATGTAGAACTTGAGAGCGGAGAAATAATAATTCCGGTGGAGAGTGGTAAAGTGTAGAAAGGACACCGGCCCTTTAAGGGAAGCTGTATTCTGCTGGAAGCTGAGGCTGGAAGCAGGTAGTGTTGTAGCTGGAAACAGATGAATCCACAATGGATTGGAGAGTCAGGCTACACCGCAGGTGGAATGCTGGTGCGGGTCTCTATGGTGGAAGTCTTGAGACAGGAGCTGGAACCTGGAAGACAATCATAGAAGAGAGACAAACAGGAACTAGGTTTGACAACCAAAGCACTGACGTCTTCCTTGCTCAGGCACAGTTTACTTATACCTGCAGCAAGGAAGGGGTTGGCTAGGCAATTATGCAAATCAACAATACAAACAGCAGATTGGTGGAAATGATCAGATGACAGAATCCAAGATGGCTGCGCCCATGCAGACACTTGGAGGGAAGTTTGGTTTGTAATCCATGTGGTCTGGGAAACAGTAATGGCGGCGCCGGCCACCGGAGACAGGAGACGCCAGGCTGATAGATGCACATTTAACCACGCGGGCACAGCGGAGGCCGCGGCTGATGAAAACACCACTCTGACACTCTGCATGTGGAAACTCAGGAACAGCGGAATCTGGTCCTGGAACGCTGAGCCCGCCTTAGGAGGCATCTGAAGGGTAAGTAATGGCGTCCAGATACCCGGATCGTGACACCAACCTCTCTCTTTAGTTGTGTGAGGCGCTGGATGTTTTGGCGCCTTACTATGGCTCTGTATCTCTACGGGGTCTGTTTCTTTACTTTCCTTCTATTCTTTCTCCTGTCCACCCTTGTGTGTTCCCCTTTTGTGTCTTGTCTCCCCCAGGGCTTTGTTTTCACCATATCACAATGTTCAAGGTACGGTACTCTTCCTGAATGTATTTGTTTGGCTCAAATGGCCGTTCTGCTTCCCGATTTAATTAAATATGGTCAAAATAGTCTCACTGAATGTTAAAGGATTGAACTCCCCTCAGAAGCGTAAACTAGCTTTGTCCTCTTTTTATAAAATTAAGGCAAATGTGGTGGCAATTCAAGAAACTAATTTTAGGAAATTAGACCCCCCTAGATTTCAGGATAGCCATTTCCCTACTTGTTATATGGCTAATGGCCCCACAAAAAAGGCTGGGGTGGCGATAATATTTTCCCTGAACTGCTCCTTTACCCTAGAATCTCAAATTGTAGACCCTGAGGGTCGGTACCTCATATTGATAGGACTACTTGAGAACGTTATGGTCACTTTAGTTTCCTGTTATGCACCAAACACTGGTCAGCTTGCGTTCTGCAAGAAATTATGTTCCTTAGTACAAAAGCACACTAAGGGGGCCGTTCTGATTTTGGGGGATTTCAACCTAGTTGTTGATCCTGTTATGGATAGACCTCGCACTACTGGAGGTTCCCTCCCCGTGAATCAGACTCTCAGGGGTGGGGACATTGGCCTTCGCCATTTACTAGGTGAATACGATCTTTATGATGCATGGAGGACCAAACACTGTGAGAGACTACTCTTTCTATTCGCATGTTCACTCCTCGTATTCTAGAATTGACCTCGTTTTGACTAATAAGGAGACTCTGACAGCCATGCGGGAAATAACTATTTTGCCAATGACTTGGTCAGATCATTCCCCATTGTGGGTAGTGTGGGATCTAGAGGCCTGCAAAGTTTCTCCAGGGCCCTGGAGGCTGGGGAATTTCTTACTTAATCATCCCGACGCTTCTCTCGCCATACAACACTCTATACAGTTATACCTAGACACTAATAGACCTGAGGATACCTCGATCTTTAATAACTGGTGCTCCTTTAAGGCTGTAGTTCGGGGAGTGGCCATTCAAACAGCTTCTAGGCTTAAACGCTCTCACCTACTTGAGCGCACGATGGCTGAAAGAGAGGTTGCCAGACTTGAATTGCAGCATAAAGCTGACCCTCGAAATAGATCTGTTCTCAGGCTATTATTGGCTGCTAGGGAAAAGGTTAACATATTCTCCCTTCGGGATGTGCAACGAATATTGCACGACTGAATCAGAGGTTTTATATACTAGGGAATAAAGCGGGTCACCTTTTGGCTCGGAAGCACCGCGGTAGGCGAGCTAGGGCCAGAATCCACTATGTTTGCTCCTCCACGGGATCTAGAGTATCGGACCCTTATGATATTGCAAACACTTTTGCAGAGTATTATTCTCGACTATACTGTTTAAAATCGGACCCGACTACCCCCCAACCCAGTGCAGCTGATATTCAGTCCTTCCTAAAGGGACTCTCCCTCCCGATGTTGGACTCCACGGCCTGCCTGTCCCTCAGTTCCCGATGGACATTAAAAGAACTAGAAGTGGCTATTGATGGTCTCCCGAGAGACAAAGCCCCTGGCCCCGATGGCTTCCCTTCTAATTTTTACAAATCATTTAAAGCTGACTTAGCCCCTGTGCTGTTGTCTGTTTTTAATGAGGCGTCAGCTGTGGGGAGGTTTCCAAGGGAAATGCTTGAGGCACAAATAGTTGCTATTCCTAAACCTGGCAAATCCCCTGCAGCTGTCCAAAATTACCGTCCCATAGCTCTGTTGAATACAGATGTCAAGCTTTTTGCAAAGCTTATCGCCAACCGACTCTCCCCGCTGCTTCCATCTCTCATAGCTGCTGACCAGGTTGGCTTTGTTCCAGGCAGGCAGGCCCCGGACAACACTCATAGAGTATACAACATAATGGAATATTGCGAAGTGCATAAGACGCTCCTCCTCATTTTGTCATTGGACGCCGAAAAGGCGTTTGACAGACTCCACTGGGGATATTTGAGAGCGGTTCTGGATACATTTGGTTTTGCTGGGAGGTTCTTGGACTCTATATTCGCTCTGTACTCTGCTCCCTCTGCAAGGGTGTTTGTCAATGGATGTTTGTCAGGTAGATTTGATATCTCAAATGGCACTAGACAGGGCTGTCCCTTATCGCCCCTCATATTCGCCTTAGCTATTGAGCCTCTAGCCGAAACTATTAGGTCCGAGCTGAAAATTACGGGTCCAGAGATAGGAGGTCTGATGCACAAAATCAGTTTATTTGCAGACGACATTTTGCTTTGTTTGACCCATCCTGCCACCTCCCTTCCTGCCCTCCATTGTAATCTGGACCGTTATTCCAGAATTTCCTATTATAAGTTAAACACTTCCAAAACAGAAGCCTTACCACTTCATACTCCACCACGCATTGTTGCTTTGCTCAAAGACAGATACCGTTATGCTTGGCAGGGGAGATCTATCAAGTATTTGGGTATCCATCTATCTTTAGATGGGGATTTATATGACTGTAATTATACTCCCTTATTAAACGCATTTGAAAAATTAATTAAAGAATGGTTCCTTCATGAACTTTCTTGGCTAGGACGTATCTCTGCAACTAAGATGATCCTGCTCCCTAAACTCCTATACCTGTTTCGAGCTATCCCTCGCAGTTTTCCCAAACCACTTATTATACGGGCTAACAAAATTATTTCTCACTATATCTGGAAGGGGTCTATGCCTCGCATTGCTAGGCAGGTTTTGATGTTACCCAAGACTGTTGGAGGGGTGGTCTACCCTAACTTAGAAGGGTACCACACCGCCTGTGCTCTCAGTCAGGCTCGGGATTGGTTCAATATGCACAACCCCAAACCGTGGGTCCTCATCGAACGATCTTTCCTCTGTCCCGTAGACTTGAGAGATCTCTTTCTACTGCACATTCATAGCGTACCAAAATGGAAAGGCCCAGGGGAAGCGATTATAAATACTCTGAAGCTTTGGCACAAGGTTGTTGCTTCTGACCCGACTATTTCGCTGCCGTCGGCCGACTTATCAATTAGAACTATTGCTTGTGTCATACCTAACCTTGCGTTGGACGCTTGGATAGATGTTGGGATTGTGCATTTGAGGAATCTCTGTTCGGAAGGAGGTTTAGTGACCTTCTCTAGCTTACAAACCCGTTCAGGTATACCAAAGCAGGACTTTTTTAAATACCTGCAAATACGTCACTGGCTCCATTCCTGTTCTGGTAGGTTAGTGGGCCCCGCTCCGCTCCCTGCTTCTTTATACTCTAGACTGTCTTCTCCCGCTCATGGAGGTGGGATTTCTAAATGGTATCGATATACTGTGCTTCTGACTAAACAGGGTAAGACTCCCTCGCGGCTGAAATGGGAAAAAGATCTTTCTATTGTTCTTCGAGAGGAAGAGTGGGACTCCATATCCTCAAGGTGCTTTAAGATTTCTAGATGCCTACAACATTCTGAAATGTATTATAAATTATGCCACAGGGCATACTTTACTCCGCAGCGGCTTCATAGCATCTGGCCCTCGGTTTCCCGGCTTTGCTGGAGAAATTGTGGCCTCGTGGGTAATATTTTGCATATCTTCTGGGAATGCCCGGCTTTGAAACCGCTGTGGACTAAAGTGTTCTCTCTTTTGCGGGAGGTGCTGGGGATGGAGGTACCAATGAATCCTTTGTTTGCTTTATTTCATTACTAGACGTTTGATTTACCGCTACGTGACAGATATGTGGCTGGTCATGTCCTAATTTCCACCAAGGCTGCAATTGGACAGCTGTGGAAATCTCAGGCGATACCCACCATCCACTCTATTATTAACAACACCCACAAGCATTTCTTATTTGAAACAGCAGGAGGGATATATTCAAGGTCCCCTCCTCTGGTGCGGAAGGGATGGTCAAAGTGGGAGGTATTCCGGGAGCGGCGTGGACTTCCCATGGTCATTACTGCCTCTGCAGATATGTCACAAATACTTTCCCCACAACCTGATACTACCTGATTATGTTGGGCTTTCTTACTTACCTTTATATTTCACTGTTTGATTATGCCGTTTTAGGAACTCTCCTAGAGTGGAACCTGGCCCGTCTTTTTATGTTTCCCTATTTGTGTCACTGTATTGTCTCTCTCCTTGTCTCTCTTTTGTCACTGTACTATCTGTTGTTTTCTTTGTTCTTTATTTGTTTGTTGCCGAATTTGGTAGTACACGATTAGCAAACTGAACAATCTGTTGTACAGTTATGGTGTTATGTTAATCTTTGCTGGTTGTTCAATTCTATAACCCTTCTTTGATACTTATGTATTGTGTACTACTGCTTTTGGTTTTCTGTTTGTTTAAAATCCAATAAAAACTATTATACAAAAAAATATATTGTAAGGCCTGCCAATATATGGTGGAGACCAAGTCATTTCAGGACAAATTCAAAAAGACCTGGTACATAAGGAACTATCTAGATTGCCGAACCCTGGGAGTTATATATCGTCTTGTATGCCCCTGTAGCAAAGGATACATTGGCAAAACCATCAGACCCCTGAAACAGAGAATTTTGGAGCATGTGGGATCTGTAAGGAATGCCAGGAAAGATCAAGAAAACTACAAAATATTGACACCTGTTGACAGACATTTTCTGAAATTCCATGATGGCTCTCCCAAGGGTCTGAAAGCTTTTGCACTAGAGCAAGTTATTCTAGGCATCAGGGGAGGAGACCTAGATGGTGAACTGTTAAAGAGAGAAACCAGATGGATCTTCCTCTTAGATAGTATGACACCCAAAGGAATAAATGAACACAACAGTTACCAACCTTTTCTATGATTCTTAAACCATTCTTGTCTTACGAAATCTTATGTGAGACAACACTCCATTGCGATCATATGAATTACTGTTCTTATTATGTAGAAGGAATCCTTTCCATAATTCTGCAATAATTATCTTCTATCATCTGTATAGAAGTATTGCTGCTCAAATTACATTGAAAATCTTAAAAAGAAAATGTCCCCTCCTCTCCCCCTCTTCTTTTAGAGAAATCACAATTTGACATATTTTTAGGTATGAAGCCCGTATCCCTCTATGAAGAATATACTAGGGGGAATAAACACCACCCCTTTTTCCTTTTTTTTTTAAATGAATTTCTATATTAAAGGAAAAAACTCATTACTTACCCTCTTTGAATAAATGATGCACAATTGTCCCCGAATTCACAATGTTACAATTTATTTCAGGAAAGAGGCACATACATACATGTTCTCTAAGTATGTTGAACTCACTCTGTGTATATGATATATTTTTGGGCATTAAACCCATACCTCTTTATGAAGAATACATTAGAGGAAACCACTGTCCCCGAATTCATATTGTTTGTAAAAGAGACACATACATGTATGTTCTCTAAGTATGTTGAACTCACTCTGTCTATATGACACATTTTTGGGCATTAAACTTATTCCTTACTATGAAGAATATATTAGAGGAAAGGAGCCCATCTTTTCAAACTTTACTGTAAGAATGAATCTACTACTCACCTCTTTGAATATATGATGCATTCTACCTGTATTCTCTTTAAATTTATAGTATCATAACAGAAACTGGAAGAGAGATACATATGCATATATTTCTCTTAACTGTGTCGAACTCATTTTATTTGTATAATATAATTTTGGGCACCAATAACATACTGCAAATCGTGTAACAGTTATAGAAATACTAATAAGAATGCAATACTTACCTTCCAGAATACCACATGTTTATTGAAGATTATTCCTCATAGGATCAACCAGGTGGCATGTACGAATAAAGTCCACTGGGATGCATATAGCAAAATTATTAAAACATATTATCCCCCCTCCCCCCCCCCTTTTTTATTGCATATTATTATTTTTATTGACACCACACATTATACATACATACATATATATATATATATATATATATATACAAACAGAAAGTTCAGCACTCACCAAAGCAAGCTCACTTATTTTCACAACATCAATATACAAATGATGGGGGTTTAGTTAGTGAATTGGCCAATGCACGGAAGCCTGCAAACTGCTCGCCAAGGTACCACATCTTCATGCAGGTCCTACACTATCACAGAGTCTCAAAAGTTAAAACCTAGCAACTGTATCACATAATATAACTGCAAATATGCCCACTTGGATTACTGTGTATCTGCCAAATAGTCCCTGGCTTTAAAAAGGTACACTAGTCACCTGACACTGGCTGATAAATTACTAAAGAACAGCTGACTCAGGTTTAAGATAATTGGGCTTGCATAGGGGTGCATGAACAAAGCTTGTGGCCACAGTTAATATGAGTTAACCAAAGATTAACCCTTCAATATACCAACAAATATAAAACCACAGCACTCACCACCCCAGAAGCGGGGTGCAGTGTCTGCACTCACCACTCATAGGGTGGGGTGCATGTATCCCATGGCCACCTACTTACAAATATACAAACAGAAAGTTCAGCACTCACCAAAGCAAGCTCACTTATTTTCACAACATCAATAAACAAATGATGGGGGTTTAGTTAGTGAATTGGCCAATGCACGGAAGCCTGCAAACCGCTCGCCAAGGTACCCCATCTTCATGCAGGTCCTACACTATCACAGAGTCTCAAAAATTAAAACCTAGCAACTGTATCACATAATATAACTGCAAATATGCCCACTTGGTTTACTGTGTATCTGCCAAATACTCCATGGCTTTTAAAGGTACACTAGTCACCTGACACTGGCTGATAAATTACTAAAGAACAGCTGACTCAGGTTTAAGATAATTGGGCTTGCATAGGGGTGCATGAACAAAGCTTGTGGCCACAGTTAATATGAGTTGACCAAAGATTATCCCTTCAATATACCAACAAATATAAAACCACAGCACTCACCACCCCAGAAGTGGGGTGCAGTGTCTGCACTCACCACTCATAGGGGGAAGATGGGGTACCTTGGCGAGCGGTTTGCAGGCTTCCGTGCATTGGCCAATTCACTAACTAAACCCCCATCATTTGTTTTTTGATGTTGTGAAAATAAGTGAGCTTGCTTTAGTGAGTGCTGAACTTTCTGTTTGTATATTTGTAAGTAGGTGGCCATGGGCTACATGCACCTCACCCTATGAGTGGTGAGTGCAGACACTGCACCCCGCTTCTGGGGTGGTGAGTGCTGTGGTTTTATATTTGTTGGTATATTGAAGGGTTAATCTTTGGTTAACTCATATTTACTGTGGCCACAAGCTTTTCCATGCACCCCTATGCAAGCCCAATTATCTTAAACCTGAGTCAGCTGTTCTTTAGTAATTTATCAGCCAGTGTCAGGTGACTAGTGTACCTTTAAAAGCCATGGAGTATTTGGCAGATACACAGTAAACCAAGTGGGCATATTTGCAGTTATATTATGTGATACAGTTGCTAGCAGTGCCGTAACTAGACATTTTAGCGCTGTGTGCAAGAAACGGCATCGGCGACCCCCGTAGACGCGCGCAAAAAATATAGGGGTGTAGCTTAACTTGAAAGGGGTGTGGCCACAAAATAATACCAATTCATAATGGTGCACAGTAGTCTCCATTATTCAAATTATGCCGCACAGTAGCGCCACGACACCAGGTAGAGCCCCTTTTTACACATTATGGCAGACAGCGTTCCCTTTTTACACATTACGGCAGACAGCGCCTCCTTTTTACACATTACGGCAGACTGCGTCCCCTTTTTTACACATTACGGCAGACAGCGCCTCCTTTTTACACATTACGGCAGACAGCGCCCCCCTTTTTACACATTACGGCAGACAGCGTCCCCTTTTTACACATTACGGCAGACAGCGTCCTCTTTTAACACATTATGGCAGACAGCGTCCCCTTTTTACACATTACGGTGGACAGCGTGCCCTTTTTACACATTACGGCAGACAGCGTCCCCTTTTTACACATTACGGCGGACAGCGTGCCCTTTTTACACATTACGGCAGACAGCGTCCCCTTTTTTACACATTACGGCAATATAGTAATATGTCACAAACAGATATATGGGGGGAGGGTCACACACAGATAGTGGGGAAGTACACCATGATGTACTAGTTACTCAGCCAATCAGGAGAGATGAGCTGAGCCCCTTGATCTGAAGACAGTAACAGGTTAATGATAGCGCCCCAACATGGGAGCCACTTACTCAGTGCCAGGTGCAGTAGGGGAAGCAGCAGGATGCTGACCCCGGGCAGCTCATCTTTCCCAAGCTGACCTCTATCTGCTTCAGACGCCTGTGTGCAGACAGTGGTTTCCGGAGCCCAACTCTGATGCTGGAAGCTGCACTGGACAGGTGAGGAGGGCTGCGGGCGGGTGTAAGAGCCTCTCCGTCTCCTGGGCGGCTGTGTCCCTCACTGCCTGCAGCAGCTACTTGCTGACATCAAAAGGCTCTCCCCGCCGCTGTCTGTTTCCTTCCTCCTCCAAACCTCTCTCATGGACTGCTCTCTCTCCCCTCTTCCCCCTGCTACTCCGGGACAATAATCCCTGCTGCCTGATTTACTGCTAGTCCACGTCGGCACTGTCTGTCTCCCCGCCGCCCTCTTCACTGTGGCGCCTTACTCGCCTCCGTACTCGGCGTAACGGGCGGGCCGGCCCTGCACATTAATAACGCTGGAGCAGCGGCGGTGCAGCTGGGGTGCAGAGGGCGGGGGGAGAGGAGGCTGGATAAGGGAGCACCCACTCAAGCAGTGCCGTAACAAGCTATGCGGTGGGTGCATGCGGAGATTTTTTCCGCCTCACAGCGCATTGCGCTGTGTGCAATACCCCTCTCGCACATAGCTAGTTACGGCACTGGTTGCTAGGTTTTAATTTTTGAGACTCTGTGATAGTGTAGGACCTGCATGAAGATGGGGTACCTTGGCGAGCGGTTTGCAGGCTTCCGTGCATTGGCCAATTCACTAACTAAACCCCCATCATTTGTTTATTGATGTTGTGAAAATAAGTGAGCTTGCTTTGGTGAGTGCTGAACTTTCTGTTTGTATATTTGTAAGTAGGTGGCCATGGGCTACATGCACCCCACCCTATGAGTGGTGAGTGCAGATACTGCACCCCGCTTCTGGGGTGGTGAGTGCTGTGGTTTTATATTTGTTGGTATATATATCATACCTCCCAACATGACCCTCACAATGCTCTGCTCCTGGACTTCCCTCTTAATTTCTGATTGCCATCACCTGTGCTGAAACGCCTTTCCTATTCATTAACCTGTTCAAAACAGGTGTCGGCCATAATAAATTAAGAGAAAAGTCCAGAACAAGAGTATTTTGTCCCTCCTGGAGAGGGTCATGTTGGGAGGTATGTGTATATATATATATATATATATATATATACACACACATATATCTAGCATACTAGTCCTATCTCTTCTATAAACACATTTGGAGTAATAGGACCTATATGTCATGATGACCTTCCATCAAATGAATCTGATATGAGATCATATAATATTAGTTGCAGAATACAGATGATCACCATGTTACAGAATTCCCTATAACATCATTTCTGGGCAATGAGCCAAGGATTGTGACAAGAGTACAAAAGTGATACTTTGTTACAGACCTATGATCACAAGAAATACAATTGTATCTAACTCTCTCTCTTCAGACAACATACTATAATCCCCGCAAAAGCACATTGATACTATACTTCAAGAATACCTGCAATATCTCCTGGAGTAGTTACACAATATAAGGGTTTTGCACAGAGACATAAATTGTAGATGACAGATATGAAAGAGACGCTCAGCAGTTTTTTTTAAGAACTTGTTTATTGTATTCCTTTCTCTTTAGCTCACAGTATCGTTATGTCATCATAATAACTTTATATGTTTCTTTAAATATTTTGCAGTAGTCAGACCTTACAGACATGAAATAGAACATGTAATTACATTCATAATAATTTTTTTAAGATATGAAAGAAAGGTTATATTTTACTTAAACAATCTATTACCTTGTGCACCAGAAACAGATCCTTTCTCTCCTTTTCCCCCTATTTTTGCTATAGGTACTCTTACCTGATCTGTGGTAGCACCCCCATTACCCGTATGATCAGGGCCGTCTTAACAGCAGTGTGGGCCCCTGGGCACAACAATGCACTGGGGCCCCTACCTATCCCCCAGCGGTAGCGGTTGGGGTTGCAATCAGCGGCAGCTTTGATGTCCCGCGGGCGGTAGTGGATGTTCTATCTTCAGCTCAGCATGTAGGACCTGGAGCAGTAGTTTCTGCTAATTACTCCTTACTGCACAGATGCAGTGGAGGGAACACTAAACTGTATAAGGGGCATTGGGCTGAATGAAGGGGGCCCTGGTACATGACTTCCAGGGTGGTAGGGGTTTTTTAATATGCAGGGGAGGGGTGGATAGTGGAGTGGGTTTAATATTCACCATTTTCCGGTGGGAGGGCAGCTTGCTTGACTGCAGATATCTCCAGTTCCTGGAGATAGATTTCTTAGCTTTGAATGGGATAAAAACACTAAAGAGTCTCATCTTTCAGGAGGTATTGAGGACTTGGGGATCAGAGCTCAGGAGCCAGAGCAATCCACCAACGAAAATATAAAACTGTATACCAGGTGTGTGGAGCTGGAGCAGGGACAAGCTGCCAGTATTCACCAAAAGGGGAGCGTCCCAGCTTTTGGAGTGTACCTTCAGAAAAACTAAAAGC
Organism: Pseudophryne corroboree; assembly: GCF_028390025.1. Lineage (NCBI taxonomy): Eukaryota > Metazoa > Chordata > Amphibia > Anura > Myobatrachidae > Pseudophryne > Pseudophryne corroboree. The sequence goes on along the minus strand of NC_086444.1, from coordinate 618,497,138 downwards.
CAAACAGAATCCGAGATATTGGGCTGGGAAGAGCAATTAACAGGCTTGGATGGGGACCACTGCTTTGAAGTCATATATCTCTGGTTCCCCTGGCCCGATTTTCAAAAATCTGGTACCCCTGGAAAGAGGGGACCCTCAGCTATCAGCCTAGGGCCCTTATACTCCTGGGGCCCTTGGGCAAGTGCCCACTGAGCCCATACGAAAAGACGGCCCTGCGTATGATTAACTGATACATTATTCAGATTTGGGGTATTGAGCTATATATTTAAATGAGACAGATATGATCATTCCTGTGCAAGGGTTCCCCTCTTCTCTCCCTTCCCCTTTGCTGAAGCGGAGATAGTGTCTCAGACCCAGCAGGACGGACACTACTCCCCCCCCCCCCCCCCCCCGCCTTAGTCCCACGAAGCAGGGAGGCTGTTGCCAGCAGCCTCCCAGTAAAATATAAAACTCTAAAAAAAACTTTTTCTAAAGAAGCTCTGTAGAGCTCCCTTAGCTGTGACCGGCTCCTCCGGGCACATTTTCTAAACTGAGTCTGGTAGGAGGGGCATAGAGGGAGGAGCCAGCCCACACTCTCAAACTCTTAAAGTGCCAATGGCTCCTGGTGGACCCGTCTATACCCCATGGTACTAATGTGGAACCCAGCATCATCTAGGACGTAAAAGAGATACTTGTTTAAAATGGGAAAAACAAAAAAAAGAGGATGATATACATAGGCTAGAGCTGGAGCGTATGTGTATGGAGACCAGGTTGCTAATGCTTCAGAGGGAATTGGAGGAGGAAGAGGAAATTGAGTGTGAGTCTAGTGGATTGGCTGTGCCTGAAGAGATGATTTCAAGTCATGTGGGTGGTGCTTTCCCCAGTGAAAAGGTTGCGGAGTCTGCGATGGATCAGGGCTCGGAGTGTAATGTTGCGGTGGTAGAGGAGGAGTCTCCTCTTTCTGTTGTGGCTCAGCAGTTGGATGGTGGACTGGGGGGTGTTGCTGGTCAGGCGGTTGTCGCTTGTCCTGTGGCGATCTCCCAGGGTCTGGCCTCCTCTGCTGGGAAGCAAGTTGCGTCCGTGGTGGGTCCGGCGCGGGTCCGGCGTGGGCTCGTGAATTGGCTGAGGTGAATCTCCCCAATCTGCCTGTGGGTGGTGACATTAGCCAGCCAAACGTGGTGGCATGGGTGAGTGGTGCCGGAGAAGCCGCTGGCATTAGCACTGACACTTGCTCTAAGGCTACGACTGAGCGTGTTGCCAAGGCTGGTGCCAAAGGTGTGTTGGATGGTCCAGTGTCATCATGTGAACTTGCTCAAGGCCTTCCAGTGCTGAGGAAGGAGGATTTAACCGCTGAGGAGCGGGCTATTGTTGACAGCTTGTATGGTGGCCTGGATGTGCCTGTGAGATCTTTACCGGCCATATCTGCCATTAGAACCCTTCTAGCTAATAGAAGTGCCAATACTGTGTCTGCTGGGCCAGTCTCGTCTCAAGCAGTTCATACGCCGGGACTGTCATCTTATTCGGGGGTTACAAGCAGGGGTGGGAGTGTTGCTTCAAAGGTGCTTCTGATCAGGCTGGTAAGTATCGTAATGTGGTGTCACTTAAATGGGTAGGAGTTGAGGAGCCTCCTTCTAAGGGGGATTTCCTGGATATGATGTTTTCTTTGGGTTTCTATGCCGCTGACTTTTTCGCTTGTATCCACCCTGTAAAGACCCCTGACTATGATGTCAGCTTTGTTTCTTATCAAGGGTTGCAGGTTTTTTGGGAACAGTGGGAACTGAAGAGAGGATGTGAGCCATTCTGTCATTATAAGGCTGCGGCTGTTACCCATCAGGACAGGGTTCGTGCGACAGTGTTGGTCAGAAATGATTCTCTCCCTGCTGCAGATATTGGTTATTGGCTGAGTAGATACTGTGACAGTCTGTCCCCTCTTGTAAAAATGGATTTTACGAAAGTTGTTTGGGGTGTGGCATGGTTAGCTCAGGCATAGTGGTCAGGCGCTTTGCCATGTTCCCTCTGCTGCTTTCATTGGGAGGGATTAAATCCAATGCTTTTATCCAGGTCAGCCTAGGCAATGCCACCACTGCAGTGACTTTCATCACTTGAGCAATGACTGCACAGTTCTGAAGTGTGCCCTCTGTGGTAAAATTGGTCATGTGATTGAAGCAAAGGGATTGTGGCAATGTTACCTGTAATCTTTGTGGGTGCGAGGGTCACCCTTATAGTAGGTGCCCCAAGGCTTCCCACAACCTTGAGATTATGGGGGAGGAATTGGAGAGGGAGATGGGACATCTCTTTGAGGAAGAGAGACGGGAGGTTGAGGGAAAGCAAGTGGTGCAGCCAGTGGTAGAGGGGGGCGGTGTGGTGGAGAAGGTGTCGACGGAGGTGGATGAGGATGGTTTCCAGGTGGTTGGATCCAAGTCTAAAAAAAGGTTGAGCAAGAGAAAGGGGTTCAGACCCTGTAATCTTTTGTTCTAATAGGTTCCAGTTCTGTTCTGAAGAGGAGTCGGAGGTGGAGGATGATGATATTATTTTGTCTACAGGGCAGCTTATTCAGGTCCCGAAGGGGAAATCTTATCCAAAGAGGCAAAAGAAGAAGTCTTCTGTTAAAAGTTATTTTGGGGAAATAGCTTCCTTGGTGGAGAGTAAGGGAAGAGGAGAAGCGAAAGGAGGATGAAGGGTAATGGGGTCGTTGGTTCTGGTCAGGTCTCATTAAAAGTTAGTTCTGTGGAAATACCAGACACTGTTGAGAAACCTCCAAGTTTAGTTGGGGAAGGTGTGGGGGATTGTTCCTCCGTACCTTCCTGTATACCTCAAACACTTTCCTCCTTGGCCCAGGATCCAGTGGATTCTTCCTCTGTCCCTGTGGACCCTAAGTCCTTTCCCACTTCCCCGGATGCAGAGCCTCCTGATCCAGGTCCTCCTGATGAGGGTGTTTTGGCCGTAGTGTTTCTGTTGTGTCGGGGGGGGGGGGGGGGAGGGGGGGTTCAAGGCATGGACCTCTCTGTCTCTCCGGTTGTGGATGACAGTGATACTGAAGAGGTGTTTGTTGGGGAGGACAATCCTTTTCCCTTGGGGACTAGTTTTAAGAGGTATGGCTCAGATGAGGAGCTAAGTAGGCAAGCAAAGAGAAAGTGAATGGGTCCTACATTACAATCCAATGAAACATGGATTCCCAGCCTAAATGATGAGCCACCATTAATGTGGCTTCCGTTTTTCCCGAACGTGCTCATTTTATGGCCTTTGATTTTTTTAGCACAATTTAGGCTGATTTTTTATTTTTGCAAGAGATCAGAATTGGTGATCTGGCGGTCCTTCATAAAGCAAAGCGTGAATGGAGGCTTGGGCCATCTTTCTGTATTCTTGCGCCCGAGCCATACGGTGGGGTGGCGGTACCTTTTACTGGTATGGTAACCATGCACAGGAATGTAGAGTTACAGGTAGGTAGGAGTATGGTTTTGGACATCAACTTGAGGGGAGAGAACCTAAGGCTAATTAACATCTATGGGACTCAGTCCGCAAGGGACAGGAGATGTCTCTTCACAGATATAAAACCGTTTTTTTTATGGCCCGACAAATTGTCTTTGGTGGTGATTTTAACGCTGTCACTAGGCCTAAAGACAGGGGAGGCGCAAAGACAACACTGGGTTTTGATTTACATTTTTTAGTTAGTATGACTAGAGAGGCTGGTCTGGTTGATGTGCATGTCCGTCATTTTCCAGATCTCATGGGTTACACCTACTATTGTGGTAGTCGTAGGTCTAGGATAGACAGGTTTTTTGTTAAGTAGTCCGCAAAAACTTTGCCTCCTGAGGTGAAATTAGTAGAGTTCTCCGATCACTGTATTCTGAGTTTCACTTTGAATGCTTCGGAAACCCCTCAGAAGGGGCGGGGGCTTTGGTGGTTGATTTTGGGGCTCCTGGAGGAGAAGGTGAGACAGTCCTTTAGGGATTTCTTTCAACTGCAGGAGACTCTTTTGGAGGCAGGTTTGAGTAGATACGAGTGATGGGAGGTGTGTAAAAAGTGTATTCAGGGATTTTTCCATAGGCTAGTAACCTGGAAAAACTTGAGAAGACAGAATACCTACTATGACTTGCGAAGGAGACTTGATTTCTTGATCTCTGAGTGTGGAGATAGTGGGGAGATCTCCCGAGTGAAGGCTCAGATGAGAGAATATCAGTATGGTCGCATGGTTTCCTTTATTTTGGAGAGGGATTATGGATCTTACCACCTGCCTGATCCCTGTCAGAATTGTAGGAAGTCGGTGGATTTGAAGGAGGTGTGGGGTTTGGTTGATTCTCTGGGTGTCCTTCATGAGGATAGGGAGGGCATTCTGGGGTCATCAGATCCTATTACTCCAATCTCTTGTCTGAGTAGCCACTCATCAGAAAGAGGATGGAACAGTTCCTTAGGGAAACACCTGGGCTCGGGGGCCTTGATGCCCCTTTTGATTCTTTGGGGGATGATGTGATGGCAGAGGAAGTCAGGAAGGCCATAGATGGTTTGTCTATGAAGAAATTGCCAGGCCCGGATGGCTTAACATCTGAATTTTTCAAGGTATTTTTGGACATCTTGGCTCCTCATCTTGTGGAGGTTTTTAATGAGAGCCTAGCCGAGTGTTTTTTCCCTCCCTCCATGAGGTTATCCACCCTCATATTGTTGTCCAAGGGTAAGGATCCATCTCGTGTTGAGAACTGGTGCCCCATCGCTCTTCTCAACACGGACAGGAGGATTTTGGCAAAGGTACTTTTCCATAGGCTGATGGAAGTTTCTGGGCTGTTGCTCTATTCTTCTCAGCATGGTACCATGACAGGCCATAGTACCTTTAGTGCTGTCCTTGGTGTCCGGGATGCTGTGGAGCGGTGTCATGCTGAGAAGTGGGGAAAGTACTTGCTGGCATTGGATCAGTCTAAGGCTTTCGATAGAGTCAATCATGAGTACCTGTGGGCCTTGCTTGAAAGGTATGGACTTCCAGTGAGGGTGGTGGATTGGCTTCGCGTTATTAACAATCAGTCCGAGAGTTTCCCGCTTGTCAGTGGTTGGGTAGGTCCTGCCTTCACGGTTAACTCCGGTGTCCGTCAGGGTTGTTTCTTGAGCTCCCTTCTGTATGTGTTTGCAATTGAACCTTTCATCAAGATGGTTGAATGTGGTGCACTGGAGGGGGTGCAGCTGGGGCTGGAGTGTCTGCTGAGAGTGGTAGCCTATGCAGATGATGTCACGATTGTTGTGTCGTCTGCGACTGAGGCACATGATGTGGAACACCTTATCTGTGAGTATTCTGGGGCCTCGTGCTCTATAATAAACCAAGACAAGTGTGAAGCTTTTTGGACGGGGAAGGAAGGTGAGGAATTCAGCCTTCCGGACAGCCTTCCCCAGGCCACTCCGTCAATCAAAATCTTAGGTATTCGGTTTAGTCGTGGTGATTATACAACTCTAAACTGGGTGAGTAAGCTGGAAGTTGTTACCCGTAAAGTAGAGAGCTGGAGAAGATGGAAATTTTCTCTCAGGGAAAAGGTTGACCTGTGTAAGACTTACCTGATCCCAGTGTTCCTTTATGTCAGCTATGTGTGCTGTTTACCTCAGTCTTTGGTCCAGGATTTATTCTTTGTTCTTCCTGTTGTTGTGAGGGAACAAAATGAATCTAGTCAAGAGAGGTATCACCTACAAACCGAGGAAAGAGGGTGGACTTGGTATGGTCAACCCTGTGGTATTTTTAATATCTGCTTTTTTAAAGTTGAATCTTTAGGGAGTCTGTTTTTGGAGACTCCCCCTCGGTGGGTAGAAGCCTTTAGGGTCTGGGTGCAACCCTTTCTCAGGTCATGGATAGATGGTGTTCTGGTGAGAAACCTCCGAATTGATAGAAGCGGATACCTCCCGATCTACGTCATCTTGTGATTGAGGGTGACGAGGCTATGGGGACTTTTGATGAGTGAAGTCAAAAACTTCTCTAGAAGGGAGTTGGAGAGGAGTATTTTGTGATCTAATTTTTATGCCCAGCCATCACTAAAGGACTGCCCGGGCAATGTGTAATCAGCTGGGTTGAATCTGATTAACTCTCTGAGGATCCCGCTGAAGTTCAGGGACATCGCCTGGCTTTTTCAAGGGAAGCTTTATGTTAGAGGGAAAATCGGATTTCAAGGTGCCAGTGATCGTGGTTGCCCACGTGAGGAATGTCCTGGGGTGGTGGAGACTGTGGACCACTTCTTACTCGAGTGTCCCTTTAATGTAGAAGTTTACAAAGCCATTTTCAGTCGCTTTACGCCTTCCGTGCCTTTCGGGGCTTAGTTACCCTGAGTGGGCGTATGGGGCATTCAAAAAGAGATTTGGGAAATTTGATTTAACCACTGTTTATTTAGTCAGTCTAGCGGTTAGGTACCACACTTGGAGTGCATGGTGTTTAGTTTCCCTTAGAAGGTTAGTCCTTCCCTGTACTGAGGTGGTTGGTGTCATTCTTCATGAGGTAAAGAGGATGATGGATATGGATCGAGGGAGGATGGATGTCGTCAGTTGGTCCAGGCTTTGGCGCCATCTGAGACCCCCTTGAGTGGGTGGCTGAAGTCTTTTTCTCCTTTCCACTCTTCTGGCTTTCTTTCCTTCACTCCCTGTAGATTTTGTGTCATGTGGTGTTTATGTCACGGTTTTAACATACGGCTAAAAGCTCAATTCATTTTCTCTATGTTTGTGATGGGGTTTTTTTTTTGTTGTGTGTTGAGACTTGATATTGTATACATTGTATTATACTTTGTTGTTGTCCAGTTGGTGAATTACTATATATTTATTCTTGCTATTGCTATGGGTCTTTGAACTTATTTGGCATTGCTTTTCCTTATACCAATCTGTCATGTTTGCCATCATAATCAGACCAAGGTCTTTGGAGTATATTATTTAGCATGGCATTTGGTTGGTATTAGTTATGTATATGTAGATTATTCTTTTTAATGTTTGATGATTGCTTTGTTGCGATTTTTCTAATAAAAAAACATGCCAGATGTAAAATCTACATGGAGCAGCTGGAGGGGACAAGAGTAGGTTTGAAAAATCTAGATAGAAGAGCATATATGGTGGTGCATTCTCCATGATTGTGTCAGCTTATGTTTTGGTGCACTGCGCTTTCCTCCACCCCATTTCGACCTATGGCTAAGTTTTAGGCTTTTTGGCTAAGACCAAGTGTAGTCAAGATTTGAAAACATAGAGCTGCTATGGTTCTATTCTCAACCAACAAGATCTGAAAACAATCAATGTTCATCTTTGATGGCAATAGTAGTGGTATGATATTTGCTGCTTTTGAAAGCCAATATCTGATATGTCACCTATCTGGGGGCCATATATTAAATGGTTTTTTAGAAGGGAGATGGAAGAAGGGCTTCCAGTACTTGCAGGACAGGTGCACCTTTCCTATTCTATCTTCCAAAAATAGATGCAGTTGCATTTTCCAGTGTGTTTTGGATACACATTTGCAAATGTTTTACAAATCGACAAACTTATTTAGTACTATTTTGCAAATAGGGTTGCATTGTCGCAACATTGTGTTCCCTAATTGCTTGATTTTTTTAAATGCAACAATTGATAAAGACACCTGAAAACTGCTTTGTGGAGTCTTATTTTGTGTCTACTTCTTATCTACATTTAATTCCCTACCTCTAATCAAGGCATTTTTAAATGCTGGGGGGCTGCCAGGATGTAAGGCCTACCTAGACTTTAGGCCTGAATTTGAATGTTCTTGCAAACTAACTTAATTTCCTATTTCTAAATTCATTCTTAAATTCACTACTTACTTTAATCCTGTAGTTGGGCTTTTTGGGCCTTCGAATGGGGGCGTTGTTTTGTGTCCAGACCGTCGGCAGGTGGCGTGCATTTGTTGAACAGGCAGGGAAGACCTCCGATACGCTGCATCTCCTGATGTGTGTCTCCCTCAAGTGGCTGTCAGCAAGCAGCTGCATTCTAGACATCCCATTCCAAGCTGATTGTGACATCACAGAACATGCATCATAGAACAGGCATGCTAGAGCATGGGTCTTCAACCTGCGGCCCTCCAGCTGCTGTGGAACTACACATCCGAGCATGCCCTGCCTCACTTTTAGCATACCTTAATAGCAAAACTGTGGCAGGGCATGCTGGGATGTGTAGTTTCACAGCATCTGGAGGACCGCAGGTTGAAGACCCATGTGCTAGAGCCAAGCCACGGGTACATCGAATGCTAGTTAGCTGAATGCTTAAATACTTTTTTTTTTTTGTGCAGCATTCCGATGTGGAAGGTTCCATGGAACCAGAGATCGTTTCATTGAGAAGGACATGCTGCCTGGATGACTGCACTGTGCAAATTAAATCACGGAGCCAGTCGGCTTGTGGGTGGCTCTGGTGACTGGGTGGTTGGTGTGCCGGAGGTGGAGCACATGCAAGTGATTGTGCATCATCCAGCCAGCGAGAGAGAAAACTCACGCAGGAGTGTGCCTGCTTGTCAGTGGGTTATACACCTTAAGCAAATAGAGTGGTGGATGCTCAATTAGCTTAGTGATATCATTCAGGTGCTTGAAAGGGAGGGGTATTTCTAAGCATGAAAAAAAAACACATTTTGTTTTCGCCAGCACCCGGAATGATAGCAGTAACCAGATTTAAATCCCATACAATATCTTAAAATTCAGAGATCTTGGTTACATGTATCTGCGCAAATGTATGTGTAAGCCCCCAAGCCGCATCAAGGCCTCTCTGTATATATATTGGGGGTCCCTAGTGCTATATCTAGGTGTAGGGCATGGCACCCAAAAAAAATCAGCATAAGCCAGACAGCCCAGGGCAGCATACCAGTAAAAAAACTATAATGTTAATAGATTAGTGTTTAAGAAGCCTATAAAGTGATACAAAAATCAGATGTAATTAAAAATAAGAATTTACTTACCGATAATTCTATTTCTCGTAGTCCGTAGTGGATGCTGGGGACTCCGTAAGGACCATGGGGAATAGCGGCTCCGCAGGAGACTGGGCACATCTAAAGAAAGCTTTAGGACTATCTGGTGTGCACTGGCTCCTCCCCCTATGACCCTCCTCCAAGCCTCAGTTAGGATACTGTGCCCGGACGAGCGTACACAATAAGGAAGGATCTTGAATCCCGGGTAAGACTCATACCAGCCACACCAATCACACCGTACAACTTGTGATCTGAACCCAGTTAACAGCATGATAACAGAGGAGCCTCTAGAAAAGATGGCTCACTACAGCAATAACCCGATTTTTTGGTAACAATAACTATGTACCAGTATTGCAGACAATCCGCACTTGGGATGGGCGCCCAGCATCCACTACGGACTACGAGAAATAGAATTATCGGTAAGTAAATTCTTATTTTCTCTAACGTCCTAAGTGGATGCTGGGGACTCCGTAAGGACCATGGGGATTATACCAAAGCTCCCAAACGGGCGGGAGAGTGCGGATGACTCTGCAGCACCAAATGAGAGAACTCCAGGTCCTCCTCAGCCAGGGTATCAATTTTGTAGAATTTTACAAACGTATTTGCTCCTGACCAAGTAGCTGCTCGGCAAAGTTGTAAAGCCGAGACCCCTCGGGCAGCCGCCCAAGATGAGCCCACCTTCCTTGTGGAGTGGGCATTTACAGATTTTTGGCTGTGGCAGGCCTGCCACAGAATGTGCAAGCTGAATTGTACTACAAATCCAACGAGCAATAGTCTGCTTAGAAGCAGGAGCACCCAGCTTGTTGGGTGCATACAGGATAAACAGCGAGTCAGTTTTCCTGACTCCAGCCGTCCTGGAAACATATATTTTCAGGGCCCTGACAACGTCTAGCAACTTGGAGTCCTCCAAGTCCCTAGTAGCCGCAGGCACCACAATAGGTTGGTTCAGGTGAAACGCTGAAACCACCTTAGGGAGAAACTGAGGACGAGTCCTCAATTCCGCCCTGTCCGAATGGAAAATCAGATAAGGGCTTTTACAGGATAAAGCCGCCAATTCTGACACGCGCCTGGCCAAGGCCAGGGCCAACAGCATGACCACTTTCCATGTGAGATATTTTAACTCCACAGATTTAAGTGGTTCAAACCAATGTGACTTTTGGAACCCAAAAAACTACATTGAGATCCCAAAGTGCCACTGGAGGCACAAAAGGAGGCTGTATATGCAGTACCCCTTTTACAAACGTCTGAACTTCAGGGACTGAAGCTAGTTCTTTTTGGAAGAAAATTGACAGGGCCGAAATTTGAACCTTAATGGACCCCAATTTCAGGCCCATAGACACTCCTGTTTGCAGGAAATGTAGGAATCGACCCAGTTGAATTTCCTCCATCGGGCCTTACTGGCCTCGCACCACGCAACATATTTTCGCCAAATGCGGTGATAATGTTTTGCGGTTACATCCTTCCTGGCTTTGATCAGGATAGGGATGACTTCATCCGGAATGCCTTTTTTCCTTCAGGATCCAGCGTTCAACCGCCATGCCGTCAAACGCAGCCGCGGTAAGTCTTGGAACCGACAGGGTCCTTGCTGGAGCAGGTCCCTTCTTAGAGGTAGAGGCCACGGATCCTCCGTGAGCATCTCTTGAAGTTCCGGTTACCAAGTCCTTCTTGGCCAATCCGGAGCCACGAATATAGTGCTTACTCCTCTCCATCTTATCAATCTCAGTACCTTGGGTATGAGAGGCAGAGGAGGGAACACATACACTGACTGGTACACCCACGGTGTTACCAGAGCGTCTACAGCTATTGCCTGAGGGTCCCTTGACCTGGCGCAATACCTGTCGAGTTTTTCCCAACGGTTTATAATCATGTGGAAGACTTCTGGGTGAAGTTCCCACTCTCCCGGGTGGAGGTCGTGCTGAGGAAGTCTGCTTCCCAGTTGTCCACTCCCGGAATGAATACTGCTGACAGTGCTATCACATGATTTTCTGCCCAGCGAAGAATCCTTGCAGCTTCTGCCATTGCCCTCCTGCTTCTTGTGCCACCCTGTCTGTTTACATGGGTGACTGCCGTGATGTTGTCCGACTGGATCAACACCGGCTGACCTTGAAGCAGAGGTCTTGCTAAGCTTAGAGCATTGTAAATGGCCCTTAGCTTCAGGATATTTATGTGAAGTGATGTCTCCAGGCTTGACCATAAGCCCTGGATATTCCTTCCCTGTGTGACTGCTCCCCAGCCTCGCAGGCTGGCATCCGTGGTCACCAGGACCCAGTCCTGAATGCCGAATCTGCGGCCCTCTAGAAGATGAGCACTCTGCAACCACCACAGGAGGGACACCCTTGTCCTTGGTGACAGGGTTATCCACTGATGCATCTGAAGGTGCGACCCGGACCATTTGTCCAGCAGGTCCCACTGGAAAGTTCTTGCGTGGAATCTGCCGAATGGGATTGCTTCGTAGGAAGCCACCATTTTACCCAGAACCCTTGTGCATTGATGCACTGAGACTTGGCTCGGTTTTAGGAGGTTCCTGACTAGCTCGGATAACTCCCTGGCTTTCTCCTCCGGGAGAAACACCTTTTTCTGGACTGTGTCCAGGATCATCCCTAGGAACAGAAGACAAGTCGTCGGAACCAGCTGCGATTTTGGAATATTGAGAATCCAATCGTGCTGCCGCAACACTACCTGAGATAGTGCTACACCGACCTCCAACTGTTCCCTGGATCTTACCCTTATCAGGGAATCGTCCAAGTAAGGGATAACTAAAATTCCCTTCCTTCGAAGGAATATCATCATTTCGGCCATTACCTTGGTAAAGACCCGGGGTGCCGTGGACCATCCCTACGGCAGCGTCTGAACTGATAGTGACAGTTCTGTACCATAAACCTGAGGTACCCTTGATGAGAAGGGTAAATTTTGACATGAAGGTAAGCATCCTTGATGTCCCGAGACATCATGTAGTCCCCTTCTTCCAGGTTCGCAATCACTGCTCTGAGTGACTCAATCTTGAATTTGAACCTCTGTATGTAAGTGTTCAAAGATTTTAGATTTAGAATCGGTCTCACCGAGCCGTCCAGCTTCGGTACCACAACAGTGTGGAATAATACCCCGTTCCCTGTTGCAGGAGGGGTACCTTGATTATCACCTGCTGGGAATACAGCTTGTGAATGGCTTCCAAAACTGTCTCCCTGTCAGAAGGAGACATCGGTAAAGCCGACTTTAGGAAACGGCGAGGGGGAGACGTCTCGAATTCTAATTTGTACCCCTGAGATATCACCTGAAGGATCCAGGGGTCTACTTGCGAGTGAGCCCACTGCGCGCTGAAATTCATTGAGACGGGCCCCCCACCGTGCCTGATTCTGCCTGTAAAGCCCCAGCGTCATACTGAGGGCTTGGCAGAGGCGGGGGAGGGTTTCTGTTCCTGGGAACTGGCTGATTTCTGCAGCCTTTTTCCTCTCCCTCTGTCACGGGGCAGAAATGAGGAACCTTTTGCCCGCTTGTCCACGAAAAGACTGCGCCTGATAATACGGCGTCTTCTCATGTTGAGAGGCGACCTGGGGTACAAACGTGGATTTCCCAGCTGTTGCCGTGGCCACCAGGTCTGAAAGACCGACCCCAAATAACTCCTCCCTTTAATAAGGCAATACTTCCAAATGCCGTTTGGAATCCGCATCACCTGACCACTGACGTGTCCATAACCTTCTACTGGTAGAAATGGACAACGCACTTAGACTTGATGCCAGTCGGCAAATATTCCGCTGTGCATCACGCATATATAGAAATGCATCTTTTAAATGCTCTATAGGCAAAAATATACTGTCCCTATCTAGGGTATCAATATGTTTAGTCAGGGAATCCGACCACGCCAACCCAGCACTGCACATCCAGGCTGAGGCGATTGCTGGTCGCAGTATAACACCAGTATGTGTGTAAATACATTTTAGGATACCCTCCTGCTTTCTATCAGCAGGATCCTTAAGGGCGGCCATCTCAGGAGAGGGTAGAGCCCTTACAAGCGTGTGAGCGCTTTATCCACCCTAGGGGGTGTTTCCCAACGCACCCTAACCTCTGGCGGGAAAGGATATAATGCCAATAACATTTTAGTTGTTATCGGGGGAAAACCACGCATCATCACACACCTCATTTAATTTCTCAGATTCAGGAAAACTACAGGTAGTTTTTCCTCACCGAACATAATACCCCTTTTTTGGTGGTACTCGTATTATCAGAAATGTGTAAAACATTTTTCATTGCCTCAATCATGTAACGTGTGGCCCTACTGGAAGTCACATTTGTCTCTTCACCGTCGACACTGGAGTCAGTATCCGTGTCGGCGTCTATATCTGCCATCTGAGGTAACGGGCGCTTTAGAGCCCCTGACGGCCTATGAGACGTCTGGACAGGCCCAAGCTGAGTAGCCGGCTGTCTCATGTCAACCACTGACTTTTATACAGAGCTGACACTGTCACGTAATTCCTTCCAACAGTTCATCCACTCAGGTGTCGACCCCCTAGGGGGTGACATCACTATTACAGGCAATCTGCTCCGTCTCCACATCATTTTTCTCCTCATACATGTCGACACAAACGTACCGACATACAGCACACACACAGGGAATGCTCTGATAGAGGACAGGACCCCACTAGCCCTTTGGGGAGACAGAGGGAGAGTTTGCCAGCACACACCAGAGCGCTATATATATACAGGGATAACCTTATATAAGTGTTTTTCCCCTTATAGCTGCTGTATCTTTAATACTGCGCGTAATTAGTGCCCCCCCTCTCTTTTTTAACCCTTTCTGTAGTGTAGTGACTGCAGGGGAGAGACAGGGAGCTTCCCTCCAACGGAGCTGTGAGGGAAAATGGCGCCAGTGTGCTGAGGAGATAGGCTCCGCCCCCTTATCGGCGGCCTTATCTCCCGTTTTTCTATGTATTCTGGCAGGGGTTAAATGCATCCATATAGCCCAGGAGCTATATGTGATGCATTTTTTTTGCCATCCAAGGTGTTTTTTATTGCGTCTCAGGGCGCCCCCCCCAGCGCCCTGCACCCTCAGTGACCGGAGTGTGAAGTGTGCTGAGAGCAATGGCGCACAGCTGCAGTGCTGTGCGCTACCTTGTTGAAGACAGGACGTCTTCTGCCGCCGATTTTCCGGACCTCTTCTGCCTTCTGGCTCTGTAAGGGGGCCGGCGGCGCGGCTCTGGGACCCATCCAGGCTGGGCCTGTGATCGTCCCTCTGGAGCTAATGTCCAGTAGCCTAAGAAGCCCAATCCACTCTGCACGCAGGTGAGTTCGCTTCTTCTCCCCTTAGTCCCTCGATGCAGTGAGCCTGTTGCCAGCAGGTCTCACTGAAAATAAAAAACCTAAACTAAAACTTTCACTAAGAAGCTCAGGAGAGCCCCTAGTGTGCACCCTTCTCGTTCGGGCACAAAGATCTAACTGAGGCTTGGAGGAGGGTCATAGGGGGAGGAGCCAGTGCACACCAGATAGTCCTAAAGCTTTCTTTAGATGTGCCCAGTCTCCTGCGGAGCCGCTATTCCCCATGGTCCTTACGGAGTCCCCAGCATCCACTTAGGACGTTAGAGAAATAAGAAATAGTGTTAAAGAAATGAGTATGTGATAAGTGTTAATGTAAGGGTATGCCACACTAAAGCCATCCAGCTCTGCCAATCCAGGGGCACCACATCCCACACCTCCACAACCCCAATCTGGGTCTATGTTTAACCAGCAAGGAGCTACATGATAATGGCTCCCTGCTACAATATATCTAAGCTAAGAGCTATCCACTTTGGAGCAACCCCATAATGCTCCCTGTGGCATGTCAGGACCTGCATCTCCTCCTAATGCAAGCTCCTCTCTGCCTCTTAATACAAGCAAATATCGTGGTGGATGCTCAATTAGCTTAGTGATATCATTCAGGTGCTTGAAAGGGAGGGGTATTTCTAAGCAAGAAAAAAAAAATAGTATTTTAATACCTACTGGTAAATCCTTTTCTCTTAGTCCGTAGAGGATGCTGGGGACTCCAAAAGGACAATGGGGTATAGACGGGATCCGCAGGAGACATGGACACTTTAAGACTTTAAATGGGTGTGTACTGGCTCCTCCCTCTATGCCCCTCCTCCAGACCTCAGTTGTAGGAACTGTGCCCAGGGAGATGGACATTTCGAGGAAAGGATTTTTGTTAACCAAGGGTGAGATACATACCAGTCCACACCACAACACATCGTACAACATGGCAGTCAACTAACCAGTTAACAGTATGAACCAAAAAAATCAGCAACAGGCTGATTGAACCAAAACACAACCTTTGTGCAACCAAAGCAATAACTAATAACAAGTACTGCAGATAGAGTCCGCACTGGGATGGGCGCCCAGCATCCTCTATGGACTAAGACAAAAAGACTTACCGGTAGGTATTAAAATCCTATTTTCTCATTCGTCCTAGAGGATGCTGGGGACTCCAAAAGGACCATGGGGTCTATACCAAAGCTCCAGACCGGGCGGGAGAGTGCGGATGACTCTGCAGCACTGATTGAGCAAACATGAGGTCTTCATCAGCCAGGGTATCAATCTTGTAGAATTTTGCAAAAGTGTTTGAACCCGACCAAGTAGCTGCTCAGCAAAGTTGTAACGCCGAACACCCCGGGCAGCCGCCCAAGACGAGCCCACCTTCCTAGTGGAATGGGCCTTTACCGATTTCGATAACGGCAAACCAGTCATAGAATGAGCATGCTGAATCGTATTACAAATCCAGCATGCAATAGTCTGCTTAGAAGCAGGAGCCCCAATCTTGTTGGAAGCATACAGGACAAACAGCGCCTCAGTTTTCCTGATACGAGCCGTTCTGGCTACATAAATTTTCAAAGCTCCGACCACATCGAGAGACTTTGAATCACCCAAGGCTTCAGAAGCCACAGGAACTACAATAGGTTGGTTCATGTGAAATGAAGAAACCACCTTAGGGTGGAATTGTTGACGAGTCCTCAACTCCGCTCTATCCACATGGAAAGCCAAATAGGGGCTTTTGTGAGACAAAGCCGCCAATTCCGAAACACCCGCCTCGCGGACGCCAAGGCCAATAGCATGACCACTTTCCAAGTGAGAAATTTCAGCTCAACCTTTTGTAAAGGTTCAAACCAATGTGACGTAAGAAACTGTAACACCACGTTAAGGTGCCATGGTGCCACTGGGGGCACAAATGGAGGTTGGATGTGCAGCACACCCTTCACAAAAGTCTGTACATCTGGAAGCAAGGCAAATCCCTTTGAAAGAAAATTGATAAGGCCGAAATCTGCACTTCAATAGATCCTAACTTTAGGCCCGCCTCCACAGCAGCTTGCAAAAAATTGAGAAACCGACCCAGCTTAAATTCTTCCACAGGGGCCTTCTTGGATTCGCACCAAGGCACATATTTTCTCCAAATACGTTGGTAATGCTTCACCATTACCTCCTTTCTAGCTTTCAGTAGAGTAGGGATGACCTCTCCGGGAATACACTTCCGAGCTAAGATTTGGCGTTCAACCGCCATGCCATCAAACGCAACCACGGTGAGTCATGGAACACGCACGGCCCCTGCTGTAACAGATCCTCTCTTAGAGTAAGAGGCCAGGGATCTCCTATGAGTAATTCCTGAAGATCCGGATACCAGGCCCTCCGTGGCCAATCTGGAACAACGAGTATCGCCTGAACCCCTGTTCTTCTTATGATCCTTATCACCTTTGGGATGAGTGGAAGTGAAGTTAGTAAGGAAAACAAGAAGAAACTATATGGTCGACGCACTAGGAAAGATTACTTTATTTTAAAACATAGCCTTTATTAGATATACATTAAATAATATAATAATTAGCCCAGACTACAGTGAAACATAAGAGTTAAAATCAGACAAACTAACATATACGTGAGACCTAAAAGATAGGAGATTGTGAATAAAGAAATTTAAAAGGCGTGTCCGCGTGTGTTTTGTACGTGTAACACTTGTGAAATTACTGTATCTGTTCAATTGTTACCAATATTTGGTTCATTACAGATATTTTTATTTAATGGCTGTCACAACAATAATAATAATAATTGTCACTCTTACTGGCTGGTAATCCAAAAAGAGTCAGTTATATTCCATATGAACCTATTAACTCAATAGAAATATCTCCTGGGAATTAATCCCAAATATAGAGACTGTGAGTATCACTAGGTGTAGGTATAAGGTTGATTCCACTAGAGAGTTGGTTGAATAATTTCTGTCGCCAATTGTCGCCGTTAAACTTTTATATAGTATGGTCCTAGACCGAAGTCAGACGGGGAGTGAATACGTATGTCTCGAATACGCTTTTCAAAAAGGCAAGGGGGAAAAGGGGTATAGACCAGTGAATGTATGGTGATGATTCACATACACTCACAACATTAAACATACATTGAGTGTGCAGATACCCAATCTCTGGATGAGTGGAAGTGGAGGGAACACATAGACCGACTGAAACACCCACGGTGTCACCAGTGCGTCCACTGCTATCGCTTCAGGGTCCCTTGACCTGGAACAATACGTCTGAAGCTTCTTGTTGAGGCGAGATGCCATCATGTCTATTTGAGGAAGTCCCCAACGACTCGTCACTTCTGCAAAGACCTCTTGCACCGCTGTTATGTTGTCCGACTGAATCAGGACGGGTAGGCCGTGAAGCAAATGTTCCAATTGAACCAGACCGTTGTAAATGGCCCTTAATTCCAGAATGTTTATGTGCAGACAAGCTTCTTGGCTTGACCATTTTCCCTGGAAATTTTCCCCCTGTGTGACCGCTCCCCAACCTCGGAGACCCGCATCCGTGGTCACCAGGATCCAATCTTGGATCCCGAACCTGTGACCCTCTAGGACAGGGGTGGCCAACCAGTCAGAGACAAAGAGCCAAACAATCTTGTTAGGTACGTCAAAGAGCCGACATCAAGCCGAAGGCGCGTGTGCAAAAATGGGGTATGGCCTTGTGCCTGCTAGGCCACACCTCTGGTATAAAATACAATGAAAATGCCAGATCCACATAAAATACATTTTAAAGCCAGATCCAACATAAAATACATTGAAAAAAACACTTCCACATAAAATAATTAAAAAATCCAGATCCAAATAACATATATTGAAACAGCCATATTCACATAATACACTTCAGCTCCTCCATGTGTCACTCCAGTTAGCACCCTCCTGTGTCACTCCAGCCAGCCCATGTGTGAATGTGTCACTCCTGCTAGTACCCTCCTGTGTCACTCCAGCCAGCTCCCCCATGTGTCACTCCTGCCAGCACCCTCCTGTGTCACTCCAGTCACCTCCCCCATTATGTCTCTCCTGCCAGGATCCTTCTGTGTCACTCCAGCAAGCTCCCCCTTGTGTCACTCCAGCCCACCTTCATATGTCACTACAGCCCAGTATCTGGCTCCCTCAGTTTTCAGTCGCCGTAGTGCTGCTGTGTGTCTGGCTGAAGTGCACCGGTTTCCAGGATCTGTTGTGGTCAGGTGACTTTGAGTGTTGGGAGCCACATTTGAATAAAGAAAGAGCCGCATGCGGCTCAAGAGCCACGCGTTGGCCACGGCTGCTCTAGGAGGTGAGAACTTTGGAGCCACCACAGGAGAGAAATCCTGGCCCTGGGAGATAGGCATATCTTCCTGTGCATGTGTAGATGGGACCCGGACCACTTGTCCAACAGGTCCCACTGAAAAACTCTGGCATGAAACCTGCCAAACGGGATGGCCTCGTAAGCCGCCAGCATCTTCCCCAGCACTCGAGTGCATTGATGAATCGACACGCTTGCCGGTTTCAGAATTCCCTTGACCATGTTCTGGATTTTCAGAGCTTTTTCGAACGGGAGAAAAACTCTCTGTAGTTCCGTGTCCATAATCATGCCCAAGAACGACAGCCGTGTTGTCGGAATCAACTGTGACTTTGGCAAATTTAGGTGCCAGCCATGTTGTTGCAGAACCGTCAGGGAGAGCGCAACGTTTTTCAGCAACTGCTCCTTTGATCTCGCCTTTATCAGGAGATCGTCCAAGTACGGGATAATTGTGACCCCTTGCTTGCGCAGGAGCACCATCATTTCCGCCATTATTTTGGTGAAAATCCTCGGGACCGTGGAAAGACCAAACGGCAACGTCTGAAACTGGTAATGACAATCCTGAACAGTGAACCTCAGGTACGCCTGATGATGAGGATATATGGGGACATGCAGGTAAGCATCCTTTATGTCGACTGACACCATAAAATCCCCTCCTTCCAGACTGGAGATCACTGCTCGGAGAGATTCCATCTTGAATTTGAACCTTTTTAAAAACAGATTTAGGGATTTTAAGTTCAGAATCGGTCTGACCGAACCATCCGGCTTTGGGACCACGAACAGGCTTGAATAAAACCCTTCCCCACGTTGTGACGGGGGTACCGCGACAATGACTTGCTGCTGACACAGCTTGTGTATTGCAGCACACACTACCTCCCTTTCCGGAAGGGAAGCTGGCAAGGCCGATTTGAAAAATCGGTTTGGGGGAACGTCTTGAAACTCCAGTTTGTATCCTTGGGTCACAATTTCCAGCACCCAAGGATCTAGGCCCGAGTGAACCCAGACCTGACTGAAGAGCTGAAGACGCGCCCCCACCAGTGCGGACTCCCGCATGGGAGCCCCAGCGTCATGCGGTGGACTTAGCAGAAGCCGGGGAGGACTTCTGCTCCTGGGAACTAGCCACAGCCGGCAACCTTTTTCCCCTCCCCTTGCCTCTAGCAGCATTAAGGAGGGGTTCACTACGATATGCCGGCGGTCGGGCTCCCGGCGACCAGCATACCGGCGTGTGACCGACAGTGTGACTAGCGCAAATGAGCCCCTTGCGGGCTCGCTGTGCTCACCACGCTATGGGCACGGTGGCGCGCTACACGCGCCACACTATTTTATTCTCCCTCCAGGGGGGTCGTGGACCCCCACGAGGGAGAATAAGTGTCGGTATGCCGGCTGTCAGGCCGGAAGGAGGACCCTCATCCTTTCTTGAATTTATTAGACCGAAAGGACTGCATCTGATAGTGAGGCGTTTTCTTCTGCTGCGTAAGGACAAAAGGCAGAAATGAAGACTAACCCGATAGCTGTAGAAACCATGTCCGCGAGACCTTCACCAAACAAAACTCCACCTTTATAGGGCAGAGCCTCCAAAGCCCTTTTAGAATCAGCATCACCATTCCATTGATGAGTCCACAACGCCCTCCTAGCCGAGATTGCCATAGCATTGGCCCTTGATCCCAAGAGGCCAATATCTTTTGCAGCCTCCCTTAGATAGACCTCAGCGTCCTTGATATGACCCAGCGTCAAAAGCACGCTATCCCTATCCAGGGTGTCTAAGTCAGATGACAAGTTATCTGCCCATTTTTCAATCGCGCTGCTCACCCATGCCGATGCTACGGCCGGCCTAAACAGCGTACCCGTAGTGAGATAAATAGATTTCAAAGTAGTTTCCTGTTTACAATCTGCAGGATCTTTAAGGGCTGCCATGTCAGGGGACGGTAGCGCCACCTTCTTGGACAATTGCGCCAGAGCTTTGTCCACCGTGGGAGATGACTCCCACCCTAACCTATCCTCAGAGGGAAACGGGTATGCCATAGAAATTCTGCTGGGAATCAGCCACTTTTTGTCAGGAGCTTCCCAAGCCTTTTCAAAAAGAGCGTTAAGTTCATGAGAGGGAGGAAACGTTACCTCAGGTTTCTTTCCTTTAAACCTACAGACCCTCGTCTCAGGGACAGCGGGGTCCTCAGTGATATGTAACACATCCTTTATAGCCACAATCATGTACTGAATGCTCTTAGCCAGTTTGGGATTCAACTTGGCATCATTATAGTCGACACTGGAGTCCGAATCCGTGTTGGTATCTGTATCTGCTATCTGGGTAAACGTACGCTTCTGTGACCCTGAAGTCTGAGTTTGTGACTAAACATCTCCCAAGGATTGTCTCCATGCTTGGTTCTGAGACTCAGATTTGTCTAATCTTTTATGCAACAAAGCCACACTTGCATTTAAAACATTCCACATATCCACCCAATCAGCAGTCGGCGGTGCCGACGGAGTCACTCCCACAGTCTGTTCTGCCCCCGCACCAGCCTCCTCCTGGGAAGAGCATCCAGCCTCAGACATGTCGACACACGTGTACCGACACCCACAATCACACTGAGCTATAGGGGACAGACCCACAGTAAAGCCCTTTGGAGAGACAGAAAGGGAGTTTGCCAGCTCACACCCAGCGCCGCACCCGGTCTGCAGAATTTACAAAACCCAGACCTAGCAGCGCTTTTATATGTAAATCAACACAACACAACACCAAATAAGCTGTGCCCCCCCCCCTGCTTTTGCACCCTGTTACTTGATACAGAAGTGAAGGGCCAGGACCAGCGTCTCTGCAGCTTGCTGTGGAGAGAAAATAGCGCTGATTAGAGCTGGAGGATGAAGCCCCGCCCCCTACATAGCGTGCTTCTGTCCCGCTTTTATTTATACTGGCGGGGGTCTGTATACAGGGCCTATGCACTGTATACTGTCATGCCAGTGCCCAAAATGAGGTTTGATTGCTGCCCAGGGTGCCCCCCTGCGCCCTGCACCCATATAGTGTCGTTGGTGTGTGGGAGCAATGGCGCGCAGCGCGACCGCTGCGCGGTACCTCCAAAGATCAGAAATCTTCTGCCGCCACTGATGTCTTCTTGCTTTTGCTACTCACCCGGCTTCTCTCTTCAGGCTCTGTGAGAGAGACGGCGGCGCGGCTCCGGGAACGAGCAGCTAGGCGCACCAAGTGATCGGACCCTCTGGAGCTAATGGTGTCCAGTAGCCTAAGAAGCAGAGTCTTTAAACTCACAGAAGTAGGTCCGCTTCTCTCCCCTCGATGTCCCACGATGCAGGGAGCCTGTTGCCAGCAGTGCTTCCTGAAAATAATAAACCTAACAAAAGTCTTTTCTAGAGAAACTCTGTAGAGCTTCCCTAGTGTGTGTCCAGTCTCTCTGGGCACAGAATCTAACTGAGGTCTGGAGAAGGGGCATAGAGGAAGGAGCCAGTTCACACCCATTTAAAGTCTTAAAGTGCCCATGTCTCCTGCGGATCCCGTCTTTACCCCATGGTCCTTTTGGAGTCCCCAGCATCCTCTAGGACGAATGAGAAAACACATTTTGTTTCCCCCAGCACCCTGAATGATAGCAGTAACCAGATTTAAATCCCATACAATATCTTAGAATTCAGAGATCTTGGTTACATATACAGTATCTGCGCAAATGTATGTGTAAGCCCCCAAGCCACATCAAGGCCTCTCTGTATAAATATTGGGGTCCCTAGCACTATATCTAGGTGCAGGGCGTGGCACCCCAAAAAAATCAGCATAAGCCAGACAGCCCAGGGCAGCATACCAGTGAAAATACTATAATGTTAATAGAGTAGTGTTTAAGAAGCCAAAGCTATAGAAAAAGTGATACAAAAATCAGATGTAATTAAAATAAGAAATAGTGTTAAAGAAATTAGTATGTGATAAGTGTTAATATAAGGGTATGCCACACTAAAGCCATCCAGCTCTGCCAATCCAGGGGCACCACATCCCACACCTAATGACCAATTCGCCTAAGAGGAGAAAAACGAATTTATACTGGATATAAAGTGCTTTGAATTGAATTAAGTGATCCATTTACAGAGCTCTCAGTGAAGAGGTGCAGATAAGGGTCTGGGACTCCAGGTTGACACCAAAAAGATCAACACACCTTAGGTTGACACCAAATGGTCGACACACCTTAGGTCAACATGGACAGAAGGTCAACATGGACAAAAGGTCGACATGGACAAGGTCGACATGGAAAAAGGTTGACATGAGTTTTTATGTTTTTTTGGTTTCGTTTTCTTCGTAGAGTGGCCGGGAACCCAGTGCACCACATCCCGTCGCATGGCTTGCGGCTTCGGGCAAGGTGGCTCGCTCCGCTACCACTGCGCTTTGCACAAGTTACCGTACCCAGTCGTAGTCCACATGGATCGTAAAGTATGAAAAAGTTCAAAAAATTATTATTTAAAAAAATAAAAAAACTCATGTCGACCTTTTTCCATGTCGGCCTAAGGTGTGTCGACCTTTTTGGTGTCAACCTGGAGTCCAGATACCGCAGATAAACCTATATATATATACACAAGATTAGCGCACTTCTCTGGCTCCATCCCTGGTGATAGAATAAATGCCCACATGCATAAAGGGAATAAGTTGTTCTCTAGAGGGGTGGTTTTCAGTATGCCGAATGTCGGGATCCCGGCGCACAGTATACCGGCGCCGGAATCCCGACACCCGGCATACCAACAGCGATTCTCCCTCGTGGGGGTCCACGACCCCCCTGGAGGGAGAATAAAATAGTGTGGCGTGCGTAGCGCGCCACCGTGCCCGCAGCGTGGCGAGCGCAGCGAGCCCACAAGGGGCTCCTTTGCACTCCTTTGTGGAGTTCCCTGCACATTAAGCCCCAGCGGGTGCACATAAGCAGGGCCGGACTGGCCATCTGGCACTTCTGGCAAATGACAGATTGGCCGATGGCCAGGTGGGCCGATTTGTCCATCCATTTCGAGACTGCCAGCACCGCCTCCTGGGCGGCACTGTGCTGAGCGGCCACGTCATTTGCGGAGTATGAGCAGCGTGGGTGGGGGGAGCTGCCTGAGCGGACAGTGGGACAGCCACGTCATCTGCATAGGTAGGTAGGGACGTCATGCCGCGACTGAGCCTTCCGGAGTATGAGCGGCGCGGGCAGGGGGAGCTGAGCGGACAGTGGGACGGCCGAGTCATCTGCATACTAGTAAATCAATCAATAATGCACATTATAAGCATGCCTAGGATAAGTGCTTTACCATGACTTACAATTAAGTGCAGTTATAAGGGAACACAACAGGCTTCTTTATACACAGAGTTGTATACAGTAGCTCTGTTTAGATGGTGCAGTTCTTAATTAAACCTGAAGATGGTTATCTGGGTAGTTTCTCTGATCACTTTACTAAATGGATGACCAAGTGGGTGAAGTTGGACATATAGGGCAGGATGTAATAGCATCCGAGTTTGCCGGAAGTGCAGGATGCCGACCGAACTCGGATGTTTTTTTTTAAAGCAGCAATCATTTACAAGCATGGTTTTGCCTTGTAAATGATTGCCGCTTTAAAAAACGTCTGAGTGCGGCTGGCAACCTGCACCTCCGGCAATCTCAGACGCTATTACATCCCACCCATGGGGGTAAATTTACTAAGATGGGAGTTCTATTTAAGATGGGAAGTTGCCCACAGCAACCAATAAGATTCCACTTCTCATTTATCTAGTACCTACTAGAATATAATACCTGGACTCTGATTGGTTGCTATGGGCAACATCCCATCTTAAATAGAACTCCCATCTTAGTAAATTTACCCCATAGTCTCTTGAGGGTTGTGTATAATACACAAATCCAGATGTGTAAGGTACCTTAGTAATTATTGGTTCCTTTTCCACAGGTGCAGATCCCAGTCTCAGCTTGGTGAGACCCGTTTGGTTTTACGTATGTTTTCTGTCCACACCTCTTGCTCTCTCTCATCCCCACCTCTCTTTCTCAATCTTGTTCCTTACTCTCTCCTCGTCCTCACCTCTCTCCTCGTCCTCACCTCTCTCCTCATCCTCACCTTTCTCCTCGTCTTCACCTCTCTCCTCGTCCTCACCTCTCTCTCTCTCCCTCCCTCTCTCTTGTCCTCACCTCTCTCTCTCTTGTCCTCACCTCTCTCTCTCTCTCTTGTCCTCACCTCTCTCTCTCTCTTGTCCTCACCTTGCTCTCTTGTCCACGCGGCCGCTCCGCAGCAGATTTGAAATAGTAGTGCCGAGGTCATAGGAGCCGCACTGCAGTGCTGCACCAAAGGCCGCCGACCACAGCTGCCTTCTCCTCCATTGTCCATTGCACCGCCACCGCCATCTGCCTCCTCCTCGCCTGCACCGGCGCTGCCCTCGGCCTTCTCTGCCGACATCGGTATGGGTGAGGTTCTCTGTTTGGCTTTAAAATATAGATTGCCTTGTTGTAGATGGGCGTACAGTGAGGAGCTAAATTGGATAGACCTGTGCCCTCAGCCCTTCTCTGCACCTCCGCCAGCTCCCACAGCCTCCTCCTCCGCACCATCTTCGAAGCCCACAGCCTCCTCCGCCCTGCGCCGACCACAGCCGCCTTATCCACCACACCGCAGACCCCAGCATCCTCAGCACTGCCACTGCTAAATAGGTAATCTTACCCTGCTGCCTTTCTCTTTCCCTAGTCCCTACTGTATGCCCTTGCTATCCCTCTCTCTGTCACTCTCCCTGTCCCTATGTCTCTGCTGTCACTTTCCCTGTCCCTCTGTCACTCTCCCTGTCCCTCACTCTCCCTGTCCCTATGTGCTTGCTGTCACTCTCTCTGAATTTTGTCATAATGTGGCATAATGTGAATTTTGGTTCATTCTGTGTGCTATAATGTGAATTTTGGCTCATACCGTGTGCTATAATGTGAATTTTGGCTCATACTGTGTGCTATAATGTGAATTTTGGCTCATACTGTGTGCTATAATGTGAATTTTGGCTCATACCGTGTGCTATAATGTGAATTTTGGCTCATTCTGTGTGCTATAATGTGAATTTTGGCTAATTTTGTGTGCTATAATGTGAATTGTGGCTCATTCTGTGTGCTATAATGTGAATTGCGGCTCATTCTGTGTGCTATAACGTGAAATACGGCTCATTCCGTGTGCTATAATGTGAATTTCGGCTCATTCCATGTGCCATAATGTGAATTTCGGCTCATTCCGTGTGCTATAATGTGAAAGGGGCACCAGTACTAGATAGTATAAGGGGTCCTACTATTGTGGTGCATAATGTGTATAAGGAGTATATGGTGTGGTAAACTACACTGAAGGACACGCCCCATTTTGAGTGGCCACACCCCTTTTTCAGAGCGCTTGGTTACAACCTTTGCTTTTCCATACCCCCACTTCAACATTTCCACTTCAACCACTGGTTGTGTGTATTTTAATAGAAAATGATGAACACTTGTATGTTGTTATAACATTAATTATATTTGTAAGAGCACAGAAGTAGGAGGAGTCAATAATAGTAAGGGGAGGAGTCAGATGCTGACACCGAGGTGGGCCCGTGTGCTTCAAAAATGCCAAGGCCTATTTTTAGTCCCAGTCCGGCCCTGCACGTAAGGCAGATTTTTCATCACAGCCTCAAGAGGTGCAAGGAAAAATCCATGTTAAATGCACCCTCTGGAGTTTAATATGCTGGAAAACCCATAGATTCTGTCACTTGACGCGGAAACTATGGGTTATCGTGCGTTACCCACTGGTTTACAGAGCTTGGTATGCAAATACATAATAGGCAACTAGCAATTTTCATAACTGTTGCTTGATAAACCTGCCCATAAGGTACAGTATGTCTGTTCATTGTACATGCCCTGGGTAAAGTTCTACTTATCTTTAGAACTGGTAAGGTCCTGTTCAGGGACGGTTCTTGCCCTTGTGGCGCCGCAGGCAAAACGATAGGGACGTGGCTTCATACGGGGGCGTGGTCCGTTACACCCCCATTTGTGCCCCCTGTAGCGCCGCTGAAAGAGAAAAAAAATTATACTTACTATCCCCGCTCCTGATTCCAGACCGCTGCAGACCTCCGCCGATGCCGCTCCTCTCCTCGGATCAGCATAGACACTAGAGGTCAATTATGACCCCTAGCGTCTGTGCCACAATGCTGTGCGATGATGTCATTGCGCACCGCACAGCAAAGGTCCCCTCCACGAAGGGAAACTAGACGCGTAGCGTCTGGTTCCCTTCACAGCGGGGGACCAGCGGGGGGGCACAGCGGAGCAGGGCACAGTAGTGGATCTTGCCATGGTGCGGCACCCTCCGGATGGCGCCAGTGCCCTCCGGAAGGCGGCGCCCAGGGCAAAAGTCCTGGTTACCCGGGCAAGATCCGCTACTGGTCCAGTTATCATTGAGTAGTGTCTTCTGTTCTGTGCAATGAACATACCTCAGTGTATAACGATGCTGATAATATCTATACACCTCCAGCACCCAGAGACTGTGTTTGTCTAGGTACACACCAGGCAGATCTATCTGCCGTGCCAACCCAGTGGCCAATTCAGGTATGCATATACACAATTTGGAGGGGGAATGGCCATGCCTCCCTAATATGGCAACTCCTGTACCCGGGCCTTGTCCAGCTCTTGGCGGCCCTAGGAGTAAGTGTAATATTTTGAGCAGCCCCAATAATTTTGGAAAGTTGCTCCTATGAATATTATTGACTTTTTTTAAGGAATAAGGGATAAGAGACAGCAATAAATTGAGGCCTATGATGTATTCAGAAGTAATAAGGTTCACATTCAGCTCACTTAAAAGTTTTCATAATTACCCAGAAAGCACCAGGAAGGTTCATTAATGTAGTCCATTTACTCATTGCATATAATAACCGGTTCTACAAGGATTTTCTGCTGTTTTAGATGTGTGATGATATAATGCATATAGTTGCTTTCATGTCTTGAGGATGCCAATCAATATGTAAATGCAGCATTTTACAAAGTGCTTGAAAGAGTATGTATCACAGTACATTACAGAACAGGTTACATATGGATAATGCCTGATTTCAGATTACATGTAATGACTGTGATAACGGCTTAACCAAAGTGTGGGGAAAATAATAGCACACCTTAGTGGACAATACCAGTTACTGTAAATTACTGGCTTTAATTATCCATGTCATTATGTTCAGAGATGGTCTTTGAAATCCACTCCAAGTAATTTGCAACTCTACTGTAGACACCAGGAGGGTGATCAAATCCATATGATACTACACCTTCCACAGTCCCTCCACAAATAAGAGGTCCCCCAGAGTCTCCCTGAAAAGACAGGATGAAAAAATACTATATTTGACACATGGTGGAAAGAATAGCATTATTATTATTATTATTATTATTATTATTATTATTATTAACATCATTAATACTATACATGGTCTTAACATAAATGTTCCATGGCAAGTAACCATACTATTTTTTTGTGACATCATTAAATTGTACTTTACTACTTTAGTACATTGGCTCCTGACTGATACTTTGGGGTCTATTCATGAAGCAGTGAAAGAGAATGGAGAAAAGGACCAGTGGAGAAGTTGCCCATAGCAACCAATCAGCTTTGAAGGAAGCCTCTATCAAATACATTCTATAAAATGTAATGGAGATGCTGATTGGTTGCCATGGTAAACTTCTTCACTGAACTGTTTCTCCAATCTTTTCACTGCTTCATGAATAAACCCCAACGCATTATCACTAGAATGCCTCAGACTACAAGAAGTCTCAAATATCAGTTTATTCATATTATGCCAAAGGCAAAACATCAGGAAGTATAGTACTGAGATATAGATTTGGGAATTATTTCTTAAAAATAGTGTGTACACTAATAACTGCAAATCATAGTTGGGGGCTTACTTAGTATAGATCAGCATACCACCCAACATGACCCTCTCCAGGAGGGACAGAATGCTCTGCTCCTGGACTTTTCTCTTGATTTATGATGGCTGAAACATGTTAATGGATAAGGAAGGTGTTTCAGCAAAGGAGATGGCAATCATAACTTAAGAGGGAAGCCCAGGAGCAGAGCATTCTGTCCCTCCTGGAAGTATGGATCAGTCAGTGGCGTCACAAGCCGGGTACAGGGGGTGCGGCCTGCACCCAGGTGTGACGCCTAGAAGGGGTGACACCAATCTGTGGGCTCCTCCTCAATGACAGGAACCAGGTGCTGCAGTGTGAAATTCTGCTATAGCACCCGCCTCCTGTCATAGCAGAAGAGCCGACAGCGCTGCAGACAGTCTCCGGGGGCAGCCCAGTAAAGCCCTGCATCTCCCAAGATGCTGGGCATGCCCCCGGAATGACGACCCACGAGGCCACGCCCCATTTATTTGCAGCCACGCCCCCTTTTTTGTAGAGAGGGTGCCTCCAGCGTGCTGGCATATCGAGGGTGCGCACCGGGTGTCACTACACCCGGTGATGCCCCTGGGACCAGTTCATACTTGCCAACTTTTTAGAACTTCTCTCCGGTAGGCTAACTATTCTATACCTTTAGACCAGGACACTAATGAATTACACAGATTCTGGGGCTGGCTGGCCTGCATTTCACCTGATTTTAATCAGCCAAAGAACCTGTGATATCCATGAGCGTCCCGGTTTAAAGGGATAGTATGGTAAGCCTACTCTCCAGATGCAGCCCGGAGAGGTGACACTGCAGGCAACTTTCGGGAAAGGAAAGGGGGGATATCACGTCATTAGGCCCTGCCTCCATAGCATGTGATTTGCGTGTCTGCAAGGACCCATCAGGTACAAGATGCTCTGCTCCTGGACGTCCCTCGTATACCACGATCACATTGCCATTGCCAGGTCACACCCGGGAATTGGATACGGGTCCTTCCCAGCTGTGACCCGGTATTGGACCTGTGCAGTGTGAATGGGGTGGCTTCCCGACCCGGCAATATGCCATCTGGGGGGGCCACAGGCAGCAATGGGGGTGGGGCATAGGCGTTGCTGGAGATGACATCATCTCCATGCCGCCTCTCCCTATGCTGTGAACGGGTGCTGGGTTGCATCGATCCGAGAAAACCAATTCACACTGCGCCTGACCCAGTAATAACCCTTTTTTATACCTGGGTTAAATTTCCGGGTCAGGCGACCCGGAAATTTGAACCGTTCACACTGCACAGTGACCCGTGTCGACCCGGCAAAATACCGGGTCGATACCAGGTTTTTTGTGCTGTGTGAACGGTGTATGAATGTATGATTGCCTTGCCATCACCTGTGTTGAACTAGTTAATTCATGAGAAGGTTTCTCACCACAGGTGACGCAATCATACATTAGGAGGGAAGTCCAGGATCACAGCATTTTGTACCTGATGGATGGGGTTTTATTGGTGGATGTGAGAAAACAATATATAGCATAGTATTTTACGATGCTTTAATAAGAAGGTTCCAATGAAATGTACTTTAAATCATTTTAAAATGCTTATGTGGCTAAAATAAATGTCCAATATAGGTATTGTATCCTGAGTAAGAACTAGTATGGATTATATGCTTAGAGACTATCTACTCAGATACTATATTGATTCTGGATATTCCTTGGAATGTTGATCTGTTTCCACAAGACATCTATAGAGTAGACATCTTGTTACCAGCAGTATCAGGGACTGAAGGACCTTTTAACTTACAGTATATACAATAAACAGTACCTTGGACTTTTCTGTTATTCAGATAACCTGTTATTAAGGTGTGTATTTACTAAGCCTTGGATGGAGATAAAGTTGCTGGAGATAAAGTAACAGCCAATAAGCTCCTAACTGCCATGTCACAGGCTGGGTTTGAAAAATAACAGTTAGGAGCTGATTGGCTGGTGCTTTATCTCCAGAGACTTTATCTCCATCCAAGGCTTAGTAAATAGACCCCTAAGTCTATTAATGTACGTGTAATTGTTACTTCCTTATTAAAGCACTTGATATGTATATTCATTTGTGCCCTCCTCAGTATAATAGGCATCATTTTGCATAGCTAATTGATTGCACCCCTTTACCTGACTGGAGTCTCTGAGTTTGTGTATGTTTCCTGCGCAGATCATCCCCTCATCCAATATAGGAAAGAAGCGACGACACAACCTGCGGCTCACGATAGTCACGTTAACTTCAAATAATTTGTCAGTGTCATGCATCTTATCGATTAGTCCCCAGCCAGCGACACTGCAGGGGGTATTCTGTGGTAGGTCATTCTGGCTGGTGGGAAGTGGAACTGTCTGAACATAGTGATTTATCTGGGCTCGTGATGACAGCTGGTGAGAGCAGATATGAATGGGTTAGTAATGGCACGTTGTTATGGCTATGAGTATATGAGGTTATAATTCAGGCTATATAAAAAGGGTTGTCTACTGTGGTGGAGTACTCCCCATAACTCTGCATGAAGATATAAATTACACCCCTTTTACACCACTGCAATAACCCAGGGCTCTGTGTAAAAGGGTCTCCAAAAAATGACCCAGTGTTCAATGACATGGGACCCAGGTATCAGAGCAGTGTAAACGGGTGACCTGAGTCATCTGACCCAGGTCCCATTACAAGCATAGGAAGAGCCGGCTCATGGCGCTAGGAGACTGTCATCTCCAAGCGCTGGCAAAAATAGAAATACTTCACCCGTGTGCAGTGTAAACGCCACCAACCCAGGAATAACCTGGGTCAAAGAGCCAGGGTTTGCCCCGTGTTTGATCTGGGTTGGAACAGTGTTCAAAAACCCAGGTCAGTGCCGGAATTTAGGTGTAAAAGGGGTATCACATAGGGAGAAGCAAAGTTCTCTCCTTCTGACAGTCAAGCCAAAACTTGCCCAGGTTTAATATGGGAACTAAATGGACAAGACCTGTGAAAAGTCCCGTCAGTATTAGGGGTCTATATAGGAAACAAAAATTTCCTTTTTGTTAGCAGATACGCTGTATAGGAGCAGCACAAACTCTGTATTATGTATAAGTAGTATCAAACACATGGTGAAATCTTAATTTGCTGCAAGGAGGGAAGGAAAGAAGGAACATCATCTTCTATAACAGAGTCTGGATAAATACCCCCCCCCCCCCTCCAGCTCATTAGAAGTGGAGTGTGTACTACGCAGTCTCCAACAAAATTGCCTCTCTAGCGAAATGTCAGTTCCTAACCAAGATGGCCACCCAGGGCCAGTGCTACGGTGTTTGGCATCCAAACTATACATTTGTGCCTTCCTACAAATATGTCCTCTTGATGGGTCTCCAATGTAATGTTTCATATTTACCCCTTATTCACGTATTAACACACAGTGGTATCCCTTATTAACATTACACTACACAGTAGAGCCCTTTTTACACATTACACCACACAGTAGAGCCCCTAATACGCATAATGTCCCTCAGTAGAGTCCCTTATTTACCTTCTGCCACACAGAAGTACCCCTTATATACATTATGCCACACACTAGTAACCCTTATACATCACACAATGTAGCCCCTTATACACGTTACACCACACAGTATAGCCCCTTATTCATGTTATGCCACACAGTAGAGGCCCCCTTACCTATCTGATACTAAAATGTGGACTGGGGCTAATGCCCAGCCACTCACCAGAGGCTCCGGCTATTGCCTGTCTAGCTTAGGGCCCATAAAGTGACCTGAGCCTTATGCCCAGTCACTTTTACTTGCGGTATAGGCAATCTGCCTGCCTAATATGCCCCACAGGTCTGAGGTGTAATTGCAACCACGGACCTTATGCCTGACACCTGGAGGTCAAGGGATGGGGAAGAAGGTGGTAAATTGGTAAGCTGGGAGAGGCTGCAGTTGGGAACTTAATTTTGCACTTTGCTTCTCACCACCTGCAGCACTCTCCAGTCATCATCTTATTTCTTCTGCCACTGGGACATCCTGGTCAGCTGTGCCATTTTCTTGCCTCTTGAGAGGCCACTCGAGCGCTTTTCCCGACATTCTTTTCTTTTGACTGCTGCTGCCATACTGAAGACTCCACTTGGCAGAGTCTGATTTCAGACACCATGAGTGGGTGGAGCTATGATTCAGCGAGCCATGATTGGCTTGCTCCTGATTGATGAGGTGTGATTGGCTTCCTTCTGCTGACAATATCAAGTAAAAGTCCTGCATGTGTTTAAGGCACTGCATCACTCTCTTAAATTGCATTCCAATCTCTCTGATGAAGTTTACTGATACGTCTACAAAGATGAAGCATAGCTACTGAAATATCAGGCCTTGAAGTAATTGCCACATATAAAAATGTCCCCACTGCTTGTTGTTGCCTACTGTTCATTATTTGGTAAGAGATCATCTTCTAATTTCAGATATGATGAGTCCATTGGTGTTGTCACACCTTTAACTTCTGACATAGCAAACTGTTTGAGAATTGTACCAGTTTTAATAGACAGAGTTTAAAACTTCCATCTTCTTGTCGTTGTATGTGGATTCCTAGGTATGTCACCTCTTTTGGGATCCGGATTATAGATCTACACTAGAAAGGTCTACAGTCAATTATGGTCGACATGTAAATGGTAGATGGTTCAAAAGGTCAACAGGCTAAATTTAGCACAGCTACTATCACCATGCCACAGTGGAAACCATCCCCAGAGACTACGAATGGATGAAACTATAGGAACATTATAAAAAAGTGTCAAAAGTTTTTTTTAAGTAGTTTTTTTTCAAACTCTAGGTTTATTTGTCACCTATGCCTAATTTGTATTGCAGCACTCAAAGTTACATAAAAAACAAATGTATGAAAATGGAGTGTCTATGTGTAACTGTATTATATGACTGCTATTTGCTTTACGTTTAGAGAACTTCTAGTAAAATTATAGTCACTACACTTTGTACAGGCCCTTGCATTACACATATCCTCAAGGCACAAAGGGGAAATTCAATTAGGTGTGAAGGGGGCGGATTTGCCATTGCTGCAATGTTTCAATGCCAGCCCTGATTCGCCCCTTCGTATGGTCGGCTGAATGTGGAACTCACTTAAAAGTGCTCACACCCTATGGGACAGCGAGCACTTTTAAGTGAGATCCTCCGTCGTAAAGTGTGGCAGTGTCGCGCGGATTCACCAGGTGAATAATTGAATTCCCCCAGAGAACCAAATTCATGTTTGGAATGAATTACCCATCTGTAATTCTGTGTAATTAAACATTAGAATGCATCAGGAAGCGTCTGTAGGAGATAGACACCTCTTGCTAGCATTTGTAAGATCTGAGTGCTGCTTCTGAGGACACAGCCTTGGATCACCATCGCAGCCATCACGACCATAGGTTCCCCTCTCCGCCCACCAAATGCTGCAGCATGTCAACCATGTTGTGGTTGATAGGGTGCTGCGAACGTGAAAGCAAGAACCGTTCTGCACATGCTCAGAACAGGTCTTGATCCAGCGCAGCCCCTCAACCATTAGGTTTAAGTACAAATTTGAATTAGGCCCAGAGACCCACTACTATGCACAGCCATGTATGATACAGATCCCTGAGAAACTGCCTATACCCATTTATTGCTACAGATCCTGCTAGTACTTGGGTCAGACCTCTTACATTCATGGCATTAAACCTATCGCATTATCAATGGCAGATGCATTATGGCACTTGGAACAGACAAACATGACACAACACTGCTTTTGGAGGCTACCAATTAGTAAGCAAAAATTAGGAATAAATTACTAGCAAGACCTTATTGGTTAGACTATGCAAATTGGATATCCAACTCATACTACAACATAAGTAGGCTAGCTTTGTGGTTAGACTTGTAATTTAGCCCATAGTTTTGACCAACTGTACTAGAGGTGATCCATCTCCATCCCCTGCCAATTGCATAGGCTGATGAGCACTAAAATCCCCGGGTAGGGATGGACATCGGAAGCCTGGCATCAAATGGTTCCCGGGCTTCCGACATCCATTGCAACCATTCAATGGTATGACAGTCGATTGTTTTAGTGTGCGCATGTGCAGAAGAATCCAGAGCTACTCAATTGTGCACAGTAACTGTGCTGTAGATGCCACTTCCAGGTGTTTGCATCTGCGCAGAAACTGTCAATCACTAGATGGGCATCGGAAAGCGGGCAACCATCATATACCCGCAATTCGGTGGGAAAAATACTTCCATCGAATCAGAAACATTTCAATGTTCTTTCTGTCTCTACAGGTAGGTGTACCTGCATGCCGACAATCACAGATGCCAGTAAGCAGATGGAAAAGGTGGGATATACTGGGATTTTCATGAGAAAATTGATGCATCCCACCTATAAGTAGGTAAGGATCAAAATTGCAGCATGAAGTGAGTTGGTGGAACTGAGAGGGAGATTGATGTAAGTAATGAACGAACAAGCCAATTTGCTTTAGTATATCTTGTATAAATACTCAGCTTTTATATAGGTGTGTGTGTGTTAAAAAGAACTTAGGCCCTCATTCTGAGTTGATCGCACTTAGCAACTTTTTACTGCTAGTGCGATCAACTAATCTCCGCCTATGGGGGAGTGTATTTTAGCATAGCAGGGCTGCGATCACTTGTTCAGCCCTGCTATGCTAAAAAGGTTTCCTGCAAAACAAGACCAGCCCTGGACGGACTTACCCTCTGCGACGTATCCAGCGATGATGGACATGGCTTTGACGTCAGACATCCGCCCTCCGTTCGCCTGTACACGCCTGCGTTTTCCTTACTACTCCCCAAAAACAGCTCCAAACGGTGAGTTGCCACCCCGGAACGCCTTCCTGCAGTCAATCTTCTTGCGGTCGCCGCTGCGACCACTTTCTTCACGCGCGTGCACAGTAGTGACCCTGTTGCAGCTGTGCGAACGAAAGGACGCTGCGATTGGGTCGGAATTACCCCCTTTGTCTCTTTGTGTAATGAAATCCATAGCAAGCCCTTACAGTAGGTAAGGGCTTGCTCTTATAATGTAATTTGCTCTCAACCCAGTGAAGTGAGCAGAACACTGAAACATCTAATGGGTAATCTCATTCACATCTCTCCCACAAACTCATACCCCCTATCCTGTGCCCTCTGGAATGCCACATCTGTTTGTAACAAACTGGTCCCCACTCATGACCTTTTCATTTCCAATTCCTTACACCTACTAGCCATTACTGAAACTTGGATTACGCCCTCTGACACTACTTCTCCTGCTGCTCTCTCTGCTGGTGGCCTCACATTCACACACACACACCCCGACCAGGGGGTCGCCATGGGGGTGGTGTAGGGGTCCTTTTACCTTCTAGTTACTCCTACCAACTCATACCACCAGAACCATCCCTTACATTCTCTACATTTGAGGTCCATACCATACGCCTCTTCCAACCAGTACATCTTAGAGTAGCTGTCATTTACCGCCCTCCCTGGCACTGCTTCCAAATTCATCGACAACTTTGCTTCCTGGCTTCCTCACTTCCTCTCTTCAGACATTCCCTCCATTATACTAGGCGATTTCCACATCCCTATTGACATTCTCACACAATCCCCTGCCTCTAAACTCCTTAACCTCACCTCTTCACTTGGTCTCTCCCAGTGGACCTCCTCACCCTCCCATGTGAATGGGAGCTCACTGGATCTGGTCTTCACTCACCGCTGTGATATTTCTGATTTTTACAACTCCCAATTTCCCCTCTCTGACCACCACCTGCTCTCCTTTAACCTATCTCTCTCGACTTCCCCATCTCTACCTCCTAAGGTTACCATCACTAAGCGTAACATTGAAGCTACTGACACCACATTCCTTTCCTCCCTGTTTGACTTGCTTATCTCTCCTTTTCTCTCTCTCTCATGCCCTGAACAAGCCACTTCCACATACAATGCATCCCTTACTTCTGCTCTTGACTCTGTTGCTCCACCAACCACTATTCACCCTCGCGAATTAACACCTCAACCCTGGCAAACCAAATGCACCAGATATCTACAAAAATGCTCACGTACTGCTGAGCGACACTGGAGGAAATCACGCTCTAAGGCAGACTTCCTCCATTTCAAACTTATGCGCTCATCCTTCAGTGCTGCCCTTTCTCTTGCTAAACAGTCATACTTCAAGAACCTCATCTCCTCCCAGTCTTCCAACCCCCGGCACCTCTTTGCCACTCTCAACTCACTCCTCTGCCCACCTCCACCTCATCTCCCTTCCTCACTCTCTGCTCTTGACCTTGCTCCTTACTTCACATCCAAAATTGACTCCATACGTCAGGACATCACATCACACAGACCATCAGTAACCAGCCTTCTCCCATCCCTTACCAACCCTCCCCATCCCTCGCACCAACTCTGACATCTTTCTCCCATGCATCTGGAGAGGAAGCCATGGCCCTCATTCGTTCCTGTCCCCTCACCACATCCCCACTTGACCCTATCCCCTCCCGCCTCCTCCGCTACCTCTCTCCTTCTGCTTGTTCCCATCTTTCCCACCTTCTCAATCTCTCCCTCTCATCAGGCACTGTCCCCTCTGCCTTCAAGCATGCACTCATCTTTCCTATTCTTAAAAAACCTACCCTTGATCCAAACACTCTCTCCAACTACCGACCCATCTCTCTCCTCCCTTTTGCCTCCAAACTCCTTGAGCGTATTGTCTACAACCGCCTTACTTCCTTCCTTTCCTCACACTCACTGCTTGACCCATTCCAGTCTGGCTTCCGTCCTCTCCACTCCACTGAAACTGCCCTTACAAAAGTATGCAATGACCTCCATGCTGCTAAATCTAAGGGACACGAATCTCTACTTATTCTACTGGATCTCTCTGCTGCTTTTGACACTGTGGACCATCCTCTCCTACTGCAAATCCTTCACTCCATTGGTCTGTGTGACACTGCCCTCTCTTGGCTGTCTTCCTTCCTTTCTGACCGTTCATTCTCTGTCTCCTCTCAGGACTCCACCTCCCCCTCACTTCCACTAACTGTAGGGGTACCTCAAGGTTCTGTCCTTGGTCCTCTTCTCTTCTCTCTCTGTACGTCCTCACTAGGTAAGCTCATTAGTTCTTTTGGTTTCCAATATCATCTCTATGCTGATGACACTCAAATCTATCTTTCCTCTCCAGACCTCTCCCCTGCTCTCCTCCCTCGTATCTCCAACTGTCTCTCTGCTACCTCTTCCTGGATGTCCCAGCGCTTTCTTAAACTTAACATGTCTAAGACCGAGCTGATCATCTTCCCTCCCTCCCGCATAACCTCACCTCTTACAATCTCATTATCTATTGATGGCACTACTATCTCATCTAGCCCCGAAGTGCGCTGTCTTGGAGTAATCCTTGACTCCTCCCTCTCCTTCAAACCACACATTCAGCACCTCTCACAAACCTGCCGTTTTCATCTAAAAAATATTTCCAGGATCAGACCTTTTCTGACCCAGGATGCTACTAAGACTCTTATCCACTCACTGGTCATCTCCAGACTGGACTACTGTAATCTCCTCCTGACTGGCATTCCTGACAAATACCTCTCTCCACTCCAATCTATCCTCAATGCTGCTGCCCGGCTCATTTTCCTCACCAAACGCACTACGTCCACCCCATCTCGCTTACTAGACCTTCACTGGCTCCCCTTCCCTTTCAGAATCCATTTCAAGCTTTTCACACTTGCTTACAAAGCCCTCTCCCATCTACATCTCTGACCTTATCTCCCTTTACACTCCCACCTGTCCTCTTCGCTCTGCTAATGCATGCCGATTCTCCTGTCTACGGATCACTTCCTCCGACTCCTACCTCCAAGATTTTTCACGTGCTGCACCACTTCTCTGGAATTCCCTACCTCTCCCCCTCAGACTCTACACCTCTCTACAAAACTTCAAACGGGCTCTCAAGACCCACTTCTACATCAAACCCAGCCAAATCTCATCCTAAACCTCTGTTCCACGCTCTCTATGTACCCCATCTGTCACACCCCTGCCTGTCTACCCCTCCCCTTTAGAATGTAAGCTCTCACGAGCAGGGCCCTCTTCCCTCATGTGCTTATCCTTTTCTTACTTTAATAATATTCAACTGCACCAAATCCAGCAGTCTTCTGCCACCTGATACTTATTCCAGTGTCATCTGCTGATGTAGCTATGTTTATTTACCCTGTACTTGTCCTATATTGTCGTCAACTGTAAATTGCTGTTTTCCTGCTTGATTATTTGTTTATGTACTCTGTAATTGGGCGCTGCGGAACCCTTGTGGCACCTTATAAATAAAGGATAATAATAATAATAATAGGCAACACGTTAAATTTTGTTTAGAAAGAAGAGATAAGAAATGTTATTCTCACCTTTAATAGCATGATATCATTAGACATCACTTCGTTATCATACTCTGCATGGACGTGATAGCTTTGGACCCCAAGGATCTGCTGTGTTTGTTCTGGTTGAGACACATCATGAGCTCCAAGGACAATTGTGGTATCGCTACTGTATAGAGAGATTCCCAAAGATCTACTAAGGTTACATTTGTTGTGTGCACTGGGAATTATTTTGGCATATTAGTATGAAGTGTAATTGCTGTGGAGAGAAGACACTGGACGCGTCCAGAAAACAACACATATATGTTCATAGAGATTTGCAGTATTCTACTTGGAATTATACAACTGCCCATAATGCAATTATGTTATACCTTTTCTCACACCTCTAGTCTTGGTGTACAAATCCTCTGTGTGCAGTATGGGACTGTCAGAGTTAAAGGGGTCTATTTTTCATCCCTTAATTCATCATCCCTTAATTTCAACAAAAGTAGGTGAAAATTAACGTTTTCATATACATTTGTAGAAACTAAGGGGCAGATGTATTAAGCCTAGAGAAGTGATAAAGAAGTGATAAGTGCACGGTGATAACGCACCAGCCAATCAGCTCCTGTCATTTTTCAAACCCGTAATCACTGGCTGGTGCGTTATCGCCTTGCTCTTATCACTGCTTTCAGTGGCGCACGCAGGGGGGGGGGGGGGGGGGTTTCCGAGCACCCAGAAACCCCCCTCCACCAAAAAAAAATATTTGTTTTTTTTTGCTGCATGAGTATTATTAATGGCTGTCTATCATCCTCTGCAGCCTGCTGTCTTCCTGGTGGCACTTGTAAGTGCTCAATAAAAGTTTACTTTATTTTAATTATAGTACATACAGTATATATCCATGTGCATGCATATATATATATATATATATATACACATATATACATACATACATACATATAAACACACACACACACATATGATATATATATATATATACATGTGTGTATATATACGTGTACTGTGTGTGTGTGTGTGTGTGTGTGTGTGTGTGTGTATATATATATATATATATATATATATATATAGAAAGAGATTATTGCGCCACTTGTGTTCAACAACAACAAATATAAAAACAATAGGTATAAATTTAACCTATAAAATAAATGACACTCCCTGTCAGTGACCTCATACCAAGTTAAGCATAAATCTTTTTATATATTTTAACTGGTATTATCTTGTATTGTGTATGCTGTTTTTATCCCATTTTTTAAAGAGAATTGCTGCTCAAATTTTATTTGTTCATTTTATTTGTTAATAAATTGTATTTTATTATTCTCAGACCCACTCATTCTCATTGTGTATCTCTTAGACACCATTGGTCGCTATATCCCCCACCCCCCTGTGTGTTGTTTTATATATATATATATATATATATATATATATATATATATATCCAATGAATCCACACTCACTGCTGCAAATTACATCATGGGCGGTGCTCCATAAAGGGCTCTCAAATAGTCCAAAATATATCCAAGAAGAGTACAGGCACTCACCACTTCCTTGATGATAATGAATTTATTATACCTCACAGGTGTATCTCACATAGAGTTGAACGACAGCATGTCAGCAAAAATGTTGACGTTTCGGCTCCATCCGAGCCTTTGTCAAGACAGACAAAATCACATCAGGTTAACACCCAGCAGCCTGATGTGATTTTGTCTGTCTTGACAAAGGCTCGGATGAAGCTGAAACGTCGACATTTTTGCTGACATGCTGGCGTTCCTCTCTATGTGAGATACACCTGTGAGGTATAATAAATTCATTATCATCAAGGAAGTGGTGAGTGCCTGTACTCTTCTTGGATATATATATATATATATATATATATATGTATGCATGTTTAATATGCTATGTATGTGTATGTATGTATATGTATATATATATGTGTGTATATACGGTATATATATATATATATATATATATGTGTAGATATGTGTGTATGTGTATATATATATATATATATATATATATATATACATATACACACACACAGACACACTAGTTTTACCGACCCAGCATATACTGGGTCACCTCAATCCCCACCCCCGTGATTGGCTCCACCCAGTTCTGGAAACCCCCCCATGCAAATCCTGCGTTTGCCACTGGCTTTATCACTTCTTTATCCCTTCTCCAGGATAATACATCTGCCCCTAAGTACCAGGGCTATTCATTATTAAGGTAATGCAGGAGATATCATGGAAATCTCCTACCTACCTTTCAGCCCCAATCTGGCTCGCTGTTCCCATTCACTACTATGGGGACCTAAATTCATCAAGCTCTGGGAATACTACATTTTTGGAGCTTGACCCCTGCTCCGACGCAGGACCCCAGTCCACCGCTGCTACTCACAATGTGATAGATACTTTCATTACCAGGGACCACCCAGCTTCCGATAATTAACACGATAAATACTTTACTTAGGGGCTGAGTCTGAGATTTATGCTAATGCATTGCTGGTACGATCCTGTATGCAGCGGATGTGCAATAATATGCTAATTCTGCCTGTAAATGGATGAGATGCCCACCAGCAGCCTCGCTAATATATACACACACACAGCGTTGGTCGCAGATGTTTTGATAATTGACCATCGGAATAGCCCTATGGGCGTGCAGAAAGGCCACATGTATATAATGTAGGTGCCGTATTTTCGGCATACAGTATCACATTTGTTGGCTGAGGCATGTCCAAAAAGTGTCATGACACACTTGTGGTTTGGCCTCTACTCCTCGTTACCTCCAACAAAAACTCTTGTGGGAGAACTCCATGGTTTTGAAGTGCACAATGTGCACATATGTATTGTACTACAGTGGAGCCATGAGCTACATCGCAGGCGAGTGCACAGAGATGCTCCAATTCACTTTGAATGGGGCGCGTGCGCGTCTACGACGCACATGTGTCCCATTCATGCCCGGGAGTCCACCTCACCGGGCGCACTCAGTCGCAGATGGAGCCACGATTAGCGTGGCTCCATCGTATGTAGCAGTATTTAACACTATGGGCCAAATATACTTGCCAGTGATTTGCAGGATTCTGCATGAAGACAACACTATAGGCAATTTATTTGAAGTGGCAATTAGTTTAGATGTAAACCAAACTAGTTTTGCTTTTAAACTAATTGCCACTTTCAATCTAATGACTATCTCACCAGAATCGTGGTGGCTCCTGCAAATTTCTAGCTTTCAGACTAGAGGGATTATTCCGAGTTGATCACTCGCTAGCTACTTGTAGCAGCCGTGCAAACGCATAGGTCCCGCCCACAGGGGAGTGTGTGAACGCCTGTGCTGCCGAGCTCTGCAAAAACATTTTGTGCGGTTCCTGAGTAGCGCTGGACTTACTCAGCCCTTGCGATCACTTCAGTCTTTTTGGTGCCGGAATTTACGTCAGACACCCGCCCTCCAAACGCCCGTACACGCCTGCGTTTTCCCTACCACTCCCAGAAAACGGTCAGTTGATACCCATAAACGCCCTCTTTCTGTCAATCTCCTTGCAGTCGCACGTGCGAATGGATTCTTCGTTAAATCCATAGCTCAACAACGATCCGCTTTGTACCCGTACGATGCGCATGTGCATTGTGGTGCATACGCATGCGAAGTCAAAACCTGATCGCTGCACTGTGAAAATCGGTAGCGAGCGATCA
This sequence comes from Pseudophryne corroboree, assembly GCF_028390025.1. Lineage (NCBI taxonomy): Eukaryota > Metazoa > Chordata > Amphibia > Anura > Myobatrachidae > Pseudophryne > Pseudophryne corroboree. The sequence goes on along the minus strand of NC_086444.1, from coordinate 618,454,849 downwards.
ACTCGGAATGACCCCCTAGGCCATTTGTGGCAGTATTGGCACCCAGTCTAGTTTACATTAGTGGAAATATAAATGACTGACACTAGATAAAGTCTCCACAGTCACTTACTTGTGGCAGTGAGCGGCAGACAACACCCACTCTGGAGTAATAAGAGAACCACCACAAAAGTGTCCACCACTGTCACTACTTGTCAGGGATGCCATATAAGGCCTTGAGTGTGGTTTGGCTTCATCACCTCCAATAATCCCTTGGCGGATCTTCTCTGTAACATATACCAGAATTAGTAATCATGTATACTGCATGGATATATACTTATAGTAATCTATCTCCCTTAATCAAGTTCAATCAAGTGAGTCAGAATTCTAAATTGTATGAAATTAAACATTATAGGGCTTAATTATTAAAGGTGCAAAAATGGAACTGAGCCACAGCTACCAATCAGCAATTAGTTTGTATCTGTTTAATGCAAGTTATACAATAAAAACAAGTTTCTTATAGGTTATTATTGTTTAAAGCAAATTTGGTATAAATATTGAGCATCATAAGTGAACATGACACTTTTCCACCAGGTTGGGTACTGGATCTCGACAGTCAGGATGCCAATGGTAATGATACCGCCCGCAGCATCCCCACTGGCATAATCCAAACTCATTTTGGTAAGTACTATAACCTTTACCCTTACCCTCCCCTCCTGCAGCCTAACCCTAATCTCCCCCTAGCACAACCTAACCAAACCTTCCCCCCTCCTGCAGCCTAACCCTAACCATCCCCTCCCGCAGCCTAAAATCCCTCCATACATCTGCAATTGCAAAAAACCCCCACAGATTCTGCATTTTGTCCCCAATTTAAAGATACCCCAATCCACCAATCTGCGCCCATACATTACAGATATTATTCAGTGATATGCAGATTATTTTCAGCAAATACAGATCTACAGATCTTGAAAGGCCAATCAGTTTAGTAGAAACGGTCTGCAATCTGCTGATTGTTACCCATACTCTGTGAGATTAAACATGTTGAAAAACCTGATTTAACAATACCAATTGATTTTTGGATGATGTAAGGTAAATTTCTTTGGACAGTCACATACCGTAGTAAGCTGTATTAGGTTGTAACAGGCCAGTAGAAGCATGTGCTTGATATATTAGGACAATACTTATTTGTTAATATTACGGGGGGAATTCAATTTGGTGCGAAGAAACTCCGGGAGTGAAAAACGGATGGTTTTTTTTTTTAAACATTCGTTTTTATTGAGAATTTTACACAGAAATCGTGGAAACAGAAAGAAGAAATAGTGAAAACATTGGGGGGGGGGGGGGGAAGGGGGGGCAAGATCAGATACCAGAAACATGATAACTTACAATTGGTCCAGTGAACATTAGATTACAATAGGCTTCTAAGAAGGTCACAAGAATGAAATTAGAATAATATATAAAGCGTAAGGAGGAGCCACAAGAGGTTAGAAGACATGTAGCGCTGACAAATCAATTAATTAGCGGGGCGGCCACAAATGAATGAGCTAGACCAGCGTTGTATGTGGACCAGCTAGACCATTTCGTGAGAATGGAAGGTGAAGATGAATATTTAGCTTCAGCTGTTTCGTAAATAAAATGCCTATGAACTTTTTGTTGAATGACCGTCAAGGAAGGGATATTATCTGTTTTCCATAATTGGGCAATAGCAGCTTTAGTAGCTACCAAGATATGTCCCAAAACATACCTGTCGCCTGGAGGGAGATGTTCTGTGTGTAGATGGAATAGCACTAGAGCGGGGTCTTGGGGAATATTTGAACTGAAAACCGTATTAATCAATTGAAATCAATTGAAAAACATCTTTCCATAAATGACCGAGTAAAGGGCATTTCCAGAAAACATGAAAGATGTCTCCCGTGTATCCGCACTTTCTCCAGCAAAATTTGGATTGTGAGGGCCAAATTCTATGTTGTTTTTCTGGAGTAAAATAAGCCCTCTGTATAAGTTTAAAAAACATTTCAGAATGGTTAATACATCTTGAAATCGTAAAACAAGATCTAAATATATCATCCCATTCTGTATCTGAAAAGGTTCTATTTAGGTCTCTTTCTCAGAGGATCTGGGCCCTTAATTTACTCTGTTTGTTGTTTGCTAGCTGGAGATTGTACCACCACGAGATCCCGACCTTATACATTGGGGATGCCAGATGGAGCTTAATATAAGCTGGGAGGGAGGGTTTAGCACTGTGAGATGCAGGGAATGAGTGTAACCAACTACTCACCTGCAGGTATTTGAAAAAATCTTGAGACCTTATCCCAAACAACTCCTGTAGTCGAGGAAAGGACATCAGGAAACCAGCTTCATATAGATCACCTAGAGAGGAGAGACCCTTCCTCCTCCACTCGTTCAAATCAATATTAAAAATTATTGAAGAGAGGGAATCGAGTGACAGAGAAGAGCACGGTAAAGTTATCTCATCTGAAGATGTTACCAATTTATGCCATGCTCCCAAAGTGGTTTCAACAGATTTACAAGACCCTGTTCTAATTCGTGCAACAGGAAAAGGCATCCACAATAAATCAGGGAGCGCGACTGGCTGCATACAATGGGTTTCCACCAAAACCCATGATTTCGGATTCCCGGCTTCAAACCAATCCCTAGCTTGACTTAAGATACAGGCCATGTGATATATTTCTATATCAGGGAAAGCAACGCCTCCAGCATGCTTGGGTAGAATCAAGGTCTTTTTAGCAATTTTCGGCCGTGAGCCCCTCCAAACATACCTGGTCAAAATTTGATTGATTTTAATGTATAGTAATTTAAGGAGGGGTCTCGGTATGGCCCGGAACAAATACATTAGTTTTGGGAGAAGGACCATTTTAGCAGTGGCAATCCTACCTAGCCATGAAACTTCGTGCATCATCCACTCCCCAGTCAGCCCCGCAAAGGCTTTTAATAAAGGGATAAAATTACGGTCAATCAACTCAACCTTACTAGACAAATTAATTCCTAGATACTTCAATGAATGATTCTTCCAGGCGTATCTATATAAATCTTTCATTCTGGAAATCACTTCTAAGGGAACATTAAATGGAAGGGCTTCAGTTTTAGAAGTGTTAAGCTTATAATAGGAGTCTTCCGAGTAATGATGGAGAACCTTATGCAGAGTTAAAAGAGATTCCTCGGGGTTCGTTAAGCATAATAATACATCATCTGCAAACAAACTTTACTTTGTGTGCTACACCTCCGATGACCGGCCCCTTGATCAAATCTTGAGATCTAACCTTAGCAGCCAGGGGTTCCACTGCCAGAACAAAGATAATAGGAGATAAAGGGCACCCCTGTCTCGTGCCATTGGTAATATTAAAGCTCGGAGAGGTGCATCCATTTACATAAACCCTCGCCGAGGGCAGAGAATAGAGTGCTAGAATGGAGTCCATGATCCGTCCGGCGAAGCCAAACCTTTCTAACGTCAACCTCATAAAGTCCCAATACAATCTATCGAATGCCTTCTCGGCGTCTAATGAAAGAACCAGAAGAGATTATTTTCTAGCTGAGCAATATTCTATTATATCGATCACCCTCCGCGTGTTGGCCGGAGCCTGGCGATTCGGCACGAAGCCAACCTGATCAGGGCTAATAAGGGAAGGGAGTAAAGGGCTAATGCGATTAGCAACCATTTTAGCATAAATTTTAAGATCTGAGTTCAAGAGAGCGATTGGTCTGAAATTTTGCACCGAGGTAGGGGGTTTCCCCGGCTTGGGAATGGCTACGATTTGAGCTTCCAACATTTCTTTAGGAAAGCTACCAATCTCTGAAGCTTCATTGAATACTGACAACAGCACCGGGCCAGACTCTCCTTAAAGGATTTATAAAAAGCGGAAGGGCATCCATCCGGGCCCGGTGCCTTGTCTGCAGGTAGAGAATTTATAGCTTCTTCTATCTCATTCAAGGTCCAGGGGGAACTAATAGCCCTACACGTCTCCAGAGACAGCAAAGGGAGCTCGAGACTATAAAAAAAATCCTGAATATCACCATTTGTAGGTTGGAAGGTTGAGCTATCATCTCTTAAGTTATAAAGTTTAGAGTAATAAGTCGCAAAGACTTTCGCAATCTCATCAGGATCATGGACTCGCGTTCCACAATCAGAGTAAATAGTAAGTATCTTACTTCTAGCTTTCCTACCCCGTAGTTTGCTTGCCAGTAACTTACTGGCTCGGTTTCCATGCACATAAAACTTTTGATTTAATCTATGTAGGTTACGGTGGACCTCAGCTAAATAAAAAGTATTCACCTCATCTCTCGCGTCACGTAGTGCTTTCAAAAAAGTTTTATTATGTGGGTCACTCTTATGGGAGACCTCCAAAGAGGAAACCTTAAGTTCAGCGAGTTCAAGCTTTTTTCGATGTTCCCTTTTGAGTCTCGCTGCTATTTGTATTGCAGTACCACGAAGTACTGCTTTGAGGGCACACCAAAAATTAAACACTGACGTGTCCTGGGGAGAGTTTTCAGAGAGGTAATGGGCAATGGAGGATTGGATAGCATGTTTGGTGTCTGGGTTTAAAAGACTCTGTTTACCTAAACGCCAAGGGCCCGGAAAGACTAATCTGTTCGCTATATCCCACTTAATATATAATGGAGAATGATCGGACCATGACATGGGGAGAATAGAAATTTTAATGATGGATTGTGAGGTCCATTTGTGTTAGGGTCTCCTGCCCTGTGCTGCCACGTCGTCATGGCAACCGGGAGACAAGTGCTAGTGGAGTAACCTGAGCGCAGCTGATACTCCGGTTCGGGTCTTTTGCTGTGCAGTGGTTATAGGCTCTGTGCACGGCAGGGGATCCGGTGCTGGTTTTTGTGCTCACAGTCTGTGAGGTCTGAGTGGGGCGTGGACAGCACCTGCTTTATAAGGCCTCTTTTCAGGGTAAGCAGATGCTGCTGAATCTTTGTTGGTTAGTCAGTTCATGAAAGTTAGCCAGTACTGTGTAGCTTTGTATTTGTTTGTTGCTTACTGCAAATAGGCCTGGGGATTTGGTATTACACTCTGCCAATCCAGACCTAGCAGTAAGACTGGAGTCAGTCGTTTAGCTTGCTGGGGTTCTGTTACTACTCTGTGAACCTAGCAAGTTTGCGGCTGTATTCTAAGACTTGCCTGTCTAATCCTGTCTCACTGTGCTAGGTGTCAGGGGTCAGTTTAGTGGCAGTAAGCTAAAACCTGTGCACTGCAAGTGAGAAATAGGATTGTGGAGACTCTCCTTGTGTCTATCATTCCATCTCTGACCAAGGAGTTTACTGCCACACCCGTTGGTAACCCTTTAGGGTTTTGCTGTTGCCCTTAGCAACAGCATTTCAGGTTCTCTACGTATTAAAACACAACATCTTGCTTTTTACATCTGAGCAGTTCTAATACAAGGGAGATACCCAGTTCCTTAGCCTCTGGGCTTCTCTGTTCACTTTGTGTGTATTTTGTTACCCTATCACCTTCTGTGTACGTTATGTCATATTCCCCAGTTTGTCTGTGAGTCCATTTGTTTTGCATAACAGTTCAAACACCAGTACATTCCTGCAGACACTGGAGTGCATAACAGTTCTGACACCAGTACTTTCCTGCAGGCACTGGTGTGCATAACAATTTGTCCGTCAAAGCAAAATCTATCCTCGAGTAGGAGGAGTGCATATGTGAATAATAGGTATAGTCCCTATCTATAGGGTGTTTAACACGCCAGACATCCAATAAATCATACTCCGCCAGAAGTTGTCGGAATCCCTGAGCGTTCTTATGGAGCTGAGTCCGTCTACGTGAGTTTTCAACCTCAGGGTCCGCAGTTAGATTAAAATCTCCTAGCAAGAGCAACGCGCCTTTGATCAGTTGTTGTATCTTAGTGCAGAGTTTCCTACAGAACGCCAGCTGTTTGGTATTTGGGGCGTAGCAGGACACTAAAGTCACCTCTTTATTTTCTAGTTTACCCAATACTATTAAAAATCTCCCCTCAGGGTCGCTATATTGGGAAGTAAAAGAGAACAAACAGTGTTGAGAAAGTAATATTGCAACACCAGCCTTCTTTTCTGGTCCGTTTGCTAGGTAACAGTGAGGGAATCTCGTATTAGAGAACTGCGGAGGCGCAGACTTAATAAAATGTGTCGCCTGAATAGCGACTATCTGCACTTTAAGTTTGTGGAAATAATTGAGTGCCAACCTCCTTTTATGTGGGGAATTGAGCCCCTTCACATTCATAGATACTATATTAACCATTGTAATGCGACATAGAGTGAGATAGAAATGTATGTAACCAACTTAAATATTGCATGCATATCATTACGATTCGGGTACCAAGGAGGACTATCTAACAAAGGGGGAGAGCAGAAGAAAAGAGGGAAAAGAAGACAAAACAGAAGAGAGAAAGAATTCGCCCCACTTGGGGGCACATTTGGACGTCTAACCATGGCGACTCTAAACTAAACTAAGGAGGGTAGTGGCCTAACTGCCAACACCCTAAGAAAAGTAATCTAAAACGTAGCTCTACGGTGCTCCAGTCCCGCCCCTCCGGATCGCCCCCCCTCCAATCTAAGAAACGCCCAGTGGAATTAACGGGTTATTACATAAGAATAAGATTGAAGACAACCGGAGCGGGCGGGAAAAGTACCCAAAACACAGTGAAAACCTCGAAGTCTCCTAAACGGAGTTAGAACATATATATAAAACAGAAGGAGATCTCGTGGTAAACATAACTAACTCCATAGAGCTGCTAATGAGATATGGCTAAATTAAACATATGTGAGAACAGTGCAAGCATGAAACGTAAATTATATTCAGGTAGCCGCCACCGACTAGGCCCAGTCCCGCTGAAGACCACGGTCAGGAGATGCTTGTGGGGAAAAGCTTGCAATGTTCCATTTCGCGAGGATCTTTTTACCTTCCTCGACGTTCGTAATTACCACCGTGGAACCCTCTCGAGCAATAAGCAATTTTGTAGGGAAGCCCCACCTGTATAAGATGTTCTCCTTACGCAAGATGGAGGTGATGGGGTGTAGAGAACACCTCTTAGCCAATGTATCCCGGGACAGGTCGCCAAACAACTTAAGCGAACCGAGGGACTCTGCAGATTCTTCCGAGGGTCTAGCAGCTTTTAAAAGAGCTTTTTTCACGTGGAAGTAGTGCATCCTCATGAGTACATCACGGGAAGCTCTATCCAGAGCGTTCCTGGCTTTGGGGAGCCTATGAATGCGATCGATAAGGAGGTCTGCTTTTTTTGTGGGAAAGGAGAAGCTTACCGAAAAGTTCCATAGCAAAATCATTCAAAGCGCTGTTAGAGACATTTTCCGGAACCCTACGCAGTTTCAGATTGTTACGTCTCGATCTGCCTTCCAAATCGGAGATTTTATCCCTAAGGGTCGAGACTTCGGTCTGTAGCAACTTGTGTGAAGAAATAAGGTCGTTATGGGAGGCTACCACCTCACCCATTTTCATTTCCAGATTGTCAGTGCGGCCCCCAATTTCATCTATAGATTTCTGGCAGTCTCTCATGGTAGCTCGAAATTCCGCAGCCACTTCGTCCTTAAACTGCGCCAGTAAACTTTTCATCGCGCCCACCATAAGTGAATCAGTGTCCTCAAGGGAGCTAGCCGATCTGCCAGCTACGGTTGGGGGGGGGCGTTTTCGTGGATGGCGAGGGCACGAGGGCTCCTTAGAGACCTTGTTTTTCTCTTCCTTAGATTTAGTGGCACGCCACCTGAGACACTGCCTTCTCACCTTTATTGCATTTGGGAGGCATAGCGAAGACTATTGTGAAAGGTGAATAGGGTATATATGCGAGGAGAGCTATAGAATATATCAATCAGGGAGAGTTCCATGTGGATGGTGATCTGTCATATCATGTCAGAAAAGCAATGGGTGAGGCAGGGATGTGGTACTGAAATTACATAATTACTGTGCACAGGTGGTTGTGTAGAGGAGACCTGGCAAAATCTTTATATAGGAAGACAAGCTAATGAACTGGGCAAATAAACATAAAAAAAGAAAAAAAAGAAAAGGCAAGCCCTCTGCATATATACAGTAACCAACTGATTAGGCTTCATCGGGGGGGGGGGGGGGGGGGGGGGGGGAGAGCCTTATACTGATGTTTTCAAAGGGCTAAATGACAGGGAACTCTCTGTAAGCTGCTCCAAAGTCCAATACACATAGGTACAGTTAGAGGCAGCCAGGAGGGAAATTGGGCTCTGCACAGATTAGACCTGCTATAATCAGACACACTGGTCGTAGTGCACAGCGAGCTGCTGACCTCTTTCAAGATGGCCGCCAGGTACCTCCCTAACCCTCCGGGCTGCGGGCTTCTCTGACAGGCTCCTGCCTGGTAAGAGAGCCAAGTCAGCCGCGGAGGGAGCAGTGGGTGGTCCGGCAGCTGCCGAGGCGCTGCGGTGCAGTAGGAGCAGTATTCAGTCGCGCGGAGACGACCCGTGGAGCGCACCGTCCCGGCCGCGAAATCGAGGTCCTGGTCCAAGGGATCCGGGCAAGCTGCAGTCCGCGGGAGCTCTGAAGAGTGCTCCCTGACTCCGCAGCCAGCGCCCGTCTCCCCAAGAAGGTGCAGCGGGGTCCAGAGAGGCAAGACAGTCAGGTGAGGGACTCGATGGGGAGGTATATACAGAGTTTATTTCCCCAGCAGATAGGAGCTCCAGGCAAACGCGGCCAGTCTCCTCAGCAGCCAGGCCACGCCCTTAAAAACTGATGTTTTTCATGATTTTTCCTGATGTTTATCCAATATTTTTTCTACAGGCTATCCAATTTGGTTTCCTGGGAAAAAAAGAAAATCATGAAAACACAGGTTCGGGGATTCGGTCCCATCAGCCTGTGGCAGGTGAAACAAAATTCCCGATAACCCGCTGCTCACACTTGGCTTATTGGGGCTAATTAAATAGCCCACAGTGAAACAATTAGCCGTGATCAATGATAATTGAATTCCCCCCTATGTGACTGATCTCAGAACCCGATAAAGACCCCATTAGGCCTCAGGCAACATACTAGTTTGGAGACCCTTTTTTTCCCTCCAATTGTCAAAGCCAAACACACAAAAATTGGTTACAGTATTCTGGATCCCACTGGGCCCCAGGCAGAAACATTTGCTGCTTATTGGCAGTGGTGCTGATGGGGAGGGCGGTAGGGTACTAATTACCCGTGCCCCTTACCTGGCAGCAGCAGCAGCAGCTGCAGCTCTTCTCCTCAATCAGCACATGCTGCTGTGTGTTGGGCTACAGTGCGGCCAGGGAGGCGCTTAAAATACAATTTTGTCTGTATCTTGTTCTAAGGGTGCATGGCCATGTCTCCTGCGGTGAGGCCACACCTCCTGGAATGTACCTGGGCCCAGCCAGGCTATCTACTGACCTGCTTATTGGGTATTCTAGTTAGGATTGTTCTTCCAAATATTATAGTGGACTGTTTTCTTCAGAAAAATGGATTATCATTAATTTGTTATATTGCTCAAGAAGGGTTCTGCAACCTACATTTCTCCTGTGTTCCCTTTAATTTCATAGCTTTCTGTGGTCCCTTAGCCTGTTATTGGGGAGCCCAATGTTTGGGCAAGTTAATCAAACTGTGATGAGCTACTCTATTCATATCATAGCTTTTGTAAAAAGCAGAACACATCTCAGGATGTCTTTATGATCACGGATTCGCTGCTGGGGAGGAAAAAACTACCTCTCTGGAAGGATGCTCCACTCCACCACTAATGAGGGCGGATTGCCTATTATATTAAATAAGGGGGAACAGTCTATTACATAAAGACTAAAATCAGTTGGTTTGAAAAGTGATTGGATATCACAGGCTCACTAGAAGTAAACTCTAAAGTCAACTATATATATCCCTGTATGATCTGTGTGGTCAGCTGAGGTGTCGGCCAAGAGTTTCTGCAGCTCAGCTGACCACATAGCTTCAGCTGATAGTGTTACAACATCAGCCCACTGATCAGAGATCCCTGGGTGCAAATAAGCTTTATTGTTTTATTTATTTACTACTAGCTGAATACCCAAGCTTCGCTACGGAATGTAAAGAATAATGCCAATCTTTGCCAGGCCGCACCTCTGGGCTTTCCCGGATTGATGATGTAAAAATGCTGGTGCTGAGGAGAATAATCCGCCTTCTCTTCTGTACCATCCCGCTTCTGATGCTGCCCTGCTCAGTGCTGTAAATGCTGGGCCGTCAGGCCAAGCTCGGCCCGTGGAAATCTTAATGCAATAAGACTATTGTCATTGCGCCCATCTTCAAGTTTAAGGGGCACATGTACTAAGCAGTGATAAAAGTGGAGAAGTGAGCCAGTGGAAACGTTGCCCATGGCAACCAATCAGCACTGACGTAACATTTATAATTTGCATACTTTAAAAGTATACAGAGCAGCTGATTGGTTGCCATGGGCCACTTCTCCACTGGCTCACTTCTCCACTTTTATCACTGCTTAGTACATACCCCCCTAAGTTCACTACCCCTTCTCACCCCCCATGCTGATGGGGGCTGAACTTGGACTGAAACAACATCGGGAGTGCCACTACTCATCTCAGCAACCCTGAAAACGATGGATTTTTACATGTCACCCGCTTCCCACCCCCACCCCTAGGGGTGCTAGAGGTGTCTTACCCCACTTCTCACCCCCATGCTGAAGGGGGCTGAAATTGGACTGAAACGACAACAGGAGTGTTTCTATTCATCTCAGCGACCCCGAAAACTATGAATTTTTACATGTCACCCCCTTCCCACCCCTAGAGGTGCTAGGGGTATCTTATCCCCACAGTATTTTTTCCAGATTGTAAGTCACATGTGTACCAAGTTTGGTGTTAATTGCTCCAGGCATTCCACAGTTATGCTGGAACATATATACATACACACACACACATACACACATAGATCCATTTTTATATATATAGATTATAAACATTTATATTCTGTATGCATGCATCCTTTGGTTAATAAGACACACAGATTGATCACAGAAGCTGGCTCTGGACTCTGGTAAAACTGTCAGATGTCATGATGGGCACAAACAGACCAAACCCAATAATAACGGCAGAAGACGACATTACTTGAGAAGTGCTTGGTCCAAAAAGATTTGACAATTAAAGTTTGTTATATCTGGAGCATGGGAAATGTGATCTGTGGGGGTAATTCCAAGTTGATCGCAGCAGGATTTTTGATAGCAATTGGGCAAAACCTTGTGCACTGCAGGGGAGGCAGATATAACATGTGCAGAGAGAGTTAGATTTGGGTGGGTTATTTTGTTTCTGTGCAGGGTAAATACTGGCTGCTTTACACTGCAATTTAGATTTCAGTTTGAACACACCACACCCAAATCTAACTCTCTCTGCACATGTTATATCTGCCTTCCCTGCAGTGCACATGGTTTTGCCCAATTGCTAACAAAAATCCTGCTGCGATCAACTTGGAATTACCCCCTGTATGCGGAGCTGATGCAAATTTTAGGGAATGGAAGATACTTTTATAAAATCTCCTCCAAAAGCTCTGTGATAACTTTACAAAACTAAAATAATGTGAGTAGGGTGTGAAAGCACTTGTTTTAAAGTTAATTTTGTAGAAACAAGATTGATAAATATGTCCCAAAATATAAACATTTATATGTATAATATTATTATAATATGGGTCATGAAGTGTTGCCAATGCTTTGCCGGTACCCGGGATCCCGGCGGTCAGCATACCAACCGCGGGTTCGCTGCAACAGAATGCTAGCGGGGGTTGCGAGCGCAACAGAGCCCCTTGCGGGCCTGTGTGTTGGCATTCCGTCATGCGGTATTGTGATCGCTCGGGATTCCGGCGTTGTAATGGTGACTGCCAGGACCCCGAGCGCCAGTCACATGACCGCATCATGTCTTTGAATATGTAGACAGATATAACATGCCAAGCAATATTATTATATGCCAAATAGCTACTCAGTGACATCATTTGCAAAGCAATGTAATGACTATAAATTAATGTGTGTGTGTGTGTGTGTGTGTGTGTGTGTGTGTGTGTGTTATATATCACACTCTTTTTGTCTAAAGGATTCTCTAGCACAAAGATACCTGAGTGGTGGACACTGTGACCTGCAGACGGCACTGTGGTGAGAAGACAAGACAAGAAGACCAGAAGGATGACTTGCTCCATGTCTCAGACTGTACTCCCAAGTGAGTGTGCCTCGTGTAACCTCTCTCCTTTTATCTCTTCTTCTCTTCTGCTATGTGCAGATTACATCAGCAGTTTCACCCCAGGAAAATCTTAGAGCAAATTTTTTTAATGAAACACATTTGAATAACACAACCGTCATCTGCAATAATAATACAAAATAAAAAAATGACTGCATGCATGCAGGTTTACATGTTCTTATATAAAAACATTATTTGAGATCTTTTTTGAAGTAGTTGTTTGAGATGTTACTGTATATGGGATACAGTGTGTGTGCTTCAAGTTTTGTTTACAGCACTCTTTTATTTCATTCTTGACAGTGTATTACAAGCAAATTCCTAACCTGTGGTTCCAGATTAAAGTGTCTCCCCACAACCACATGTAATATTACCCCCTTTATATAATGTCTAATAATAACTAGTCCTCTCGGAGTCTAAACCCAGTTGGATGACGAAGTCTTGATAGGTCTGGTCATGCCAGCCGTAGCCAGTGAGCCTCTGCCCAGTAGCAGAAAGCAGTGAAAGGCCAACTGGAGTTTCCCAATATTCTCCTTTAGTCAAGTGAATCTTGATGAAACGTTTATCAGCACTGGTGGTTATTTTATTCAGCACTCAGAGCTTTGGAGCAATTTTTTTTAATAACTTGACCACATCAGCTTTACAGGCAGATTAGTGGTGTGCGTCCTATAATGTTTGCAAAACCACATGGAAAACTGAGCTGGCTCACAACAATGTGATCAAATTACCAGTGGGGAGGTTGGCTACACATTTGACGCTGGGATTTTTTTTTTCTTTTAATCAAGTGATTTTTATTGGCTTTTTGTTTTAAAATACAGTCAAACACACAAAAACTCCAAAAACATAAATGAAAATAGAAAAATACAAGCCATAAACACAAAGGGGGTATACAATTATCCACAATCTATTTTTGCCTCGTGAAAACCAGCACGACATTGCGATTATTCTATTACAGCCCATTTTCATCGGGTGAAAACGGACCCACGATCGCACAATAACACATGATCGGGGATAAGTCGGGGATAAGCACACTGCATCGGGGCTAATAGGATAGCCCCCGGCAATACAATTACTCGCGGTCATCGACCATGGGTAATTGGATACTCCCCAAAGGCATATAGTCAGATCAGGATTAAGGGGGACATGTACTAAGCAGTATTAAAAGTGGAGAAGTGAGCCAGTGGAGAAGTTGCCCATGGCAACAAATCAGTATTGATGTAAAACTTATAATTTGCATACTATAAATGTATACAGAGCAGCTGATTGGTTGCCATGGGCAAATTCTCCACTGGCTCACTTCTCCACTTTTATCACTGCTTAGTACATGCCCCCCTTAGTCATCATAATGCTCCATGTGAATCAGATAAGTAAATACTGTAGCACTGCAAAATGAGCCCGGAGAACTGGAAGAACAGGGCACCACAAGGCAACTTAGGGGTCTATTTACTAAGCCTTGGATGGAGATAAAGTACCAGCCAATCGGTTCCTAACTGCAATGTCACAGGCTGGGTTTCAAAAAGGACAGTTAGCAGCTGATTGGCTGGGACTTTATCTCCATCCACTTTATCTCCATGGAAGGCTTACTAAATAGACCCCATAGTAACATCTGTTCACAGAAGGGCAGGGCACATGGCGATTTGTAACAATAGATATATATTCACATATAGCATGGGACTTGAATTTGTACACAAGTAGTAGAGGATACTACATCACCTGCATTAGCTCTTGCTGCATTCAGCGGTATCAGTGACAGAGTCATCATAAAAAAGGAGATTTATTGTAGATTTACCATGGTTAAATCTTTCTGCGAGGTACACTGGATTCCACATTGAATACATCGGTGTGTAGAGATGGATCTTGATCCAGAGGCACCAACAGGCTAAAGCTTTAGACTGTCCAAGGATGCATTGCGGGGCCTCCTCTATATAACCCCGCCTCCAGGCACTGAGCTCAGTTTTAGTTAGCCAGTCCAATGCAGAAGCAGGTAAAAGAAAAGGCAGATGTTAGTCACATAGAACCACGTTCTCACGACAGGAGAAGGGACCAGCGGCTAATGCCATACAAACCCAAAGAAGTTAAGTGCGTAAAGGTTGGGCGCCCTGTGGAACCCAGTGTACCTCGCAGAAAGAGATTTAACCATGGTAAGTCTACCATAAATCTCCTTTTCTGCAGCGGGGTACACTGTGTTCCACAGGGAATACATCGGGGATGTCCTAAAGCAGTTTCTCAAGGGAGCGGACGCACCTTAGCGGGTATGAGAACCCGGAGTCCAAAGGAAGTATCCTGGGAGGCGGAAGTATCAAAGGCATAGAACCTAATGAATATGTTCACTAAGGACCACGTAGCCGCCTTGCACAATTGTTCTGCGGACGGGCCACGGCGGGCCACCCAAGAAGGTCCAACAGACCAACAGACCGAGTAGAATGGGCCTTAATAGCAGCAGGAGCCGGGAGCCCAGCCTGCGCATAAGCTTGTGCAATCACCATTCTAATCCATCTGGCCAAGGTTTGCTTATTTGCAGGCCAGCCACGTTTGTGTGTCCAGCAGTGCCCCCAGGTGCACCATGCTCCGAGCAGGGACCAGAAAGGACTTCTTCCAGTTGTAGAGCCACCAGTGGGCTTGTAGGAAGTTTACCGTCAGTTGTAGATGACTGAGAAGGACATCTTGGGAGTTCGCCAGTATCAGCAAGTCATCCAGATACGGCAGGATCCTGATTCCCTGATGACGCAGATGAGCTGTCATCACGGCCATAACCTCGGTGAAGATCCGAGGGGCTGTGGCTAGTCCAAACGGCAGAGCCTGGAATTGATAATGAAGGTTGCCAATAGCAAACTGCAGATATTGCTGATGCGATATGGCAATATGTATATGCAGATAGGCATCTTGTATATCCAGGGATACCATATAATCTCCGGGTTCCGTGGCCAGTACAATTGAGCGCAGCATTTCCATACGAAATTTGGACAATCTCACAAATTTGTTCAGTGATTTGAGGTTGAGTATAGGCCGGAAAGACCCATTCGGTTTCGGGACTAGAAACAGGGTCGAGTAGTATCCTCCGCATCTCTGGGACAGGAGGAGCGGCACTACCACTCCTGTATCCAGGAGGGAACGCACAACCAGGTGTACAGCTTGCGCCTGCAACGGGTCTGAAGGGACAATCGTCGGTCGGAATTGGCGAGGGGAACATCTCTTGAAAGAGACTGCGTACCCGTGAGAGACGACTTCTCGCACCCATGTGTCTGAAGTGGTCTTTAACCAGGCCTGGGTGAACTGCAGAGGTCGGCCTCCCACCCTGGGATCCCCCAGAGGGAGGCCCGCCCCATCATGCAGCAGGCTTGTCTTGTTTGGAAGCAGGCTGACGGGCATACCAGGATTGTTTTGCTTTGGGCTTAGTGGTTTTGGGAGCACGAGCTTGTCAAGGGTATGCCTGACCTTTTGCTTTCCCTTGAGGTCAAAAGGAACGAAAAGTGGTACTCTTATCCTTCTGTGTAGAAGGATTAGTATTTGGGAGAAACATAGTCTTAGCAGTTGCTAACTCAGTCACAATCTTATTCAGATCCTCCCCAACAAGATGTCTCCCTTAAAAGGAAGTACCTCCAAGGTCTTTTTGGAGTCCATGTCCACCTTCCATGAACTCAACCACAGAATTCAGCGATCCAGGATGGACGTAGTCGACGCCTTGGCCGCCATTACACCTGCCTCAGAGGACGCCTCCTGAATGTAATGGGAGATGGTGGCAATATGAGACAGATAATGTCTGAGCTATAGATGAAGAAGTTAGCTATAAAAATGTGTATAAAACTGTATATGAACGAATATATTTTAAAAAAGCAATACCTGTAAAAGAAATGGTAAATGTTTACAGCTCCTTTTTGAATGGTTGGAGAGTGGTAAGTCCGTGCAGTCAGAGAGTGGGTTCCGTTATATGAATTGTCGGTGGCTGGAGCCGCCTGAGGATGATCTACGGGATCATCTTCGCTAAGCTGTCCCTAGTGCTCACTGACCTCTGGCGGCATGAATCCTCTCGCCGGCTGGATCCCTCACTCCTCAGTCTGATTCTGAGCGCTGCGTCCAGCCGCTTGTGTAATGGAACCCGCTCTCTGACTACGCGGACTTACCACTCTCCAACCATTCAAAAAGGAGCTGTAAACATTTACCATTTCTATTACAGGTATTGCTTTTTTTAAATATATTCATTCATATACAGTTTTATACACATTTTTATAGCTAACTTCTTCATCTAGAGCTCAGTTTTAATTGTTCATAAGTGCTCCTCATATTTACACTTTCTTTTATTTATTAAAAAAAAGTAGCCACTACTTACATTACATCATCAATTAGCGCAGAATACTCTATTAGACCTTTACAGATATTGTCTGGCAGTGTCAGGTATATCCTGAGGCAGCTCTTCCTCTAGTGCCTGAACCCATGCTTCAATTCCTTTTGCGGCCCAGGAGGCTGCTATAGTGGGTCTATGTACAGCACCTGTAAGGGAGTAAATAGACTTCAGGCATCCTTCGACACGCTTATCTGTCGGTTCCTTCAATGAGGTGACAGGTAGAGTAGATGTCACAAGACGGGTGACATGGGAATCCACCAGCTGTGGATTTTCTCACTTGTTACACAACTCAGCGGAGAGAGGATAACGAGCTAGCATCTTTATAGACAGGGAGAATTTCTTTCCTGGGGAAGACCAGGGTTCCTGACATATGTCTACCAAATGGTCAGAATGTGGTAAGACTACTTTAGTTACCTTCTGATGTTTAAATTTCTCAGGCTTCTTAGTTGCAGTAGTGGGATCTACACTGAGGCGGATTGGCCATAGGGCTTACAGGGAAGATTCCCGGTGGGCCGACGCACCCGCGGGGCCTGTTTTGTTTGAGGACATGTGGTCCTATTTATAGACATAATGAATAAGATGCAAAATAATTTGCTTATATGAAAAGTTCTTTGCCGCTTAGCCTGTGATTGCAGATGATCTAGTGTATGCTCTGTCTGCCTGCTTGGCTGACATTATAAGATTGAGTGAATAATGATTGGAATACGCGGTTGGTGTAATAAGCAAGAAAATATATCTTTCTAAAGAATTATATAGTTTCCTAAATTCTAAAGGTGTATCATATAATGTGCTCATAATATTTAATTTTATTTCCTTTTAACTTCCCCCTTGATGCTGGACATGCCCACTATCTAGAAAGTCTTGTGGAGAGGGTGCTGCTGCCATGGCCCATGGCTAGACCTTACACCTATGGTGCTGCCCATGTGGGGCCACTAGTACAAATTTTTCCAGAGACGCTTTTTGTTCCCAATCCGCTCCTGGATCTACATCATCATCGATTTGTAGAATCAGCTTAATAGCCTCCACCAGGTCAGGAACATCAACTTGCGTTATAGTTTCCTCATCAGAAGCGACTGTATCAGTGTCTGCTGGATCAGTACACTCCCCATCCTCATCAGAAGTATCATCTGAGATATTAGTGGATTGCGAGGAGGAGGAGGCCCGCTTATATGACCTCTTGACTGCTGAGGGGTCTGGTCCCCGTGTTACTGGTCCCCGTGTTACCTTGGGACATCACGTTACAGAGAGTACATTGGGGGTAATTAAGATCTGATTGCTCGCTAGCGTTTTTTGCAGCGCTGCGATCAGGTCAGAGCTGTGCATGTGTATGCACCGCAATGCGCAGGCATGTCACATAGGTACAAAGCGGATCGCCGCTCAACGATGGGTTTGTGCGAAGAATCCATTTGCACGGGCAATCGCAAGGAGATTGTCAGAGACTGGGTGAATGTCAGAGATTTTGTGCAGAATCTGGAATTTGGGATCAATGTCAGGGACCGGTTGACGTTACCCAGAACAGAGGCGTGGAGTCTAACACGCCGGGAGGTTTTCACCAGGGATCCCCGCAAGGGGATATGGGCTTCGCGGCTCCCGATGTGCAGGTCGCGGCCCCCTGTCTGGGTCACTTGATACCTGAACTGGACTAGAGTTATGTCAGAGGTGTTGTATGATGGTCCAGATGTATGTGACAAACCGCAGGGGTACGCAGGAACAAACAGGAACTGGAGAAGGTGGCAGGGTGCACACAGCCAGATGGTATACTGGGACCGTGGAGATGGGACAACAGCAGGACCTCTAGGAGAGACACAGGAGGTAGCGGTACACGGACGGACTGGGGTGCAGACATTTGGAGACAGGGTAACAGTAGTCGGCAGACTAAGTTCGTCAGCAAGATGGTGAAGCTGGAATTCAAAGCAGGAACAAGGCAAAACCCATTGGACAGATAGCTGGAACCAGAGACATGAACCATGGAGCTGAACACAGGAAGCATGAGCTATAACTGGCAATTCATCTTGGGATTGAGATGCTTAAAAGAACAAGCCTGACCAATTAGCTGAGAGCACCAGACAGGCCCCCCAGTAATTGATATATCATGCAGCTGCAGTGCACACTGAGCAGGCTGACAGACTGAATAGTAGGATTCAGGTAACCAGCTGTAATTAGAGAATGCAGACACCTGTGGAGTCAGTTGCTGAATGCAGGAGCTGAGGTAGTGGGAGAAAACTATGCAGGACCTATCTGTGACCTGTAGTTCCACAAACTGAAGCAGAGGTAAGTCATAAGAATAACCAGCAAAACATGAGTAATATTAGTTAACGAGTTACTCCACATAAGCTGTGCAGCTAATTACCAGTAACAACCTGAAATACAAAGAAGAGAGAGCAGCAGCAGCATCCAGGTGCTTGATCAATGCTGAAAGCTGAACTGACAGAATTGCTGATGCTGCACATGACAGAGATTGACAGGAAGAAGCTGTTTGTGGGTGGCAACTGACCATTTTCTGGGAGTGGTTGGAAAAACGCAGGCGTGTTCAGGCATTTGCAGGGAGGGTTCCTGATGTCAATTCCGGTCTCGGACAGGCTGATGTGATCGCAGTGGCTGAGTAAGTCCTGGCCACTCAGAGACTGCACAAGATCTGCGTTCGCACGCTTGCAAAGCGAAAATACACTCTCCTATGGGCGGCGACTATCTGTTTGCAGCAGTGCAAAAAAACCCTAGCGAGTGATCAGGTCTGAATTAGGCCCATTGTTTAATAATAAGCGGTAGCAATGTCCAAACTAGCTTTAACTGAAGAGGCTTGACAACACATGAGATATATGGCAGGATTAAGAACCAATCCCGTATCACATCCATACCTCCCAACATCGTTAATACAGGGGACGAGACCTCTCTTGCACCGAAGGCAAGCACTCCTGAAAAGCTGGGTGTGGCTTCATGGAAATGCCGTGATCATGAGCCACGCCCCGTATTCCGACACTGCGGTCTGCTGGAGGGACAGCGGACCAGTCTAAAAAAAACAGTGACAGAGCACTGTGCAGGAGAAGAGACAGAGCGGTGTGCGGCGTCAGCTCAACTACAAATTCCATTCATTAAATAGCCCTTACAGCAAGCACCCTGGGACCTGCCGGACCCTAAGCACCCACTTGCGGAAAATCCGCTACTGGGCTATACACACCTTGGCAAGTGTACAGAATTGTTTATCATATATTGGGGCAGATGTACTTAGCCTTGGAGAGTGATAAAGTAGTTAAAGATAAACTTCCAACCAATCAGCTCCTGTCATTTTTTGAACACAGCCTGTTAGGAGCTGGTTAGCTAGTACTTTATCTCACTACACTTTATCTTTCTCCAATGCTTAGTATATCTGCCCCATTGTCTAGTGTTGGCATCCATGTCATTCTCTGGCAAGATCCCTAGGGTACACACTGTGGGAGTGAAAGTGGATTGTGGGATACCCTTAGAAACAATGGCCTTAGGGCCTAATTCTGAGTTGATCGCAACAGCAAATTTGTTAGCAGTTGGGCAAAACCATGTGCACTGCAGGGGGGACAGATATAATATGTGCAGAGAGAGTTAGATTTGGGTGGGGTGTATTCAAACTGAAATCTAAATTGCAGTGTAAAAATAAAGCAGCCAGTATTTACTCTGCACAGAAACGAAATAACCCACCCAAATCTAATTCTCTCTGCAAATGTTATATCTGGCCCCCCATGCAGTGTACATGGTTTTGCCCAATTGCTAACAAACTTGTTGCTGCGATCAGCTCATAATTACCCCCTTAATCTCCTGTACTGAAAAGGTGTAGACTCAAGGACATGCCCATAACAGGTGCCAAAATGTACCTTGCAACGTCTGCCATTTAGGGCAAATATCAGTAGCCCTACCATCAAAGTTCTGCAACCACCTGGTAGTTGTTTTACAGAATATTTTATTAGCAGTGAAATATCTTTGCAGTCTTAAGTGATATTGAAAGAGAGAGTATATTCAGGACTGTGGGGAAGGGTATGTGAGTGGTGCCAACACACAATCTCATTTCCTCTGCAAGAACGGCCAGCATTTCAGGCTGAGAAATGTGTTAGTTTAGCAATCTTTACTGCTGATACTGTGGACAACAATATAAAATGGTAGCTGCTCAAACAATTTAGTAATACCTTGCAGGTGCATGAAGGGGAGGGGTTATTCTAAACAAGACAATTATAAAAGTTTTCTCCCAGCACACCAAAAGGTTTCAGCAATAAGACTTGAACACTACATGATCATATAAAATTTAGATATCTTAGTTGCATATATTTGCAAAGATATAGTTAAGCCACCAGGCCACTTCATGATTTCTCTGATACTAGTGGTCTCCAACCCTACATGACTATAGCACAGATGCTCACTTGCTGCCCATGTGATCATCCAACATCATCATGGTGTCGTGGTCAGCTATAGACAGAGCATGGATTACTCACCTCTGAACAGCAATAGTGCTGTATGCCCAGGGACCTCCATTGTTCTGCGGGCTAATTTGACAGCAGAAGCAATTTGCTATATATGTACCTGACTGTGAACTTACCAGAACAGCCATCGGCTTTCAATACTTTGCAGCGTGTTTATCCCTGTGATTCACAAGGGAGTCCTGGATTAATACTAAGCTAGCAGCTGCAAAATGGAATCACAGGTACTCACTACCAAGGGCTACTACCATAGGTGCAGGGAGTGCAGCTCCTATGGGGCCCAGAGCTGAGAGGCACCCACCTTCCCTGTCACAGTTACAGGTGTTACATGTTACACAGTTACATGTATACATTTTCCACCATTGGGCTGTGCATAGGGGCCCTTTCAAACTTTTGCCTTTCAGCCTACAATAATACACTCTAGTTACACCCCTGGACCTGCTCATTGTACAGTACTGTGGTATACAGTGCATCCGGAAAGTATCCACAGTGCTTCACTTTTTCCACATTTTGTTATGTTACACCAGCGTTTTTCAACCGCTGTGCCACGGCACGAGCGGTTGCCAGGTGTGACGCTGCCCACCAGAGATGCCCGCTGCCATCACCCGCCGGAAATGCCTGCTGTCTGTCAGAGGTACCTGCCCTGCTGCTGCTGCCATCACTTGCTGTCTCGGGGAGCGCTTTCTTCTTCCGCAGGCAGACCTATGGTGATGTGCGTGACTCTTAGGTCACGCACGTCACATAGCCCTGCTGCCCGCCCGCTGCTGCCGGAGTCTCCGTCCTTTCTCAGTGTTATTCACTACTCGCGCCACAGACTGAGAGGGAGAGCTTTTTTTTTGTACAGCAGCAGGTTAAATGAAAATAATGATGTTTTTATTTATGTGTGGAATTACTGGGGGAAGGGAGGGAGGCAGGCTGTGTGTGTTATTACGGGGGGTGGGGGCTGTGTGTGCTATTACTGGAGGGGAGGCTGTGTGTGGTATTACTGGGGGGGGCAGGCTGTGTGTGGTGTTACTTGGGGGGGAGGCAGGCTACAGTATGTGTGGAATTACTGGGGGGGGGCAGGATGTGTGTGGAATTGCTGGGGGGGAGTAAGGCTATATGTGGAAATGCTGGGGGGGAGGTAGGCTATATGTGGAATTGCTGGGGGGAGGTAGGCTATATGTGGAATTACTGGGGGGTGGGGGTGGCAGGCTGTGTGTGGAATTGCTGGGGGGGAGGTAGGCTATATGTGGAATTGCTGGGTGGAAGTAGGCTATATGTGGAATTACTGGGGGGTGGCAGGCTGTGTGTGGAATTGCTGGGGGGGAGGTAGGCTATATGTGGAATTGCTGGGGGGGAGGTAGGCTATATGTGGAATTTGGGGGGGGAGGTAGGCTATATGTGGAATTACTGGGGGGGTGGCAGGCTGTGTGTGGAATTGCTGGGGGGGAGATAGGCTATATGTGGAATAGCTGGGGGGAGGTAGGCTATATGTGGAATTACTGGGGGGGGGGGGGTGGCAGGCTGTGTGTGGAATTGCTGGGGGGGGAGGAAGACTATATGTGGAATTGCTGGGAGGGAGGTAGGCTATATGTGGAATTACTGGGGGGTGGGTGGCAGGCTGTGTGTGGAATTGCTGGGGGGGAGGTAGGCTATATGTGGAATTGCTGGGAGGGAGGTAGGCTATATGTGGAATTACTGGGGGGGGGGGGTGGCAGGCTATGTGTGGAATTGCTGGGGTGGGGGCGGCTATATGTGTAATGTCGTATTTTTGGGACCAGGCGCAGAGCCCGGTGCTGGTTGTTTAAATATGGGGGAACCCCAATCAATTTTTTCCCTGTATTTTTACAACCAGGACCGGTTCAAAGAGCCCGAGGCTGGTTATGCTTAGGAGGGGGGACCCCACGCAATTATTTTTTATACATTTTTAAGCTAAACAGACCCTTTCCCATAGATAACCATGCACAGATCTCACTGATCCGTGCATGATTATCCAAACTCGACTGGAAAAAGCAGGTCTATTTTTTTCCTGCTTTTTTTAACGAATCGCAAAAACATACACCCGCTATTGAGCATTCAGAGACAAACACCCAAATACGAATGAATAGTAAATTCCCGTGTTGTATGACCAAACAGCTGTGTTTGGCCAATGGTCTATTCATTTGTATTTCTGAACTTTGCCATGAAAACCATTACGAATACGACAAACACTGCCGAGATTTGTGCTTAGTAAATTCCCGTGTTGCCACTTAGAAAAAAAAACAAAAATCGGACAAAATTGGGACTTTAGTAAATAAATCCCCTTGAACAATTTTGGAAGCTAAGCAGGTAATGCCTGGTCAGTACTTGGATGGGAGACCACCTGGGAACACTAGGTACCGTGGCCAATTTTTATAGGAGACAATCTCTGTGTACTTATAGCCCAAGGCCCTCCTCATTTCCAATACCAATTGTCTCACAGTTTATTAACTAATTATACAGTGATTGTTACGATTCCTTCTATTGTTTAAAGTATTATACGAATCATTGAAGGTACTTTAGTGATATTTTCACCAAAATATTCACTTCTTTGATCTTGAACCTTATTTGTTCAAAAGGCAATCATGTTTTATGAATTTATGATATGATAATATTATCTTAGGGAACTATTAAAGGTTAAGTTTTTTACTACACATTTATATTCGTATTTCATTACCACAAACGAGTGCTCCTTAAAAGTCTTTTTTGTCTTTGTTCTTCCACTTTTAACTGTATAGTAGAGTGGCCAGACGGAAGCCACTCCTTAGTAAAAAACACATGACAGCCCGCCTGGAGTTTGCCAAAATGCACCTGAAGGACTCTCAGACCATGAGAAACAAAATTCTCTGGTCTGATGAGACAAAGATTGAACTCTTTGGCATGAATGCCAGGCGTCATGTTTGGAGGAAACCAGGCACAGCTCATCACCAGGCCAGTACCATCCCTACAGTGAAGCATGGTGGTGGCAGCATCATGCTGTGGGGATGTTTTTCAGTGGCAGGACTTGGGAGACTAGTCAGGATAGAGGGAAAGATGAATGCAGCAATGCACAGAGACATCCTGGATGAAACCCTGCTCCAGAGCGCTCTTGACCTCAGACTGGGGCGACGGTTCATCTTCAGCAGGACAACGACCCTAAGCACACAGCCAAGATATCAAAGGCTTCAGGACAACTCTGCGAATGTCCTTGATTGGCCCAGCAAGAGCCCAAACTTGAATCCGATTGAACATCTCTGGAGAGATCTGAAAATGGCTGTGTCCCGACTCTTCCCATCCAACTTGATGGAGATTGAGAGGTACTGCAAAGAGGAATGGGCAAAACGGCCCAAAGAGAGGTGTGCCAAGCTTGTGGCATCACATTCAAAAAGACTTGAGGCTGTAATTGCTGCCAAAGGTGCATCAACAAAGTATTAAGTAAAGGCTGTGAATACTTATGTACATGTTATTTCTTAGTTTTTTATTTTTAATACATTTGCAAAAATCTTGAAAACACTTTTTTCACATTGTCATTATGGCGCATTGTGTGTAGAATTTTCAGGGAAAAAATTAATTTATTCCATTTTGGAATAAGGCTGTAACATAACAAAATGTGGAAAAAGTGAAGTGCTGTGAATACTTTCCGGATGCATTGTAAAATGAACTGAAGTGCATTATAATGTTATATACAGTAATGTGAGGCACTATAGTATGGCACAATATGACCTGGGGACACTGTATATAGTAATGTGAATTAGTGGTTCTGTATTGCATAATATGTACTGGCAGTCCTATAATGTGGTATACTATGGTCTGTAAAATAAACAAGGGCAGAAGTTAGGGGTGTCTCCAGGTAAGCTGGCTCCCAGATGTTGTAGGAGCCATTATCATGTGGCCTTACACTGTGCATTCAGACCCATACATATGTGTTATTATTTATGGGGTGGGTGTGTGGTGCGGTGGCGCCTATGTCGGTATGGCTGGGTGGCTTCAGGTCGGCACACCCTAACACTTTATTAACACTTATGATTTTCCCTATCACTTTGTATATATTTTTGTATTATTTTAATCACACTTCACTTACATAGCACTAATGTGCCTCTTATTAACCCTTATTAACTTTCACCTGTGTGCTGACCTGGGGTAGCCGACCTGTGCCGACGAGATGGGGTCCTGCACCCCGGACCCATACCTAGTATTAGGGACCCCCAATGACGGAGACGCCTTGCCGAACGGCCTGGGGGCTTAACCCTATATCTGCAGATATACGCAACTAAGATCTCCGTATTATCTGATTATTATGTAGTATTATTTTTCACTCAGTGTGCATTAGGGAACACAAATAGTTTTTTTCTTACATACAATTACCCCTCCCTTTTAGCACCTGAGTGACTTCACAATCTGATTGAGCAGCTTTCCAATATATGGACACTGTATATAGTAATGTGAATTAGTGGTACTGTATTGCATAATGTGTACTGGCAGTCCTATAATGTGGTATACTATGGTCTGTAAAATAAACAAGGGCAGTACTATGGGGGATAACATTAATTAAGGCACTACTATAGTTCAGTAAATAAACTAGGGTGGTATTATGGGGCATACAGTGAACAACTGCTGCAGAGAGGTGTGTATCTAGAAGCATCGGGACAGCGGCCCCTACAAAATGTTGCTCTGGAGCCCACAAAGTTCTGGCTACGCCCCTGCTCACTACTGTCACTAAACAGCCACAATTTAACATCTTGGTGGTGTGGGTTACACTTCATTGTTTCCGGAAGCATGCCTGGACTCTATTAACAATATTAAACAATATGTAACTATTTATTTATTTATTTATATTAAATTCTTAACGTATCGTTTATTAAATTGATTGATCTCTCTGTGCTCACTTCTATTGTGTCTGTTGTATCTTTTGGTTTTGGAGTTCTGCATTCCCCTGTTTCTAGGGGTAAAGTTTAAACTGTCTTTCTTTGGTGCATTGCCATCCCTTTACATGGTAAAGCCCAAGTATTGTGGCAATTTAGTATCTGCTCTTTTATCCCAAGATGCCAGTCTGATTGTGTATGCACACAACTGCAAAGACTGGCTAGGTAAAACAGTAATTTAACTCTACCCACTCCAAATCAGTATAGCATGACAAGCTCCGTAAGTTTAGAGAGACAAACCTGGTAGATATACAGTAGGCTGTGCAAGCATAGGCTGATTACAGTAAGCACAGGCGTGCGCACAGGAGGTGCCTGGTGTGCACAGGCACTCCCTAATGTCTGGAACGAATGCCAAATGTCACATGTGGCCCTGCTCCCAGTAGTGTGTCACCCTTTTTGAATGACAGGCGGGCCCCTGATGCCTGTCACACAGCGCTCACTTTGTTATTGCTTCACTCTCCCAATGCAGCGGTTGCCGCTGGCACTCTGGCAGCTTTCTAGGTGGCACTGGAGCGGAGGAGGACAGGCCTGACGAGTCCTGGGAGCAGACCTGGGGTATTTTATAAGTGAGTTCCGGGAGAAGAGGTGGAGTCGGCCACCATTCTGGGAGGAAACTTTGCTGCTGGGTAGATGGAGGACTCAGAGTGTGGGGCTTCCATGGATGTCCGGAGGGAGGAGAGCTGCTGTAAAGCTGAGCCAGGCCTGAGCTTCCCTTGCTGTATGTCCACAGTCAGTGTCCTAATTAAAAGCTTGTCCCCCAGTAGCCCAGCTTGACCAATTTTCCTGCAGTATGACTCTGACCAATGTGTTTCCATTATTCACCTCCCTCTGTGATTCAGGTGCTCCCCATTATTCCCCCCCCTCTATATTTTTGGAATACTTCATTACCCCCCCATAAGACTTATATACACACCAGTTTTTGCCCCCCCCCCCCACCGTGTGATTTATTTGCACCCCATAATTCACCCCCACCCACTCAGTGATTGATTTAAGTGATCAATATTATTAATCACTGCAATGACTTCCCACGTTCTAACATCTAGCTCAGCTCTTGCCTGCACAGTTAAACATCCTAATGGCTGATGAATGACCATGTGCATGAATTATTACACAAACACGTTACCTTACATAAAATAATGACATGGAGACTTAGGTTTGGCAGAGAAATGTTAGCTGATTTATTTCAATAACTATGAAATTTCAATAGCTGTAAAGAAAGAACGGCTATACTCCTTCCCCAATCCACAAAACTGCATCATCCTACCCAAACAAACTAACAAACAAAAGGTATCCACTCAACCTTCTACCTTGACTACCCACCCGTCCGGGTGACGTCGCTACCCCCGTTTAGGTGGCCCAGCTGTTATACACAGTCAACGAAGGTGAGCGCATCAAACAACTATGAATCAATCAATAAACAATCAGTCTATATATGACCTAAAACCGGTAACCTGTCATTTTTTCCTGACAAAACAGCTAACGCAACAAAGCTACCCCCTGCAATAAAAAAAAGGGGGGGAGGGTCCAAAGATAAAGGAAAAAGAGGCTGACTCCACCTCAAACTAGTCCTTATGGATAAAACTAACCCCTTCATCCCTGAATCCCTATTGAATAGTATATCACCTGATACCCACAAGGCCATCCCCAGCCTCAGATGTTTAACCCTCTCCATTCCTATTCAGTCACTACGTTCCTCAAAAGTAAAAAGAGCATTTTATTATATTTTATTAATTTTTAAAATATTTTTATTAACATTTATTTATATATCGCTAGTGTATTATGTTGCGCTTTACAATTTGGGGCTCAGTAATAAAAGACTTGGTGATGACGGGCAGGAGAGTGCTTACACATTGCACAGTGCTGTACAATGACGTGATCATGACTCAAACAAATTACATACAATGTCATAAAACAGGAGAAAAACTTTGCGCTGTCCAACTGAACTTCCAGTTAGAGATGAGCGGGTTCGGTTCGCCGAGAGCCGAACCCTAACGAACTCCACGTGTCAAACACGGTTCCGAGCCCGGCTCGGTTATTCCCGCCTGACTCGGAAAACCCGAACGAGGCAAAACATCATCATCCCGCTGTCAGATTCTCGCGGGATTCGGATTCCATATAAAGAGCCGCACGTCGCCGCCATTTTCACTCGGGCATTGGGGGTAATTCTGAGTTGATCGCAGCAGGATTTTTGTTAGCAGTTGGCCAAAAGCATGGCCCTCATTCCGAGTTGTTCGCTCGCTAGCCGCTTTTCGCAGCAGTACACACGCTAAGCCGCCGCCCTCTGGGAGTGTATCTTAGCTTAGCAGAATTGCGAACGAAGTATTCGCAATATTGCAAAAAGATTTTTCTGTGCAGTTTCTGAGTAGCTCGAGACTTACTCTGCCACTGCGATCAGTTCAGTCAGTTTCGTTCCTGGTTTGACGTCACAAACACACCCAGCGTTCGCCCAGACACTCCCCCGTTTCTCCAGCCACTCCCGCGTTTTTCCCAGAAACTGCAGCGTTTTTTTCACACACTCCCATAAAACGTTGAGTTTCCGCCCAGAAACACCCACTTCCTGTCAATCACACTCCTATCACCAGAACGAAGATAAAACCTCGTAATGCCGTGAGTAAAATACCTAACTTCTTAGCAAATTTACTTGGCGCAGTCGCAGTGCAAACATTGCGCATGCGCAATTAGCGGAAAATCGCTGCGATGCGTAGAAAATTACAGAGCGAACAACTCGGAATGAGGGCTCATGTGCACTGCAGGGGAGGCAGATATAACATGTGCAGAGAGAGTTAGATTTGGGTGTGGTGAGTTAAATCTACAATCTAAATTGCAGTGTAAAAATAAAGCAGCCAGTATTTACCCTGCACAGAAACAAAATAACCCACCCAAATCTAACTCTCTCTGCACATGTTATATCTGCCCCCCTGCAGTGCACATGGTTTTGCCCAACTGCTAAAAAATTTCCTGCTGCGATCAACTTGGAATTACCCCCAGTGGCGTCGTGAGGGGGGTGCGTGGGGTGCGGCCCGCACCGGGTGTAACCCTTCAATGGGGTGACACAAAATAGAGCCGCACACTCGCATCTCACCCCCCTCCATTAATCTGAGAGGCGAGACACATGTCCGCGGCACTGTTCACACCCACTTCTACCCGCTGTCACTGTCAGACAGACCCAGCCGCGGCGGGGATGTGTGACTTTGAATCAGCAGGGGTGCGATCGTAACTGCAGTGCTTGGTTCAGGTACCTGGCACTGCAGTTACGATCGCACCCCTGCTGATTCAAAGTCACACATCCCCGCCTGCAACACTCCGCCGCGGCTGGGTCCGTCTGTATTGCTTACCAGGCCCGGCGCAAAGCAGGGAAGCGGCGAGCTGGAGAGGTGCTCTCCAGCCCCGCTTTGCTAGTTCCCCCTGACTTCAGTTGATCTGGCGCTGCGGCGCCGTGCAGTAGACGGCAAAGCACAAGTGAGCTCTGTTCTGGGGGAGGGATAGTGTGTGGGCGGAGCGGGAAGTTTGGGAGCCAATAGCATCAGGGCAGGGGTTAGCACTGGGAGGGGAGCTGTTTGCTAAACATAAAGAGGCAGGCTGACCCAGACATTGCAGAGAGGGATGGGCGAAATACCTGTACCCATGCCTATCAGCATCGATGACGGGAGACCACAGAAGGCCAACTCACCACAGACACTGAAGGGGCACAGCTGCACCTGGTTCATGGGTCAGGTAAGCAGGTCAGATTTGTTGGGACACAACAGGCAGTCATGAATTGGAAGGAGAGGGTTGGATGACACAGCGTTTGGGGTTGATGGGGGGGCATGGAGTGACACATTGGTTTAAAGTGTGCAAGGGTGGGGGAGTGACACAGTGCCCTAGAAATAAGCACAGCGATTGTGGGGTGAAAATGTGCTGCCAGCTGAGTGTGGATAGTTTGATAATAAGTTAGTATTTACAGATCTAAAATATTATACACTGTCAGTTAATTAAATATGTGCTTGAAGTGGGCCAGTATACACTGGTATGGCATACCAGCACTTCGAGCGCTGAAGACCCCCGCCACTGCAGCCGCCATTCCAATTCCACGCTGTTCAAGCGCCTATTGGAGCTCTGGAACCGGCAGTCAATCAGAAGTGGCCGCTTCCTATTGGCTGCCGGTCCGTGGCAGATTTCAAATGGTGGACCTCACCAGAGCTGCACCAAAGCCCTCCTTGTGATTTATAAGTAAAACTAGTACAAAAACATTACTAAGGGTTCCGTGTGGTGTGATATGGAAGGAGGTCTATGGGGTGACACCATGAGTTACCATACCGGGTGACACCCACCCTAGTGACGCCTCTGATTACCCCCATTGTAGAGAGTACAGAGAGGATGTGGCTACGTTCTCTCAGTGTCAGTTCTCAGTATCAGTGCTCAGTATCAGTGCTCATTGTCTTGTGCTGCATCGTGCTTCTCAGTAATACTAGTACAGTGTCTTGTGCTGCATCTTGCTGCTGTAGGGTGTTGTGGTAGTAGTGTCCTGTCACTGTGCATAGGTCATCATCATTCCAGTCACAGTGGTATCTGGGGGGTGACAATTTCAGAGTGCTTTTGTGCTGCTCACTAATAGTAGTACAGTGTCTTGTGCTGCATCGTGCTGCTCAGTGTCAGTTCTCAGTAGTATCATCAGTGCTCAGTATCAGTGCTCATTGTCTTGTGCTGCATCATGCTGCTCAGTAATACATTACTAATACTAGTACAGTGTCTTGTGCTGCATTGTGCTGCTCAGTGTCAGTTCTCAGTAGTATCATCAGTGCTCAGTATCTCTGCTCCTTGTCTTGTGCTGCTCAGTAATACTACATTACTAATACTAGTACAGTGTCTTGTGCTGCATCATGCTGCTCAGTGTCAGTTCTCAGTAGTATCATCAGTGCTCAGTATCAGTGCTCATTGTCTTGTGCTGCATCGTGCTGCTCAGTATTACATTACTAATACTAGTACAGTGTCTTGTGCTGCATCTTGCTGGTGTAGGGTGCTGTGGTAGTAGTGTCCTGTGACTGTGCATCGGTCATCATCATTCCAGTCACAGTGGTATCTGGGGGGTGACAATTCCAGAGTGCTTTTGTGCTGCTCACTAATACTAATACTAGTACAGTGTCTTGTGCTGCATCGTGCTGCTCAGTGTTAGTTCTCAGTAGTATCATCATTGCTCAGTATCACTGCTCAGTAGTATCATCAGTGCTCAGTATCACTGCTCAGTAGTATCATCAGTGCTCAGTGTCTTGTGCTGCATCGTGCTGCTCAGTGTCAGTTCTCAGTATCACTGCTCAGTAGTATCATCAGTGCTCAGTATCAGTGCTCAGTAATATCATCAATGCTCAGAATCACTGGTCAGTGCTCAGTTTCTTGTGCTGCTCAGTGTCAGTTCTCAGTATCACTGCTCAGTAGTATCATCAGTGCTCAGTATCACTGCTCAGTAGTATCATCATCAGTGCTCAGTATCACTGGTCAGTGCTCAGTGTCTTGTGCTGCTCAGTGTCAGTTCTCAGTATCACTGCTCAGTAGTATCATCAGTGCTCAGTATCACTGCTCAGTAGTATCATCAGTGCTCAGTATCACTGGTCAGTGCTCAGTGTCTTGTGCTGCTCAGTGTCAGTTCTCAGTATCACTGCTCAGTAGTATCATCAGTGCTCAGTATTACTGGTCAGTGCTCAGTGTCTTGTGCTGCATCGTGCTGCTCAGTGTCAGTTCTCAGTATCACTGCTCAGTAGTATCATCAGTGCTCAGTATCACTGCTCAGTAGTATCGTAAGTGCTCAGTGTCTTGTGCTGCTCAGTGTCAGTTCTCAGTATCACTGCTCAGTAGTATCATCAGTGCTCAGAATCACCGGTCAGTGCTCAGTGGTGGTCATTCTGAGTTGTTCGCTCGTTGCCATTTTACGGAACGCAGCGATTAGGTGGAAAATGTGCATGCGCCTGGTACGCAGCACGCATGCGCGAAGTTATTTAACACAAAACTTAGTAGATTTACTGGTGTTCCTGCGGTGCTTTTCAGTCGCACTGCTGATCGGTGGGTGATTGACAGGAAAGGGGCGTTTCTGGCAGGTAACTGACCGTTTTCAGGGAGTGTGCTAAAAAACACAGGCGTGCCAGGTAAAAACGCAGGAGTGGCTGGCCGAACGCAGGGCGTGTTTGTGACGTCAAACCAGGAACTAAACGGACTGAGGTGATCACAGTCTAGGAGTAGGTCTGGAGCTACTCAGAAACTGCATGAATTTTTTTAGTAGCATTTCTGCTAACCTTTCGTTCGCTATTTGTTATGCACACCAGTGCCAGCAGGAATGTACTGGTGTCTGAACGGTGAGGGATGCAAAACAAATGAACTCACAGACAGACTGGGGAATATGACATTACATACACAGAAGGTGATAGGGTAACAAAATAAACACAAAGTGAACAGAGAAGCCCAAAGGCTAAGAAACTGGGTGTCTCCCTAATATTAGGAATGCTCAGATGGAAAGAAGCAAGATGTAGTGATTTAATACGTAGAGAACCCGAAATGCTGTTGCTAAGGGCAACAGCAAAACCCTAAAGGGTTACCAATGGGTGTGGCAGTAAACTCGTTGGTCAGAGATGGAATAATAGACACAAGGAGAGTCTCCACAATCCTAGTCCTCACTTGCAGTGCACTGGTTCAGCTTACTGCCACTAAACTGACACCTGAACACCTTGCACAGTGAAAAAGGATTTTGGCAGGCAAGTCTGAGAATACAGCCGCAAACTTGCTAGGTTCACAGAGTAGCAAAAGAACCCCAGCAGGTTAAACGACTGATTCCAGTCTTACTGCTAGGTCTGGATTGGCAGAGTGTAATACCAAATCCCAAGGCCTATTTGCAGTAAGCAACAAACAAATACAAAGTTTACACAGTACTAGCTAGCTTTCAGGAACTGACTAACCAACAAAGATTCAGCAGCATCTGCCTAACCTGAGAAGAGGGTTTATATAGCAGGTGCTGTCCACGCCCCACTCAGACCTCACAGACTGTGAGCACAAAAACCAGCACCGGATCCCCTGCCGTGCACAGAGCCTGTAACCACTGCACAGCAAAAGACCCGAACCGGAGTATCAGCTACGCTCAGGTTACTCCGCTAGCACTTGTCTCCCGGTTGCCATGACGACGTGGCAGCACAGAGCAGGAGACCCTAACAGTACCCCCCCTCTGACGAGGGGTCAAAGAACCCCTACCACCGGGTTTATCGGGGAACTGCGAGAAGAAAGAGCGTAACAGTCTGGGGGCATGAAGATCACAACTGCGCACCCACGACCGCTCCTCCGGGCCATACCCCTTCCAGTGCACCAAAAATGACAGCCGACCCCGAACCATCTTGGAGTCAAGAATCCTTTCAACAACAAACTCCCTCTGGCCACGTATCAGAAGAGCGGAAGGTCTTCCACTGGAAGAAGGATTACTAATCGCCCGTTTTCAAAGGGAACAATGAAATGTTTTATTGATACCCAAAGAACGGGGTAGATCTAACTGAAATGCCACCGGATTGATAACCCTAGTGATCTTATAAGGACCGATGAACCGGGGGCCTAACTTATGAGATGGCTGTCTCAACTTCAAATTCTTGGTAGACAACCAGACGAAGTCCCCTAATTTGAAGCTGCAGGGTCTTTTCCGCTTATCAAAAACCCTTTTGGTCACTAATGACACAGACACAAGGGCTTTCTTCACTTTCCTCCAAATACCTCTAAGGACCGAAACCACAGAGGAACCACCAGGCGTGGAGTCCAGGTGGTCAAAAGAATTGGCCTTAGGATGATGCCCATACACACAAAGGAAGGGAGAGATCCCTGTAGCAGAGTGAGCCGCGTTGTTATAGGCAAACTCCGCCATGGACAGATGAGCAACCCAGTCAGTCTGACACTTGGAGACATAACACCTGAGGAACTGCTCCAAGGACTGATTCACCCTTTCAGTCTGCCCATTAGACTGCGGATGGTAGCCTGACGACAAGCTGACAGAAATCTGGAGATCGGAACAAAATGCCCTCCAGAATTTGGCCACAAACTGGGATCCGCGGTCAGAGACCACATCAAGTGGCAACCCGTGGAGGCGCACAACATGCAGCATAAATAATTCAGACAGGCGTCTGGCCGATGGCAGCCCAACCAATGGAACGAAGTGCGCCATCTTCGAAAACCTGTCAACGACAACCCAGATGGCTGTCATCCCCGAGGATTTGGGCAAGTCCACCACAAAATCCATTGAAATGTGGGTCCATGGCTTAGATGGAATAGAGAGTAGATGTAATGGGCCAACAGGAACCCCTCTAGGAGTCTTATTTCGGGCACAGATGTCACATGCCCGAACCCACTGATCCACATCCCTAGCCACCGAGGGCCACCACACCGCCCTAGATAGCAACTCCCGAGTTCTGGCAATACCCGGGTGACCTGCCGACTTCTTGGCATGGAATTCCAGGAACACTCGCTGTCTTAACCTAGGAGGCACAAACAAAAGACCTACCGGAAGGTCTGGAGGAGCCTGCTCCTGTGCTCTAAGGACTAATGACAAGAGGTCCTGGGTAATGCCCACTTTAATACATGATGGGGACACAATGGGCAATGGCTCCTCGGTGGTCTCCTGGATTGGAGCAAAACTCCGCGAGAGCGCATCAGCCTTGATGTTTTTTGATCCAGGGCGATATGTTATCAAAAAATTAAAGCGAGCAAAAAACAAAGCCCATCGTGCCTGCCTGGCATTGAGGCGCTTCGCTGACTCTAAATATGCCAAATTCTTATGGTCGGTGAGAATTGAGACCACAAACTTAGCCCCCTCAATCCAGTGTCTCCACTCCTCGAGTGCATCCTTAATAGCCAACAATTCCCGGTTACCCACGTCATAATTCATCTCGGCAGGCGAAAATTTACGGGAAAAGTAATCACAGGGATGAAGGCGATTATCAGACACCCCCATCTGAGAGAGCACTGCCCCAATACCCATCTCAGAGGCATCCACCTCCACCACAAAAGGACGCTCTGGATCTGGGTGTCGCAGCACCTTGGCCGAGACAAATGCCCTTTTGAGACGGGCAAAAGCCGCTTTGGCCTCACAAGACCAGTGAGCAACATCCGCCCCTTTCTTAGTGAGTGCCACCAAGGGCGCCACTATAGACGAAAATCCAGCGATAAATCGTCTATAAAAATTTGCAAAGCCCAGAAAACGCTGAAGCGCCTTCAAACTAGTGGGCTGCACCCAATCCAGGACTGCCTGTACCTTGGAACCCTCCATTTGGAAACCTTCTGGGGAGATAATATATCCTAGAAATGCGATTTGCTGAACTTCAAATTCGCACTTCTCCAGCTTCGCCCCAAGCCGGTGGTCTCTGAGTTTCTGGAGGACTAAGCGTACATGCTTCCGATGTTCCTCCAGGGAATGGGAGAAGATTAGGATGTCATCTAAGTATACAACTAAGAATCTATCCAAATATTCCCTGAGCACATCGTTCATGAAGTCCTGGAAGACTGCCGGGGCATTACAGAGCCCAAAAGGCATCACCAAATATTCATAATGCCCTGAGTGGGTATTAAAGGCAGTCTTCCATTCATCCCCCTCTCTTATTCGGATTAGATTGTACGCACCGCGTAGGTCAATCTTAGAAAAAATGGTGGCAGTACGAAGCTGGTCAAACAAGACCGAAATGAGAGGCAGTGGGTATGAGTTTTTAATCGTGATACGGTTCAATTCCCTGAAGTCGATGCAGGGTCGCAACGAACCGTCCTTTTTACCCACGAAGAAGAACCCCGACCCAACTGGAGACTGTGAAGGTCTGATAAATCCCTTAGCCAAGTTCTCCTGAATGTACTCTGCCATAGCCTGAGTCTCAGGACGTGACAGGGAGTACAACCTGCTCTTGGGAAGCTTAGCATTCGGCAACAAATCAATGGCACAGTCATAGGGGCGATGGGGAGGTAGTACCTCTGCAACTCTTTTGGAGAACACGTCCGCAAAATCTGCATAACATCCTGGCAATCCTGGCAAACTTAGCTGCGAAAGCCTGACTGGAAGGCTCAAGCAACTCCTGAAACAATCAGTACCCCAACTAAGAATCTCCCCAGAGACCCAGTCAAATTGAGGATTGTGGGCCCTTAACCAGGGTAACCCCAACACCAATGGGGCAAAAGTACAGACAGTCACATAAAAGGACAATTTTTCAGAGTGTGTAGCTCCAATAGACAAATAAATCTGGCTAGTGCAAGAGGTAATTTTACCCTGGGAAAATGGTTCCCCGTTTAACCCACAAATCTCAATTTCCGATGCCAAGGGTACTAAGGGAACAGAGTGTTTCAGGGCGAATTGGCGGTCCATAAAAACCCCGTCGGCCCCACTGTCCACAAAGGCCTCAGTCTTGACAGTTTGACCGAGGATCTTCAAGGTCACCGGAATGATAAAAGTCTTCTTGGGAAATTCTGACTTCTGGCCTGACAGGATATTTCCCATCACCCTCAGACCCTGAAGTTTTCCGGCTTTTCTGGGCATGATACTACCACATGACCTTTATTCCCACAGTACAAACATAACCCCTGCTGTCTCCTCCGCGTCTTCTCACGCGAGGAGAGGCAGCTAGCCCCAATCTGCATAGGCTCCTCGGAAAATTCCTCAGAGTCTGAGGTTCCCTTGGGAAAGAAGGAAACTTCGGTCTCCCTTTCAAGCCTGCGCTCTCTCAGCCGTCTATCCACCCGAATGGATAACTGCATGAGCTGATCCAAGCTATCAGGCAAGGGATATTGTACCAGTTGGTCTTTTAACTGGTTAGAAAGACCTCTTCGGTACTGGTGTCTCAGGGCTGGGTCATTCCACTGGGTATCATGGGCCAACCTCCGAAACTCCGTACAATAAACCTCAACTGGCCTTCGCCCTTGCTTAAGGATCGAAATCTGAGCCTCGGCTGAGGCCGTCTTGTCAGGGTCATCATACAACATGCCCAGTGCCGTAAAAAAAGCATCAACACTTTTAAGCGACGGACAGTCAGGCTGCAACCCATATGCCCAGACCTGTGGGTCTCCTTGTAGCAAG
This sequence comes from Pseudophryne corroboree, assembly GCF_028390025.1. Lineage (NCBI taxonomy): Eukaryota > Metazoa > Chordata > Amphibia > Anura > Myobatrachidae > Pseudophryne > Pseudophryne corroboree. Next base: position 618,417,970 of record NC_086444.1, on the reverse strand, counting down.
GAAATCACTATGCCCACCCGCTGAATCTCTGACCCAGAAGACGGAGGCCTAAGCTGGAAATATAGCTTGCAGCTCTCCTTGAAACAAAAGAACTGCGAGCGATCTCCAGAAAAACGATCCGGGAGATTTACTTTCGGCTCCTTAACCCCTGAAGGTACTGCTGCTGCGGGAGCTCCGCCAGCGGCCTGCGAGGTGTGCATTTTAATGGACAAATCATTAAATTGTCGAGTCAGGACCTGCACCTGATCGACCACCTGTTGCAAAGTATTTTGAGGGGTATGCTCCATATTCCCACAAAATTTCAACAGGAGTATTAGGCTGCTGAATATGTTATGCACACCAGTGCCAGCAGGAATGTACTGGTGTCTGAACGGTGAGGGATGCAAAACAAATGAACTCACAGACAGACTGGGGAATATGACATTACATACACAGAAGGTGATAGGGTAACAAAATAAACACAAAGTGAACAGAGAAGCCCAAAGGCTAAGAAACTGGGTGTCTCCCTAATATTAGGAATGCTCAGATGGAAAGAAGCAAGATGTAGTGATTTAATACGTAGAGAACCCGAAATGCTGTTGCTAAGGGCAACAGCAAAACCCTAAAGGGTTACCAACGGGTGTGGCAGTAAACTCCTTGGTCAGAGATGGAATAATAGACACAAGGAGAGTCTCCACAATCCTAGTCCTCACTTGCAGTGCACTGGTTCAGCTTACTGCCACTAAACTGACACCTGAACACCTTGCACAGTGAGAAAGGATTTTGGCAGGCAAGTCTGAGAATACAGCCGCAAACTTGCTAGGTTCACAGAGTAGCAAAAGAACCCCAGCAGGTTAAACGACTGACTCCAGTCTTACTGCTAGGTCTGGATTGGCAGAGTGTAATACCAAATCCCAAGGCCTATTTGCAGTAAGCAACAAACAAATACAAAGTTTACACAGTACTAGCTAGCTTTCAGGAACTGACTAACCAACAAAGATTCAGCAGCATCTACCTAACCTGAGAAGAGGGTTTATATAGCAGGTGCTGTCCATGCCCCACTCAGACCTCACAGACTGTGAGCACAAAAACCAGCACCGGATCCCCTGCCGTGCACAGAGCCTGTAACCACTGCACAGCAAAAGACCCGAACCGGAGTATCAGCTACGCTCAGGTTACTCCGCTAGCACTTGTCTCCCGGTTGCCATGACGACGTGGCAGCACAGAGCAGGAGACCCTAACACTATTCTGCTAAGCTAAGATACACTCCCAGAGGGTGGCGGCCTAGCGTTTGCAATGCTGCTAAAAGCAGCTAGCGAGTGAACAACTCGGAATGAGGGCCAGTGTCTTGTGCTGCTCAGTGTCAGTTCTCAGTATCACTGCTCAGTAGTATCATCAGTGCTCAGTATCAGTGCTCAGTAGTATCATCAGTGATCAGTATCACTGGTCAGTGCTCAGTGTCTTGTGCTGCTCAGTGTCAGTTCTCAGTATCACTGCTCAGTAGTATCATCAGTGCTCAGAATCACTGCTCAGTAGTAACATCAGTGCTCAGTATCACTGGTCAGTGCTCAGTATCAGTTCTCAGTATCACTGCTCAGTAGTATCATCAGTGCTCAGTATCACTGGTCAGTGCTCAGTGTCTTGTGCTGCATCGTGCTGCTCAGTGTCAGTTCTCAGTATCATTGCTCAGTAGTATCATTAGGGTTCAGTATCACTGCTCAGTAGTATCATTAGTGCTCAGAATCACTGGTCAGTGCTCAGTGTCAGTTCTCAGTATCACTGCTCAGTAGTATCATCAGTGCTCAGTATCACTGCTCAGTAGTATCATCAGTGCTCAGAATCACTGGCCAGTGCTCAGTGTCTTGTGCTGCTCAATGTCAGTTCTCAGTATCACTGCTCAGTAGTATCATCAGTGCTCAGTATCACTGCTCAGTAGTATCATCAGTGCTCAGAATCACTGGTCAGTGCTCAGTGTCTTGTGCTGCTCAGTGTCAGTTCTCAGTATCACTGCTCCGTAGTATCATCAGTGCTCAGTATCACTGGTCAGTGCTCAGTGTCTTGTGCTGCTCAGTGTCAGTTCTCAGTATCGCTGCTCAGTAGTATCATCAGTGCTCAGTATCTTGTGCTGCATCGTGTTGCCCAGTGTCAGTTCTCAGTATCACTGCTCAGTAGTATCATCAGTGCTCAGTATCACTGCTCAGTAGTATCGTCAGTGCTCAGTATCACTGGTCAGTGCCCAGCATCTTGTGCTGCTCAGTGTCAGTTCTCAGTATCACTGCTCAGTAGTATCATCAGTGCTCTGTATCACTGCTCAGTAGTAACATCAGTGCTCAGTATCACTAGTCAGTGCTCAGTGTCAGTTCTCAGTATCACTGCTCAGTAGTATCATCAGTGCTCAGAATCACTGGTCAGTGCTCAGTGTCAGTGCAACTCTTTTCTCTTTGCTTTGCATCATGTGCTGTTTGAGGACTATTTTTTTTAAAAGTGCCATCCTGTCTGACACTTCCGTATATGTCCAGTGGTACTGCCATTTGATATAATTCCCGACATTACTGCCATTTAATTCTAGTGATTTTGTCATTTTCTTCCAGTGATTTTGGACCAATAATTCCATTGATTATAACGAATAATTCCAGTGATATTGCCTTAAAATTCACATGATACTGGAGCCTAATTCTAGATGGGCCAGGTGTTTGTGTCGCTTAGCTTAGCCATCCAGCGACCGCCATCCAGCCAGGGCCGGTTCCAGGGCTTCTGGCGCCCCGGGCGGCATTGGGGGGCGTGGCTTCATACAGGGGGCGTGGTCATTTACGCCCCCTGTACAGACTGGAATGATGCGCGGTGCGCGATGACGTCAAAGGTCCTTTCAACGAAGAGAAACTAGACGCGTAGCGTGGAGAGGACCTTGGCCGTGCGGTGCGCGATGACGTCATCGCGCACCGCACAGTAAAGGACCTCTCCACGAAGGGAAACTAGACGCGTACGCGTCTAGTTTCCCTTCCCAGCGGCCAGCGGCAGCAGGGCGACAGCGGGGGCCGGGGGGCACACACTGCAGCAGCGGATCTTGCCCTGGTGCGGCGCCCTCCGGAAGGCGGCGCCCCGGGCAAAAGTACTGCTTGCCTGTGGCAAGATCCGCTACTGCATCCAGCGACCGCCATCCAGCGACCTTGGTGCACCTCTTTTTTTCTTTGCATCATGTGCTGTTTGGGGACTATTTTTTTAAGTGCCATCCTGTCTGACACTGCAGTGCCACTCCTAGATGGGCCAGGTGTTTGTGCCGGCCACTTGTGTTGCTTAGCTTAATTATCCAGCGACCTCTGTGCAAATTTTAGGACTAAAATTATATTGTGAGGTGTGAGGTGTTCAGAATAGACTGGAAATGAGTGGAAATGATTGTTATTGAGGTGAATAATACTGTAGGATCAAAATTACCCCCAAATTCTATGATTTTAGCAGTTTTTGTAATTTTTTCAAAAATCACCCCAATCCAAAACACATCTGAATCCAAAACCCGAAAGGGTGGTTTTGCCAAAACGCGTCCGAATCCAAAACACGACCGCGGACCCGAATTCAAAACCAAAACACAAAACACGGAAAATGCCCGCTGCACATCTCTAGTTACAGTCTAAGAATTGGAGCAGATACAGGGCACGACAGGACATTACCAGGCCAATGACTGCTGTTTTGCTGCGGGAGGCCGCAGAAGCAGGGGTAACATGAAGGACGAGGGGTGATCTGCGTGAAGTGGCAGTAGGAAGAGTGGAGGGTCGTAGGAGACGTGTCTTTGGAGTACACCATTGAGGTGTTAGATAATGTGGATAATATGAATGCAAATGAATAAGAGATGACTTGAATTAGCGTGTGAGTGAACAGGTGGGCAAGAGGGGATATGGAGGGTCAGGAGGCAATTGGTGATGTGGAGGAGATTTGTGATGTTGAAGATTAGGGGGGTGATAGGAGATGTGGATGATGGGAGAGGTGATAGGTGATCAGAAGGAACAGGAAGGGACGATAGCTGATTCAAAGGATCAGGAGAGGATGAAAGGCATTGCGGAGATCAGGGGAAGGTGTGAGGGATGCGGAGATCAGGGGAGGGTGTGAGGCGACGCAGAGGATCAGGGGTGGGTGAGAGGCAATGCGGAGCATTAGAGGAAGGTGAGAGGCAATGCGGAGCATCAGAGGAAGGTGTGAGGGATGCAGAGATCAGGGGAGGGTGTGAGGCAATGCGGAGGATCAGAGGAGGGTGTGAGGTGATGCAGAGATCAGGGGAGGGTGAGAGGCAATGCGAAGGATCAGGGTTGGGTGAGAGGCAATGCAGAGCACCAGAGTAAGGTGTAAGGGATGCAGAGATCAGGGGTGGGCGAAAGGTAATGCGGCGCATCAGAGGAAGGTGTGTGGGATACGGAGATCAGGGAAGGGTGTGAGGTGACGCAGAGGATCTGGGTGGGTGAGAGGCGATACGGGGATCAGTGGAGGGTGTGAGGTAATGTGGAGGCTCAGGGGTGGGTGAGAGGCAATGCAGAGCATCAGGGGAGGGTGTGAGGTATGCAGAGATGAGGGAAGGGTGTGAGGCAATGCGGAGGATCAGGGGAGCGCGAGAGGCGATGCTGAGATCAGGGGAGGATGTGAGGCGATTTGGAGGATCAGGCGAGGGTGTGAGGCAATGTGGAGGATCAGGGGAGGGTGAGAGGCAATGCAGAGCATCAGGGGAGGGTGTGAGGTATGCAGGGATGAGGGAAGGGTGTGAGGCAATGCGGAGGATCAGGGGAGCGCGAGAGGCGATGCTGAGATCAGGGGAGGGTGTGAGGCGATTTGGAGGATCAGGCGAGGGTGTGAGGCAATGTGGAGGATCAGGGGAGGGTGAGAGGCAATGCGGAGCATCAGAGTAAGGTGTGAGGGATGCGGAGGATCAGGAGTGGGTGAGAGGCAATGCGGAGCATCAGAGGAAGGTGTGAGGGATACAGAGATGAGGGAAGGGTGTGAGGCAATGCGGAGGATCAGGGAGGGCGAGAGGCGATGCTGAGATCAGGGGAGGGTGAGAGGCAATGTGGAGCATCAGAGGATGGTGAGAGGCAATGCAGAGCATCAGAGTAAGGTGTGAGGGATGCGGAGGATCAGGGGAGGATGAGAGGCAAGACGGAGCATCAGAGTAAGGTGTGAGGGTTGCGGAGGATCAGGGGTGGGTGAGAGGCAATGCAGAGCATCAGGGGAGGGTGTGAGGTATGCAGAGATGAGGGAAGGGTGTGAGGCAATGTGGAGGATCAGGGGAGTGCAAGAGGCAATGCTGAGATCAGACGAGGGTGTGAGGCGATGTGGAGGATCAGACGAGGGTGTGAGGCGATGCGGAGGATCAGGGGAGGGTGAGAGGCAATGCGGAGCATCAGAGTAAGGTGTGAGGGATGCTGAGGATCAGGGGTGGGTGAGAGGCAATGCGGAGCATCAGAGGAGGGTGTGAGGTATGCAGAGATGAGGGAAGGGTGTGAGGCAATGCGGAGGATCAGGGGAGCGCAAGAGGCAATGATGAGATCAGGGGAGGGTGTGATGTGGAGGATCTGGCACTGTGAGGGCAATATATATCTGGCACTGTGGGGCAACGTGTATCTGGCACTTTTGGGGTCATATGTGTATCTGCCTCTCCCCCATACGTGTATCACTCCCCCATTTTCATTGGCCACGCCCCATGTGGCATTTGGCCTCACCCATTTTTTGGTGCGGGCGCATAGTACCCGTAAGACATTTTTTCTACTTGCACAACTGGTTTACACCACATGTAGGAGATCACATAAATCAAGTCCATTGCTACAATATAATTCAGAGTAAGGTGTATATTCATGTGATTTTAATTTTATCTCATGCAGATGCATATATAGCTTTATTTTGAATTTCACTTACATTAAATAGATAAGTAAATGCACTGTTTATTGTTAGAAATGGAGAATGCTACTGTTCAGTCTCCAAGATGGCTACTCTGTGACTGATGCTTCATTCCGTTAGCAGGTTAGCCACCATTACAACATACCTCCCAACATTAGAGTGCAGCATGGAGGGACACTTTTGCGCGCCTACGACGCGCGCCCAAAATTAGGTGGTGTGGCTTATCGGAAAGGGGCGTGGCCTCGCGGCATGTGCCGCGATCGCAAGCCACGCCTCCGTTTTCGTCATTATGGGGGCATGAACAGCGCTGTGAGAGCTGCTGGTCATGCCCCCTGTCCCTCTCTGCCGTGAATAGACACTGTGCGCATGCGCACAGCATCTATTCACTGCTGCTCTGCTCAGAGCAGCGAGTGACAGGGGGGATCTCCCAACTGCCCCCCCACCCGCGGGACACTGCGACCCGCGGGTGGGACAGTGGGACAGACCGTAAAAAACGGGACTGTCCCGCCAAAATCGGGACAGTTGGGAGGTATGTTACAATTACTGCGCATGCGCAATCTTGTTACGGTGACCTATTACCTGTGATACCGCTGTTCCAGCACCTGCAATGCTACCATATACCAGAAATAGTCATGGGCTGGTGATCTGTTTGGACCCTGCTTCGCTACTAGCTCCGCTTCATGCGCCTCCTATACCATTGTAACAGGAAATAACCGCTGTACAACTACCTGCACAAACCATAAACCATACTATCTGGTAAAGGCTGCATATTTGAGAAACAAAGGGGGTCATTCAGACCTGATCGCTGAGCTGTGTTATTTGCTGTCCTGCTTACAGATAGTCGCCGCCTACAGGGGGAGTGTATTTTTGCTGTGCAAGTGTGCAATCCTATGTGTTGCAGAGCTGCTAAAAATCAGTTTGTGCAGTCTCTGCGCAGCCTAGGACTTACTCTTCCAATGCAATTGAATTCTGCTGATCGGGGCCAGAGCTGATGTGGCATACTGGAATGTTAACAGATATTGGAAAGTTCCAAAAGCCATTTAATTCTTATCAGTAGGTGGGGGAGTTTATGGCCCCAAAACTAGTCAAACCAGTTCTCCCAGACCCTGCCACATGTAGGGGGTTAGAACAGGAAGTGTAGGGGAGTTTTTAGAGGACAAGGAAAAAACACAGGATAGAATTCAGTGTGAGCTGAGAACTGAGATGGAGGGCACAGGCTAAGTGACCAGGAGAAACGCAGTCTGGGGACTGTGGAACAAGCATGGTACTCCACAGTCCCTGGAATTATGGAACAGCATGTAGGTGATGCTAGGAAGAGCAAAAGATATACAGATTTGCAGTGTGAGAGCAGCAACAGCATGAGCAATCAGTGGAAGAAACAAAGGGGATCCACACCTTCAGGGGTACCCAAGAAGCAGGATGGGAGGTGTGAGTCTTCGGGAGAGGACTATCTGGGTGAGTGGTAGGAAACCACGTTTGGCGGAAGGCCCCCAGTGACGTGTCCATGAGATATCCCGTTTAGATAGATCCCTCAGCGAATAGGGGAGAGCACACCGAAATTAATCTCAGTTTGCGGACACCGCACTACTGATTCCCAGAGACTGCGCTGGTATGTACTGTAATGCTGTTACATCATTGTTAATGCTGTTATTGCCAGTGAAGCAAATGAAAGGAAATGTAACCTGATGTAACCCATATGAATATTACGCTGAAGAGAGGAGAACAAGAAATCAAATGTTATTGTCGTGATAACCCTGTCTAAACTGTGCATAAACTGCTTGCTTATGTGATGAGACGGCCTGGCGTCCAATGCTTTAAAAATGACTGATGGACCTGGTGCTGCCCGGCTATCACACTGACATCAGACACCCTCCCTCAAAACGCTTGGACACGCCTGCGTTTTTCCAAACACTCCCTGTAAACGGTCAGTTACCACCCACTAACGGCTTCTTCCTGTCAATCACAGTGCGTACGCCCATGCAAATGGATCCTTTGCACCATCCCATCACTGACCGGCGATGCCTGCTGTAGCTGTCCGACGCACGAGTGCGTATTGTGGCTCAGACGTATTGTGCTGTAAGTAACCTGATCACCCACTGTGCGAAAATGCACAGCAGCGAACAGATCTGAATGACCCCCAAAGTCGTCAACCATTTCCAACAAGTAGAGCTTGGATACAGTGAATACACATACTTCATGACATTTAAAGATGACGTCACAAGAATGACACACCTATACCTCATAAAAGAGAAACAGAATTAACAAAGAAAATTGCAGACTGAAAGAGACTTGTGGAAAATCAAATAGTCCGCAGACTCAAAGTTCTGAAGTCTGATAATGATGGAGAATACTGTATCTCAACAAAGAAGTAGAACAATTCTAGAGAAAATATGAAACAGAGCATCATTTTACCATTGCCTATGCCAGGGCCGAAACTAGGATTGCTCTCACCCGGGGCAAGACAGCAAATTTGCGCCCCCCCCCCCCCCCCCCCCCCCACAAAAAAAAAAAAAAAAAAGGAAAAGAAAATAATTATACTTAAAATACAATTATATATAATCCCACACGGTACACCACAGAGGATCTACTTGTACATGTTACACCACAGTACAGCCGCTTATAAATGTTACACCACAGTACAACAGCTTATACACATTACACCGCAGAGGAGACACTTAAGCACATTACAGCACAGAGAAGCCACGTATACACATTACATAGATTGTATAGGGGGCACACTGACACACATATGGTGCAGGTCCCAGGGGAACACTGTCACCCACACACAGACCAGGAGCACACTGACACAAAAAAAGATTGTATATGAACACTTTGACACACACACAGTATAGGGACCAGATGCACATTGACACACACACACACACACACACACACACACACACACACACACACTGTATATGGACCATATGCACACTGACAAACACACACACACACACTGTCTAGGGACCAGATGCATGCACGCACACCACACACACACACACACACACACACACTGTATAGGGACCAGATGCACACTGACACACACACACACACACACACACGTTGCAGAGGGGGAGCTGTCTGCCAGGCAGAGAAACATACCTCGTAAATCTCTTCTCTCTGTCACAGCTCCCCCTCGTTCAGATTCAACGCTGCTGCACTGTGTCCCTCCCCCTGTTCCCAGGCATGGGGGAGGGCTGTGTGCACTGTTCAGGGCTGCTGGAGAGTCGAGACTGCCGCAAAAGTTCCCCTGTCAGAGGAGCCTGCCAAGGGGAGATCCACAGATCCCATTCAGAGGTCGGACCCCGAGTCCAGCGTCAGAAAGGGGGAGCAGGAGCAGCTGGTGGAAGCCGCAGTAGGTGGAAGGGAGCCGGGCGGAAGCCGCAGCAGGAGGAAGGGAGCCGGGCGGAAGTCACGGCGGGTGAAAGGGAGCCGGGCGGAAGTCGCGACGGGTGAAAGGGAGCCGGGCGGAAGCCGCGGCGGTCAAAGTGAGTGAAAGCCACGGCGGGTGGAATGACGGAGTGCGCCGTCTCATCGCCCTCTCAAATCCGGCGCCTGGGGCACGTGCCCCCCTAGCCCCCCCCTAGTTGCGGCCCTGCCTATGCTCCTGACCAAAATGGTGTTAGGGAATGGGCAAACCGTACACTAGTGGAGAAAGCAAGATACACGCTAAAGGATGCAGGCCAAGAGAAACCGTTTTGGGCAGAAGTCATGTCCACAGCAGTTTACCTAAAAAAAACATTCTCTTAACAGTTGTCCTAAAAAACATAACACCTATTGAAGCTTGGTCAAAGAGAAAACCTAGTGTGAAACAACTTAGAACATTTGAAATGTCCATATACCAAAGGAAAGAAGATGCAAGCTGGACTCAATATTGAGAAGTGCATCATGCTTGGTTGTCATGAAAGGCTATAGATTATGGAATCCAATTACAAGAAAGCTTGCCAAGTCAAGAGATGTAGAATTTAAAGAGACGGCACAAGTTACAGAAAAATTGAACATTGACATCAGAGCAAATATGTGTCATTGGTCATGTCATTAGCTGGAGATACATCTGAACCAGAGACTACTAACATGGAAATTCAACCACGGAAAAGATCATCTGCTAGATCAAATATCAGAAAGTCACCTAGAAGATAAGATGAGGAATTTGCAAATATTGCATTCTGTGTACCTCAAGGGATTCAAAAGCCAAAGTCAAAGACTGATTAGTTGGAATGGAAATCTAAAGTAGGGACTTGGAAAAATGTAGTAGTCAAAAACACAAACGATGTTAAAAGTCATGACAGTGACAGCAATCCAAAAGTTGTGAGTCATGAGACTGTTGCTGAGGCCTATGTTGTCAGTGAGAGGCGTCTTACTGAGGTTCCAGTCAAGAAGGCCAAAGCAAAGTTGTCTAATATGTTGATGTTCTTTTACGTATCTAGCCTCACCTTTCTTATAGGTTGCTATGTGAAAGCTTCACTTGTGAGTTTGTGTAACATGAAGAAGGTTGTAGCGAGGCGGGGGGGGTGTTAGAAGAGAAGAGCGCTAGTTGACATTCTCAAAAATAGCTTCTACAGGGATGATGCTTCATTCCCTTACCAAGATGGCCAACGGAACTGTTACTGTGCATATTTGGCCCCATCCTATTACAGTGTACGAGTGACATAGTGGGATATTGACACCTCCCCCTGAGTACCTGACACCGTAATGAGATCTTGGGTTAAATAACTTTTAGCTGGTGTGAACATTTAACTCTGCCAAACCACCACCTGTACACACATTTCCTATAGTTATGGCATACCTTTTACATCTGTGCTTTTGGCATAAGATGAGGTGAACTCTGCATGAGCCCCTACATGTTTTGCATAAACTGTTTGGAGGGGTGGTAGTTCAGCTAAAATGGCCCATGGTGATTAGGAAAGTGGTACAGCCTACACCGACACAAACTTCTATATGGGAGATATTTGAAGGTACAGAATGATTTCTGTTGTGTCAACCAAACACAAAAAAAAAAAGACTCCTGTGTTTGTTTCAGGCTATCCCGAGCCCTAACTACAATAGAATTTGCCAGGTTCGGTATGTATTACCGGCGGACAGGATGCTGGCTGTCCATATCCCGACGGCTGCATCCTGCCCGCCAGAATAGCGGCAGCGGGGCGAGTGCTAAGAGTCCCCTTGTGGGCTTGCTGCAGCTTGCCACGCTGCGGGCTCAGTGACTTGCTCCAGGATCTATCCCCAGTCTATGGGTTCGTGGACACCCACGAGTGGGAATAGCCCTGGTGTGCCGGGTTTCCGGCTGGTGGCAATGTTTGCTGTCAGGATTTTGACATTGGTATCTTGAATGTCGGGATCCCGACTGCCAGCAAATTAACTGCATTCCAATTTGCCACCTCTCCCTCCCCTCCCTTACCCTGTGCGTCTTACATTTTGCCTTTTCTCCTCACATTCTATCCCCATACCTAAATTTTACACAGCATGTCTTTCTGATGCCATATGGAGAGAATCTAACTTGTTCCATTTATTTATGTTCTTTTTTCTTATGTTTCATTCTTTGTAAAACCTGTGGCAATGTTATTGAACGTACACATGATGCTATGTACACTTGTTATCTTCTGTTTATTCTCTTGTATTTTTGCTGCACAATAAAAAAGATTTACAAAAAAAAAGAAAGCAGTACAGGTATTTAATGAATTTGCCTGAACTGGGTGAGTTTTCAGGAAGCACTTGGCTATTTGTAAACTATGTGGACTAGGTTAAAGTCTTGTACAATCAAAGCCAGTTCAATGCATACACTGGGTACGCAGCTGAGTAGGGCGCAGCATAAAGGATGGCGCCCTACTCAGCTGTGCCAGCGACAGCCCTAGCTGATATGGCCCCTGTGAACTGCAGCGCCTGCAGGCAGTGATGTTGGCGTTGACGCGCCTTGTCCACTCCGGCAGTGCACCCAGCTACAGTAATAAAGAAACACAAAATAAACTACCACTCCCAGAAGCCCTTGCTGCCTGACAGCAAGAGCTGCTGGGAGCGGTAGTTTATTTTTGGATTCTTCACAGTACTGTACATGCAAAATAAACTTCCACTCCCAGACGCCCTTGTTGCCCTGCTACTAGGAGCTGTAATTTATTTTGAGATTCTTCATAGTACTGTAGGCGGTGCGCTGCCGGACACGGCGCGGCAGCACCAACACCACTACAGCACATAGAGTAATATGTAAGAGGGCGCTACTGCAGTGGCCAAAATGTGTAAGGGGCACTACAACTGGGCTTTTCCCATGAGACCACGCCCCCTTCATTTTTTCAGGCACACACAAAAGTACTTGGGGGTTGCCAAAGTATACTGTATATTCACTTAATAAAAAATGTGGCCTTGAGCTGGCCCTATGTAGAATGAATGAAATGCAGCCAAGAAAGTCTTGTAATCGGGAATGCCTGCAAGTAATGGACTGGTCAGAAAATTAGAGTTAGATAATATGAGACAAGGTAAGAAATGCATGTTGGTTTGGTTAATGGTTTTGTATGTTACTAGAAATATTTTAAACAGGAATCAGATGGTCCGCATTAGGGGCCTGGCCGGCTATAGGGCCTATACTGAGAAGGGGAAGAGCTGTGACCAGCACTCTGTGGGTGTTGTCAGTGCCATGTGGACCTGTACCCCCCAAAGTATTAGTCCTACTGTTCCCTTTAATACAGAAATATAGAAAATTGTTATAATTTTGTGAGAAAACCAGAAATACAAGTTTAATACTTATGATTTATCACCATCTGTGTGGCCAGCTGGTCATCTTGTCATCATCATACTGCCATGATGATGGGCCTATTTTTACGTACAGACCTGGAGCTCCATCCGCCTCTATCCCTGTGAATCAGTAAGAACAAGCAACCATTGTAGCAGGGACTGACAGAGTATGGTAGCCGGTCTCTAGGTCAACAAGTCTTAGGTCGACCACTATTGGTCGACAGTAACTAGGTTGACAGGGTGTCTAGGTCGACAGGGTCTCTTGGTCGACATGTTATAGGTCAACAGGTCAAAAGGTCGACATGAGTTTAAATAAAAAAAATCGCACTTTTTCATACTTTATGATCCGCGTGGACTACGATTGGGAACGGTAACCTTGCCTGAAGAATGGCGAGCGAACGCTGTGCACTAATTGGGGTTCCCGGTCACTGTACTGCGAAAAGGACACCAAAAAAGATTTAAAAAAACTCATGTCGAACTTTTGACGTGTCGACCTAGACCATGTCAACCTAGAGACCCTGTCAACCTAGAATCCCTGACATAGGCGTGTGCAGCACATTTTATTAGGGGGTGCACGACTGGAGTGGAGTGCCTAGCATCGCCTACTGGGTGTGCCCAGTACCACCTACTGGGTGTGCCTAGCACCGCCTACTGGGCATGCCTAGCACCGCCTACTGGGCGTGCCTAGCACCATATATTAGCAGTCAATGCAAACAAAATAATATAGGGAATTTTATTAAATAGAGTGTACAGTGAGGGCTGCCAGATGTTTATTAAACCTAACAAGCTGCAAGCCTGGGACCTCACTGACATCTGTTCGTTGCCCCCTATATTACAGAAAGATATATTGTATTGCCTGTATTGAAAATTACTTAAATGAGCTGGGAGGGTTTGTGTTGGCGGTTAATTTAAAAATCTCTGCTCTAGGAGATAGACATTTTGTAGGTGTTCTGCAAAATTAGTTTCATTAAAATGCCTCTTACATTAAGAAAAAAATTCAGCAATCTGTTCTGGTGCAAGGAAGGGTATATATATTAGCTAAGCCAAGCAATCACTAGTAGTTCACTGAGTGCACCTATAGTGCCTGCCTGAACCCCTCTCTTTCCCCTGGTGCACACAGTGAGTGTGTGAGTGACTCATTCAAGTCTAGACTCTCACTCACATTCTGAAGGCTCAGGCAGGATGTCCAGAGAGACCACCACTGTCCTCCTCCAGTGGTCCTAGGGGCTCAAGACAGTCCTGGCGTGGTGTGTGCTGTCGAAAATGGCAGGGCAGGGCACACACGAGTGACTGCCACTAGAAACTGAGTATGGGTGGGAGCTGGGATGACAGCGCAGGGCGGGCAGGAAGGGAGAGATGGCGCGCGGTGTGACGTACTGACGTCACACCACGAGGCAGTCGGACCATGGCGGCGGCTGGGATGTGCGGCCAGTTTACTCACCCACAACAAAGATGACATTTCAGCTGTAAGTCTGATCGGCGGCACAAGGGGAGAGTGTGACTGTAAGCCCGGGCAGCGATGCAGGAGGTTATCCGATCATCGCTATCAGTGTGCTGCTGTAGTAGCACTGCCACAACAGCAGCACACAGACAGCGATGATCTAATTGCAAGTGTGACAGGCGGGGGGGGGGGGCGGACATTAGGGGGTGCCTCTGCACCAGGCACCCCCAGTGCGCACGCCTATGATCCCTGTCAACCTAGTTACTGTTGACCAATAGTGGTCGACCTAGACACTGTCGACCTAAGTGTGCTCGATCTTCAATACCACACCCCTGAGTGAGTCTGCTTTATTATAACATTGTGCCGGAAAATCAGTGATCGGCACCAGTGTCGGACAGGGGTATGAAGGGCCCACCGGGGGAATGCAGTGATAGGGGCCCATACTTAGGAGTGTGTTCAGCCTACAAAGTGGGTGTGGCCAGCCTTCACAGAGGCTTGAAATACACAATAGACTTGTGCAGTGTAATGCAACATATCTACCATGTATAATACAAGTGCACAGTCTGGTACCTGATCCCTAGAGGAAGAAGTGGGACCTACAGGCAGTGGGGCCTACCGGTGGTTTCCCCTGTACCCCTGTGGGCCAGTCCGACCCTGATCGGCACACAAATGGATCCAAGGGTGTAGAGGGCTGCAGATAGCATTTATGGTAAAACCAAATATGGAAAACCCAAATATTTGAATAAACAATTTTGATGTTAATAGTGCTTATGAAGTGTTAATGTGCACTCTTCCTTTCCTTTCCCCACTTCCTGCCCAGAATAATGTACAGAAGAGATAGCATGTAATCGGTTTCTGGAAGGAAACATGGGCACCTAATCTTTGATTTTCTGTTACTGAAGATAAAATCTGAATATTCTTAAAATACAGTTTTCTGTTAGCACAGATACATTTCTGCCTATCTGTCTTTGTAAAACATGATAAATATCAGAATGTGATATAAAAAGCTCACCAATCAGACTTACATATAAGCATACTTGAAAAAAGATTTCAGGGAGATTGTGAAAACAATGCCTATGATCGCAGCATTAAAGTGTACGTACACTGCCTACGGGGTTCAGGGGGGGCCCACACCGGACACCCTGCACCCATTTTTTTAAATACTCACCTCTCCAGAGTCCGCAGCCGGCGACAGCATCTCTCCTCAAATTTCCGGTAAATGGCGCTGCGCCCATTTTTCCAGAGATTTGCGCTTGCGCAGTAAGAAAATCTCTGGGAAAATGGCCACCGCACCATTTCCCCAGAGATTTGTGCATGCACAATAGAGTCTGTGCACCCTCTAGTGCTCAGACTCTATTACGCTCATGGGCGCCGGCTACAGAGGAGGGGGCCCTGACGAAGGAGGTTGGACACGGGCCTCCTCCTCTGTTAAGACACCCGTGCTGAGAGGTGTGCCAGTCAGGGAGATTGCTGTTAATTCAGGGAGTCTCCCTGACAATGAGGGAGATTTGGCTAGGATGATTTTAAATAGTGCATATATTTTGCACAAATTAAACATTACAAACTTCTAAATGGATATATTTGTTTCAGGATTTGGTGATAGCAGAAAGCAATAGAACACTTTCAGGTAATATTAATGGCTTGCCTGCATCTGCTAGCAAGAAAATTAGGGCATCATTATGGGGACCATAATGGATCACACAGCTCCTAATGTAGGGGAGAGGCAAGAAAGAGGGAGGTGCAATAAAATGGAGCAAGCAAAAAACTTGGAGCCCCGGCCTAGCCAGTCATTTTATCATCCACTTGGAATCATATTATTAACCCAGGTGTCCTTTGTCTCTTTGCTTAGCTTTTAGCTCTCCAGTGAACATGCTGTATGTGACTGCTCTATGGGGGTAATTCAGACCTGATCGCTGGGCAGCGATTTTTACAACTCTGCAATCGGATTAGAGATGAGCGGGTTCGGTTCGCCGAGATCAGAACCCCCCCAAACTTCACGTGGTTTTCATGGGTCCGAGGCAGCCTCGGTTCTTCCCGCCTTGCTCGGTTAACTCGAACGAGGTTGAACGTCATAATCCCGCTGTCGGATTCTCGCGAGATTCGTATTCCAGAAAAAGAACCGCGTGTCGCCGCCATTTCACTCATGCATTGTAGATTGAGCGGAGAGGACGTGGCTACGTTCTCTGCCTGAAAAGCTCAATATCTGTGCTCAGTGTGCTGCATTGTGGTGACCACCAGTATATAGTAGTACAGTACAGTAGGCCATTGCTGTATCTTGCAGCTCCATGTCAGACTCAGTTCTAGTATCCTGATCAGTACCCAATCTGTGCTGCATTGTTTTGACCACCAGTATATTATAGTAGTACAGTACAGTAGGCCATTGCTGTATCTTGCAGCTCCATGTCAGACTCAGTTCTAGTATCCTGATCAGTACTCAATCTGTGCTGCATTGTTTTGACCACCAGTATATAGTAGTACAGTGCTGCATTGTGGTGTCCACCAGTATATATTAGTACAGTACAGTAGGCCATTGCTGTATCTTGCAACTCCGTGTCAGACTCAGTTCTAGTATCCTGATCAGTGCTCAATCTGTGCTGCATTGTTGTGACCACCTGTATATAGTAGTACAGTGCTGCATTGTGGTGACCACAAGTATATAGTAGTACAGTACAGTAGGCCATTGCTGTATCTTGCAGCTCCGTGTCAGACTCAGTTCTAGTATCCTGATCAGTGCTCAATCTGTGCTGCATTGTTGTGACCACCAGTATATAGTAGTACAGTGCTGCATTGTGGTGACCACCAGTATATAGTAGTACAGTACAGTAGGCCATTGCTGTATCTTGCAGCTCCATGTCAGACTCAGTTCTAGTATCCTGATCAGTACTCAATCTGTGCTGCATTGTTTTGACCACCAGTATATAGTAGTAGAGTTCTGCATTGTGGTGTCCACCAGTATATATTAGTACAGTACAGTAGGCCATTGCTGTATCTTGCAGCTCCGTGTCAGACTCAGTTCTAGTATCCTGATCAGTGCTCAATCTGTGCTACATTGTTGTGACCACCTGTATATAGTAGTACAGTGCTGCATTGTGGTGACCACAAGTATATAGTAGTACAGTACAGTAGGCCATTGCTGTATCTTGCAGCTCCGTGTCAGACTCAGTTATAGTATCCTGATCAGTGCTCAATCTGTGCTGCATTGTTGTGACCACCAGTATATAGTAGTACAGTGCTGCATTGTGGTGACCACCAGTATATAGTAGTACAGTACAGTAGGCCATTGCTGTATCTTGCTGCACCATGTCACTTCTAGTATCCTGATCAGTGCTTAATGGTGGTCATTCCGAGTTGTTCGCTCGCAGGCTGCTTTTAGCAGCTTTGCACACGCTAAGCCGCCGCCTACTGGGAGTGAATCTTAGCTTATCAAAATTGCGAACGAAAGATTAGCAAAATTGCGAAAAGACACTTCTTAGCAGTTTCTGAGTAGCTTCAAACTTACTCGGCATCTGCGATCAGTTCAGTGCTTGTCGTTCCTGGTTTGACGTCATAAACACACCCATAGGCGTGCGCACGGGGGGTGCCTGGTGCGCACAGGCACCCCCTAATGTCCGGCACCCCCCCCCCAGCACGTCACGCGATCATCGCTGTCTGTGTGCTGCTGCAGTAGCACACTGATACAGCGATGATCGGATAACCTCCTGGCTGCATCGCTCGCGCTGCCCTAACAGCACAGCATTCACCCCCTCCCGAGTCCCGCTGCACAGCGCTGCCTCCGGTCACACTCACACACAGCTGCCTGTCAGCTGTGCGACTTCTTAATGGACGGGTGGGCTGGCCGCCACACAGCCCAGCCCACCAACCGCCACGTCATAATCCGTCAGCACGTCACACCGCACACCCTCCCTCCCTTCCTTCCTTCCTTCCCACCCTGGCTGAGTAACTGCGCTGTCGGCTGTCCTCCGAGTCCCGGCTCTCGGCTGTGCTCATTTCAAGTGTGTGCCCTGCTCTGCCGCCCTGCCCTGCCGTTTTCGACCACTGGAGGACTCAGAGAGGAGGACAGTAGTCGTCCCATCATCCTGCTGCCTGAGACTGCCCTTCAGAATGTGAGTGAGAGACTCACTCAGTGTCTCTCAATCTCTGTGTGCACCAGGGAAAAGTTCAGGCCAGGCGGGGGTGGGGGTTGGGATAAAATTTGGCACAGTATAATAAAGGTTTATTATTATTACTAACTATATATATACACACATACATAAATAACTGGCACTCAGAGACAGCAAAATTATTCAAAAACAATATGTAATATCCATGTCAAGAATGTATATTACATATTGCTTTTGAATCATTTTGCTGTCTCTGAGTGCCAGTTACTTATATATATATATATATATATATATACAAACAAATATAGAAAACCACAGCACTCGCCACCCCAGAAGCGGGGTGCAGTGTCTGCACTCACCACTCATAGGGTGGGGTGCATGCAGCCCATGGCCACCTACCCAAATACATACAAAATAGAGAATTCAGCACTCACCATAGCAAGCTCACTTGTCCTCACAACATCAATAAATAAATGATGGGGGTTTAGTTGGTGGATTGGCCAATGCACGGAAGCCTGCATACCGATTTTCAAGGTACCCCACGAAGGTGGGGTACCTTGAAAATCGGTATGCAGGCTTCCGTGCATTGGCCAATCCACCAACTAAACCCCCATCATTTATTTATTGATGTTGTGAGGGCAAGTGAGCTTGCTATGGTGAGTGCTGAATTCTCTATTTTGTGTATATATATATATATATATATATATATATTTATTTTCTAATTTTAATTTTTTAATTTTAATTTTGTTTTATAATATTCTTGTGGACTGGCACTCCGGTGCCCTCTGACTGGATAGGCGGGGCTAGGCACGCCCAGTAGGTGGGGCTAGGCACACCCAGTAGGCGGGGCTAGGCACGCCACTCCAGTCGTGCACCCCCTAATAAAATGTGCTGCGCACGCCTATGAACACACCCAGCGTTCGCCCAGACACTCCTCCGTTTTTCCAGCCACTCCCGCGGTTTTCCCAGAAACGGTAGCGTTTTTTCACACACTCCCATAAAACGGCCTGTTTCCGCCCAGAAACACCCACTTCCTGTCAATCACATTACGATCACCAGAACGAAGAAAAAACCTTGTAATGCCGTGAGTAAATTACCTAACTGCATAGCAAATTTACTTGGTGCAGTCGCAGTGTGAACATTGCGCATGCGCAGTTAGCGGAAAATCGCTGCGATGCGAAGAAAAATACAGAGCGAACAACTCGGAATGACCCCCAATATCTGTGCTCAGTGTCAGTGCTGCATTGTGGTGACCAGTATACTACAGTACAATAGTCCAGTGCTGTTCTCACTGCTCAGTGTCAGTTCTCCGTAGTATCATCAGTGCTCAGTAAAATCAGTGATCAGTATAATCAGTGCTCAGTAAAATCAGTGATCAGTAAAATCAGTGCTCAGTATAATCAGTGCTCAGTAAAATCAGTGCTCAGTATAATCAGTTCTCAGTATAATCAGTGCGCTGTTAGACGTGCGCCCGTTTTCTGCCATTAGTGCATTGGAATTTAGACAATTGATGAAGTTATTGTGTCCCCACTACAAAATCCCATCTAGATTCCACTTCACTAGGCAGGCAATAGCGAGATTTTACCAATTAATATCAGTGATTTATAATTATTAATTACAGTGATCTTGCCAAATAATTCCAGTGATTTTGTCATTTTCTTCCAGTGATTTGGACCAATAATACCATTGATTAGAACGAATAATTCCTGTGATTTTGTCATTTTCTTCCAGTGATTTGGACCAATAATACCATTGATTAGAACGAATAATTCCTGTGATTTTGTCATTTTCTTCCAGTGATTTGGACCAATAATACCATTGATTAGAACGAATAATTCCTGTGATTTTGTCATTTTCTTCCAGTGATTTGGACCAATAATACCATTGATTAGAACGAATAATTCCTGTGATATTGAGGTGTTTGTGTCGCTTTGCTTAGCCATCCAGCGACCACAGTGCACCTTTTTTTCTCTTTTCTTTGCATCATGTGCTGTTTGGGGACTATTTTTTTAAGTGCCATCCTGTCTGACACTGCAGTGCCACTCCTAGATGGGCCAGGTGTTTGTGCCGCCCACTTGGGTCTCTTAGCTTAGTCATCCAGCGACCTCGGTGCAAATTTTAGGACTAAAAATAATATTGTGAGGTGTGAGGTGTTCAGAATAGACTGCAAATTAGTGGAAATTATGGTTATTGAGGTTAATAAAATACTATAGGATCAAAATTAACCCCAAATTCTATGATTTAAGCTGTTTTTGAGGGTTTTTTGAAAAAAAACTCCTGAATCCAAAACACACCCGAATCCAACAAAAATTTTAAGGGAGGGTTTGCCAAAACACGTCCGGATCCAAAACACGGCCGCGGAACCGAATCCAAAACACAAAACCCGAAAAATGTCCGGTGCAATGCACATCTCTAAATCGGATAGTAGCCGCCTACAGGGGAAGTGGGTTTTAGCTGTGCCAGTGTGCAATTGCATGTGTAGCAGGGCAGTACGGATGGTGTAATGGTTAGCATTACTGCCTCACAGCACTGAGGTCATGGGTTTGATTCCCACCATGGCCCCAACTGTGCGGAGTTTGTATATTCTCCCCGTACTTGCGTGGGTTTCCTCCGCGTACTCCGGTTTCCTCCCACAATCCAAAAATATATTGGTAGGTTAATTGGCTCCCAACAAAAATTAACCCTAGCGTGAATGTGTCTGTGTGTACAAGTGATAGGGAATATAGATTGTAAGCTCGACTGGGGCAGGGATTAATGTGAATGGGCAAATATTCTCTGTAAAGCGCTGTGTGCGCTATATAATTAACTGGTAATAAATAATAAAATAATAATAGCTGTACAAACTGATTTTGTGCAGTCTCTGCGCAGCCTGTCCAGGACTGGATTTGACGTCAGACTCACTCCCTTCCAACGCTTGGACACGCCTGCGTTTTTCCTGGACACACCTTGAAAACGGTCAGTTGCCACCCACAAACGCCCTCTTCCTGTCAGTCTCCTTGCAATCGCCGGTGCTTTCGGAATTTTCGCACCATCCCGTTGCTGACCGGTGATCCATACTTACATAGTTGATGAGGTTGAAAAAAGACGAAATCTCCATCGAGTTCAACCTGTATTATAACATTTTTATATAATTTCAAAGCTGTAACCTTGGATATTTCTTTCAGTTAGGAATCTAATCCATTTTTAAACTTCTTGTCTGAGTCCACCATTACTACCTTCTCTGGTAGAGAATTCCAAATACTTACTGCTCTTACTGTGAAGAATCCTTTTCTCCGTTGTGTATAAAAAAATATTCTTCTAACCTCAGAGGGTGTCTTCATGTCCTGTGTAGCATTTTTTTGATAAACAGATTATCTGATAATCCTTGTATTGTCCCTTTATGTATTTATAAATATTAATAATGTCCCCTCTCAATCGCCTCTTTTCCAGTGTAAACAAATCTAAGCTTTTAAGTCTTTCCTCATAAATCAGTTCCTCTAGACCCTTAACCAGTTTGGTGGCTCGCCTCTGAACCCTTTTGAGTTCCCAGCTATCTTTTTTATAGTGCGGTGCCCAGAACTGTACACAGAATGCGCATGCGCAGCAGGTGCAATGTGCAGGCGCGTCGCTGCCCGGAGATGGAGAACGCCGGGCAGCGACTGAATCAACGAGGAAAACGATCGCTGCCGAGATCGCAACGAGATTGACAGGAGGAAGGCGTTCTGGGGTGGCAACTGACCGTTTTCTGGGAGTGGAGTGGAAAACGCAGGCGTGTCCAGGCGTATTCAGTAGAGATGAGCGGGTTCGGTTCCTCGGAAACCGAACCCGCCCGAACTTCAGTTTTTTTTACACGGGTCCGAGCGACTCGGATCTTCCCGCCTTGCTCGGTTAACCCGAGCGCGCCCGAACGTCATCATCCCGCTGTCGGATTCTCGCGAGGCTCGGATTCTATCGCGAGACTCGGATTCTATATAAGGAGCCGCGCGTCGCCGCCATTTTCACACGTGCATTGAGATTGATAGGGAGAGGACGTGGCTGGTGACAATGTCTATAATATTTGTCCTATTAAAAACACGTTAAAGGTTAAAGAACACAGTACGCAATTGGCGCAAAAAGTACCGCAAGGGTACTCCCTTAACTATACCTTAAGGAATGTACTTATACTGTAACCATTTGTGCAGTGACAATGTGTAGATGTAATGCAGTGTAACCTTATTAACTTAAAAGCTGTTTGAGCGTCACCGACGCTCTGAGAATACTTAACACTATAAGAAATACACAGATACCTGGGCTTAGGGTCTAACGCCTTATATATATATTATGGATGGTATGCTTGCAAAAGAATAATACAATACAATCATACACTACCAATATAACATAGACTAACTAACCAGATAACTACACAGGAAATACAATACAATACAATTTACGTTTAAGGGAAAATGAGGGAGAAAGAGGAGAAGAGAGAGAGAGATATGGCTCACAATAACAATAAGAACAATATGATTGCAGATAAAACTACACATGTGAGAGACAATCGCTGCGCAGTTAGTCAATGCTGAGAATCTTTGTGGAGAAAATACTTGACCTTACCCATACTGGCTGTCCCTATATACACAACCCTACAATACCGCATGGGACAGAAGCTAGACTCCATTTTGGGAAAACTCCCATGATTCCAAAGACTGCACCACATGGTTGAAAGGGGGAGGGGAAAATACCCGGCAGCAGCCATTTTAGATTTGCAGGTCCAAACACATGGCACTCTCTGCTACACCACAATCACATAGCAGAAGACACAAGACTCCATTTTATTCCAAAATGTCCAAGCCTCAAAACAATGCATATGTTCTGATTTTACAATTCCAAACCATCTAAATCACCTTTCACAATTACAATCCAACTTCCTAGAACCATCTTATTCAATTTCACATTCCAAACAACTTCAGTATCTCAATAACCAGAGCATATTCATCACAAGACCAGATCACAATGTAACCACACATATCAGCCTGCCATTGCTACCAGCACATATTCCCAGATCTATCACACAAACAAGTTACAATATCCTATTTAAACCAGCACCATTGACCTTAAAGCAATCTGTCTATATTTCCTTATCTAGCCATGTGAATTCAATACTTAGCCTTTAGTTTGGAGGTCAGTCCTGGGGATGTAGCCGCCATGCTGCTGGGTGCCAGGTAGCTGTGTGAGTAGCTACAGTATATCTGTCCTCAGAGGCCCCAAGCAAACTGAAACTGACTTCTTTTCTAGCCATGCCTGTTTTCCTAGTTCCTGGGGGAGGGGTCTCTCTTGCTTTGTATATGCTAATCAGGTTCAGCCCTGAAATCTTAGTAAAGGGTTGGCTTGATCATTCATTGTTCTAACAAAATGATCTTAGCTTTTATACATATAATCATATCTATCCGCTGCAATGTCCCACAACTTCACAACAAGCCTCAAACTAACCCACACATCAATCTGCTTGCTTCAATACCAAACATGACGGGCGCATCTGGTTCTGTTCAAATAATACACATTCATGACATCAATTCATCAGCCAATTCTAAATCTCCATGATGTCTGGTGCCCGACATTATCATAACCATGTACTGTATGAAACAAGCGCCGAATCCATCTCCGTGCCATGTCTGAGCAAATGCGTGTGTTACCATATATTGCTGTGCTCGCTGCGCATATTTGCAAGTATAGCGACTTAAATGTGTGTAGTTTGTATGTTCTCTCTATGTAATATTTTTGACTTTGACAGTCCACCCTTTGGCAGTCACCAATAACTGCCACCTCCTAAAACATTTTCAAAAAGAGAAAAATATATGTCATATGTAAATACATTTCTATGATTGGGTAAGGGAGGAGAGAAGAAGGTGGGAAAAGGTATGACCTAGTGAGATAGCAGAAGCATGTGTGTATGAATCCATGTTTGGGGGGTCATGTATCATCGTGCCGTACGTGTTTTAAATCAAGCTTCGAGGTATTGCGAAGTATACATTTGAATTCCTTCTTATCCCGTATTAAGGGTCTGTGGATGGGCTGTCAAACTTTACCGAGCTCTTTTCGGCTTTGGTTGCAACAAAATGGGGGAGCACATCTTAGTTGATGATACATGAATGGGGGGATATGTGATTGCTGATATCTGTGCCTGTATTCCCTATCGACTATGTGTGTCATTACCTGAAGGTTGTAGAAATGAAGATAAAGAACAATTATGGTAAATGCAGTGGTATTCTATGTCAGGTTAATGGACATTTGTCGGTTGAAGTCTTGTCTGGTGTCTGTTGAATGCAGTCTTCTTTGTGCTTTTGCCAAAAAGGTGCGAGCAAAAGCTTTGTCAATGTCCATAGGCTTACAAAAGTGTTGGGCTAGCGTAATTTTAAAATTTCTAGGGAAACTGGGGGTCTATGGCATTGTTCATCAAATATCTGTGTATAAGGTTGTCAAAACTTCTTCTTTAATCCATCAGTTGTCTGTATACCGGATCATCAAATTCCTCGTCAAAAGTGGGTCTTTTTACCTTGGAAAAACCAGAAAAACAGGTGAAAGAAACGGACCGTAGAAATCGCATTTTCATCACATCATTGTTTCTACATTTGGGTCATAAATCAAATCCATTGGAATTACAGTTTCCTCACTCCTCAAACTCATTACCCTGGTACGACGTTTGCACTTCATTAAAGCCTGACCGCATCTAAATATCAAGCCAATTGATATGACAACACCCAAGATACATAGAAGAAACTTCCCAACATCCATTATGACTCCTTGAGCCCATTCTCCTAAACCAGAGAACCAATTTCGCGGGTTCAACCATGACACCCAACCAGTCAGCTTATTACCTACAGCAGCAAGAGTGAGATTGTGTCTCCTGCGAAATTCCCACTTTAGTTGGAGAATATCGTCCATCTTTTGGTCTATGACCTAGACCGGATCCTCGGTGCTATTTGTAATATATGTGCAACACTTCACGCCGTACTGCGTTGCCAGTGTGACACAATATCCGCCTGTCACTGCTGTGAGATAATTAAGAACCATTCTATGCTGGACCAGTTCTGTTTTATAAGCTTGAAGTTCTCTTCCAGTATACCTAAACGTGTCATCATACATTTCAGTGATATTATCTAACAAATTTGCAAGCGCAGATATGTATCTATAATTCATCACTCCTCGAGCGGTGCGAGTGAAATCTAGCGCAAGTAGAACCTGAATCCCAGTGGATTCATGGATCATATCAGAGGCCAAATGCTCTGTCCTTTCTGTCAGTTGCCTTTTAACTACGTGCTCGTAATGGGTGTGAGTATAAGGAGCTTGGGCACCACGGTGTATATCTTTCATTTTGGCATGTGATACAGTCATTACTTCAGGCAGTACTTTTCCAATATAACACAATCCTTCAGAGTTTGGGGCAAGCCACTTATACGCCTTCCTCCCGCATATGAAATATGCATCATCGGGGAGAACATATGGGACAGAGTATGACATAACCATATTACACATCTTCCATGTGAAATCTCCTAACCCTAATTCTCCCATCTGTTTAGTACACCTATCAGTTTGTACGATCTGTGCACTGTATCCTAGAGATACCTCTCCAACTCTCGTGATCCTATTTCCTAGGGTATACCTATATCGGAAAGATTTTTCCTTACCGGCTATGTGGCGTATAAGCTCTGTATCTGTTGGCATTCTATCTGCTCTATATGAAAAGGTCATGGTTTGGTTACTCCATGACACTTCCCAATTTCCCGGCTTTCGGGGATTGGAAATGTTAAAACATATTAGGGACTTATCCACATGATATTGGTGGAGCTTCAAACTAGGAGGGCTGGAGATATTAAACCTCCTGTCCACCGGTCTCCCACCCTTTAGCTCAAGTACCTCCCCTACCGTTAAAGGAAATGGTACTAGCCCTGATTTGCTATGACCTTGAGGTACTTGAGAGCATACCCAACAATCTGTCTTATTTAACACACTACCCACTAAGGAGTGATAGTCACTCAATGGATGCCGGTCCATGTGGATATTAAAACTGGATTGACATTTCTTAATGCACCCATCCTCAACTACATTGTCACAGAGCCTACAGATACAGTTTTCTTCAGCTAACAATCCTTCACAATGTTTACAAATAACATGGCTGCTAGATCGTTTCCGGTACTCGCCTTTGCTTGGTGATTGTGTTGCTATTGGAAATTTACACCTCCGTCTCAGTCATCAGAAACCCATTCTGGATCCTTTCTCGACCTCACTGGTACTCTCACCGAAACAGACTGCTCTGGTCAACATCAGGGTCAACATGAAAACACGGATCACAGTCTCTTGAGGCGAGTCCATCTTACAGGAGGAGAAAAGGAGAAATTTGTAATGGGGGTACAGGAAAACAGTTTGAGGGGGAGAGAAAC
This sequence comes from Pseudophryne corroboree, assembly GCF_028390025.1. Classification (NCBI taxonomy): domain Eukaryota; kingdom Metazoa; phylum Chordata; class Amphibia; order Anura; family Myobatrachidae; genus Pseudophryne; species Pseudophryne corroboree. Next base: position 618,391,460 of record NC_086444.1, on the reverse strand, counting down.
TTGTTACGATAATTAGTTCTCTAGTCTTGTTGTTCTTCTTGTTCTGCTGTCATCTCAAAGGTGTTGTCTCTCAGTCTTCCAAACGAACATTCTGGTGATACAATATTCCTTCCCAACCAGCGATCTTTCTGTAAGGAGCAAAAATCTGGCATTACCATTTGTCTAACTACTGTGTGACATACCATCTGTAACGTTATGAGAACATGAGAAAGAAGAAAGAGAGAAAAAAACAACGAGAGAGAGAACCGTTCATATATATGCATCACATAAATCAACAATAAATCAACAATAAATCAACAATAAACAACAACAGAAAAAAGCATTTTTCAAACATTCTTTTTTTCTTCAGGAAAGAAAAAAAAACATTGTCAGATCTTCCGTTCACCATCAGGCTGTCACATCTACATGTCCAATGGTATCCTTGCATAGTCTCTCCCACCAGCATTTCCATACCTACACTGTATCTGGCCAGGATACATCGATGCTGGCAGGTCATACTGGGGTGTGGTAGACTTCTGCAAGGACCAAATAGCTATGTGATATTTGGGTCCTGCCGATGAACGTCAGAGATGGGGAAAAGAACATTTACAGATAAATTACAACGTCTACCCGGCCGTCCTTGTGCCTGCAAGGAACTGACCTCCCATTTCATTAACTGTAACCTCAGGCTTACTATCAGTCCTAGTGATCCTCTTTCCTGACTACATATCATGAGTGTGGGCCAAAATTCTTCCTATCTGATCCCTGATTATAATTTGGTGTGTCATTTCTTTGCTCATTTCTTGGTCTAGGGGGTCTAACTTTATGTGTGTTGTTACAGTTGCTGGCATAATGCCCTTCTCTTTTACAAAGATAACAAATCCTGGGCTTCCTCCACGTGTCAGTGAAATGGGGTCTTGGTTGATTTGATGCCTCCTCAAACGCTTGGATGCTCATCACCATCAACCGCTTTCCCTGTACCTCCCTGATTCCTTGGATACCATGATTATGTCGTTGTCTAGGGGGTTCATATACCTTCTGTGAATCTTTGATCATACACTTAGATCTTTCCTAGGATCTGGGAAATCAGACATGATTGATCTCAATTCTGTCCGGGACCAGGGATGGCGCATTGCACTGTCCTTGACGGGAATGGTTCCCTGATCGTCAGTCTTCCCATTGGGGACTGTGATCACCCTGACAGGACTAAATTCAATTACATCACCTTGTGTTGGTCTTACAATATAGGGTACATTTGTTTGCGCGTGATATATAACACCGTACGTACCTGTGGACACGACCTCACCTGACCCTCCGTTAGGGGGTTTGATTATTGCCTTTACCGATTCGGTCGCGTCCACCTGGATGTCTTGTGTGATGGCTGCTGGAAGAGGTGCCGACATCATGCTGAGCTCACTTTCTTGCTTGTATTCCTGAGGGAAGTTTGACATGGGGTGCGACTTGCACAGGTTAACATTTGTGATTTTTACACTTTCATTTTTATAAACATTATTACATTTGTTACTTTCGTTCTTAATACAGTTACTAAGTGCATTTTTATCGTACAACATTGTGCCATTTCTCTGCAACCATAATCCTCTCCATTGCCATGTCTCTCTTCCCAAGATGAGGGTCAGATATGTCAGTTAACTCTCTTTGCATTTCACTTTCCTGTTGCCACAATTTTAAACAATCATAATGTTTGATCCGTCTCTTTACTGATTTAATGAGACCTATCCTTCTCCTTAGGTTCTGTAACACTTCTGGGCTAAAGCTGCCTACTCTTGGGGATTTCTCCCCGTCATGTACAGTCATTCTCTCCCATTCATCACATAAAACTTCTGTGTGTGACCCGTATTTTTCACACATTACGTACCTTGCCGACCCGACTGGTCGGTTCACTGAATCAACCCGAACCGAGGTTGATCGCCCCCTTCCTGAACAACTGGCCCCCATAATTTGCAGGTGTTGCTTGCTCTACCTCTGACCTTTATATCAGGGTCTTCAGCGAACCCGTACAAAAAACCAAAATATTCAAAGATAGGTTGACGGTAAGGTTTACCGAGCACCTTACTCACTCTGCCCACGCCGACCAATACGACCTGTTCACACTGATATAGTGCTGGCGTACTCGACCCAGGGCCCCTATTAACCTTAGTTTACTGGAACATGTGAGTGTGATCCGAAGAGCACTAACCCTTTCCAGTAAAGGTGGGGTTGTCGGATAATTCCTGAGTGACCAGCGAACTTCCCTTTTTGAAAAAAATAAAAAAATTACACAAATCACGTTAGAATGTACAAATAGCGTTTGTGACCGGGTTCGTACACAAATGGTACTGGTCAGGTTACTAACTAATGCACACAATTACGTGCGGTACAATCGTTCAGTACATAAGCAACTAATCTTATGTACGGAGCGACCAGTGGAATCGACATTCGGCAGCTGCGAATTCCTTCAGCCTGAGCTTTATTGGCCTATATGGGTGTTGCACCAACCCTTCTTGGTGTTGTGCCTTGTCTCTATAGCGGACTTCTTTGTACCTAGACCTCCTGGTCTGTTATACGACCTCCTGGTCTGACCTCCTGGTCTGCTATACCTCCTGGTCCGCTACACTCTAATGCTCAAATTTTATGTTTAACCAGAGATGCCTCCCTAGCCACCACGTATGTCACTTATACGTATGTACCTTCACGAGAACTCGATGATTTCTTTGGTTCAATCCCCAATATTGTAAAAAAACTTATATGCAAACACTCACTCAACACATGTACACTTTTGTTTCTATTTCTATTTCTGCGCAGAAATTTCCTTTACACCAGATGTGTTGTAAATTTGGAGAAGGATCTGTTAATTTAAATTTCGGACACTAAAATCGACTTGCGCTATTTATCGCGTTGCCACCTCTTCGCCTGCTAAAATAACACTATCGTGTGACTTGAGTTACTTGGGCGTACCCAGACGCTCCGTTGCGTAATTTACGCTGCGTGCGTCGGCCTTTGCGCACGCGAGTCTCACCCTTTGTTAGAGACACGTGTACACCAGTCTTTTATCCATCGTAACACAACTAACACGTTTATCAATGTAGATGATCCTCGATCGTCTACCGAGCACCACACCAATCTCTCCTTGTACCTTTAGGTAGAGCTGCGTGTGTGCTTTTTACAATTATACCCTTAAATATTACTTTTTATCTTTTTAACTACTAATAGCAACAAATCTTTCTTAGCACGTTATCAATGCAAATGGCAAACAGGAAGGTGAGATGTGAAACTTACACAAATGAACATGCAATTCTAAATTTAATCTAATAACATACATTGATGTAAGCACACGCATATAGATTTTACATATAAGTACCAATCACTATTACTTATGATTGACTATGATATAGATTAAATAAAAGCATAAAAAAAACTCATTAAATGATGATTTCTTTTTGACAGTGGATGGCTGATTATTTCCTGAGTCAACTGAAAATCAGCCGCTTAGGGGAGAGAAAAAAAAAAAATTTTTTTGACCTTCCCAAAATGGCCGCTGCTCCTCCCCCTTTCACCTCCATGAGGGTCACACAAAATGGTGGACAGACCATGCTGCTTCTTGTCACAAAGAAAGTCATCATTCAAACTCCTAAAGTTATTCTAGGCCTGAGTTTAAAAAAAAAAAAAACTATATCAAGGCTATGCAGAGCGATTAAAAATAATTTTAAACCTATTTAAACAGACAAACCATCCAATCTGCGTGTGTAGTTGGCACCAAATAGAAATTTAAAAAAAAAACAGATTTTCAAAGACAATAACGTACTGTTCCTACCTTCCAGTTCCCGAATTCCCTCAGCACTCCTTACCAAGTGAAGCAGACAATTAACTGGTCAGCACTGCAGTATCCCCGACCTCCAAACGGTTTAACGAGGGATACTACCTTCCACTCTTTGCTGACCGATAATGTCTGCTGAAGTTACCTAGTGCAGATATGTGAAGACCGGAGGAGCCGCCAATTGACAATGTCTATAATATTTGTCCTATTAAAAACACGTTAAAGGTTAGAGAACACAGTACGCAATTGGCGCAAAAAGTACCGCAAGGGTACTCCCTTAACTATACCTTAAGGAATGTACTTATACTGTAACCATTTGTGCAGTGACAATGTGTAGATGTAATGCAGTGTAACCTTATTAACTTAAAAGCTGTTTGAGCGTCACCGACGCTCTGAGAATACTTAACACTATAAGAAATACACAGATACCTGGGCTTAGGGTCTAACGCCTTATATATATATTATGGATGGTATGCTTGCAAAAGAATAATACAATACAATCATACACTACCAATATAACATAGACTAACTAACCAGATAACTACACAGGAAATACAATACAATACAATTTACGTTTAAGGGAAAATGAGGGAGAAAGAGGAGAAGAGAGAGAGAGAGAGATATGGCTCACAATAACAATACTACACATGTGAGAGACAATCGCTGCGCAGTTAGTCAATGCTGAGAATCTTTGTGGAGAAAATACTTGACCTTACCCATACTGGCTGTCCCTATATACACAACCCTACAATACCGCATGGGACAGAAGCTAGACTCCATTTTGGGAAAACTCCCATGATTCCAAAGACTGCACCACATGGTTGAAAGGGGGAGGGGAAAATACCCGGCAGCAGCCATTTTAGATTTGCAGGTCCAAACACATGGCACTCTCTGCTACACCACAATCACATAGCAGAAGACACAAGACTCCATTTTATTCCAAAATGTCCAAGCCTCAAAACAATGCATATGTTCTGATTTTACAATTCCAAACCATCTAAATCACCTTTCACAATTACAATCCAACTTCCTAGAACCATCTTATTCAATTTCACATTCCAAACAACTTCAGTATCTCAATAACCAGAGCATATTCATCACAAGACCAGATCACAATGTAACCACACATATCAGCCTGCCATTGCTACCAGCACATATTCCCAGATCTATCACACAAACAAGTTACAATATCCTATTTAAACCAGCACCATTGACCTTAAAGCAATCTGTCTATATTTCCTTATCTAGCCATGTGAATTCAATACTTAGCCTTTAGTTTGGAGGTCAGTCCTGGGGATGTAGCCGCCATGCTGCTGGGTGCCAGGTAGCTGTGTGAGTAGCTACAGTATATCTGTCCTCAGAGGCCCCAAGCAAACTGAAACTGACTTCTTTTCTAGCCATGCCTGTTTTCCTAGTTCCTGGGGGAGGGGTCTCTCTTGCTTTGTATATGCTAATCAGGTTCAGCCCTGAAATCTTAGTAAAGGGTTGGCTTGATCATTCATTGTTCTAACAAAATGATCTTAGCTTTTATACATATAATCATATCTATCCGCTGCAATGTCCCACAACTTCACAACAAGCCTCAAACTAACCCACACATCAATCTGCTTGCTTCAATACCAAACATGACGGGCGCATCTGGTTCTGTTCAAATAATACACATTCATGACATCAATTCATCAGCCAATTCTAAATCTCCATGATGTCTGGTGCCCGACATTATCATAACCATGTACTGTATGAAACAAGCGCCGAATCCATCTCCGTGCCATGTCTGAGCAAATGCGTGTGTTACCATATATTGCTGTGCTCGCTGAACATATTTGCAAGTATAGCGACTGTGTAGTTTGTATGTTCTCTCTATGTAATATTTTTGACTTTGACACTGGCGTCCTCTCCGTTTATAGAGAGTGAGACTACTAGAGTAGAGAGAGACACAGTATTATTTACTTTAGTAATTTTGGGGAGCATTAGGAGGAGTACTACTACTTGCTGAAGTGATAGTGTGACTGTATATCTGACTTGTGGGGGAGACAGTGGGGAGCAGTTAGAGTCTGAGAGCAGGAGTACATATTTTAACGTACAGTGCACACTTTTGCTGGCACTCTCCTGCCAGAGTGCCACACTGCCATTGTGACCACACTGACCACCAGTATATATTGTGATTGTCTGCTTAGGAGTACTACTTGCAAGTTGCTGATAGTGTGACCAGTGACCTGACCACCAGTTTAATTAATCACCACCAGTTTAATATATATATATATATATATATATATATATAATTGTATATAATATATATATAATTGTATATGTATACCACCTACCCGTGGTTTTTTTTTTTTCTTCTTGATACATACTACTATAGTGGCTTACTGTAGCAGTCTGCGGTGCTGCTGAGCTGACAGTGTCCAGCAGGTCCGTCATCAGTCATTACATAATAAATATATATACCTGTCCGGCTGCAGTACTAGTGATATTATATATATATATATATATATATATATATATATTAATTTCATCTCATTATCATCCAGTCTATATTAGCAGCAGACACAGTACGGTAGTCCACGGCTGTAGCTACCTCTGTGTCGGCAGTCGCTGGTCCATCCATAATTGTATACCACCTACCCGTGGTTTTTTTTTTCTCTTTCTTCTTGATACATACTACTATAGTAGCTTACTGTAGCAGTCTGCGGTGCTGCTGAGCTGACAGTGTCCAGCAGGTCCGTCATCAGTCATTACATAATAAATATATATACCTATCCGGCTGCAGTACTAGTGATATTATATATATATATATATATATATATATATATATTAATTTCATCTCATTATCATCCAGTCTATATTAGCAGCAGACACAGTACGGTAGTCCACGGCTGTAGCTACCTCTGTGTCGGCAGTCGCTGGTCCATCCATAATTGTATCCCACCTACCCGTGGTTTTTTTTTTTTCTCTTTCTTCTTGATACATACTACTATAGTAGCTTACTGTAGCAGTCTGCGGTGCTGCTGAGCTGACAGTGTCCAGCAGGTCCGTCATCAGTCATTACATAATAAATATATATACCTGTCCGGCTGCAGTACTAGTGATATTATATATATATATATATATTAATTTCATCTCATTATCATCCAGTCTATATTAGCAGCAGACACAGTACGGTAGTCCACGGCTGTAGCTACCTCTGTGTCGGCAGTCGCTGGTCCATCCATAAGTATACTAGTATCCATCCATCTCCATTGTTTACCTGAGGTGCCTTTTAGTTGTGCCTATTAAAATATGGAGAACAAAAATGTTGAGGTTCCAAAATTAGGGAAAGATCAAGATCCACTTCCACCTCGTGCTGAAGCTGCTGCCACTAGTCATGGCCGAGACGATGAAATGCCAGCAACGTCGTCTGCCAAGGCCGATGCCCAATGTCATAGTACAGAGCATGTAAAATCCAAAACACCAAATATCAGTAAAAAAAGGACTCCAAAATCTAAAATAAAATTGTCGGAGGAGAAGCGTAAACTTGCCAATATGCCATTTACCACACGGAGTGGCAAGGAACGGCTGAGGCCCTGGCCTATGTTCATGGCTAGTGGTTCAGCTTCACATGAGGATGGAAGCACTCAGCCTCTCGCTAGAAAAATGAAAAGACTCAAGCTGGCAAAAGCACCGCAAAGAACTGTGCGTTCTTTCAAATCCCAAATCCACAAGGATAGTCCAATTGTGTCGGTTGCGATGCCTGACCTTCCCAACACTGGACGTGAAGAGCATGCGCCTTCCACCATTTGCACGCCCCCTGCAAGTGCTGGAAGGAGCACCCGCAGTCCAGTTCCTGATAGTCAGATTGAAGATGTCAGTGTTGAAGTACACCAGGATGAGGAGGATATGGGTGTTGCTGGCGCTGGGGAGGAAATTGACAAGGAGGATTCTGATGGTGAGGTGGTTTGTTTAAGTCAGGCACCCGGGGAGACACCTGTTGTCCGTGGGAGGAATGGGGCCGTTGACATGCCTGGTGAAAATACCAAAAAAATCAGCTCTTCGGTGTGGAAGTATTTCAACAGAAATGCGGACAACATTTGTCAAGCCGTGTGTTGCCTTTGTCAAGCTGTAATAAGTAGGGGTAAGGACGTTAACCACCTCGGAACATCCTCCCTTATACGTCACCTGCAGCGCATTCATAATAAGTCAGTGACAAGTTCAAAAACTTTGGGCGACAGCGGAAGCAGTCCACTGACCAGTAAATCCCTTCCTCTTGTAACCAAGCTCATGCAAACCACCCCACCAACTCCCTCAGTGTCAATTTCCTCCTTCCCCAGGAATGCCAATAGTCCTGCAGGCCATGTCACTGGCAATTCTGACGAGTCCTCTCCTGCCTGGGATTCCTCCGATGCATCCTTGCGTGTAACGCCTGCTGCTGCTGGCGCTGCTGTTGTTGCTGCTGGGAGTCGATGGTCATCCCAGAGGGGAAGTCGTAAGCCCACTTTTACTACTTCCACCAAGCAATTGACTGTCCAACAGTCCTTTGCGAGGAAGATGAAATATCACAGCAGTCATCCTGTTGCAAAGCGGATAACTGAGGCCTTGACAACTATGTTGGTGTTAGACGTGCGTCCGGTATCCGCCGTTAGTTCACAGGGAACTAGACAATTTCTTGAGGTAGTGTGCCCCCGTTACCAAATACCATCTAGGTTCCACTTCTCTAGGCACGCGATACCGAGAATGTACACGGACGTCAGAAAAAGACTCACCAGTGTCCTAAAAAATGCAGTTGTACCCAATGTCCACTTAACCACGGACATGTGGACAAGTGGAGCAGGGCAGGGTCAGGACTATATGACTGTGACAGCCCACTGGGTAGATGTATGGACTCCCGCCGCAAGAACAGCAGCGGCGGCACCAGTAGCAGCATCTCGCAAACGACAACTCTTTCCTAGGCAGGCTATGCTTTGTATCACCGGTTTCCAGAATACGCACACAGCTGAAAACCTCTTACGGCAACTGAGGAAGATCATCGCGGAATGGCTTACCCCAATTGGACTCTCCTGTGGATTTGTGGCATCGGACAACGCCAGCAATATTGTGTGTGCATTAAATCTGGGCAAATTCCAGCACGTCCCATGTTTTGCACATACCTTGAATTTGGTGGTGCAGAATTTTTAAAAAAACGACAGGGGCGTGCAAGAGATGCTGTCGGTGGCCAGAAGAATTGCGGGACACTTTCGGCGTACAGGCACCACGTACAGAAGACTGGAGCACCACCAAAAACGCCTGAACCTGCCCTGCCATCATCTGAAGCAAGAAGTGGTAACGAGGTGGAATTCAACCCTCTATATGCTTCAGAGGTTGGAGGAGCAGCAAAAGGCCATTCAAGCCTATACAATTGAGCACGATATAGGAGGTGGAATGTACCTGTCTCAAGCGCAGTGGAGAATGATTTCAACGTTGTGCAAGGTTCTGCAACCTTTTGAACTTGCCACACGTGAAGTCAGTTCAGACACTGCCAGCCTGAGTCAGGTCATTCCCCTCATCAGGCTTTTGCAGAAGAAGCTGGAGGCATTGAAGGAGGAGCTAAAAGGGAGCGATTCCGCTAGGCATGTGGAACTTGTGGATGGAGCCCTTAATTCGCTTAACAAGGAATTCACGGGTGGTCAATCTGTTGAAATCAGAGCACTACATTTTGGCCACCGTGCTCGATCCTAGATTTAAAGCCTACCTTGGATCTCTCTTTCCGGCAGACACAAGTCTGCTGGGGTTCAAAGACCTGCTGGTGAGAAAATTGTCAAGTCAAGCGGAACGCGACCTGTCAACATCTCCTCCTTCACATTCTCCCGCAACTGGGGGTGCGAGGAAAAGGCTCAGAATTCCGAGCCCACCCGCTGGCGGTGATGCAGGGCAGTCTGGAGCGACTGCTGATGCTGACATGCTGACATCTGGTCCGGACTGAAGGACCTGACAACGATTACGGACATGTCGTCTACTGTCACTGCATATGATTCTCTCCCCATTGAAAGAATGGTGGAGGATTATATGAGTGACCGCATCCAAGTAGGCACGTCAGACAGTCCGTACTTATACTGGCAGGAAAAAGAGGCAATTTGGAGGCCCTTGCACAAACTGGCTTTATTCTACCTAAGTTGCCCTCCCACAAGTGTGTACTCCGAAAGAGTGTTTAGTGCCGCCGCTCACCTTGTCAGCAATCGGCGTACGAGGTTACTTCCAGAAAATGTGGAGAAGATGATGTTCATTAAAATGAATTATAATCAATTCCTCCGTGGAGACATTAACCAGCAGCAATTGCCTCCACAAAGTACACAGGGAGCTGAGATGGTGGATTCCAGTGGGGACGAATTGATAATCTGTGATGAGCGGGATGTACACGGTGATATATCGGAGGATGATGATGAGGTGGACATCTTGCCTCTGTAGAGCCAGTTTGTGCAAGGTGAGATTAATTGCTTCTTTTTCGGTGGGGGTCCAAACCAACCCGTCATTTCAGTCACAGTCGTGTGGCAGACCCTGTCACTGAAATGATGGGTTGGTTAAAGTGTGCATGTCCTGTTTATACAACATAAGGGTGGGTGGGAGGGCCCAAGGACAATTCCATCTTGCACCTCTTTTTTCTTTCATTTTTATTTGCGTCATGTGCTGTTTGGGGAGTGTTTTTTGGAAGGGCCATCCTGCGTGACACTGCAGTGCCACTCCTAGATGGGCCAGGTGTTTGTGTCGGCCACTAGGGTCGCTTAGCTTACTCACACAGCTACCTCATTGCGCCTCTTTTTTTCTTCTTTGCGTCATGTGCTGTTTGGGGAGTGTTTTTTGGAAGGGCCATCCTGCGTGACACTGCAGTGCCACTCCTAGATGGGCCAGGTGTTTGTGTCGGCCACTAGGGTCGCTTAGCTTACTCACACAGCTACCTCATTGCGCCTCTTTTTTTCTTCTTTGCGTCATGTGCTGTTTGGGGAGTGTTTTTTGGAAGGGCCATCCTGCGTGACACTGCAGTGCCACTCCTAGATGGGCCAGGTGTTTGTGTCGGCCACTAGGGTCGCTTATCTTACTCACACAGCTACCTCATTGCGCCTCTTTTTTTCTTCTTTGCATCATGTGCTGTTTGGGGAGTGTTTTTTGGAAGGGCCATCCTGCGTGACACTGCAGTGCCACTCCTAGATGGGCCAGGTGTTTGTGTCGGCCACTAGAGTCGCTTAGCTTACTCACACAGCTACCTCATTGCGCCTCTTTTTTTCTTCTTTGCGTCATGTGCTGTTTGGGGAGTGTTTTTTGGAAGGGCCATCCTGCGTGACACTGCAGTGCCACTCCTAGATGGGCCAGGTGTTTGTGTCGGCCACTAGGGTCGCTTATCTTACTCACACAGCTACCTCATTGCGCCTCTTTTTTTCTTCTTTGCGTCATGTGCTGTTTGGGGAGTGTTGTTTGGAAGGGCCATCCTGCGTGACACTGCAGTGCCACTCCTAGATGGGCCAGGTGTTTGTGTCGGCCACTAGGGTCGCTTATCTTACTCACACAGCTACCTCATTGCGCCTCTTTTTTTCTTCTTTGCGCCATGTGCTGTTTGGGGAGTGTTTTTTGGAAGGGCCATCCTGCGTGACACTGCAGTGCCACTCCTAGATGGGCCAGGTGTTTGTGTCGGCCACTAGGGTCGCTTAGCTTACTCACACAGCTACCTCATTGCGCCTCTTTTTTTCTTCTTTGCGTCATGTGCTGTTTGGGGAGTGTTTTTTGGAAGGGCCATCCTGCGTGACACTGCAGTGCCACTCCTAGATGGGCCAGGTGTTTGTGTCGGCCACTAGGGTCGCTTAGCTTAGTCATCCAGCGACCCCGGTGCAAATTTTAGGACTAAAAATAATATTGTGAGGTGTGAGGTATTCAGAATAGACTGAAAATGAGTGGAAATTATGGTTTTTGAGGTTAATAATACTTTGGGATCAAAATGACCCCCAAATTCTATGATTTAAGCTGTTTTTTAGTGTTTTTTGAAAAAAACACCCGAATCCAAAACACACCCGAATCCGACAAAAAAAATTCGGTGAGGTTTTGCCAAAACGCGGTCGAACCCAAAACACGGCCGCGGAACCGAACCCAAAACCAAAACACAAAACCCGAAAAATTTCAAGTGCACATCTCTAGTATTCAGGGCAGATGTCTGACGTCAATTCCGGGACTTGACAGGCTGAAGTGATCGCAGTGGGTAAGTCAGGACCTACTCCTAAACTGTACAAAATGTATTTGCATAGCTCGGCTGCACAAGCGATCGCAGCCTTGCTATGCAAAATACACTCCCCCATAGGCAGTGTCTAGTTGATCGCACGAGCTGCAAAATGTTACAGCGTGCGATCAACTCGGAATGACCCCCTTAAAGAATTGATTTATGATTTTTATTTCTTTTTATTCAATATTAATTTTTGTATATAGTTTCTATTTTCTTCTTTTTTTATTATTATTTAAGAGCTTTTTTTCCCCTCCAACACTGGGCCTGATCTAAGTTGCAACACACATGCGTCCCGCTTGCACACATAAAGAAGTGTAGTGAAAATCTACTGGGCATTTTTGGGTGGTGACAGGGAGGTGGCTTAGCACAAGCACAGAGTTAGTCTGTCTTATAGGGGTGTTATGCTAGTATTGCTGGGGTGTTGGTGAAAGTGGAGGGGACCATACATGGGCAGAGAAACTGTACCTCCCAAATGTACTGTGGCCTTAGAAACCCTCATCTTCATTTACTATCTACAGTACATAGGGGGTGATTCAGAGATGGATGCGATTCACATAGCTGCTGCAACTTTGGGCGCAGCAGAGATGTGAAAATATGCTAATACCATGGGCAGTAGTAGATTTACCACTAGGCATCCATGAGATGCCTCAGAGAGCCCATGGGGCACACTGGCAGGGCTGAATCATGGTACTAGGAGGGCATTTCTGATTTCAGTCAGCCCGCGAACGCTGCCAAAATGTCCAAGTTCTGGGCTGGCTTAATAGTCCGGGCAGGCTGTTGTGATTAGACAGGTGCCAGCTCAAGTGTTCGTCTGTGTCCTATTTCAGTGTGTTGTGCGTATGACATCATGACGCAAGAGCATATGACATCACATGCACAGAGAGTGGAGCCGGCCTGGGATGTGCCCAGAGAAGAGTGAAGACTGAAGAGTGTGAGGTATGTGGTGCAGCAGTTGCCTGCGCCCACTGCCTGCAGTGTGATTTTAAGTACACTGATTGGAGTGTGGCGTACATGCATATACTTGGCGGGGGCCTGCCTGTTACATTTGGGAAGAGGGGGGGGGGCACAAACTGAGGATTGTTTGAGGAAGGGGGCTCTACATCGGTGTCTTGCTTAGGGCCCCATGAGGTCTAAATCCACCTCTGGGTTCTGATATAAATGACAAATTTCTGCTGCGGGGTACACTGGGCTCCACAAGGAATGGACAATGGGGTGTAGAGTAGGATCTTGATACGAGGCACCAACAGGCTCAAAGCTTTGACTGTTCCCAGAATGCATAGCGCCGCCTCCTATATCACCCCGCCTCCCTGCACAGGATCTCAGTTTTTGTAGTTGGTGCTGCAGTAGCAGGCACTTAACAGAGGGGCTGCTCCAGGCAGCCCTAAGAAGAAAATGTATACACCTGGCGCCACTCTCCTCAAAATAATTAGCAGCTAGTCTCGGGCATTAAGTTCCAAATACCCCAAATTTAGAAGCAAAAAAGAAGAAAGGAGACAGCGCTTCTTACTTTGAAAGATTTTTTATATATATAAAACACAATAAATTTCAATATCACATTGTCATGACTGGTTTTGTAAACCCGGTGTTAGTGAAGTCTGTGCGGGCGACTGGAGGACTATATGAATACTTTCACTGACCTGGTTGTTGTGGGCTCGGGGTCTCTTCCGGTGACCGGGAAGAGGAACCGCAGCAGAGATGGCCGAATCTAGGTTTTCCTCATGCAGGATTTGGTCGGCAGACAGGAAGCACGTATGGATGCTGGAGGTCTCCTGAAAGACAGAACTTGAAAAGGTGCTGAGGAATGAATTAAGGAGTACCGGATGATGGAGACACCAACTACGCTTGTGAGCACTGGGTGTTTGGAGGCACTGAGGTGCTTGGAGGCACTGAGGTGCTTGGGGGCACTGAGGTGCTTGTAGGTGCAGAAGTGCCTGGTGACACTGAGGTGCTTGGAGACACGGAAGTGCTGAGGCACGGAGGTGCTGAGGCACGGAGGTGCTGAGGCACGGTGGTGTTGAGGCACGGAGATGCTGAGACACGGAGGTGCTGAGGCACGGTGATGCTGAGACACGGAGGTTCTTGGAGGCACGGAAGCCATAGGGATACGGGAGCTCTAGAGATCACAACTACAACAGCAGTAAAGATGAAACACGGCAGCTGTGGTTTTCAGTTGAGACTATGGAATACAGTACTGTGCCTTTAAGATGAACCACTGCAGCTGTGCCTTTACATTGAGACTCGTGGAAATAGTGAATATCAGTGGCAACACAAAAGTAAACCAAACGGGGTAACAAAGGAACAGAGTTTTCACAGGAACTAAAGTACAAAGGTTACCTTTAGGGAGCTCAGCTTTAATGCTCACACAGAGCTGTGTGTGACACGAGGAACTGGCCCAGTTTCCAACTCAGTCTCCCAACTTATACTTCCTGGTCCTTGGTGATTGGTGAGCAGGATTAGGTGATGCAGAGAGTCTCAGGCTGGCAGAGGATTGGACAACTCTGGGTCAGGTGAACAGTCACTGTCATGTGAGTACTCTAGACTAGGCTGTGATGTAGAATGAAGCCTAGCAGGCCGAGAGAACACTGAAGCCTGAACTTCTGCAAAACATGAGATGCTGGCTTTTAGGCCTAAACTTCAGATTACTGAATTCAGCCTCACACAGGAGATCACCACAGGTGGAGCTAATTAACTATTACCTTTGAGGCAGAGAACTCAGGAAAACTCATAGTGCTGACAAGCTGTTTAACTCAGTGAGTAAAAAGACACAGGATCCAGGACAGATGGCAGGGGTAAGTCACCAAATACGAGAACTACAGTCAGGATCGTGACAGTACCCCCATCTTCAAGAGTAGACTCCGTACACCCATCTTTGGTCTTAGAGGAACTTGATGAATAACTTGTACACAAAGATTCAGAAAAGTGGAAACCAGAAGGTCCAGAAACAAAACTTAAGCTGAATTCTTCAAAAGTCTTCCTGATCTTCATCATCTGAACAGGTAGACCATCCATCATTAACAAAACTGGAATTTCCTTCATCTGAAAGGACTGAGGAATAAACTGTAGAAGGTTCCTTTCCTAGATTAGTAATACGAGAAGATTGTGCTTTTGAAGCTAGCACTCCACTGAGGCTTAAATTAAATCTTGTTCTGTAACGAGGACTCTTCATACAGAGACCTGTAGAGTTTTTTGGTAATTCTGGAACCTCTTCATGCGTTAAAGCATAACAGGAATGAATGGGACCTCCCAGGAAAGGAGTAGCATCATAAACTGGATCAAATTCAGAGTCTGAGTCCAAGTCTATTGGAAGATACCAGTCGTCTTTTGGAGTAACTACATCCGTTTTGTAAGCTGCATTAACAAGTTCTGAACAACACAAGGAATTTGGAGTGGAATCAATGGAAACATAACCAATTCTTAAATCCACAGGCTGTTGTCTTTGTACTGTTTTCCAATTCTTGGCATCACTGAAATTCTTAAGGTATTGGTTCATCAAGGCATTATCTTGCTCAGAAAGCGATGGGTCAAAAAACGGAGCATTGGCTGAATGTTCTGAAGACTGAGTGGAGGATGAAATTGGACTCATGGAAACAGATGCCACTGAAACATTAGACTGAGGTACACATTCAGACATAAGGTCAATAGCCTTGGTATTTTTCTTGACTTTGGTGGCTACAGCAGGATTATTCTGACATTGATGAGAAGAGGTATTAGTTTTCCCTGCAGAAGCTGTGGACTCAATGCTGGAAGACGAGGAAACAGAATCAGAGACAGACTGAAGTCTAATTTTAGAACTAGATGGTGGAAGTCCTTTATTGTGACCAACTGTCAAAAGTTCTTTACCCGAGCCAATGCTTGGAATCGGTTTGAGTCCAGATGAGCTTGAACAGACTGAAACTGGAGAAATCTTTGGCTGGACGAGTAGGACTGGATTGGATCCGAGGATACTTGAATTGGCTGGAGCCAAAGGAGACTGACCAGGCTGGTCCTGGAGTATCGCTGGACCGGATGGAACCGGGACGGACTGACCAGGCGGAGCCTGGAATATTGCTGGACCGGCAGGAGCCCCCACTTCACGGGCCTGGGCTGAGGCAAGAGCCCCCACTTCACAGGGCTGGGCTGAGGCAAGAGCCCCCACTTCACGGGGCTGGGCTGAGGCAAGAGCCCCCACTTCACGGGGCTGGGCTGAGGCAAGAGCCCCCACTTCACGGGGCTGGGCTGAGGCAAGAGCCCCCACTTCATGGGGCTGGGCTGAGGCAAGAGCCCCCACTTCACGGAGCTGGGCAGCACTCTGTAGACTCTCTGGCTGGGCAGCGCTCTGTAGACTCTCTGGCTGGGCAGCGCTCTGTAGACTCTCTGGCTGGGCAGCGCTCTGAAAACTCTCTGGCTGGGCAGCGCTCTGAAGACTCTCTGGCTGGGCAGCGCTCTGAAGACTCTGGCTGGGCAGCGCTCTGAAGACTCTCTGGCTGGGCAGCGCTCTGAAGACTCTCTGGCTGGGCAGCGCTCTGAAGACTCCCTGGGGCTGGATCCTCTGAAGAACCCCCTCCTGGGACTGGACACTCTGAAGAACCCCCTCCTGGGGCTGGACACTCTGAAGAACCCTCTCCTGGGGCTGGACACTCTGAAGAACCCCCTCCTGGGGCTGAAGACACGGACGCCCCTCCTTGGGCTGTAGACACGGATGCCCCTCCTTGGGCTGTAGACACGGATGCCCCTCCTTGGGCTGGACGCTCTGTAGACCCCCCTCCTGGGGCTGGACGCTCTGAACCCCTCACTGGGGCTGAAGACACGGATGCCCCTCCTTGGGCTGTAGACACGGACGCCACTCCTTGGGCTGTAGACACGGACTCCTCTGTGACTCTAAATGGCTTGAACATTCTTCTCTTGACACCCAACTTGGGATAAGGTCTTTTAATCACCGGACCCCAGTCATAAACTTGAGTCTCTTTCAGAGTAGCCTTCTTGATACCCCCGTCAGCAGTAGCAGGATCGGCTACTGTGAACGACTTGTAGACATGAGCACCATGATACTGAGATTTGTCACCATTCCCTGGCTTGCGAAGAATGCAGTCTTTAACAAAATGACCGGAATTTCCACAGTAAAGACAGAGGTGTAGCTCCCTCGCCGCTGAAGTTCAGCTTCAGAGAGCTTGGGCCGTGGATAGCTCTGATGAACAACTTTTTCTTGCACAGACAAAGAGACTTTTTTAACTGGATGGGACAAAACAGGTTCAACAACGTTGGTAGTATTCCTGAAGAGATCAGGCATCACAGAAAGAATACTAGACAAAAAGTTCTTGTAACTGTAATAACATCTGGTAGAAAACCTGCAGTTGGTCAGGAGTCTTAGTGCAGAAGGTCTGAGAATCTCTGGAGAACGAATTCCGCTGCAGACACTGTGCCAATTGATGCTGAGTCGACTCCAAACCCTCCAAGAGTCCTGCAATATTGCTTAGGAGGTCTTGCGTCAGACAAACACTTTCGGCCGGGTCCATGTGGCCAGTTCTTACTGTCATGACTGTGGTTTTGTGAACCCGGTGTTAGTGAAGTCTGTGCGGGCGACTGGAGGACTATGTGAATACTTTCACTGACCTGGTTTGGGAGTGTTGTGGGATCGGGGTCTCTTCCGGTGACCGGGAAGAGGAACCGCAGCAGAGATGGCCGAATCTAGGTTTTCCTCATGCAGGATTTGGTCGGCAGACAGGAAGCACGTATGGATGCTGGAGGTCTCCTGAAAGACAGAACTTGAAAAGGTGCTGAGGAATGAATTAAGGAGTACCGGATGCTGGAGACACCAACTACGCTTGTGAGCACTGGGTGTTTGGAGGCACTGAGGTGCTTGGAGGCACTGAGGTGCTTGTAGGTGCAGAAGTGCCTGGTGACACTGAGGTGCTTGGAGACACGGAAGTGCTGAGGCACGGAGGTGCTGAGGCACGGAGATGCTGAGGCACGGAGGTGCTGAGGCACAGAGGTGCTGAGGCACGGTGGTGTTGAGGCACGGAGATGCTGAGACACGGAGGTGCTGAGGCACGGTGATGCTGAGACACGGAGGTTCTTGGAGGCACGGAAGCCACAGGGATACGGGAGCTCTGGAGATCACAACTACAACAGCAGTAAAGATGAAACACGGCAGCTGTGGTTTTCAGTTGAGACTATGGAATACAGTACTGTGCCTTTAAGATGAACCACTGCAGCTGTGCCTTTACATTGAGACTCGTGGAAATAGTGAATATCAGTGGCAACACAAAAGTAAACCAAACGGGGTAACAAGGGAACAGAGTTTTCACAGGAACTAAAGTACAAAGGTTACCTTTAGGGAGCTCAGCTTTAAGGCTCACACAGAGCTGTGTGTGACACGAGGAACTGGCCCAGTTTCCAACTCAGTCTCCCAACTTATACTTCCTGGTCCTTGGTGATTGGTGAGCAGGATTAGGTGATGCAGAGAGTCTCAGGCTGGCAGAGGATTGGACAACTCTGGGTCAGGTGAACAGTCACTGTCATGTGAGTACTCTAGACTAGGCTGTGATGTAGAATGAAGCCTAGCAGGCAGAGAGAACACTGAAGCCTGAACTTCTGCAAAACATGAGATGCTGGCTTTTAGGCCTAAACTTCAGATTACTGAATTCAGCCTCACACAGGAGATCACCACAGGTGGAGCTAATTAACTATTACCTTTGAGGCAGAGAACTCAGGAAAACTCATAGTGCTGACAAGCTGTTTAACTCAGTGAGTAAAAAGACACAGGATCCAGGACAGATGGCAGGGGTAAGTCACCAAATACGAGAACTACAGTCAGGATCGTGACAGTACCCCCATCTTCAAGAGTAGACTCCGTACACCCATCTTTGGTCTTAGAGGAACTTGATGAATAACTTGTACACAAAGATTCAGAAAAGTGGAAACCAGAAGGTCCAGAAACAAAACTTAAGCTGAATTCTTCAAAAGTCTTCCTGATCTTCATCATCTGAACAGGTAGACCATCCATCATTAACAAAACTGGAATTTCCTTCATCTGAAAGGACTGAGGAATAAACTGTAGAAGGTTCCTTTCCTAGATTAGTAATACGAGAAGATTGTGCTTTTGAAGCTAGCACTCCACTGAGGCTTAAATTAAATCTTGTTCTGTAACGAGGACTTTTCATACAGAGACCTGTAGAGTTTTTTGGTAATTCTGGAACCTCTTCATGCGTTAAAGCATAACAGGAATGAATGGGACCTCCCAGGAAAGGAGTAGCATCATAAACTGGATCAAATTCAGAGTCTGAGTCCAAGTCTATTGGAAGATACCAGTCGTCTTTGGGAGTAACTACATCCGTTTTGTAAGCTGCATTAACAAGTTCTGAACAACACAAGGAATTTGGAGTGGAATCAATGGAAACATAACCAATTCTTAAATCCACAGGCTGTTGTCTTTGTACTGTTTTCCAATTCTTGGCATCACTGAAATTCTTAAGGTATTGGTTCATCAAGGCATTATCTTGCTCAGAAAGCGATGGGTCAAAAAACGGAGCATTGGCTGAATGTTCTGAAGACTGAGTGGAGGATGAAATTGGACTCATGGAAACAGATGCCACTGAAACATTAGACTGAGGTACACATTCAGACATAAGGTCAATAGCCTTGGTATTTTTCTTGACTTTGGTGGCTACAGCAGGATTATTCTGACATTGATGAGAAGAGGTATTAGTTTTCCCTGCAGAAGCTGTGGACTCAATGCTGGAAGACGAGGAAACAGAATCAGAGACAGACTGAAGTCTAATTTTAGAACTAGATGGTGGAAGTCCTTTACTGTGACCAACTGTCAAAAGTTCTTTACCCGAGCCAATGCTTGGAATCGGTTTGAGTCCAGATGAGCTTGAACAGACTGAAACTGGAGAAATCTTTGGCTGGACGAGTAGGACTGGATTGGATCCGAGGATACTTGAATTGGCTGGAGCCAAAGGAGACTGACCAGGCTGGTCCTGGAGTATCGCTGGACCGGATGGAACCGGGACGGACTGACCAGGCGGAGCCTGGAATATTGCTGGACCGGCAGGAGCCCCCACTTCACGGGCCTGGGTTGAGGCAAGAGCCCCCACTTCACGGGGCTGGGCTGAGGCAAGAGCCCCCACTTCACGGGGCTGGGCTGAGGCAAGAGCCCCCACTTCATGGGGCTGGGCAGAGGCAAGAGCCCCCACTTCATGGGGCTGAGCTGAGGCAAGAGCCCCCACTTCACGGGGCTGGGCTGAGGCAAGAGCCCCCACTTCACGGGGCTGGGCTGAGGCAAGAGCCCCCACTTCACGGAGCTGGGCAGCACTCTGTAGACTCTCTGGCTGGGCAGCGCTCTGTAGACTCTCTGGCTGGGCAGCGCTCTGTAGACTCTCTGGCTGGGCAGCGCTCTGAAGACTCTCTGGCTGGGCAGCGCTCTGAAGACTCTCTGGCTGGGCAGCGCTCTGAAGACTCTGGCTGGGCAGCGCTCTGAAGACTCTCTGGCTGGGCAGCGCTCTGAAGACTCTCTGGCTGGGCAGCGCTCTGAAGACTCTCTGGCTGGGCAGCGCTCTGAAGACTCCCTGGGGCTGGATCCTCTGAAGAACCCCCTCCTGGGACTGGACACTCTGAAGAACCCCCTCCTGGGGCTGGACACTCTGAAGAACCCTCTCCTGGGGCTGGACACTCTGAAGAACCCCCTCCTGGGGCTGAAGACACGGACGCCCCTCCTTGGGCTGTAGACACGGATGCCCCTCCTTGGGCTGTAGACACGGATGCCCCTCCTTGGGCTGGACGCTCTGAAGACCCCCCTCCTGGGGCTGGACGCTCTGAACCCCTCACTGGGGCTGAAGACACGGATGCCCCTCCTTGGGCTGTAGACACGGACGCCACTCCTTGGGCTGTAGACACGGACTCCTCTGTGACTCTAAATGGCTTGAACATTCTTCTCTTGACACCCAACTTGGGATAAGGTCTTTTAATCACCGGACCCCAGTCATAAACTTGAGTCTCTTTCAGAGTAGCCTTCTTGATACCCCCGTCAGCAGTAGCAGGATCGGCTACTGTGAACGACTTGTAGACATGAGCACCATGATACTGAGATTTGTCACCATTCCCTGGCTTGCGAAGAATGCAGTCTTTAACAAAATGACCGGAATTTCCACAGTAAAGACAGAGGTGTAGCTCCCTCGCCGCTGAAGTTCAGCTTCAGAGAGCTTGGGCCGTGGATAGCTCTGATGAACAACTTTTTCTTGCACAGACAAAGAGACTTTTTTAACTGGATGGGACAAAACAGGTTCAACAACGTTGGTAGTATTCCTGAAGAGATCAGGCATCACAGAAAGAATACTAGACAAAAAGTTCTTGTAACTGTAATAACATCTGGTAGAAAACCTGCAGTTGGTCAGGAGTCTTAGTGCAGAAGGTCTGAGAATCTCTGGAGAACGAATTCCGCTGCAGACACTGTGCCAATTGATGCTGAGTCGACTCCAAACCCTCCAAGCGTCCTGCAATATTGCTTAGGAGGTCCTGCGTCAGACAAACACTTTCGGCCGGGTCCATGTGGCCAGTTCTTACTGTCATGACTGTGGTTTTGTGAACCCGGTGTTAGTGAAGTCTGTGCGGGCGACTGGAGGACTATGTGAATACTTTCACTGACCTGGTTTGGGAGTGTTGTGGGCTCGGGGTCTCTTCCGGTGACCGGGAAGAGGAACCGCAGCAGAGATGGCCGAATCTAGGTTTTCCTCATGCAGGATTTGGTCGGCAGACAGGAAGCACGTATGGATGCTGGAGGTCTCCTGAAAGACAGAACTTGAAAAGGTGCTGAGGAATGAATTAAGGAGTACCGGATGCTGGAGACACCAACTACGCTTGTGAGCACTGGGTGTTTGGAGGCACTGAGGTGCTTGGGGGCACTGAGGTGCTTGTAGGTGCAGAAGTGCCTGGTGACACTGAGGTGCTTGGAGACACGGAAGTGCTGAGGCACGGAGATGCTGAGGCACGGAGGTGCTGAGGCACGGTGGTGTTGAGGCACGGAGATGCTGAGACACGGAGGTGCTGAGGCACGGTGATGCTGAGACACGGAGGTTCTTGGAGGCACGGAAGCCACAGGGATACGGGAGCTCTGGAGATCACAACTACAACAGCAGTAAAGATGAAACACGGCAGCTGTGGTTTTCAGTTGAGACTATGGAATACAGTACTGTGCCTTTAAGATGAACCACTGCAGCTGTGCCTTTACATTGAGACTCGTGGAAATAGTGAATATCAGTGGCAACACAAAAGTAAACCAAACGGGGTAACAAGGGAATAGAGTTTTCACAGGAACTAAAGTACAAAGGTTACCTTTAGGGAGCTCAGCTTTAAGGCTCACACAGAGCTGTGTGTGACACGAGGAACTGGCCCAGTTTCCAACTCAGTCTCCCAACTTATACTTCCTGGTCCTTGGTGATTGGTGAGCAGGATTAGGTGATGCAGAGAGTCTCAGGCTGGCAGAGGATTGGACAACTCTGGGTCAGGTGAACAGTCACTGTCATGTGAGTACTCTAGACTAGGCTGTGATGTAGAATGAAGCCTAGCAGGCCGAGTGAACACTGAAGCCTGAACTTCTGCAAAACATGAGATGCTGGCTTTTAGGCCTAAACTTCAGATTACTGAATTCAGCCTCACACAGGAGATCACCACAGGTGGAGCTAATTAACTATTACCTTTGAGGCAGAGAACTCAGGAAAACTCATAGTGCTGACAAGCTGTTTAACTCAGTGAGTAAAAAGACACAGGATCCAGGACAGATGGCAGGGGTAAGTCACCAAATACGAGAACTACAGTCAGGATCGTGACAGTACCCCCATCTTCAAGGGTAGACTCCGTACACCCATCTTTGGTCTTAGAGGAACTTGATGAATAACTTGTACACAAAGATTCAGAAAAGTGGAAATCAGAAGGTCCAGAAACAAAACTTAAGCTGAATTCTTCAAAAGTCTTCCTGATCTTCATCATCTGAACAGGTAGACCATCCATCATTAACAAAACTGGAATTTCCTTCATCTGAAAGGACTGAGGAATAAACTGTAGAAGGTTCCTTTCCTAGATTAGTAATACGAGAAGATTGTGCTTTTGAAGCTAGCACTCCACTGAGACTTAAATTAAATCTTGTTCTGTAACGAGGACTTTTCATACAGAGACCTGTAGAGTTTTTTGGTAATTCTGGAACCTCTTCATGCGTTAAAGCATAACAGGAATGAATGGGACCTCCCAGGAAAGGAGTAGCATCATAAACTGGATCAAATTCAGAGTCTGAGTCCAAGTCTATTGGAAGATACCAGTCGTCTTTGGGAGTAACTACATCTGTTTTGTAAGCTGCATTAACAAGTTCTGAACAACACAAGGAATTTGGAGTGGAATCAATGGAAACATAACCAATTCTTAAATCCACAGGCTGTTGTCTTTGTACTGTTTTCCAATTCTTGGCATCACTGAAATTCTTAAGGTATTGGTTCATCAAGGCATTATCTTGCTCAGAAAGCGATGGGTCAAAAAACGGAGCATTGGCTGAATGTTCTGAAGACTGAGTGGAGGATGAAATTGGACTCATGGAAACAGATGCCACTGAAACATTAGACTGAGGTACACATTCAGACATAAGGTCAATAGCCTTGGTATTTTTCTTGACTTTGGTGGCTACAGCAGGATTATTCTGACATTGATGAGAAGAGGTATTAGTTTTCCCTGCAGAAGCTGTGGACTCAATGCTGGAAGACGAGGAAACAGAATCAGAGACAGACTGAAGTCTAATTTTAGAACTAGATGGTGGAAGTCCTTTACTGTGACCAACTGTCAAAAGTTCTTTACTCGAGCCAATGCTTGGAATCGGTTTGAGTCCAGATGAGCTTGAACAGACTGAAACTGGAGAAATCTTTGGCTGGACGAGTAGGACTGGATTGGATCCGAGGATACTTGAATTGGCTGGAGCCAAAGGAGACTGACCAGGCTGGTCCTGGAGTATCGCTGGACCGGATGGAACCGGGACGGACTGACCAGGCGGAGCCTGGAATATTGCTGGACCGGCAGGAGCCCCCACTTCACGGGCCTGGGCTGAGGCAAGAGCCCCCACTTCACGGGGCTGGGCTGAGGCAAGAGCCCCCACTTCACGGGGCTGGGCTGAGGCAAGAGCCCCCACTTCACGGGGCTGGGCTGAGGCAAGAGCCCCCACTTCATGGGGCTGGGCTGAGGCAAGAGCCCCCACTTCACGGGGCTGGGCTGAGGCAAGAGCCCCCACTTCACGGGGCTGGACTGAGGCAAGAGCCCCCACTTCACGGAGCTGGGCAGCACTCTGTAGACTCTCTGGCTGGGCAGCGCTCTGTAGACTCTCTGGCTGGGCAGCGCTCTGTAGACTCTCTGGCTGGGTAGCGCTCTGAAAACTCTCTGGCTGGGCAGCGCTCTGAAGACTCTCTGGCTGGGCAGCGCTCTGAAGACTCTGGCTGGGCAGCGCTCTGAAGACTCTCTGGCTGGGCAGCGCTCTGAAGACTCTCTGGCTGGGCAGCGCTCTGAAGACTCTCTGGCTGGGCAGCGCTCTGAAGACTCTCTGGCTGGGCAGCGCTCTGAAGACTCCCTGGGGCTGGATCCTCTGAAGAACCCCCTCCTGGGACTGGACACTCTGAAGAACCCCCTCCTGGGGCTGGACACTCTGAAGAACCCTCTCCTGGGGCTGGACACTCTGAAGAACCCCCTCCTGGGGCTGAAGACACGGATGCCCCTCCTTGGGCTGTAGACACGGATGCCCCTCCTTGGGCTGGACGCTCTGAAGACCCCCCTCCTGGGGCTGGACGCTCTGAACCCCTCACTGGGGCTGAAGACACGGATGCCCCTCCTTGGGCTGTAGACACGGACGCCACTCCTTGGGCTGTAGACACGGACTCCTCTGTGACTCTAAATGGCTTGAACATTCTTCTCTTGACACCCAACTTGGGATAAGGTCTTTTAATCACCGGACCCCAGTCATAAACTTGAGTCTCTTTCAGAGTAGCCTTCTTGATACCCCCGTCAGCAGTAGCAGGATCGGCTACTGTGAACGACTTGTAGACATGAGCACCATGATACTGAGATTTGTCACCATTCCCTGGCTTGCGAAGAATGCAGTCTTTAACAAAATGACCGGAATTTCCACAGTAAAGACAGAGGTGTAGCTCCCTCGCCGCTGAAGCTCAGCTTCAGAGAGCTTGCGCCATGGATAGCTCTGATGAACAACTTTTTCTTGCACAGACAAAGAGACTTTTTTAACTGGATGGGACAAAACAGGTTCAACAACGTTGGTAGTATTCCTGAAGAGATCAGGCATCACAGAAAGAATACTAGACAAAAAGTTCTTGTAACTGTAATAACATCTGGTAGAAAACCTGCAGTTGGTCAGGAGTCTTAGTGCAGAAGGTCTGAGAATCTCTGGAGAACGAATTCCGCTGCAGACACTGTGCCAATTGATGCTGAGTCGACTCCAAACCCTCCAAGCGTCCTGCAATATTGCTTAGGAGGTCTTGCGTCAGACAAACACTTTCGGCCGGGTCCATGTGGCCAGTTCTTACTGTCATGACTGTGGTTTTGTGAACCCGGTGTTAGTGAAGTCTGTGCGGGCGACTGGAGGACTATGTAAATACATTCACTGACCTGGTTTGGGAGTGTTGTGGGCTCGGGGTCTCTTCCGGTGACCGGGAAGAGGAACCGCAGCAGAGATGGCCGAATCTAGGTTTTCCTCATGCAGGATTTGGTCGGCAGACAGGAAGCACGTATGGATGCTGGAGGTCTCCTGAAAGACAGAACTTGAAAAGGTGCTGAGGAATGAATTAAGGAGTACCGGATGCTTGAGACACCAACTACGCTTGTGAGCACTGGGTGTTTGGAGGCACTGAGGTGCTTGGAGGCACTGAGGTGCTTGGGGGCACTGAGGTGCTTGTAGGTGCAGAAGTGCCTGGTGACACTGAGGTGCTTGGAGACACGGAAGTGCTGAGGCACGGAGGTGCTGAGGCACGGAGATGCTGAGGCACGGAGGTGCTGAGGCACAGAGGTTCTGAGGCACGGTGGTGTTGAGGCACGGAGATGCTGAGACACGGAGGTGCTGAGGCACGGTGATGCTGAGACACGGAGGTTCTTGGAGGCACGGAAG
Source organism: Pseudophryne corroboree (assembly GCF_028390025.1). Classification (NCBI taxonomy): domain Eukaryota; kingdom Metazoa; phylum Chordata; class Amphibia; order Anura; family Myobatrachidae; genus Pseudophryne; species Pseudophryne corroboree. The sequence continues at coordinate 618,365,330 of NC_086444.1, read as the reverse complement.
CCATAGGGATACGGGAGCTCTAGAGATCACAACTACAACAGCAGTAAAGATGAAACACGGCAGCTGTGGTTTTCAGTTGAGACTATGGAATACAGTACTGTGCCTTTAAGATGAACCACTGCAGCTGTGCCTTTACATTGAGACTCGTGGAAATAGTGAATATCAGTGGCAACACAAAAGTAAACCAAACGGGGTAACAAGGGAACAGAGTTTTCACAGGAACTAAAGTACAAAGGTTACCTTTAGGGAGCTCAGCTTTAATGCTCACACAGAGCTGTGTGTGACACGAGGAACTGGCCCAGTTTCCAACTCAGTCTCCCAACTTATACTTCCTGGTCCTTGGTGATTGGTGAGCAGGATTAGGTGATGCAGAGAGTCTCAGGCTGGCAGAGGATTGGACAACTCTGGGTCAGGTGAACAGTCACTGTCATGTGAGTACTCTAGACTAGGCTGTGATGTAGAATGAAGCCTAGCAGGCCGAGAGAACACTGAAGCCTGAACTTCTGCAAAACATGAGATGCTGGCTTTTAGGCCTAAACTTCAGATTACTGAATTCAGCCTCACACAGGAGATCACCACAGGTGGAGCTAATTAACTATTACCTTTGAGGCAGAGAACTCAGGAAAACTCATAGTGCTGACAAGCTGTTTAACTCAGTGAGTAAAAAGACACAGGATCCAGGACAGATGGCAGGGGTAAGTCACAAAAACGAGAACTACAGTCAGGATCGTGACACACATATAAATACCGGCCAGTATTATTCAAAAAACATTTATGTATTTATATTACACAATCTAAAACAACCAAAACCACTTAATACTTTATGGAGCTGCCAATTTCAATACTCTATTGGCTACAATACAGCTGTAGATTTAACTTGCATAAATATTCATCTATCCTCTATGGAGACAGATTTACAGGTATAATATATAGTTCAAAATCCCACTGTAATTATTTCCAGCACAGTTCTTTTAGGTACAACATGCAAGTGTACCAATCAATTCAAACGGTATTAGGCAGTCCTGTAAGCATGCCAGAGCAATAGCAAGATGTTATAACGTATTAGTAGAAGGCAGATCTTTCCAGCACATTTAAGCCATGCACCAAATTAACTGGTGGTTAGTGTGTAGCAGTTCTTTTAGGTGCACCATGCAAAGCACCAATTACCTCTCACAGCTACTCCTCTCCCTTGGAGCCTTGCCTGTGCTCCAAGGCTGCTGTATGGAGTCCGTTCTGTTCCCCATTAGCACTGGGGTATTGAATTGAATGTGAGCCAGCCGGCTTTCAAACAATGCTGCAGGAGTACTTTTCTCTCCCAAGGTGTTCTGCTCGTGACAAACGCGTTTCTCTGCCTCCTCATTAGCATCGGCGGCTTCCTCAGTGTCAGTAGTGCTTATGTGCATAGTTTGATCTTTAAATACTCATGTTCGCAGCTCGCGCATGCGCACTGCGCCCGCGATTCAAGCCTCTCTCTCAGGCTGGTTGTTTCCCATATAGGCACGGAGCCAAGCCTCGTTTTTATTACATCTCGGTACAACTTTTTCTTTTGCCTCCATCTAGGCTTAATCCATATACCCAAGCCTCCTTTTCATTCAGGAAGTATTAAATGGGCTCCCAATATATCAGCATTATCTTTATTCCATACTGTTCTATTCACAATATAAATAGCATATAGACCTAAACACATAAACATTTAATTAAAAAATATTACTACTAGTGTTACCCTCGAATACATTGGTATTTAGTCCAGTCCTCATCTCTAGTGCCCCCTATGGGGCTCTTTCTTCATCACACTTTATATATCCATATGAATTGATTTTCCTACATATATCAATTAATCAATAATCCAGCCGCGAATATGAGTATTTAAAGATCAAACTATGCACATAAGCACTACTGACACTGAGGAAGCCGCCGATGCTAATGAGGAGGCGGAGAAATGTGTTTGTCACGAGCAGAACACCTTGGGAGAGAAAAGTACTCCTGCAGCATTGTTTGAAAGCCGGCCGGCTCACATTCAATTCAATACCCCAGTGCTAATGGGGAACAGAACGGACTCCATACAGCAGCCTTGGAGCACAGGCAAGGCTCCAAGGGAGAGGAGTAGCTGTGAGAGGTAATTGGTGCTTTGCATGGTGCACCTAAAAGAACTGCTACACACTAACCACCAGTTAAATTGGTGCATGGCTTAAATGTGCTGGAAAGATCTGCCTTCTACTAATACGTTATAACATCTTGCTATTGCTCTGGCATGCTTACAGGACTGCCTAATACCATTTGAATTGATTGGTACACTTGCATGTTGTACCTAAAAGAACTGTGCTGGAAATAATTACAGTGGGATTTTGACCTATATATTATACCTGTAAATCTTTCTCCATAGAGGATAGATGAATATTTATGCAAGTTAAAACTACAGCTGTATTGTAGCCAATAGAATATTGAAATTGGCAGCTCCATAAAGTATTAAGTGGTTTTGGTTGTTTTAGATTGTGTAATATAAATACATAATTGTTTTTTAAATAATACTGGCCGGTATTTATATGTGATATTAAAATTTATTGTGTTTTATATATATAAAAAAATCTTTCAAAGTAAGAAGCGCTGTCTCATTTCTTCTTTTTAGCCCTAAGAAGAGCTTTTTTTCTGAGGAAAAAAGTGAAGACTTCAAGGGCAGCAGCAGTGTTACATGTCAGTCGACATTCACGGCTGCAGCTCCGGCTCTCCCCAGCGGATCTGTACACTCCCAAGCCCTGGTTGCCGGATAACTACAGCAGGAGGCACCGGTTTTCTTCTTGTCAGGCACACACGTCCGGGGGTCTCCGGGATCACGTGGCCGCACTTTGGGAGGTGGTAAGTGGGTTCCGCTTGCGGGACCCGGTCTTTATCGCGATCCGGCACGGTCAGTGGGAGGCGGGCCCCGTGCGCTGGCGGTGGACACTGTGGCAGTACAGGCGATCCCACTAGATCACCAGGGCATGGGACAGGTCAGGTTTTCTCTATAAACCGTTTTATTAGAGCCCGCAGTACCCGGTGGTTTTGCCAGCAGGGGATAGAGCTTGGACCTGAAGCCCCTCCCCCAGCCCCAGGGCGCCATTTTCTGCAAATGTTCCCGCCCTGGAGCTGCATATCTGTCTCTCCCTCACTCCCTGGCAGTGTCTGCGGTGCTATTATCCCTCAGCTCACTGTTCCTGGGAATGCTTGGGCAAATCCTCCTATGTAAAGCCGCCTGATTGTCAGTTCTGTGACTTTACAAGACACTTAAGTATTCTATCTGCCTTTTTAGACAGTGATAGTTAAGAAAGAGTGCACTTAGTCAGGGTTTTATAGTACAATTACCCTGTGATATACATCCAGTTCTTACTGTGTACTGTTATATCTATTGTTATATAGCTGTGTAAGCTAGTCCAGTGCAGTATTATTGTTAGTAATAACCTCTGCATTGTACAGACTGTGACTATTTTTGTGTGCATTTGATAGCCGAGTGGTGTCCATTTCGTGTCTTTCACTCAACCTGCTATCCCCATATTATATAACCTGAGCGGGCTTGGTGCGTCAGGTTTTATCTAATATAGGATTTTCACAAAGATATACTGTATTACGTATTTTTCTCTGTGATTTAGTCACCATATCTCTCCTTTATCTCTGCTGGTGCTGACTACACTGCGCAGGGGTTTGGGCTAGAGGTATTGTGCTGCTGACAAATTGTACTGTGTTACCTGATACTGCAAGTTATATCATGTCTGCTTCTGAGGGTAACGGTTCTGGGGCTGAACACACTGCCGGTGTTGCTGAAGCCGCAGATACCTATGAGGAGAATATAGCAGCTTTGGGCTCTGGTTCTGGAGGCTCCTTGCCCCCCAGTGGGACGGTGGCAACGGGGGCAAATAATGACCCACCGTGGGCGGCTTTTTCCACGCTTCTGCATACGCTAGTTTATAAACTAACACCCCCTATGGGACCCCCAATGCCGGTGCAACCGTTTGTGGTCCCTGCAGCCTACCCGCCGTGGGCGGACGATTTATCTGCTCAAATAAAGAAGTTGAACCAGTCCCTGACTACTAAAATGTCTGACCGTCGCTCGCCTATGTCCAAGGGGTCCTCTAAGCGAGCGCTTGTCTCCTCACAATCCACTGCTGTCACTGACACCTCGTCGGATGAAGACGGCACTTACACTGACCCCACAGGTTCTGACTCGATATGGCTGATGGGGAGGGTGGTTCACATGTGGATGTTCCTGATCTTTTGGAGGCTATTAAGTTAATTTTACAGATTACGGATGATCCCGAGCCATCCGTTCCTCCTAAGAAACCAGATAGGTTCAAGCGTCAGAAGGTGATTAAACAAGTTTTACCTCACTCTGACCACCTAATTGATATACGTCAGGAACCCTGGGAAAACCCGGGTACGAAGTTTGTGCCTCAAAAGAAGATGCTGGCTCGCTATCCCCTCGCGCCGAAGCGGTCTAAGAGTTGGGAAACGCCTCCTCCAGTGGACTCACATGTGGCTAGGATGGTGGTTTCCTCAGCTCTACAGGTCACCACCGTCACGTCTCTAAAAGAGCCTACGGATAAACGTGTGGAGGGTTGTCTGAAAGCGATTTAAACCCTCACGGGTGCTGCACAAAGGCCCTCTATTGCAGCTACTTGGGCTGCAAAGGCCATTGAAGCATGGGCCTTGGAGTTAGATGCTGAAATCTCCTCTGACCATGCTAGACAATGCTTGTCTTATATTGTCACAGCTTCTCGTTATATTAAAGAGGCGGCTTCTGATGCCGGTATCCTGGCAGCCAAGGCCTCTACTACGTCAGTCCTGGCTCGCCGGATATTGTGGCTGAGATCCTGGTCTGTGGATCTGGACTCTAGAAAAACCCTGGAGGTACTCCCTTTTAAGGGAGATATTCTGTTTGGGGAGGATTTAAATAAGATTGTGGCTGACTTGGCTACTGCCAAAACTGCCAGTCTGCCAAGTACTGCTCCTTCTGTGTCGAAGGCTAAAGGTACTTCCTTTTGCCCCTTTCGTCCTTCAGGTAAAGCAAAAGGTCAGGCGTACAACAAGCAGGCCCGCACTTCCAAACCTGGTAAGCCTAAGCCCAAAAGAGCCTGGGCGGCCCGTCAGCCAGCTTCCAAGACAGATAAGTCTGCCGCATGACGGGGCGGGCCTCCCTCTGGGGGATCCCAGGGTGGCGGCCGGCTTCTAGGGTATACCCAGGAATGGTTGAAGACCACTTCAGATGCCTGTGTACGGGAAGTCGTCACTCGAGGTTACGCCATAGCCTTCAAAAACCGACCCCCTCATCGATTTTGCCAGACAGATGTCCTGTTGGACAAGACAAAGGCAAACACTCTACATTCGGTGGTACAGACCCTCCTGGATACAGGAGTCGTAGTACAGGTGCCTCTTGCGCAGAGGGGCCGGGGGTACTATTCTCCGCTGTTTCTAGTCCCGAAACCGAATGTGTCCTCCCGGCCCATTCTCAACCTCAAGGCATTGAACAGGTTTGTGAAGGTTTCCAAGTTCCGAATGGAAACCCTTCGCTCTATAGTTCTGGCCTTGGAACCTGGGGACTTCATGGTCTCCCTGGATATACAGGATGCTTACCTGCATATTCATATAGCAGTATCTTATCAGCAATACCTGAGATTTGCGATTGGCAACTGCCATTACCAGTTTCGGGCGTTACCTTTTGGTTTAACAATGGCTCCGCGAGTCTTTACAGAAGTCATGGCGGAGATGACGGTGGTACTCTGCCGTCAAGGGGTCAGGATACTGCCGTATTTGGACGACTTGTTAATACTGGCAAATTCCCCAGAACTTCTCCTGCATTATCTAGATGTGACGGTCCGGTTTCTGCAAGCCCACGGTGGCTCATCAACTGGAAGAAGTCATCCCTGATCCCTGCTCAGAGCATGGTGCATCTGGGAGCACTATTGGACACTCACAACCAACGGTTGTTCCTGTCTCAGGAGAAAGTCCTGAAACTTCAGGACAGGATTCGTTGCTTCCTATCTCGTCCGCAAGTGTCGATACATTCGGCGATGCAGGTGCTGGACCTCATGGTGTCAGCATTCGACATGGTGGAGTACACTCAATTTCACTCTCGCCCTCTCCAGAGGCTGATTCTAGCCAAATGGGATGGCCTGCCTCCCTGGATCAGGTCTCGAATGATCTCATTGACTCCGGAGCTCCGTCTGTCGCTGCTCTGGTGGCTCTGGGACCAACAACTGTGCAGGGGCCGTCCGTTCTGGATATCCGACTGGGTCCTGTTGACGACAGATGCCAGTCTAAGAAGTTGGGGTGCGGTGCTGGAGCAACACTCCCTTCAGGGGCGGTGGACCAAGGAGGAGTCCCTCCTCTCGATCAATATTCTGGAGTTGCGGGCGGTCTTCAGTGCCTTGAACCTTGCCCAGCATTTAATTCAGAACCGTCCTGTTCAAGTACAGTCGGACAACGCCACCACAGTGGCTTACATAAATCATCAAGGCGGCACTCGAAGCCGCCTAGCAATGAAGGAAGTCTCACGGATTCTACAGTGGGCAGAACGCCATCTACGGGCCATATCGGCAATATTCATTCTGAGAGTCCTGAATTGGGAAACTGACTTTCTCAGTCATCAGGACGTGCATGCCGGCGAGTGGGGCCTCCATCCAGAAGTGTTTCAACTCCTAGTGGAAAGGTGGGGCCTTCCAGATGTAGATCTGATGGCGTCTCGACACAATCACAAGGTTCCGGTCTTCAGAGCAAGGACAAGGGATCCTCAAGCAGCATTCGTGGATGCGCTGGCGGTACCGTGGAGGTTTCTGCTGCCGTACGTGTTCCCTCCGGTGTCACTCCTGCCCAGGGTAATTCGGAAGTTCAAGCAAGAAAAAGGAATTCTGCTTCTCATAGCTCCAGCGTGGCCCAGACGGCACTGGTTCTCAGACCTGCAAGGCCTATCGTCAGAGCGTCCAATTCTACTTCCACAACGCCCAGACCTCCTCGTTCAGGGCCCTTGTGTCTACCAGGACCTAGACCGGCTGTCTTTGACGGCGTGGCTCTTGAAGCTTCCGTCTTAAGGGGTAAAGGGTTTTCTGAGGCGGTCATTCAAACTATGTTGCGGGCCCGGAAACCGGCTTCGGCTCGGATTTACTATAGGGTCTGGCATTCTTACTTTGTTTGTTGCGCATCTAACGACTATGACGCTTCCAAGTTTAGTATAGCCAAGATATTGGCTTTTCTTCAGTAGGGCCTGGACTTAGGCCTGCGTCTGGCCTCCCTCAAGGTTCAAATATCTGCCTTGTCAGTGTGGTTTCAGAGAAAAATTGCAACCTTACATGATGTACATACCTTTACTCAGGACGTGTTGCGTATCCAACCTCCCTATGTCCCGCCTGTGGCTCCTTGGGACTTGTCGGTGGTTTTGGAGGCGTTACAAGAGTCTCCATTTGAACCTCTTGGTTCAGCTGACCTTAAGTGGCTGCTGGCTATTGTTTCAGCTAGAAGAGTTTCGGATTTGGGTGCCTTGTCCTGTAGTTCCCCATATCTGATATTTAACCATGACCGGGCAGTTCTTAGGACTCGTCCCGGCTATCTACCTAAGGTGGTTTCTTCGTTCCACCTTAATCAGGAGATTGTGGTTCCAGCACTTGTTTCTCCTGATCTGTCTCCCAAACAGCGGTCTTTGGATGTGGTACGGGCTCTCCGTATCTATGTGAAGAGAACTGCTCCTATTAGGAAATCTGATTCTCTTTTTGTTGTGTTTGGGTTTCACAAACGGGGCTGGCCTGCTCACAAGCAAACTCTGGCCAGATGGATTAGAATGCTGATTGCACATGCTTATGTGAAGGCTGGCCTCTCTGCTCCTGATCACATTAAGGCCCATTCTACTCGGTCTGTTTGACCTTCTTGGGCGGCCCAACGTGGTGCGACCCTTGAACAATTGTACAAGGCGGCTACGTGGTCCTCTGTGAACACGTTCATAAGGTTCTATGCCTTCGATACAGCCGCTTCCCAGGATGCTTCCTTTGGACGCCGGGTTCTTGTGCCCGCTACAGTGCGTCCCCTCCCATAAGGAACTGCTTTAGGACATCCCCATTGTCCATTCCTTGTGGAGCCCAGTGTACCACGCAGCAGAAAACGAGTTTTATGGTAAGAACTTACCGCTGTTAAAACTCTTTCTGCGAGGTACACTGGGCTCCGCAAGGCGCCCACCCTGACGCACTTAGCTTCTTTGGGTTGGTATGGCATTAGCCGCTGACACGTCTCCTGTCGGGAGAATGCGGTGTTGTGGCTACAAACCGTTGTCGTCTCTTTTCCTGCTACTGCATTGGACTGGTTAACTAAAAACTGAGATCCTGAGCAGGGAGGCGGGGTGATATAGGAGGCGGCGCTATGCATTCTGGGAACAGTCAAAGCTTTGAGCCTGTTGGTGCCTCGGATCAAGATCCTACTCTACACCCCATTGTCCAATCCTTGTGAAGCCCAGTGTACCTCGCAGAAAGAGTTTTAACAAAGGTAAGTTCTTACCATAAAACTTGTTATTCTCTATATAGTTCTGCGTATATAGGTGGTGCTATATAAAAAAAAAAATAATTGCATGGCACATGATGCACATTTGATATGTAGTCAAAATGTGTGTTTTGATCAGGGCATCAGATCTTATTCCACTACTCATGTAAAGTGCATTATTGTGGCACTGGCAAGACCACATTAAGCGATTCCCCAGTACGCATTGCTACTCGCATTAGAAGGACAACATTTTGCACATCTACATCTAGAAGATTTCATGTCATACTTGCCGACTTCCTGGCTGCTTTCTCCAGAAGAGAACAGCCAGGTTGGTTCAGCGAGGGGAGGGCGGTGCGGAGGCGATGACGTGTCACAGGGGGCGTGGTGGAGATGAGCTAGGTGCGGGGGCATGGTGGCCGAGACATGTTGCTGTAGTCATACCCCCACTATATAATGCTGAGATTAATGGCATTATGCAGCAGGGGGCAATGCCACGTTGACGAGATTCAGCAAGAATCGTTTCATCGACCACCGGGACTGGCCACTTTACTCGCAAAGTGGGTGGCCAGGCCCAGGAGGGCACATATGTCGAGAGACTTGCCTACACTTTTGGGGTGGTCGAAAGAGTCACCTGATATTCAGGAGCCTCTCGGCGGATACGGGAGAGTAGGCAAGTATGTTCCATGTGCTTATTTGCACAATCTTGCATTTGCACTACACATTCACATATGTTTTGTTCAGGACTGTCAGAATCTCTGGTTAATAAAATATCTAAAGGTCTCTCTAGTTTTGTGCTTCTTTACACAGATCATAGTTTTAACAGCCTTTATCACTGCCTGATACACAATATATTCTCAATACAGTATATCATAATTAACATTCAGTGTAACCAGGGCCAGCGCTTCCATTAGGCAGCTTTAGGCATCTGCTGCATCTGCCTATGGGCGGCGGGGCCTGAGGGGTCGGTCTGCTGTGGCTGCCTGTGAAAAAAATTATGGGGGATAGACCTGCCTGGCAAAGATAGCGGGCGCATTTATCCTCAGCTCCTGTCCTGATCTATGTGAGGCTTCGAACTATTTTCCCTCCAGCCGCCTCTACCGTGTGAGTTAGAGCCTCCTGTTGGGCCCCTGTCAGCTGCACCCTCCCCGGGAACGGAGCTCTACACCGCTTGGCTCTAACCTCTTCTTGGATGCTGGCACCATCTAGGAGACCCTGCCCACCTGCTACCTCCCGGCTCTCCGTCCCGTTGGTGACATCTCCAAAGTTCTGCAGGAATGATCATGTTGAGCTACTGTACCGGCCGATCCTGGTCTGTCAAGTAAGGGACTGCGGCTACAGAGCAGACTGCAGGCGGACCCCCTGCTGCACTGGGACACCTTCCTCTGCAGCCATAAAGGTGCCCTTAAAATGCACTAAAGTATATATACATATACAGTATATATATATATATATATATATATATATATATATATACACTGCTCAAAAAAATAAAGGGAACACTAAAATAACACATCCTAGATCTGAATGAATTAAATATTATTATTAAATACTTTGTTCTTTACATAGTTGAATGTGCTGACAATAAAATCAAACAAAAATTATCAATGGAGATCAAATTTATTAACCCATGGAGGTCTGGATTTGGAGTCACACTCAAAATTACAGTGGAAAAACACAATACAGGCTGATCCAACTTTGATGTAATGTCCTTAAAACAAGTCAAAATGAGGCTCAGTAGTGTGTGTGGCCTCCACGTACCTGTATGACCTCCCTACAACGCCTGGGCATGCTCCTGATGAGGTGGCGGATGGTCTCCTGAAGGATCTCCTCCCAGACCTGGACTAAAGCATCCGCCAACTCCTGGACAGTCTGTGGTGCAACGTGGCGTTGGTGGATGGAGCGAGACATGATGTCCCAGATGTGCTCAATTGGATTCAGGTCTGGGGAACGGGCGGGCCAGTCCATAGCATCAATGCCTTCGTCTTGCAGGAACTGCTGACACACTCCAGCCACATGAGGTCTAGCATTGTCTTGCATTAGGAGGAACCCAGGGCCAACCGCACCAGTATATGGTCTCACAAGGGGTCTGAGGATCTCATCTCGGTACCTAATGGCAGTCAGGCTACCTCTGGCGAGCACATGGAGGGCTGGGTGGCCCCCCCAAAGAAATGCCACCCCATACCATTACTGACCCACTGCCAAACCGGTCATGCTGGAGGATGTTGCAGGCAGCTGAACGTTCTCCTTGGCATCTCCAGACTCTGTCACGTCTGTCACATGTGCTCAGTGAGAACCTGCTTTCATCTGTGAAGAGCACAGGGCGCCAGTGGCGAATTTGCCAATCTTTGTGTTCTCTGGCAAATGCCAAACGTCCTGCACGGTGTTGGGCTGTAAGCACAACCCCCACCTGTGGACGTCGGGCCCTCATACCATCCTCATGGAGTCTGTTTCTGATTGTTTGAGTTGACACATGCACATTTGTGGCTTACTGGAGGTCATTTTGCAGGGCTCTGGCAGTGCTCCTCCTGTTCCTCCTTGCACAAAGGTGGAGGCAGCGGTCCTGCTGCTGGGTTGTTGCCCTCCTACGGCCTCCTCCACGTCTCCTGATGTACTGGCCTGTCTCCTGGTAGCCCCTTCATGCTCTGGACACTACGCTGACAGGCACAGCAAACCTTCTTGCCACAGCTCGCATTGATGTGCCATCCTGGATGAGCTGCACTACCTGAGCCACTTGTGTGGGTTGTAAACTCCGTCTCATGCTACCTAGAGTGAAAGCACCGCCAGCTTTCAAAAGTGACCAAAACATCAGCCAGAAAGCATAGGAGCTGAGAAGTGGTCTGTGGTCACCACCTGCAGAACAATTCCTTTTATTGGGGGTATCTTGCTAATTGCCTATAATTTCCACCTGTTGTCTATTCCATTTGCACAACAGCATGTGAAATTGATTGTCAGTCAGTGTTGCTTCCTAAGTGGACACTTTGATTTCACAGAAGTGTGATTGACTTGGAGTTACATTGTGTTGCTTAAGTGTTCCCTTTATTTTTTTGAGCAGTGTATATATATATATATATATATATATATATATACACACACTGTATCTATACTGTATATATATAGGGTTGGGTATAATATGTCAAAGCACAGGATGCTGGAGGTCAGATTACCGACGCCGGTATCCTAATGAAGATCCCAACAACGGTGAGTTAAGCTTTGTAACTCACCCCCCTAACCCTATGCAGCCTAACCCTAACCTCCCACATTGGTGCCTAACACTAACCTCCGTGGTTGATGCCTAAACCTAACCTCTGTGGTTGGGGCCTAAACCTAGCCCCCCACACCCGGCAGCCTAACCTTAACCCCTTAGCCTTTGCATAGGTGCACATGTTTGACTGGGGGGTAGGGGGCACTATGAAGCTCAGTGCTGACTGAGTGTCTCTATAACTGATAACAACAGGCAGTCCAGTCCTCTGATATAAGGGTCAAGAGATAGCAAGGTACTGTCCCTAGGGGGTCATTCAGACCTGATGGCACACTAGGATTTTTCGCTGCTCTGCGATTGTGGCATCCCAGTCCTGAGGGATACCCCTTTTATGGAAACATAGGAAAGGGTTACAAGCTGTGGCTCGGCTGTGTCACTTGTGAACTTAATGAACTGTGACAGTCTGGGATTCTGCAATTGCAGCCTGGGTGCTAGGCAACCGAGGCTGTGCAAAACGGAAGCAATCTAGAGAGTGTTGAGACCCAGGAGAATCTGACTGTGCCTGAGAGGAGAGTGGGAAAGAAGAGAGAAGATTTATAGGCTGCAGAGGGGGATGTGACGTAGGACGCCAGTGGAATGTGTGCTGAGAAAGCCTGCATCTGACGGAGTTTCTACAGAGTGCCTGTGAGATTCAAGCAGTGATCAGAGTGGTTTGAAGTGAACATTCCACATGCTGTGATTTACTGCAGCTCAGACGGAGACAGCAATAGTTCTTGTGCACAGAGGAGAAGCAGAGCGGAGTGATCGTTCCACTCAGTAACCGGGTGACAGTGATCTGAGGAGCGGCTACACTGAAAGCGCAGTGCTGCACGGTGAGACAATGGAGTTCGTGTGGGGTGGCCCCCTGAGTAAGCAGATCATCACTACAGCCATAGGACACGTGAGTCTGGCTAAGTTAGCCACTGAGTTCTGGAGTAGCCTAACGACTGGGACAGTCTCATGCACTATACTAAACAGCTGCGTCCAGGTGTAAAGACCCATAATTAGCCTCTGAAGAAGAGTGAAGTAATATAAAGGCCCCCTCTGCCCCTCCGTAGACTACAGGGCTGGCAGACTATATAAGAGAGAGACTCTGGTCACGAATGACTGAACACTGCCTTACAAGCTAAATCACTGCTATCTCAGTGAAACTGACATTGATTAGACATTGAGCATTTAGAAGTGATCCTTCACACTGCAGCACCACCTGGGAACAAATAGAAATTAACCAGACTATATCCCTCATACAGAGAGGAAATTCAGCAGACTCCCAGTTTGGGATCTCCACTTTAAATAGTGATCTGTTTGGGCTCCTCCTAGATACAGCAATTGGTGACATTTCCACTATACTTGCCAGTCCCTACATATGGAAATCAAGCTTTATCAAAGGATTACAATCCTAAAATCCTGTGCACAGGTATAAAATCAACATTTGGACACTATTCATGTTATGTGTGTTCGGGTACCCGATGCTAATGTTTATACAGTAATTAAGCATAGTTGTGATAATTGATTGGTGTCTTGTTTGAAGTCTATTTTTGAAAGGTGTTAAAATCACTTAATAGGCTTAATAAAGGGTCACAGAGTTGGGCCCTGCCTAAAGGTCCAATAATCTGAGTCACTCAAGTAATAACTAGAGATGTGCACTTGAAATTTTTCGGGTTTTGTGTTTTGGTTTTGGGTTCGGTTCCGCGGCCGTGTTTTGGGTTCGACCGCGTTTTGGCAAAACCTCACCGAATTTTTTTTGTCGGATTCGGGTGTGTTTTGGATTCGGGTGTTTTTTTCAAAAAACACTAAAAAACTGCTTAAATCATAGAATTTGGGGGTCATTTTGATCCCAAAGTATTATTAACCTCAAAAACCATAATTTCCACTCATTTTCAGTCTATTCTGAACACCTCACACCTCACAATATTATTTTTAGTCCTAAAATTTGCACCAAGGTCGCTGGATGACTAAGCTAAGCGACCCTAGTGGCCGACACAAACACCTGGCCCATCTAGGAGTGGCACTGCAGTGTCACGCAGGATGGCCCTTCCAAAAAACACTCCCCAAACAGCACATGACGCAAAGAAGAAAAAAAGAGGCGCAATGAGGTAGCTGTGTGAGTAAGCTAAGCAACCCTAGTGGCCGACACAAACACCTGGCCCATCTAGGAGTGGCACTGCAGTGTCACGCAGGATGGCCCTTCCAAAAAACACTCCCCAAACAGCACATGACGCAAAGAAGAAAAAAAGAGGCGCAATGAGGTAGCTGTGTGAGTAAGCTAAGCAACCCTAGTGGCCGTCACAAACACCTGGCCCATCTAGGAGTGGCACTGCAGTGTCACGCAGGATGGCCCTTCCAAAAAACACTCCACAAACAGCACATGACGCAAAGAAGAAAAAAAGAGGCGCAATGAGGTAGCTGTGTGAGTAAGATAAGCGACCCTAGTGGCCGACACAAACACCTGGCCCATCTAGGAGTGGCACTGCAGTGTCACGCAGGATGGCCCTTCCAAAAAACACTCCCCAAACAGCACATGACGCAAAGAAGAAAAAAAGAGGCGCAATGAGGTAGCTGTGTGAGTAAGATAAGCGACCCTAGTGGCCGACACAAACACCTGGCCCATCTAGGAGTGGCACTGCAGTGTCACGCAGGATGGCCCTTCCAAAAAACACTCCCCAAACAGCACATGACGCAAAGAAGAAAAAAAGAGGCGCAATGAGGTAGCTGTGTGAGTAAGATAAGCGACCCTAGTGGCCGACACAAACACCTGGCCCATCTAGGAGTGGCACTGCAGTGTCACGCAGGATGGCCCTTCCAAAAAACACTCCCCAAACAGCACATGACGCAAAGAAGAAAAAAAGAGGCGCAATGAGGTAGCTGTGTGAGTAAGCTAAGCAACCCTAGTGGCCGACACAAACACCTGGCCCATCTAGGAGTGGCACTGCAGTGTCACGCAGGATGGCCCTTCCAAAAAACACTCCCCAAACAGCACATGACGCAAAGAAGAAAAAAAGAGGCGCAATGAGGTAGCTGTGTGAGTAAGATAAGTGACCCTAGTGGCCGACACAAACACCTGGCCCATCTAGGAGTGGCACTGCAGTGTCACGCAGGATGGCCCTTCCAAAAAACACTCCCCAAACAGCACATGACGCAAATAAAAATGAAAGAAAAAAGAGGTGCAAGATGGAATTGTCCTTGGGCCCTCCCACCCACCCTTATGTTGTATAAACAGGACATGCACACTTTAACCAACCCATCATTTCAGTGACAGGGTCTGCCACACGACTGTGACTGAAATGACGGGTTGGTTTGGACCCCCACCGAAAAAGAAGAAATTAATCTCTCCTTGCACAAACTGGCTCTACAGAGGCAAGATGTCCACCTCATCATCATCCTCCGATATATCACCGTGTACATCCCGCTCCTCACAGATTATCAATTCGTCCCCACTGGAATCCACCATCTCAGCTCCCTGTGTACTTTGTGGAGGCAATTGCTGCTGGTCAATGTCTCCACGGAGGAATTGATTATAATTCATTTTAATGAACATCATCTTCTCCACATTTTCTGGAAGTAACCTCGTACGCCGATTGCTGACAAGGTGAGCGGCGGCACTAAACACTCTTTCGGAGTACACACTTGTGGGAGGGCAACTTAGGTAGAATAAAGCCAGTTTGTGCAAGGGCCTCCAAATTGCCTCTTTTTCCTGCCAGTATAAGTACGGACTGTCTGACGTGCCTACTTGGATGCGGTCACTCATATAATCCTCCACCATTCTTTCAATGGGGAGAGAATCATATGCAGTGACAGTAGACGACATGTCCGTAATCGTTGTCAGGTCCTTCAGTCCGGACCAGATGTCAGCATCAGCAGTCGCTCCAGACTGCCCTGCATCACCGCCAGCGGGTGGGCTCGGAATTCTGAGCCTTTTCCACGCACCCCCAGTTGCGGGAGAATGTGAAGGAGGAGATGTTGACAGGTCGCGTTCCGCTTGACTTGACAATTTTCTCACCAGCAGGTCTTTGAACCCCAGCAGACTTGTGTCTGCCGGAAAGAGAGATCCAAGGTAGGTTTTAAATCTAGGATCGAGCACGGTGGCCAAAATGTAGTGCTCTGATTTCAACAGATTGACCACCCGTGAATCCTTGTTAAGCGAATTAAGGGCTCCATCCACAAGTCCCACATGCCTAGCGGAATCGCTCCCTTTTAGCTCCTCCTTCAATGCCTCCAGCTTCTTCTGCAAAAGCCTGATGAGGGGAATGACCTGACTCAGGCTGGCAGTGTCTGAACTGACTTCACGTGTGGCAAGTTCAAAAGGTTGCAGAACCTTGCACAACGTTGAAATCATTCTCCACTGCGCTTGAGACAGGTACATTCCACCTCCTATATCGTGCTCAATTGTATAGGCTTGAATGGCCTTTTGCTGCTCCTCCAACCTCTGAAGCATATATAGGGTTGAATTCCACCTCGTTACCACTTCTTGCTTCAGATGATGGCAGGGCAGGTTCAGGCGTTTTTGGTGGTGCTCCAGTCTTCTGTACGCGGTGCCTGTACGCCGAAAGTGTCCCGCAATTCTTCTGGCCACCGACAGCATCTCTTGCACGCCCCTGTCGTTTTTAAAAAAATTCTGCACCACCAAATTCAAGGTATGTGCAAAACATGGGACGTGCTGGAATTTGCCCAGATTTAATGCACACACAATATTGCTGGCGTTGTCCGATGCCACAAATCCACAGGAGAGTCCAATTGGGGTAAGCCATTCCGCGATGATCTTCCTCAGTTGCCGTAAGAGGTTTTCAGCTGTGTGCGTATTCTGGAAACCGGTGATACAAAGCGTAGCCTGCCTAGGAAAGAGTTGGCGTTTGTGAGATGCTGCTACTGGTGCCGCCGCTGCTGTTCTTGCGGCGGGAGTCCATACATCTACCCAGTGGGCTGTCACAGTCATATAGTCCTGACCCTGCCCTGCTCCACTTGTCCACATGTCCGTGGTTAAGTGGACATTGGGTACAACTGCATTTTTTAGGACACTGGTGAGTCTTTTTCTGACTTCCGTGTACATTCTCGGTATCGCCTGCCTAGAGAAGTGGAACCTAGATGGTATTTGGTAACGGGGGCACACTACCTCAAGAAATTGTCTAGTTCCCTGTGAACTAACGGCGGATACCGGACGCACGTCTAACACCAACATAGTTGTCAAGGCCTCAGTTATCCGCTTTGCAACAGGATGACTGCTGTGATATTTCATCTTCCTCGCAAAGGACTGTTGGACAGTCAATTGCTTGGTGGAAGTAGTAAAAGTGGGCTTACGACTTCCCCTCTGGGATGACCATCGACTCCCAGCAGCAACAACAGCAGCGCCAGCAGCAGTAGGCGTTACACGCAAGGATGCATCGGAGGAATCCCAGGCAGGAGAGGACTCGTCAGAATTGCCAGTGACATGGCCTGCAGGACTATTGGCATTCCTGGGGAAGGAGGAAATTGACACTGAGGGAGTTGGTGGGGTGGTTTGCGTGAGCTTGGTTACAAGAGGAAGGGATTTACTGGTCAGTGGACTGCTTCCGCTGTCGCCCAAAGTTTTTGAACTTGTCACTGACTTATTATGAATGCGCTGCAGGTGACGTATAAGGGAGGATGTTCCGAGGTGGTTAACGTCCTTACCCCTACTTATTACAGCTTGACAAAGGCAACACACGGCTTGACAAATGTTGTCCGCATTTCTGGTGAAATACTTCCACACCGAAGAGCTGATTTTTTTGGTATTTTCACCAGGCATGTCAACGGCCCTATTCCTCCCACGGACAACAGGTGTCTCCCCGGGTGCCTGACTTAAACAAACCACCTCACCATCAGAATCCTCCTTGTCAATTTCCTCCCCAGCGCCAGCAACACCCATATCCTCCTCATCCTGGTGTACTTCAACACTGACATCTTCAATCTGACTATCAGGAACTGGACTGCGGGTGCTCCTTCCAGCACTTGCAGGGGGCGTGCAAATGGTGGAAGGCGCATGCTCTTCACGTCCAGTGTTGGGAAGGTCAGGCATCGCAACCGACACAATTGGACTCTCCTTGTGGATTTGGGATTTGGAAGAACGCACAGTTCTTTGCGGTGCTTTTGCCAGCTTGAGTCTTTTCATTTTTCTAGCGAGAGGCTGAGTGCTTCCATCCTCATGTGAAGCTGAACCACTAGCCATGAACATAGGCCAGGGCCTCAGCCGTTCCTTGCCACTTCGTGTGGTAAATGGCATATTGGCAAGTTTACGCTTCTCCTCCGACAATTTTATTTTAGATTTTGGAGTCCTTTTTTTACTGATATTTGGTGTTTTGGATTTTACATGCTCTGTACTATGACATTGGGCATCGGCCTTGGCAGACGACGTTGCTGGCATTTCATCGTCTCGGCCATGACTAGTGGCAGCAGCTTCAGCACGAGGTGGAAGTGGATCTTGATCTTTCCCTAATTTTGGAACCTCAACATTTTTGTTCTCCATATTTTAATAGGCACAACTAAAAGGCACCTCAGGTAAACAATGGAGATGGATGGATACTAGTATACTTATGGATGGACCAGCGACTGCCGACACAGAGGTAGCTACAGCCGTGGACTACCGTACTGTGTCTGCTGCTAATATAGACTGGATGATAATGAGATGAAATTAATATATATATATATATATATATATAATATCACTAGTACTGCAGCCGGACAGGTAGATATATTTATTATGTAATGACTGATGACGGACCTGCTGGTCACTGTCAGCTCAGCAGCACCGCAGACTGCTACAGTAAGCTACTATAGTAGTATGTATCAAGAAGAAAGAAAAAAAAAACCACGGGTAGGTGGTATACAATTATGGATGGACGAGCGACTGCCGACACAGAGGTAGCTACAGCCGTGGACTACCGTACTGTGTCTGCTGCTAATATAGACTGGATGATAATGAGATGAAATCAATATATATTATATCACACTAGTACTGCAGCCGGACAGGTAGATATATTTATTATGTAATGACTGATGACGGACCTGCTGGACACTGTCAGCTCAGCAGCACCGCAGACTGCTACAGTAAGCTACTATAGTAGTATGTATAAAGAAGAAAAGAAAAAAAAACCACGGGTAGGTGGTATACAATTATGGATGGACGAGCGACTGCCGACACAGAGGTAGCTACTGCCGTGGACTACCGTACTGTGTCTGCTGCTAATATAGACTGGATGATAATGAGATGAAATCAATATATATTATATCACACTAGTACTGCAGCCGGACAGGTAGATATATTTATTATGTAATGACTGATGACGGACCTGCTGGACACTGTCAGCTCAGCAGCACCGCAGACTGCTACAGTAAGCTACTATAGTAGTATGTATAAAGAAGAAAGAAAAAAAAAACCACGGGTAGGTGGTATACAATTATGGATGGACAAGCGACTGCCGACACAGAGGTAGCTACAGCCGTGGACTACCGTACTGTGTCTGCTGCTAATATAGACTGGATGATAATGAGATGAAATCAATATATATTATATCACACTAGTACTGCAGCCGGACAGGTAGATATATTTATTATGTAATGACTGATGACGGACCTGCTGGACACTGTCAGCTCAGCAGCACCGCAGACTGCTACAGTAAGCTACTATAGTAGTATGTATAAAGAAGAAAGAAAAAAAAAACCACGGGTAGGTGGTATACAATTATGGATGGACGAGCGACTGCCGACACAGAGGTAGCTACAGCCGTGGACTACCGTACTGTGTCTGCTGCTAATATAGACTGGATGATAATGAGATGAAATCAATATATATTATATCACACTAGTACTGCAGCCGGACAGGTAGATATATTTATTATGTAATGACTGATGACGGACCTGCTGGACACTGTCAGCTCAGCAGCACCGCAGACTGCTACAGTAAGCTACTATAGTAGTATGTATAAAGAAGAAAGAAAAAAAAAACCACGGGTAGGTGGTATACAATTATGGATGGACGAGCGACTGCCGACACAGAGGTAGCTACAGCCGTGGACTACCGTACTGTGTCTGCTGCTAATATAGACTAGATGATAATGAGATGAAATCAATATATATTATATCACACTAGTACTGCAGCCGGACAGGTAGATATATTTATTATGTAATGACTGATGACGGACCTGCTGGACACTGTCAGCTCAGCAGCACCGCAGACTGCTACAGTAAGCTACTATAGTAGTATGTATAAAGAAGAAAGAAAAAAAAAACCACGGGTAGGTGGTATACAATTATGGATGGACGAGCGACTGCCGACACAGAGGTAGCTACAGCCGTGGACTACCGTACTGTGTCTGCTGCTAATATAGACTGGATGATAATGAGATGAAATCAATATATATTATATCACACTAGTACTGCAGCCGGACAGGTAGATATATTTATTATGTAATGACTGATGACGGACCTGCTGGACACTGTCAGCTCAGCAGCACCGCAGACTGCTACAGTAAGCTACTATAGTAGTATGTATAAAGAAGAAAGAAAAAAAAAACCACGGGTAGGTGGTATACAATTATGGATGGACGAGCGACTGCCGACACAGAGGTAGCTACAGCCGTGGACTACCGTACTGTGTCTGCTGCTAATATAGACTGGATGATAATGAGATGAAATCAATATATATTATATCACACTAGTACTGCAGCCGGACAGGTAGATATATTTATTATGTAATGACTGATGACAGACCTGCTGGACACTGTCTGCTCAGCAGCACCGCAGACTGCTACAGTAAGCTACTATAGTAGTATGTATAAAGAAGAAAGAAAAAAAAAAAACACGGGTAGGTGGTATACAATTATGGATGGACGAGCGACTGCCGACACAGAGGTAGCTACAGCCGTGGACTACCGTACTGTGGCTGCTGCTAATATAGACTGGATGATAATGAGATGAAATCAATATATATTATATCACACTAGTACTGCAGCCGGACAGGTAGATATATTTATTATGTAATGACTGATGACGGACCTGCTGGACACTGTCAGCTCAGCAGCACCGCAGACTGCTACAGTAAGCTACTATAGTAGTATGTATAAAGAAGAAAGAAAAAAAAAAACCACGGGTAGGTGGTATACAATATTATATATATATTATATACAATTATATATATATATATATATATATATATTAAACTGGTGGTGATTATTAAACTGGTGGTCAGGTCACTGGTCACACTATCAGCAACTTGCAAGTAGTACTCCTAAGCAGACAATCACAATATATATTATACTGGTGGTCAGTGTGGTCACAATGGCAGTGTGGCACTCTGGCAGCAAAAGTGTGCACTGTACGTTATATGTACTCCTGAGTCCTGCTCTCAGACTCTAACTGCTCCCCACTGTCAGTGTCTCCCCCACAAGTCAGATAATACAGTCACACTATCTATCACTTCAGCAAGTAACTAGTCTAGTACTCCTCCTAATGCTCCCCAAAATTACTACTGTGTCTCTCTCTACTGTCTCACTCTCTTCTCTATAAACGGAGAGGACGCCAGCCACGTCCTCTGCCTATGAATCTCAATGCACGTGTGAAAATGGCGGCGACGCGCGGCTCCTTATATAGAATCCGAGTCTCGCGATAGAATCCGAGCCTCGCGAGAATCCGACAGCGGGATGATGACGTTCGGGCGCGCTCGGGTTAACCGAGCAAGGCGGGAAGATCCGAGTCGCTCGGACCCGTGTAAAAAAAAATGAAGTTCGGGCGGGTTCGGATTCCGAGGAACCGAACCCGCTCATCTCTAGTAATAACCCTAGAGTGGTTGTGCCTGTTACTGATTTATGCAGATAACGGTTAGTAAGTTATATAAAAGTTGTCATTTCGGTGAAAGAAAGACAGTATCAGGCAACAAGTAATCATATGCAAGGTTTGTGCTTAAAGTTGTCATTGTTGTGATCCCATGTATTATACTGAGTTACTACTGTGCTAGTGTACAGACTATATCGCATGCACTGGTTCTTGAAATAAATACACCTGCATTATTAATGAACGTTGTTTTTCATATTCAAAAGTGTGTTACTCATACCTTCAGACCTCTCCGCGAAGAGAATAGGAGTATCATCGTGAAGCTGAGTTCTGGTAAGCACATTGCCATAAGGGGCTAACCTGAGGATACCACACGATCAGGTCAGAACTGCGCATGCGTATGCACCACAATGTGCAGGCGCGTTGTACGGCTACAAAGCGGATCGTTGCTGTGCGATGGATTGTACGAAGAATCCATTCGCACGGCCAATCGCAACGAGATTGACAGGAAGAAGGCATTTGTGGGTGTCAACTGACCGTTTTCTGGGAGTGGTAGGAAAAACACAGACGTGCGCAAGTGTTTGCAGGGCAGGTGTCTGACGTCAATTCCGGGCCAGGACAGGTTGAAGTGATCGCAGCAGCTAAGTAAGTTCTGAGCTACTCAGAAACTGCACAAAACTTTTTTGTACCGCTCGACTGCACATGCGATCGCACACTTGCAAAGCAACAATACACTCCCCTATAGGCGGCAACTATCTGTTCGCAGCGCTGCAAAAAATAGCTAGCGAGCGATCAGGTCTGAATGATCCCCCTAATACAATAGTAATGCTGTTGATTGTTGGTGCTGCTTACTTTGACACAATGGGTGGAATTCAATTTTTGAAAAGTCGGTTGGGTGTCTGTATTTTCCTGTCTATTAGTTAGGAAAAAACAGACTCCCAACTGACTTTTCAAGCAATATCTGTAGAGTAAAGGTGAAATAATGCTGTATTTTTACTTGCATATTCAATATGACGTGGGCTAAAATGTGCTCTACATACAAAGCATGCTGATTTTAGACAGTAGATTTTAGTCAGTAATTCATTTACTAGCAAAATATCTCTACTTGTAAATGGGCCACAGTCTCTATGTGCAGGGTTAAAGTGGTGTAGGTAAAAGTATGTCTCTGACTTGTGGGCTCAATAGGCACATAGGTGAGGTAGCTACATAGTACACTTTGTTAAGGTTGGATACACAGACGCTCCACGTTGCTCTGGTAGTGCTGGTTAGTGTGCTGTGCTGGTGTCCCTCTTGTGTCAGCTCTTGCTCTCACAACATCAGCCCAGAGGTGGATTGGGATGGAAAACCATCCAGGGAAATTTATGGAAGAAGCCCTAAAAGGGGTGGGGTCTGTTGAGAGGGGCAGGATCCCTCCTCATAGGGCCTGATTGTATGCAATTGTGGCCTTCGTTGCGTCTTTTGCTGCAGTTGTGTCTGAGACCAGGGGTGGCTTGGAAACTAAAAGTGATGAGCAGCACAAAAGGAATAACATACCTTGTAGCCATGACAATATCACTGGATGGCAGAGTTGCTGTACTGCAGAGATGGAATAACAGAATTTATGGAAACAATGCAGTGTACTGAGTGCGGTGGGAGGTCTGTTATGTGGGCGGTGGGGCCACATGACAACACACAAAACAGGCCCCACAGACACGTCGGCCTACCAGGAATCTTCCTGGTGATTCCTATGGCCAATCCGCCCCTGTATCAGCTTCTCTGTATCCTTTGATCAGCCTGTTCCCCTGCAGCACCAGCACACACGCTGCTCTCTCTCTGCAGCCATTGCTCTCCTCTTTCCAGTGCCGGCTCATGCACTGAGCCACATTCCGGGTGCCACTTCTGGAGATGTCTGCAGCCAAGCTTTCCCATTGACAGCAACATGGCTCTCCATCTTGATGCTGCACCCTGCATCGTCCTTAGCTCCGCCCCAAAATGCCTGGAGGCACCAGCTGCTCAGGGTTCAAGCTCAGTCCCAATGCTTCTCCTGTTGGCCCTGCAGTACTGGCTTCTGTCCACAGGATCTTAGTGCCAGGTCATTAACTCTTGCAATGCCGGGGTATCACCCTGACCCCCCAAAAAATGCCAAGACAGATGGGTCTGGCAGACCTGTTTTTCTGTATCTGGTTAGAACTTCCTCTCCTCATATAGCCGGCCAAGATGACATTTCTGCCTGACCCACAGGATGAATGTGAGGAGGAATTAGATACAGGGGAATATGAGGGCATAACCTAGGACACTGCTGCACTTGCCAACATCAGGGGCCAAATGTAATAGAGTGAGAGTTTCAAAAAGTGAGAGATTTGGTAAGGTTTGCAGTTTTTTTTTAAGTGGCAATCATTTACACAGCAAGATCAGCCTGGTTTGGCATTGTAAATGATTGCCACTTTAAAAAAACCTGAAAAACCTTACCAAATCTCTCACTTTCTGAAACTCTCACTCTATTACATTTGGCCTCAGATCTCTTCCTACTAAACATGTCTATATGAAGCACTAGCACTAGCTTATGAAGCACTAGATGCCTTCAAATGAGACCTGACAAGCATGGCTTAGAAATAATCTACACTGGAGGACAGGATCCATGCTCTATTTATATAATTATATGTGCTGATGCTATCATCATCATCTACATATATCTTTACAGCAGGAACTCAGGACTCATAATAAATATGCCTCTTAAGAGGCGTATCTTAAGACGCTGCCAAGTCTAACTAGGCTGCACCTTTAGACTGCAGAAATCGCATTACAATAATATTAGTAACAGCAGGAGGGATGCATGTAGACTAGAGATGAGCGGGTCCGGTTCTTTGAGAACTCTGAGTGAGAAATTTTGAAGCGCTGTTCCTGGGAAAGTGGGCGTGGCCTCGCTATAAATATATATATATATATATATATATATAGAAACAAAAAGTACAGCACTCACCAAAATGAGCTCACTTATCCTCACAACATCTATGGATAAATAAATAAATGATGGGGGTTTAGTTAGTGAATTGGCCAATGCACGGAAGCCTGCATACCGCTCCAAGGTACCCCACCTTCATGCAGGTCCTACACTATCACCAAATCATCAAAATTAAAACCTGGCAACTGTATCACATAATATAACTGCAAAAATGCCCACTTGGTGTAAGGTGTACCTGCCATGAACTGCATGGCTTTTAAAAGGTACACTAGTCACCTGACACTGGCTAATAATTTACTAAAGGGCAGCTGACACAGGTTTAGGATAATTGGGGTGCATGAACAAAGTTAGTGGCCACAGTTAATGAGTTAACCAGGGATTAACCCCTGGTTAACTCATTAACTGTGGCCACTAACTTTGTTCATGCACCCCAATTATGCAGTTCATGGCAGGTACACCTTACACCAAGTGGGCATTTTTGCAGTTATATTATGTGATACAGTTGCCAGGTTTTAATTTTGATGATTTGGTGATAGTGTAGGACCTGCATGAAGGTGGGGTACCTTGGAGCGGTATGCAGGCTTCCGTGCATTGGCCAATTCACTAACTAAACCCCCATCATTTATTCATTTATCCATAGATGTTGTGAGGATAAGTGAGCTCATTTTGGTGAGTGCTGTACTTTTTGTTTCTATATTTTTGAGTAGGTGGCCATGGGCTACATGCACCCCACCCTATTAGTGGCGAGTGCGGATACTGCACCCCGCTTCTGGGGTGGCGAGTGCTGTGGTTTTCTATTTGCTGGTATATATATATATATATATATATATATATTTATTATCACACACCCCTCTACACATAATCAGTAGCCTTACCAACAGCAGTACTCTTTACACATACTGCTCCCAGTGCCAGGTACACATACTGCCTCCATTATAGTACCAGGTACACGTAATGTCCGCAGTATAGTGCCAGGTACACACGTACTGCCCCCAGTATATTGTCATGTACACATAATACCTCCAGTATAGTGCCAGTTACACGTTCTGCCCTCAGTATAATGCCAGCTACACATACTGCTACCCGTATAGTGTCATGTACACATAATACCCCCAGTATAGTGCCAGTTTCACATAATACCCCCAGTATAGTGCCAGTTACAAATACTGCCCCCAGTATAATGCCAGGTACACATACTATCCCCAGTATAATGCCAGATACACATACTGCCCCAATATAATGCCAGGTACACATACTGCCCCCAGTTTAGTGCCAGGTACATATACTGCGCCCAGTATAATGCCAGATACACATACTGCCCCAGTATAATGCCACGTACACATACTGCCCCCAGTTTAGTACCAGGTACACATGCTGCCACCAGTTTACTAAAAATGATTATCGATACCCTTACAGCTTGATTTCTTTCTTCTTCTACCAATCCTAACCACCCCTCACCACCTTTACATTTTGCTATGAGGAAACAGTCTGGCAGTGAGTTAGTGCAACTTCAAACTCTTGTCATAAACATGGTCACATTGTATGTGTATGTCATTCAGGGAAACCATCTGAATGATGGGTATTTTAAATCAAAGGGTATTTTAAATCAAACAAGGTGCACTGTGAGGTTGATTGTGAGACTGAAACCATCTATATGACCAACATTTAAAGTGATTTGACTTGACTACAGCTATATTGTATCGAGGTAAAGAATTGCCGAGTGATTTGGGTCTCACCTAAGCTAGCAGGAATGAAAATTGAATTGCACAACGGGTCTGTATGTTTTGTCATTATTTTAGAAGATTATAAATGTCTCTTTTCTTACATTCTGTTGCAAGACACATCTGTCTGCACATACAGTACCAATCCAATCATTCCTCCAGGGTAGGGATGCTATGCATCCCGTATTTTCGGGGATCGTACCGAATTTGGGCTTCCCTCCCAGAATCCTGAAAACTAATTTTGAGACACCCAAATATCCAGGTTTTGGCACTGGATGGCAGAATAGAAGCCACGTAGAAGAATCAGTGGGTGCACTCTGCCTCTCTAAGACGACTACAAGCATGCCAGCCCTAATAATTTTATTTTGCACCAGATCAACTGCCGTGGCACCACTGCACGTGCACTGTGGTGCCTAAGGGTGCCATGACACAAAGTTGGTAACTGTGTATTTAGATGCTACAGTTCCAGAACACAAACAGGCTGTAATTTTACACCTACTTGGAGGCATGGTCAGATTAATGGTCACATGGGTTTGGGGCTGAAAATGTATGGTATATTATGAGAGGCATATGAGCTGTGACAAATGCTGTTTGTGTGACCTAAGCTGGGAATATCCATCCTTACACTATGCCCCATTGTGTAACTAAAAGTAGAAGAATTGCATCATTTTGTGAGGAATATTGGGATGATGGGCCTGGAGCTATAGTCCCATCCTCCCCTTTGTTAAAATGGCCCTGCATGGATGTGTTGTAAACTTGTATTTTAATAAGTATCAGGGCCGTAACTAGGTGTGTGCGGAGGGGGCACCACACATAGCGCTGCAGGGTAGGTGGCGCAGTTGGTGGCACTTGTCAATTATCTGTTTTAATTACTTTCACTTTGAGCTTCCCCACTTTTTGAAGCCCAGCATCTCCAGACCGCCCCTGTCTCCGACCCTGACCCCCTTCTGTCACTAATACCTTTACAACATTCGTGAACTCATCTTGAGATTTCTTTGTTATTCAGTCACACTGTCCTTTATTACATTTGAAGATGCTGACATACCCCGGATTTGAGCCCATTGTTTGAGGCATTGCAGTCAGACACTCTATTCATTGAGCTATCTGAATTACAAAGACAGCTAGAGAATTCTATTTGAAGCTTACCTTGTACTTTGTGAAAAAATGATCAGCATTGCTGCTGAGCAGATCTATTTATTGTGTGACTGCAAGAGATTGGATGTGTAGCTTCAAATAGTGTTCATAGTATTTATGCAGGATCAGATACCTCAATGAGTAAGGTGTTTGGTTACAGATCAACAGGTTATAGGTCTGAATCCCGGGTATGGCAGTATATTGTAACTGAATATTAATGACAGGGCCATAACTAGGTGTGTGTAGAAGGTGCATTGCCCACAGCGCACTTGCCCTGTGGGCGAACCTTCTACATACACCCTGAGTGGCCGCATATCCCTCCCACTGACGGCCTCACTCCCGCTCCCCTGTGCCTGGCACCCGCAGCAGCCCCAAGTCAGCTGGACAGGATATCCCCCCTGTGCTGCTGCGCTCCCGCGGCCCGCCCCCTCTCTGCCTGTGAAGTGTACAGACTCTGCAGAGGAGTCAGTTCTGTACAGGAGCCGGCAACAGTGCAGGAAGAACGTAAACCTCACGTTAGTGCCTACACAGACACTACACTCTACACTACACTATACTACACTACAATCTACTACACTACACTCTAAGGGCAGGGGGGTGATGTAAGGGGAATCTGCCTGCCGTAATGTGTAAAATGGGGACTCTGCCTGCTGTAGTGCATAAAAGGGGGACTCTGCCGGCCATAATGTGTAAAAGCGGGACCTATCCTGCCGTAATTTGTCAAAGGGGGAATCTGCCTGCCGTAATGTGTAAAAGGGGGACTCTGCCTCCCACAATGTGTAAAAGGGGGACCTATCCTGCCGTAATGTTAAAAGGGGATTCTGCCTGCCGGAATGTGTAACAGTGGGTCTCTGCCTTCCATAATATGTGTAAGTGGCGCTACTGTGTGACATATTATGAATTGGTATTATTTTGTGCCACACTTCTTCCCCATGAAGCCACACCCCTATATTTTTGGCACACACCTAGAGTGCGCACAGGCGCTATTTTAAATATGATGTGGGAGGAAGGGCGCCAATGCGGTTTCTTGCACACAGCGCTAAAATGTCTAGTTACGGCACTGATAAGTATGCACTAAAAGTCATTTCAGAAACATATTCAACATTAAAGACCTAGGGTATGAATAATGATAACGATTATTCCCACTTACCTCCTTAGTACCCTATTTACTAAGCCTTGGATGGAGATAAAATGAACGGAGATAAAATACCAACCAACCAGTTCCTAACTGCCATGTCACAGGCTGGGTTTGAAAAATGGCAGTTAGGAGCTGGTTGGCTGGTACTTTATCGCTGTCCACTTTATCTCCACTTAAGGCTTAGTAAATAGATATTGCTATATAGTAAATTGGTTATGTGGGCACTGCAGAGGTACAGATGGCCACCAATGACTTGAAATCATCAATGGTCTATGACCGATGTTGAATACAACCCGATCATTGTTTTTTTCTACAATGTGTCGGGACACGGAGCATAGCTCCAACACCCACGGAGCCCCATCTCCAGTCGCTGATTGGCCCGCAGCCTATTCCATAGTAATGCAGGGATGACCATCAAGAGGTGATAACCATCAATGGTTCCGCAACAGATGATTTTATACCATCGAGATTATCAGGAGGCATTTCATATGCCAGCTGTCGGGATCCCGGCACTCACCATACCGGTGCCAGGATCCCGACAGCCGGTATACCAACAACTATTTTCCCTCTTGGGGTGTCCATGACTCCCCTGGAGGGAGACTAAATAGCGTGGCGCACGTAGCATGCCACCGTGCCCGCAGCAAGGACGAGCACAAACAGCCTGCAAGGGGCTGTTTTGCACTCGCCTCGCTGCCTGCATGCTGGCGGTCTGGATCCTGGCACTGGTATGCTGGGCGCCGAGATCCCAAGCGCCGGCAAAATTTAGTAGACCCAGATTATCAATCAATTGTACAATCAATGGATAACCCACCGATGGCCATCCCTATGCAGAGGTAAGTTGTGTTTAACTAAGCCTTAGGCTGGGATGGGAGGCAATCACGAGACCACTTGTCAGAATCCTGGTGGTCACAATGCCGACGCCGGAATCCCGACAAGCAGTGGAATGCCGCTGGCGGAATCCTGGCGCCACAGGCTTTTCTCCTTTTGTGGGTGTCCGCTACACCCATAGAGGGAGAATATAATCTGTGGTGAGTGCAGTGAGCCACCCGCAGCGTGGCAATTGCATCGAGTCTGTATGGGGCTTTCTAGCGCTTGCCCCGCGGCTGGCATACTGGCGGCCGGGATCCCGCTGTCAGTAACTTGTTTTCCTCTGGGTTATATCATTGGTGAAATGAGTCAAATTGCATGTGTGTTTTTACTGAACCTTATAAAAAGATGCATGATTTAAACCGGATGGTAAAATGTAGCCCAAAAATACCAGCAGAAGTACAGTACATCTGGACAAGCATCTTAAGATGTGAGATAAAGCTGGATGGAAAGTGATGTGGGTAAATTGTCTTTGCACGCTATACTGTACTTACACAGGAATGTAGACTCTACAAGAGAAAAAGGAAACAACTCCATTAAGATAAGTTGAACTGAAGTAGTACAGTAAGTTACTATACAAGAATATAGGAATAATTTGTGCGCAATAGAGCAGCTGGTATTGTCTCAAAGAATCCTAGAGGTCTCCTTCACCCCTCACCAGTAAAGTGCACAATAAGGAAAGTACTGGAAACTGAAACTTAACTAGCGCTCTTTAATTTCTGCTGATGCTCGTTTTCCCACAAAGGCTCCGTCACTCACAAATGAGTATCATAAAAATGGGAAAAAAAGGTGCATATAGTGAAATACCATTTTTAATAGTAAAACATATATAACACACATCCAAATAAAAACAGTAGATAATCAGAAATTGCACAAGTCCCTTCAAGCAATAGGTAGACAGGCTAATTACCAGATAATTCAGAACTGTGGTTAAACAGTTCTAAAAGCGCATGGAAGATGGTATAAGGGATTTCCAGATAGTCCCACCATGCAGGCATAAGCTCTTACTAGATACTGGTTCTTACATCCGTCCCCAGGCTTGTCAGGAAACAAACAACGCGTTTCAACCCCGGGCTGGGGTCTTTGTCAAGGTTTTAAAATACAGTAAGTTGTCTGCATAGGCTGTGTGACAAGAAACACTTTTTTATATGGTGCAAATTGATTTCCATCCAACTCCTACATCAAGCGCTATTTGCTTGAGGACTGGTTTCCAAACCAGCAGTTTTCTATGAACCACATGTGGCTTACAGTTCCTAAAACTGACTCTTAAATGTATATACATTATAGCAGACTGAAGGTAGTATGGAAAGCATACACTTTTCTATATCCCAACAATAGAATCCTGTCTTCTAGTGGGCCGTGACTGCATACAGGTCGTTGTTGCCAAAGTTAAACTATTGATCACAATGTAACTTTTTATTGTTGATCCTGGTTTATTAGTGGATTAGTTTTATGGAATGTAAATATACAAGTATATAATTTATATGTAACCCTCCTTTGGCTACTATAGTATGGTTACAATGTCGCTGAATGTGCCTCCACCCAAGTTACAGTCCTATACTTTATTGGCTCGCTTGGGACAAGCCATTACCAACTAACCTTGACATATTTTCTTAGGGTCAACAATGTTAACAATACTTGCATAATATCACTTATCAACCGTAATTTACCTTTCTCTCTCTCCAGGATGCCGAAATCCGGGTTTAGACAAGACCACCGCCACAGGTAAGTTATATTTCTCTTTTATATATATATATATGTTAGAATTATAATTCTTATCAGTTTTACACAAGTATAATTTCATATATCTACCTTTTCGATCCGAACCTCCCTTCCCGGTCAGTATCTATACAATTTCCCTTGCATGCAATACAAAAAAAAACCTCTCGTCTGAGAAAATGATTTCTTATAACAACCTTATAGAGTAACCCGGGTTCTCATATAGTTCATAGTCCTCATAAAGTTTATTTCTGCACAGTTGGGGCCCTTGGTGACGTGATGACTAATAGTTATTTAGGAGACTGTACAGCAAGGTTGGCAGCCTCCCGATGTCACTATTAAGACTACTGCAGTAGTTATGAATATACTCTATCTCTAGTTTCACTTCTTTAAACTAAAAGCTGTATCCTGCATCTTTGTAATAACTCTCCTTCTGGTCTGAAAGGATTTTAAAAGATATAAGTCTTCACTTTATAGTCCCTCTCTGCGCTGCTTCTGGATATATGTGTTTATATGTGCTTACTTTATACAAATGAATAACTTTAGTCACTTGAAATAAGGCTTGCCGGCACTACTTTACTTGCTGAGTAGTATCACTGTGGGTTGATCTGTGCATGAAGGAATATATTACTCCCTTAGATTCACTCAAATCTATTTATCATACATAGTCTAGTGGAAGTGGGTAGAGTGCCTGAAATTAATACATTAGTGTGTGTGAATTTTGGCTTTATCACACCTCCTCTGACGTCGTCCCTATAGGCTGTAATGACAAGCTTCAAAGTTTCCACTCCCCAACTCCTCCTTACTGTAGTGTTAACTGGCCAGGCTGCTGTGTCCCTGCCTCTCCACCTCGCCTCCTCAGAACAGAAAACGGACTCCCAGGCACATACGCTGTCTACACTGTCTCACTTGCCTCCTCAGTGCTGCCAGCAGCGGGATCCCAGTGGAGTCCAGCACCGTTAGAATGATAGGTGAGGCACCACTCTGACCCCTCTTCCCTGCCTCATAGCCTCGGGTCTCTGGCCACCTCTATACAGCCGTTGCGCCTCCGTCCTCTTTACCGAGCGGTATGCGACTCCGCTGCTAGCCGCACTTCTCTCTCCGGCAGCTTTGGGGCTTTAGGCTGCGGCTCTGCTCGCCAGTCTCAGGCTATCTTCTCCGCTACTAGCTGTACCTTCCACCACTATCCGGCGGGCTTCAGGGCTTTTGGCTGCTGCTCTGCTGACTTTAGACTGCCGCTCCGCTCGCCGGTGCTTGCTGGTCTCCTCCTGGAAAAACCCGCTGCCTCGGGGTCCACCGTTTCTTTTTAACTGCCGCGGAGCTGCTTCTTATATCCTCCTTCCTGTATCTCACGGTCCCCTGCTCTCCCCTCTCACCGCACGCGGCGGCTCTTTCCCATCACACAGGGACTCTGGCTCTCTCAAAGTTTTTGTGGCCCCCCTCTGGTGCCTCATTACCTTTATGCCACCATACAAAGCACATTATGTGCTGAATACAAATATTACATTTATATTATGTATATATTTTTAAATATCTATCTATGCATTTGATAAGCAGGGCTACACTCTCCCCCTGGTGATAAGCGCAAATTCATTTGAGCCGATCACCAAAAATAAATGTAATCTCTACATCTCTATCTAGTATCATTGACCCAATAACTTTCAAAATAGGGCCAGGTGAGTATAACATTAGGGTGCACAGTCCTGGGTACTGTCTATGGTGATCCCAAATGGTCATATGTAAGTATTAAAGGGGGTCGTCTCTGTCTCTGAGGTCTACCCACAGATTCCCCCTCCATACCTTCTTCATTATAGGGAAGATAAAGACCAGAATCCTCCTGCAGACTACTGTTCCCATTACTCAAAACACTACTTTCACTGCCCACAGGATCCGTATAGGTAGCTCCTTGATAGGACTCGAACTCTGACTGAAATCCCGGGGGCTCCGCAACATTCCTCATTCCATTAAATCCTCTAAGCTCTGTATCTTGATCTTTATAATAATATACCCAACTTTCATCTTCCTCTGCACATTTTTCTGCGCAGTCAGACACCAACTGCCTAGTTGTGTCATTAGCCGGTTCTTTCTCGGCTGGTCTGACCCCTCCTTCCTCTACAGGACTCTCCAAACGCACCTCTCTACCTATTGGGAGCAAATTCTGTCTATGATGCATTAATACAGCGCCCTGTCCAGTTTCTAATTGTATCCTATACACAAGTAAATTTGCGAATTTTACAATTATCACATATGGTTCTTCTCTCCAACAGGTAGCAAGCTTAAATTTCTTAGGTGTTCCAAGTCGCTTTAGTAGCACTCTATCTCCGGGAGATAACACTTGATCACGTACTTTCTGGTCATAATAAACTTTGTTCCTTACTTCCGATTTACTAGCGGCTTGCTCAGCTAGAGTATAAGCCTCTTCCAACTCCTTTCTCAATCTTTCGACATATTTTATATGCGAACTAAAAGGACATCCATCAGAAGAAGTTCCCATGCATACATCCATAGGGAGTTTAGCCTCTCTCCCGAACATCAGATAGTAAGGTGAAAATCCCGTTGACTCATTATGGGTGCAATTGTACGCATGTACTAAGCGGTTAATATGCCTCTTCCAGTGTTGCTTGTCCAATGGGCTTAGAGTTCCCAACATGTCCAACAAGGTCCGGTTAAACCTTTCAGGTTGTGGGTCACCCTGCGGGTGGTAGGGAGTGGTCCTGGACTTAGTAATTACACAACTCCGACATAGCTCTTTTATCAACCGGCTTTCAAAGTCCCTCCCTTGATCTGTATGTAACCTATTAGGTAAGCCGTAGTGGATAAAAATTTTATCCCACAGGGTGTTTGCAACAGTGGATGACTTCTGATTCGGGGTGACATACGCTTGTGCGTATCTTGTAAAGTGGTCAGTTATTATTAATATATTGCATTTTCTCCCTGGTTCTACTTCCAGCGTGAGATAATCCATACAAACTAGATCCATGGGCCCGTCACTTTTAAATGTCACTAAAGGGGCAGTTCTGGTGGGTAATGTCTTCCGTACAACGCAGCTCCCACATGTTTGACAATATTTTTGTACTTCTGTCCTCATATTGGGCCAATAAAATCTATCAACTATCAAATTCAGAGTCTTCTCAAACCCCAAATGACCATGTTCGTCGTGCAATGCATGCATCACAGAAGAGCGCTTTTTCCTTGGCAACACCAATTGGTATCGTTGTTGTCCGTTCCTCAGCTTTGTACAGCGATACAAGATTCCCTTTATAAAGATCAAATTTCTCTCTTACTTTTTCAATAGTGTAACTTCAACTCAGGTGCAATGGCTTGTTTTACATTTCCCTGAATCACATATTTTATCCCGGGGTCATGTTGTTGTTCTTGCCAAAGTTGGCTCTGTTTTACATTGGGAAGACCTTCCAATTCCACGTGGCTGATCCAACAGTAGGACAGAGGTAATGCGCCAATCTGTTTACTCCCAGTAATAACATCCACAAATATGTTATGACACATACTCTTAACTTCTCCAGCCGGCACTTCAATCCATGCATCTTCATCTTCACCTTCTCCTGTTCGTGGTTGACTTGGGATCCTGGAGAGTGAGTCGGCATCTATGTGATTAACACCCGGTCGATATTTTAAGGAGAAATTGTACAATGCTAGAGCGGCTAGCCAGCGATGTCCAGTTGCATCTAGCTTGGCTGTCGTTTGTACATACGTTAATGGATTGTTATCCGTATGTACTTCGAAAGTCGTCCCATACAGGTAGTCATGGAATTTATCAACTACACTCCATTTCAGAGCGAGAAATTCCAACTTATGAGTTGGATATCGTCTCTCGCTACTAGCGAGTCCTCGGCTGATAAATGATACTTGCTTCAACTCTTTTCGATGCATTTGGTATAAAACTCCACCGAGCCCGTCCAAGGAAGCA
This sequence comes from Pseudophryne corroboree, assembly GCF_028390025.1. Lineage (NCBI taxonomy): Eukaryota > Metazoa > Chordata > Amphibia > Anura > Myobatrachidae > Pseudophryne > Pseudophryne corroboree. The sequence continues at coordinate 618,330,377 of NC_086444.1, read as the reverse complement.
TCAATGTGTAGAATGTAAGGCAATTCCGGATTGATGTAAGCTAACACGGGACCAGTAGTCAGTTTCTGCTTCAAAGCCACAAAGGCAGTCTCACACTCAGAAGTCCATAGCTCTCCAAAGGGTTCACTAGGTTTATATTTCAGCCCTTTATGCCTCTGTTCTGTATTTCTCTTCCTGTTAGTAGGCGGATATCCTTTCGTTAGGTCTGTCAAGGGTTTGGCAATATTAGAATAATTTGGGACAAATCGGCGGTAGTATCTGCAAAATCCCAAGAAAGATCTCAAATCCTTGAGTTTAACTGGACGAGGCCAATTTTTGACTGCCTCCACTTTATCGGGATCAGTAGCCACTCCTTCCCTACTAACTATATGACCAAGATACTTCACCGTAGACTGGCATAAATGACACTTTTCTAGAGACAATTTTAGCCCTGCTTCCATCAACCTCTTCAGGACTTTGAGGAGTCGATCATTGTGCTCTTGTAACGTGGCCCCAAAAACAATGATATCATCTAAGTACACGATGACCTCATGATAATTCATGTCCCCTACGGTTTTTTCCATTGCTCTTTGGAAAGTAGCAGGGGCTCCTTTTACTCCCTGTGGCATCTGCATGAACTCGAAAAATCCAAGAGGACATATAAAAGCAGTTTTTTCTCGATCCTCTGGTCTCATGGGTATCTGATAAAATCCACTTCTTAGGTCCAGCACTGAGAACCATGAGCTCCCTTGCAAACAATCCAGCACCTCTTCCACTTTTGGCACTGTGTACTGGTCTGACACAGTCCTCTGGTTTAACGTCCAATATTCTATACACATTCTTATAGTTCCATTTTTCTTTCGAGCAACCACTATAGGGGAGGCATAAGGGCTTCTAGATTCTATAATTACTTGGTTCTCGAGCAGACCCTTAAGGTGTTGCCTCAAATCCTCGTAGTCATCTGGAGCAATTCTTCGAGATCGTTCACGAAAAGGCGTCTCATCTGTCAATCTGATGCTATGCTCTACCCCCTTTGCTATTCCAAGGTCCTACTCTCTACTGGAGAAAGCCTGGCTCCTAGATTCCAACTCTGCGATGAGAATAGACTTTCCCTCTGAGGCGATATCGCTCCCTTGGAAACACGAATCAAATTTGCTTGTCAACTCAACCGAACTCCTCCCTTCTGTTCCTTCAGATGATATATAGTAAGTTGCAGCCGACTGTCCATCTTCTTCTTTGTGCCATTCAGTGAGGATATGATAAATCCTGGTGTTTGTCCCAATTATCACAGGGGGTTCATCTCTTCCTTCCGGAATCTCGGGACACACCAAAGCAAGGAGTGGCACTTGTAATCTTGCTCCGTCATGGGCATATTTATTAACCTCAAGGGTAACCTGTACATACCCTAAGTATGGGTATTTTTCCACACTTAAACCCCATATTACTAAACCGCTCAACGGTTGAATGGATACATTAGAGATGTTTTTATTGTACCAATTTTTTAATATAATAGAGACTTGAGAACCGCTGTCTACTAAAATTTTGCAGTGACACCCATTTATACTTGCTGTTAACAACGAAGCAGGTCCTATCAATCCTTCAGGTAATCTCCCATTCCACCAGGAATTCCCCATGGCACAATAACTGACTTCTAGGGGGCCTGTGCAGGGTCCACAGACCGCCCCCGACCGTTTCCCGGCCCTGGACTCTCTCTGTCTTGACTATCATTCGGGGTTCTGGGATTACTCCAGTTCGTATTCTTTGCTGCGTTACACTCAAAGGCCCGGTGTCCGGTTCTTCCACATCTAAAACATCCTCGTCCATAGTTAATATTCCCTCGACCTAAACCCCTTACTAGAGTGCTATCACTAGACCTTTGCGAGGAAGCAGCAGCACTGGAATTTTGTGCTGCGATAAACTGTTCAATTTTTTTATTCTGTTCATCCATCATCTTCAGTATTTTATCTTCAAAAGTGTTACTTTCTGCCACCGGTTGGACCACTTTAACCTTTTTCACGACTTTCTCCCTCATATCTATTAACACTTCATCCTGTTTTATCTCTTTCAGTAATTCATTAAAAGTGGGAGGGGGCTCTCTAGCTCCTGAACATCTCAATTTCTGGGCAACCGGATCCATAGTAGAAGCGCCCTGCAATAGTTGTTTCATCCTGCTTTTATCAACATCCTGTTACGCACACCAGTGCTAACAGGAGTATACCGGTGTATGAACAGAGAGGGAAGCGAAGCAAACGAACTCACAGACAGTATAACATAACATACACAGGAGGTAATGGAATAACTAATAAACACAAAGTGAACGGAGAAGCCCAAAGGCTCAGGAATTGGGTGTCTCCCTAGTGTCAGGAATGCTCAGATGGAATAGAGCGGACAATGAAGCGAGGTGTAGTGATTTAACATGTGGAGCACCTGAAATGATGTTGCTAAGAGCAACAGAAAAAAAACCCAAAGGGTTACCAACGGGTGTGGGAATAAACTCCTTGGTCAGAGATAGAAATATAGACACAAGGAGAGTATCCACAATCCTAACCCCCACTTGCTGGGCACAGGTTCAGCTTACTGCCACTAAACTGACACCTGGACGCCCTGCACAGTGAGGGAGGATTAAGCAAGCAGGTCTGAGAGTACAGCCGCAAACCTGCTGGGTTCACAGAATAGCAAAAGAACCCCAGCAGGTCAAACAACTGACTCCAGTCTTACTGCTAGGTCCGGATTGGCAGAATGAAGTACCGAATCCCAAGGCCTATTCGCAGTAAGCAACAAGTAAATACAAAGTCACACAGTACTAGCTAACTCTCTGGAACTGACTAACAAACAAAGATTCAGCAGCATTTGCCTAGCCTGAGAGGATGGTTTATATAGCAGGTGCTGTCCACGCCCCACTCAGACCTCACAGACTGTGAGCACAAAACCAGCGCCGGATTCCCTGCCGTGCACAGAGCCTGTAACCACTACACAGTAAAAACCCGGACCGGAGTATCAGCTGCGCTCAGGTTACTTCGCTAACACTTGCCTCCCGGTTGCCATGGCGACGTGGCAGCACAGAGCAGGAGATCCTAACAGTACCCCCCCTCTGACGAGGGGTCAAAGAACCCCTACCACCGGGTTTATCGGGGAACTGCGAGAAGAAAGAGCGTATCAGTCTGGGGGCATGAAGATCACAACTGCGCACCCACGACCGCTCCTCCGGGCCATACCCCTTCCAGTGCACCAAAAATGACAGCCGACCCCGAACCATCTTGGAGTCAAGAACCCTTTCAACCACAAACTCCCTCTGACCCCGTATCAGAAGAGGAGAAGGTCTTCCACTGGAAGAAGGATTACTAACCGCCAGTTTTAAAAGGGAACAATTAAATGTTTTATTGATACCCAATGAACGGGGCAGATCTAACTGAAATGCCACCGGATTGATAACCCTGGTGATCTTATAAGGGCCGATGAACCGGGGGCCTAACTTATGAGATGGCTGTCTCAACTTCAAATTCTTGGTGGACAACCAGACGAAGTCTCCTAATTTGAAGCAGCAGGGTCTTCTCCGCTTATCAAAAACCCTTTTGGTCACTAATGAAACAGACACAAGGGCTTTCTTCACTTTCCTCCAAATACCCCTAAGGACTGAAACAACAGAGGAACCACCAGGCGTGGAATCCAGGGGGTCAAAACCCAACCAGTGGAACGAAATGCGCCATCTTCGAAAACCTGTCAACGACAACCCAAATGGCTGTCATCCCCGAGGATTTGGGCAAGTCCACCACAAAATCCATGGAAATGTGGATCCATGGCTTAGACGGAATAGAGAGTGGATGTAATGGGCCGACAGGAACCCCTCTAGGAGTTTTATTTCGGGCACAAACGTCACATGCCCAAACCCACTGATCCACATCCCTAGCCACCGAGGGCCACCACACCACCCTAGACAGCAACTCCCGAGTTCTGGCAATACCCGGATGCCCTGCCGACCTCTTGGCATGGAATTCCAGGAACACTCGCTGTCTTAACCTAGGAGGCACAAACAAGAGACCTACCGGAAGGTCTGGAGGAGCCTGCTCCTGTGCTCTAAGGACTAATGACAAGAGGTCCTGAGTAATGCCCACTTTAATACATGATGGGGACACAATGGGCAATGGCTCCTCGGTGGTCTCTTGAACTGGAGCAAAACTCCGCGAGAGCGCATCAGCCTTGATGTTTTTTGACCCAGGGCGATATGTTAACAAAAAATTAAAGCGAGCAAAAAACAAAGCCCATCGTGCCTGCCTGGCATTGAGAGGCTTCGCTGACTCTAAATATGCCAGATTCTTATGGTCGGTGAGAATTGAGACCACAAACTTAGCCCCCTCAAGCCAGTGTCTCCACTCCCCGAGTGCATCCTTTATAGCCAACAATTCCCGGTTACCCACATCATAATTCATCTCGGCAGACGAAAATTTACGGGAAAAGTAAGCACAGGGATGAAGGCGATTATCAGACACCCCCATCTGAGAGAGCACTGCCCCAATACCTATCTCAGAGGCATCCACTTCTACCACAAAAGGACGCTCTGGATCTGGGTGTCGCAGCACCTTGGCCGAGACAAATGCCCTTTTGAGACGGGCAAAGGCCGCTTTGGCCTCACAAGACCAGTGAGCAACATCCGCCCCTTTCTTAGTGAGTGCCACCAAGGGGGGCACTATAGACGAAAATCCAGCGATAAACCGTCTATAAAAATTCGCAAAGCCCAGAAAACGCTGAAGCGCCTTCAAACTAGTGGGCTGCACCCAATCCAGGACTGCCTGTACCTTAGAACCCTCCATTTGGAAACCTTCTGAGGAGATAATATACCCTAGAAATGCGATTTGCTGGACTTCAAACTCGCACTTCTCCAGCTTCGCCCCAAGCTGGTGGTCTCTGAGTTTCTGGAGGACTAAGCGTACATGCTTCCGATGTTCCTCCAGGGAATGAGAGAAGATTAGGATGTCATCTAGATAAACAACTAAGAATCTATCCAAATATTCCCTGAGCACATCGTTCATGAATTCCTGGAAGACTGCCGGGGCATTAGAGAGCCCAAAAGGCATCACCAAATATTCATAATGCCCTGAGTGGGTATTAAAGGCAGTCTTCCATTCATCCCCCTCTCTTATTCGGATTAGATTGTAAGCACCGCGTAGGTCAATCTTAGAAAAAATGGTGGCAGTACGAAGCTGGTCAAACAAAACCGAAATGAGAGGCAGTGGGTACGAGTTTTTAATCATGATACGGTTCAATTCCCTGAAGTCGATGCAGGGTCGCAACGAACCGTCCTTTTTACCCACGAAGAAGAACCCCGACCCAACTGGGGACTGTGAGGGTCTGATAAATCCCTTAGCCAAGTTCTCCTGAATGTACTCTGCCATAGCCTGAGTCTCAGGACGTGACAGGGAGTACAACCTGCTCTTGGGAAGCTTAGCATCCGGCAACAAATCAATGGCACAGTCATAGGGGCGATGGGGAGGTAGTACCTCCGCAACTTTTTTGGAGAACACATCCGCAAAATCTGCATAACATCCTGGCAATCCTGGCAAACTTAGCTGCGAGAGCCTGACTGGAAGGCTCAAGCAACTCCTGAAACAATCACTACCCCAACTAAGAATCTCCCCAGAGACCCAGTCAAATTGAGGGTTATGGGCCCTTAACCAGGGTAACCCCAAAACCAATGGGGCAAAAGAACAGACAGTCACATAAAAAGACAATTTTTCAGAGTGTGTGGCTCCAATAAACAAAGGAATTTGGCTGGTGCAGGAGGTAATTTTACCCTGGGACAATGGTTCCCCGTTTAACCCACAGATCTCAATCTCTGATGCCAAAGGTACTGAGGGAACAGAGTGTTCCAGGGCGAATTGACGGTCCATGAAAACCCCATCGGCCCCACTGTCAACAAAGGCCTCAGTCTTGACAGTTTGACCGAGGATCTCCAAAGTCACCGGAATGAGAAAAGTCTTTTTGGGAAATTCTGACTTCTGGCCTGAAAGGATATTTCCCATCACCCTCAGGCCCTGAAGTTTTCCAGTTTTTCTGGGCATGATACTACAACATGACCTTTATTCCCACAGTACAAACACAAACCCTGCTGTCTCCTCCGCGTCTTCTCACGCGAGGAGAGGCGGGTAGCCCCAATCTGCATAGGCTCCTCGGAATATTCCTCAGAGTCTGAGGTTCCCTTGGGAAAAAAGGAAACTGCGGTCTCCCTTTCAAGCCTACGCTCTCTCAGCCGTCTATCCACCCGAATGGATAACTGCATGAGCTGATCTAAGCTATCAGGCGAGGGATATTGTACCAGTTGGTCCTTTATCTGGTCAGAAAGGTCCCTTCGGTACTGGTTTCTCAGGGCTGGGTCATTCCACTGGGTATCATGAGCCAACCTCCGAAACTCCGTACTATAAACCTCAGCTGGCCGTCGCCCTTGCTTAAGAACCGTAATCTGAGCCTCAGCTGAAGCCATCTTGTCAGGGTCATCATACAAAATGCCCAGTGCCGTAAAAAAAGCATCAACACTTTTAAGCAACGGACAGTCAGGCTGTAACCCATATGCCCAGACCTGTGGGTCTCCTTGTAGCAAGGAAATCACCATGCCCACCCGCTGAATCTCCGACCCAGAAGACTGGGGCCTAAGCCTGAAATATAGCTTACAGCTCTCCTTGAAACAAAAGAACTGCGAGCGATCTCCAGAAAAACGATCCGGGAGATTTACTTTCGGCTCCTTAACCCCTGAACTTGCCGCTGCTGCTACGGGAGCTCCGCTAGCGGCCTGCGGGGTGTTCATTTTAATGGACATCTCATTAAATTGTCGAGTCAGGACCTGCACCTGATCGACCACCTGTTGCAAAGTATTTTGAGGGGTATGCTCCATATTCCCACAAAATTTCAACAGGAGTAAGGCTGCTGAATATGTTACGCACACCAGTGCTAACAGGAGTATACCGGTGTATGAACAGAGAGGGAAGCGAAGCAAATGAACTCACAGACAGTGTAACATAACATACACAGGAGGTGATGGAATAACTAATAAACACAAAGTGAACGGAGAAGCCCAAAGGCTCAGGAATTGGGTGTCTCCCTAGTGTCAGGAATGCTCAGATGGAATAGAGCGGACAATGAAGCGAGGTGTAGTGATTTAACATGTGGAGCACCTGAAATGATGTTGCTAAGAGCAACAGAAAAAAAACCCAAAGGGTTACCAATGGGTGTGGGAATAAACTCCTTGGTCAGAGATAGAAATATAGACACAAGGAGAGTATCCACAATCCTAACCCCCACTTGCAGGGCACAGGTTCAGCTTACTGCCACTAAACTGACACCTGGACGCCCTGCACAGTGAGGGAGGATTAAGCAAGCAGGTCTGAGAGTACAGCCGCAAACTTGCTGGGTTCACAGAATAGCAAAAGAACCCCAGCAGGTTAAACAACTGACTCCAGTCTTACTGCTAGGTCCGGATTGGCAGAATGAAGTACCGAATCCCAAGGCCTATTCGCAGTAAGCAACAAGTAAATACAAAGTCACACAGTACTAGCTAACTCTCTGGAACTGACTAACAAACAAAGATTCAGCAGCATTTGCCTAGCCTGAGAGGATGGTTTATATAGCAGGTGCTGTCCACGCCCCACTCAGACCTCACAGACTGTGAGCACAAAACCAGCGCCGGATTCCCTGCCGTGCACAGAGCCTGTAACCACTACACAGTAAAAACGCGGACCGGAGTATCAGCTGCGCTCAGGTTACTTCGCTAACACTTGCCTCCCGGTTGCCATGGCGACGTGGCAGCACAGAGCAGGAGATCCTAACACATCCTCCTTGGTTATACCTCCTTTATTTACTATTTTATATAGCAATTTATCCAGCCTAATTAAAAATGTACTTAACCTCTCCCCTGGTTCTTGAAATGTATGATGTAGTCTAGAGGTAAGATCTCCTACATCTTCAAGCGTCCCATATGCATAGTCTAATGACTCGAAGTAGGTCTCTAAAGTGGCATTCAGATTACTACGCCTAGCTGCCTGTATGATTCCCATAGCGGGTCCTCTCAGGCTTTCCACCACTCTTTGCCTTTTAATGCGATCTGGGCACTGCCATTCTTCTGTTTGCTGCACCTTCCTTCCAAGCCTCATACGTCTCTTCTCACAATGGTACGGGGGTAATTCCAGAAAATATCCGCAACCGTCGGTAACTTCCCTCGTAATGCCACCTTTCTAGCTGGGTGACCACCCCATCCATGACTGCTTCAAACTGGTTGTCGCTCGTATTGGTATTACTATTATGAGTATCGCCTTCCTCACCACCACCCCCTTCGCCCCTATTAGGGTTGCCTGGAACAGGGACTGATATAGGTGCACTAGTCACTTCCTTATCCTGCGTATTGGGCCACATAATACTCCACCTCCTTCTTGTCTCTTCACTAGCTACTACTACTGAAGGTATTGTCTCGACATCCAATTCTCTGTCTGTCTCTATTAGTACTGCTGCTACCCTTCCTAGTCCTCCTATCCACTTGTCGACAATCCGGGGTCTAATTATACTATACAACCTCGCCAATTTCTCTATTATTTCCTCATCAGAGAACTCTGTAAAATTTCCTCCTACACTCAAACATTTTTTGGGATCTTTCCCTTTCCTACAACACCAAGCACTTATATCTTCCTCAGTAAATTTCTCCATGTTATTTCCCGAGTAGTGAGATCTCAGGATCTCAGCAGTGCCTCCAAATGTAACCCTCCTTTGGCTACTATAGTATGGTTACAATGTCGCTGAATGTGCCTCCACCCAAGTTACAGTACTATACTTTATTGGCTCGCTTGGGACAAGCCATTACCAACTAACCTTGACATATTTTCTTAGGGTCAACAATGTTAACAATACTTGCATAATATCACTTATCAACCGTAATTTACCTTTCTCTCTCTCCAGAATGCCGAAATCCGGGTTTAGACAAGACAATACCACCGCCACAGGTAAGTTATATTTCTCTTTTATATATACGTTAGAATTATAATTCTTATCAGTTTTACACAAGTATCATTTCATATATCTACCTTTTCGATCCGAACCTCCCTTCCCGGTCAGTATCTATACAATTTCCCTTGCATGCAATACAAAAAAAAACCTCTCGTCTGAGAAAATTATTTCTTATAACAACCTTATAGAGTAACCCGGGTTCTCATATAGTTCATAGTCCTCATAAAGTTTATTTCTGCACAGTTGGGGCCCTAGGTGACGTCATAACTAACAGTTATTTAGGAGACTGTACAGCAAGGTTGGCAGCCTCCCGATGTCACTATTAAGACTACTGCAGTAGTTATGAATATACTCTATCTCTAGTTTCACTTCTTTAAACTAAAAGCTGTATCCTGCATCTTTGTAATAACTCTCCTTCTGGTCTGAAAGGATTTTAAAAGATATAAGTCTTCACTTTATAGTCCCTCTCTGCGCTGCTTCTGGATATATGTGTTTATATGTGCTTATTTTATACAAATTAATCACTTTAGTCACTTGAAATAAGGCTTGCCGGCACTACTTTACTTGCTGAGTAGTATCACTGTGGGTTGATCTGTGCATGAAGGAATATATTACTCCCTTAGATTCACTCTAATCTATTTATCATATATAGTCTAGTGGAAGTGGGTAGAGTGCCTGAAATTAATACATTGGTGTGTGTGAATTATGGCTTTATCACACCTCCTTTGACGTCGTCCCTATAGGCTGTAATGACAAGCTTCAAAGTTTCCACTCCCCCGACTCCTCCTTACTGTAGTGTTAACTGGTCAGGCTGCTGTGTCCCTGCCTCTCCACCTCGCCTCCTCAGAACAGAAAACGGACTCCCAGGCACATACGCTGTCTACACTGTCTCACTTGCCTCCTCAGCGCTGCCAGCAGCGGGATCCCAGCAGAGTCCAGCACCGTTAGAATGATAGGTGAGGCACCGCTCCGACCCTTCTTCCCTGCCTCACAGCCTCGGGTCTCTGGCCACCTCTATACCGCCGTTGCACTTCCGTCCTCTTTACCGAGCGGTATGCGACTCCGCTGCTAGCCGCACCTCTCTCTCCGGCAGCTTTGGGGCTTTAGGCTGCGGCTCTGCTCGCCAGTCTCAGGCTATCTTCTCCGCTACTAGCTGTACCTCCCACCACTATCCGGCGGGTTTCAGGGCTTTTGGCTGCGGCTCTGCTGACTTTAGACTGCCGCTCCGCTCGCTGGTGCTCGCTGGTCTCCTTCTGAAAAAAAACGCTGCCTCGGGGTCCACCGTTTCTTTTTAACTGCCGCGGAGCTGCTTCTTATATCCTCCTTCCTGTATCTCGTGGTCCCCTGCTCTCCCCTCTCACTGTACGCGGCGGCTCTTTCCCATCACACAGGGACTCTGGCTCTCTCAAAGTTTCTGTGGTCCCCCTCCGGTGCCTCATTACCTTTATGCCACCATACAAAGCACATTATGTGCTGAATACAAATGAATACAAATATTACATTTATATTATATATATATTTTTAAATATCTATCTATACATTTGATAAGGAGGGCTACATATATACAGTTTAGATTGTTTATTGTGTTGCTAGGGGAGGTTAGGGTTAGGGACCAGGGAGGGAGGGTTAGGCACATAGAAGGCGAGGTTAGGGTTAGGGACCAGGGAGGTTAGGGTTAGGCACATAGAAGGGGAGGTTAGGGTTAGGGACCAGGGAAGGAGGGTTAGGCACATAGATGGGGAGGTTATGGTTAGGGACCAGGGAGGTTAGGGTTAGGCACATAGAAGGGGAGGTTAGGGTTAGGGACCAGGGAGGGAGGGTTAGGCACATAGACGGGGAGGTTAGGGACCAGGGAGGTTAGGGTTAGGCACATAGAAGGGGAGGTTAGGGTTAGCAACCAGGGAGGTTAGGGTTAGGCACACAGAAGGGGAGGTAAGGGTTAGGGACCAGGGAGGTTAGGGTTAGCCACATAGAAGGGGAGGTTAGGATTAGAGACCAGGGAGGGAGGGTTAGGCACATAGAAGGGGAGGTTAGGCTTAGGGACCAGGGAGGATAGGGTTAGGCACATAGAAGGGGAGGTTAGGATTAGGGACCAGGGAGGGAGGGTTAGGCACATAGAAGGGGAAGATACGGTTAGGGACCAGGGGGGTTAGGGTTAGGCACATAGAAGGGGAGGTTAGGGTTAGGGACAAGGGAGGGAGGGTTAGGCACATAGAAGGGGAGGTTAGGATTAGGGACCAGGGAGGGAGGGTTAGGCACATAGAAGGGGAGGTTAGGGTTAGGGACCAGGGAGGTTAGAGTTAGGCACATAGAAGGGGAGGTTAGGGTTAGGGACCAGGGAGGGAGGGTTAGGCATATAGACGGGACGTTAGGGTTAGGGACCAGGGAGGGAGGGTTAGGCATATAGACGGGACGTTAGGGTTAGGGACCAGGGAGGTTAGGGTTAGACACATAGAAGGGGAGGTTAGGGTTAGCAACCAGGGAGGTTAGGGTTAAGCACACAGAAGGGGAGGTTAGGGTTAGGGACCAGGGAGGTTAGGGTTAGGCACATAGAAGGGGAGGTTAGGGACCAGGGAGGTTAGGGTTAGGCACATAGAAGGGGAGGTTAGGATTAGGGACCAGGGAGGGAGGGTTAGGCACATAGAAGGGGAGGTTAGGGTTAGGGACCAGGGGGGGTAGGGTTAGGCACATAGAAGGGGAGGTTAGGGTTAGGGACCAGGGAGGGAGGGTTAGGCACATAGAATGGGAGGTTAGGATTAGGGACCAGGGAGGTTAGGGTTAGGCACATAGAAGGGGAGGTTAGGATTAGGGACCAGGGAGGGAGGGTTAGGCACATAGAAGGGGAGGTTAGGATTAGGGACCAGGGAGGGAGGGCTAGGGACATAGAAGGGGAGCTTAGGGTTAGGGACCAGGGGGGTTAGGGTTAGGCACATAGAAGGGGAGGTTAGGGTTAGAGATCAGGGAGGTTAGGGTTAGGCACATAGAAGGGGAGGTTAGGATTAGGGACCAGGGAGGTTAGGGTTAGGCACATAGAAGGGGAGGTTAGGGTTAGGGACCAGGGAGGGAGGGTTAGGCACATAGAAGGGGAGGTTAGGATTAGGGACCATGGAGGGAGGGTTAGGCACATAGAAGGGGAGGTTAGGGTTAGGGACCAGGGAGGGAGGGTTAGGCACATAGAAGGGGGGGTTAGGGTTAGGGACCAGTGAGGTTAGGGTTAGGTACATAGAAGGGGAGGTTAGGGTTAGGAACCAGGGAGGTTAGGGTTAGGCACATAGAAGGGGAGGTTAGGATTAGGGACCAGGGAGGGAGGGTTAGGCACATAGAAGGGGAGGTTAGGATTAGGGACCAGGGAGGGAGGGTTAGGCACATAGACGGGGAGGTTAGGGTTAGGGACCAGGGAGGGAGGGTTAGGCACATAGAAGGGGAGGTTAGGATTAGGGACCAGGGAGGTTAGGGTTAGGCACATAGAAGGGGAGGTTAGGGTTAGGGACCAGGGAGGGAGGGCTAGGCACACAGAAGGGGAGGTTAGGATTAGGGACCAGGGAGGGAGGGTTAGGCACATAGAAGGGGAAGTTACGGTTAGGGACCAGGGGGGTTAGGGTTAGGCACATAGAAGGGGAGGTTAGGGTTAGGGACAAGGGAGGGAGGGTTAGGCACATAGAAGGGGAGGTTAGGATTAGGGACCAGGGAGGGAGGGTTAGGCACATAGAAGGGGAGGTTAGGGTTAGGGACCAGGGAGGTTAGAGTTAGGCACATAGAAGGGGAGGTTAGGGTTAGGGACCAGGGAGGGAGGGTTAGGCATATAGACGGGACGTTAGGGTTAGGGACCAGGGAGGTTAGGGTTAGACACATAGAAGGGGAGGTTAGGGTTAGCAACCAGGGAGGTTAGGGTTAAGCACACAGAAGGGGAGGTTAGGGTTAGGGACCAGGGAGGTTAGGGTTAGGCACATAGAAGGGGAGGTTAGGATTAGGGACAAGAGAGGGAGGGTTAGGCACATAGAAGGGGAGGTTAGGGACCAGGGAGGTTAGGGTTAGGCACATAGAAGGGGAGGTTAGGATTAGGGACCAGGGAGGGAGGGTTAGGCACATAGAAGGGGAGGTTAGGGACCAGGGGGGTTAGGGTTAGGCACATAGAAGGGGAGGTTAGGGTTAGGGACCAGGGAGGGAGGGTTAGGCACATAGAATGGGAGGTTAGGATTAGGGACCTGGGAGGTTAGGGTTAGGCACATAGAAGGGGAGGTTAGGATTAGGGACCAGGGAGGGAGGGTTAGGCACATAGAAGGGGAGGTTAGGATTAGGGACCAGGGAGGGAGGGCTAGGCACATAGAAGGGGAGCTTAGGGTTAGGGACCAGGGGGGTTAGGGTTAGGCACATAGAAGGGGAGGTTAGGGTTAGGGACCAGGGAGGTTAGGGTTAGGCACATAGAAGGGGAGGTTAGGATTAGGGACCAGGGAGGTTAGGGTTAGGCACATAGAAGGGGAGGTTAGGGTTAGGGACCAGGGAGGGAGGGTTAGGCACATAGAAGGGGACGTTAGGATTAGGGACCATGGAGGGAGGGTTAGGCACATAGAAGGGGAGGTTAGGGTTAGGGAACAGGGAGGGAGGGTTAGGCACATAGAAGGGGAAGAAAAGTGGGTGGGCGCTAGTTTAATGGCTATAGGACACCTAAAATATAAGTGCTGTTGTACTGGTTGCGGCTTCCCAAGGTTGAGGTGCTGATCCTCAACCAAAAAAAGTTGCAGAACAAAGAATACTCGGTGAAGCGCTACCATTCAACAGCATAAATAAATTTATTATTAAAAAGCATATATAAAAACTGTCACAATTCAGTGAAATAAGCCCAATATCCTGTATTATAGTAAGCTCATATATTATGTATCAAACAATCGTAACACAAATGGTAACAATGTATACGTATATGATAAAAGCTCCCTGGGAGAAAGAAAACCACCTATATTCTGGTGGAGACTGCAGCATTTATAATTAGATGACCCTCATTGTGTTAAGCTCCATGCATGGACTATTTAGTCATGTAGATTTTCTTTAGAAGTCCATCCGTTTTTAAATGATGTAGGTGTAATGTGATTATAATCTAACCACCATTTAATAGAGAGCTTAAATGCTCGCAGTGAGTTACTTCCAACGGAAATTACGGTTTACTGGGTAGCTCTAATGGACATGCTTCCATATGTAGATGACTTTAAGCTGTAATTGCTATTTGAAAAAGTCCCGTATGTACGGCTTACCCAGACCTTTCCGTGATGAGAAGATTGATTGCTATCTCCTATATATCGGTGGGCGCCGGCTGCCCACACTGAGGTCCTGCTGTGCGTCGATGTCCGGACGCTGATAGGGAACCAGATGGAGATCAACCTTCAAGTGCTGGTGTCGGAGCGTAGATGTATAGCTGTATTGCATAAGCTCGTAGCTCCGTCTGCGGGAGCCGCCGAACACCCTTGTGCACTGATGTAGAAGCGCGGCTTGATGTCCCCAGGCCGTGCGCTTATGTTCTATTAGCGGGAGCCGTTGAACACACTCCTTGTGTGTGGATGCTTTGATAAGCTCAGGATATCGGGTCGACGTCGGGCGGATGCTTGGAAGGGGAGGTTAGGATTAGGGACCTGGGAGGTTAGGGTTAGGCACATAGAAGGGGAGGTTAGGATTAGGGACCAGGGAGGGAGGGTTAGGCACATAGAAGGGGAGGTTAGGATTAGGGACCAGGGAGGGAGGGCTAGGCACATAGAAGGGGAGCTTAGGGTTAGGGACCAGGGGGGTTAGGGTTAGGCACATAGAAGGGGAGGTTAGGGTTAGAGATCAGGGAGGTTAGGGTTAGGCACATAGAAGGGGAGGTTAGGATTAGGGACCAGGGAGGTTAGGGTTAGGCACATAGAAGGGGAGGTTAGGGTTAGGGACCAGGGAGGGAGGGTTAGGCACATAGAAGGGGAGGTTAGGATTAGGGACCATGGAGGGAGGGTTAGGCACATAGAAGGGGAGGTTAGGGTTAGGGACCAGGGAGGGAGGGTTAGGCACATAGAAGGGGGGGTTAGGGTTAGGGACCAGTGAGGTTAGGGTTAGGTACATAGAAGGGGAGGTTAGGGTTAGGAACCAGGGAGGTTAGGGTTAGGCACATAGAAGGGGAGGTTAGGATTAGGGACCAGGGAGGGAGGGTTAGGCACATAGAAGGGGACGTTAGGATTAGGGACCATGGAGGGAGGGTTAGGCACATAGAAGGGGAGGTTAGGGTTAGGGACCAGGGAGGGAGGGTTAGGCACATAGAAGGGGGGGTTAGGGTTAGGGACCAATGAGGTTAGGGTTAGGTACATAGAAGGGGAGGTTAGGGTTAGGAACCAGGGAGGTTAGGGTTAGCCACATAGAAGGGGAGGTTAGGATTAGGGACCAGGGAGGGAGGGTTAGGCACATAGAAGGGGAGGTTAGGATTAGGGACCAGGGAGGGAGGGTTAGGCACATAGACGGGGAGGTTAGGGACCAGGGAGGGAGGGTTAGGCACATAGAAGGGGAGGTTAGGATTAGGGACCAGGGAGGTTAGGGTTAGGCACATAGAAGGGGAGGTTAGGGTTAGGGACCAGGGAGGGAGGGTTAGGCACATGGATGGGGAGGTTAGGGTTAGGGACCAGGGAGGGAGGGTTAGGCATATAGACGGGGAGGTTAGGGTTAGGAACCAGGGAGGTTAGGGTTAGGCACATAGAAGGGGAGGTTAGGGTTTGGGACCAGGTAGGGAGGGTTAGGAATATAGACGGGAAGGTTAGGGTTTGGAACCAGGGAGGGAGGGTTAGGCACACAGAAGGGGAGATTAGGGTTAGGGACCAGGGAGGGAGGGTTAGGCACATAGACGGGGAGGTTAGGGTTAGCAACCAGGGAGGTTAGGGTTAGGCACACAGAAGGGGAGGTTAGGGTTAGGGACCAGGGAGGTTAGGGTTAGCCACATAGAAGGGGAGGTTAGGATTAGGGACCAGGGAGGGAGGGTTAGGCACATAGAAGGGGAGGTTAGGCTTAGGGACCAGGGAGGATAGGGTTAGGCACATAGAAGGGGAGGTTAGGATTAGGGACCAGGGAGGGAGGGTTAGGCACATAGAAGGGGAAGTTAGGGTTAGGGACCAGGGGGGTTAGGGTTAGGCACATAGAAGGGGAGGTTAGGGTTAGGGACAAGGGAGGGAGGGTTAGGCACATAGAAGGGGAGGTTAGGATTAGGGACCAGGGAGGGAAGGTTAGGCACATAGAAGGGGAGGTTAGGGTTAGGGACCAGGGAGGTTAGAGTTAGGCACATAGAAGGGGAGGTTAGGGTTAGGGACCAGGGAGGGAGGGTTAGGCATTTAGACGGGACGTTAGGGTTAGTGACCAGGGAGGTTAGGGTTAGACACATAGAAGGGGAGGTTAGGGTTAGCAACCAGGGAGGTTAGGGTTAAGCACACAGAAGGGGAGGTTAGGGTTAGGGACCAGGGAGGTTAGGGTTAGGCACATAGAAGGGGAGGTTAGGATTAGGGACCAGGGAGGGAGGGTTAGGCACATAGAAGGGGAGGTTAGGGACCAGGGAGGTTAGGGTTAGGCACATAGAAGGGGAGGTTAGGATTAGGGACCAGGGAGGGAGGGTTAGGCACATAGAAGGGGAGGTTAGGGTTAGGGACCAGGGGGGTTAGGGTTAGGCACATAGAAGGGGAGGTTAGGGTTAGGGACCAGGGAGGGAGGGTTAGGCACATAGAAGGGGAGGTTAGGATTAGGGACCAGGGAGGGAGGGTTAGGCACATAGAAGGGGAGGTTAGGATTAGGGACCAGGGAGGGAGGGTTAGGCACATAGAAGGGGAGGTTAGGGTTAGGGACCAGGGGGGTTAGGGTTAGGCACATAGAAGGGGAGGTTAGGATTAGGGACCTGGGAGGTTAGGGTTAGGCACATAGAAGGGGAGGTTAGGATTAGGGACCAGGGAGGGAGGGTTAGGCACATAGAAGGGGAGGTTAGGATTAGGGACCAGGGAGGGAGGGCTAGGCACATAGAAGGGGAGCTTAGGGTTAGGGACCAGGGGGGTTAGGGTTAGGCACATAGAAGGGGAGGTTAGGGTTAGGGACCAGGGAGGTTAGGGTTAGGCACATAGAAGGGGAGGTTGGGATTAGGGACCAGGGAGGTTAGGGTTAGGCACATAGAAGGGGAGGTTAGGGTTAGGGACCAGGGAGGTTAGGGTTAGGCACATAGAAGGGGAGGTTAGGGTTAGGGACCAGGGAGGGAGGGTTAGGCACATAGATGGGGAGGTTAGGATTAGGGACCAGGGAGGTTAGGGTTAGGCACATAGAAGGGGAGGTTAGGGTTAGTCATCAAGTGGGGAGGATTAGGTTTAGGCAGCAGTAAAGTGAGGGTTAGGCACTCACGGTGGAGGGTTAGGGAAGGGAAAGGGTGAGGGTTAGGGGGCTTACTGGGGGACTGTCGGGATTCTGATGGACAGGATGCCAGTGTCGGTATACTGACCACCGGTCATTCATACTGATCCCACATATACATGTCCTCTTCAGTGCGGTGCATACTGTAGGTGTCACTTTCATAATCTTCCTGAAATGCTTTTTCAAAAGTAGGCAAAATGAGGTAGATCTAGCTTTTAAGTCACACTCACAAATATGTCTAAAGTAAATGTACATTGTGGCTCATTAATATGAAAACAACACTTACAGTTATGAAACACAGTATAAAAAAATTCGGAGGTCATACTGGGAAAATATAAAAAGGCTGATCAAAGATTACTTGTTTTAAAAAGGCTAGTGAGGGTGGGAAGTACTGTCATCCATCAAGAGCCTGTAGTATTCCCCACTGATACCATCAGGGCCTAGAAATTTGTTAAGTGTGTGTGATTTGATGCCGGCCATGTGAACCTCCTCTTCCCCAATATCATAGAGAGGAGCATGCAAGATAGCTTGGAGTTTTCAGGGGTTGCTGTATATAAGGAATAAAAGTAGGAGGGGAACTGTGAGGCTACATCAGATAAATCTGTGAGACCCATCTCTCATATAGTGCCCATGGGATCCGGTCTGAAGATCGACAGTGTCTAGGTCGACAATGTTTAGGTTGACCACTATAGGTCGACAGTCACCAGGTCGACATGGATGGAAGGTCGACAGGGTTTCTAGGTCGACATGTGCTAGGTCGACAGGTCTAAAGGTCGACATGAGTTTTTCATTTTTTTTTTTCATACTTAACGATCCACGTGGACTACGATTGGAACGGTAAAGTGTGCCGAGCCATGCGAGGGGACGCGGTGCACTAATTTGGGATCCCGGTCACTTTACGAAGAAAACGACACACACAAAAAATCCTCATGTCGACCTTTAGACCTGTCGACCTAGCACATGTCGACCTAGAAACCCTGTCGACCTTCCATCCATGTCGACCTAGTGACTGTCGACCTATAGTGGTCGACCTAAACATTGTCGACCTAGATACTGTCGATAAAACGAACCACACCCAGTGCCCATACACTTGTGAGATTATCGGTACTATCCTTCGATTTCGACCACATCTGTGAGAGAAATCGGGGGATTGTATGCATATTTAAGGTACCTTTCGACACGATGCGCCGGCACGCCGGTCGAATATCGCGTCTCAAGATATTATGTGCTGCACTTAATATTTATCCGGTGGAGCTCTACTGAGTTTCACTGAAAAGACTTTATGTTAGTTTTTTTATTTTCAGGGAGACTGCTGGCAACAGTCTCCCTGCTTCGTGTGACCTAGGGGGAAGAAGTAGGAACCAACTTCCTAAATAGTTTCATGGCTCTGCTTCTTGCTGACAGGACACCATTAGCTCTTGAAGGGTACTGAACACTAGCTGCGGCTATGCACTCACTCCCACAGCACGCCGTCACCCCCCTAACAGAGCCAGAAGTCAGAAAACGCGTGAGTATTATTACCGGAGATCTACAAGAGGGACCTCCGGTCATCGTGACGGCTCAAGGTACCGCGCAGCGAGCGTGAGCGCTGCGCGGACATGCTACCCATACACTGCGCACAGCAGATTGCAGGGTGCGGGGGGGGGGGCGCCCTGGGCAGCATGGAAACCTACTCTTACACTGGCAAAAGTAGCATATTATGCCATGGCACAATCTTACACCCCCGCCAGTATAAATATTACCTCATGTTTGCTGAGGAAAAATGCGCCATTGCAAGGGGCGGGGCTTCTTCCTCAGTCAGCCAGCACACTGCTCAGCACCATTTTCTTCCAGCAAAAAGCAAGGGAAGAAACGCTGATCCTCCTCTCAACTTATGATTTTAGTATCAGAGTGCAAAAAGGGGGGGGGGGGGGAGTGTATATTGTGGTATTGTAACCTATTATTGACAATATATATAGAGCAGAAAGTCTCTGTGTACAAAGTACATGACACAGGGATTTTTTATTTAAGCGCTGAGTTGTGGACTGGCAATGGTTTTTCTGTGTCCCTCTGACAGATTTTACTGTGGGTCTGTCCCCTATAAGCCCCAGAGTGTCTGTGGTGTGATTGTGCACATGTGTGACATGTCTGAGGCAGGGATCTCTTCCTCTATGGGAGCCATGTTAGGGACACAGAGTTGTAATGTGACACCAAGAGCCTGACTGGGTGATTTACGTGATAGTGTGAATCATATCAGTAAGAGATTGGATAAGTCTGAGTCTCATGCAGAAAACTGAAAATAATCTGTTGAAGATGTGACATAGTAACATAGTAACATAGTATCTAAGGTTGAAAAAAGACAATTGTCCATCGAGTTCAATATATTTGTGGTCTCCTATGCATGATTATTTTGTATAAAATTTTGACTGAAGTTGATGACTCCTGTTACGTTTTACCCCTTTTTTTTATAATAACCATAGTGCGTGACTATGCCCCGTAACCCTGGATATCCTTATTCATTAGGAATTTATCTAACCCATTCTTAAAGGTGTTGACTGAGTCGGCCACTACAACTCCCTCAGGCAGGGAATTCCAAACACGTATAGTCCTTACCGTAAAAAAGCCTTTACGCCGTATTGTGCGGAATCTCCTCTCCTCTAACCTGAGCGAGTGTCCACGAGTTCTCTGTGTTGATCTAACCAAAAACAGGTCCTGCGCAAGATCTGTATATTGTCCCCTTATATATTTGTAAATGTTGATCATGTCCCCTCTTAATCTTCTCTTTTCCAGTGTAAACATTGCAAGCCTTTCCTCGTATTCCAGCGTCTCCATACCCTTAATTAGTTTGGTCGCCCGCCTCTGAACCTTTTCTAGCTCCAGGATATCCTTTTTGTAGTAAGGTGCCCAGAATTGTACACAGTATTCAAGGTGTGGCCTCACAAGTGATTTTTATAACGGGAGTATAATACTCTCGTCCCTAGCATCAATTCCCCATTTTATGCATGCTAATATCTTATTAGCCTTCTTTGCTGCAGTCCTACTTTGGGTACTACTGCTTAGTTTGCTATTTATGAGGACACCTAAGTCCTTTTCCAGTACAGAATCCCTGTTATGATTCCAGCACTCTGGTCAGAGGAAATCTTATGGCAAGGACCGGAGCACTGGAACGGAATGCTGGGGAAGGGAGCAGGACAGGAAAATAGCCCCTGGCTCCCTAACTCTGTTGTCTCACCCGTGTTGTCAGAAATCCCCTGCGAGACTATGGTTTCTTGAGCCCTTGGCAGCCGCGTTTGAAGGGCGGATTATGTCTGCCCAACTTCGATGCCCCCCGGTCTTAATGAGAGACAAAGGGAAACCCGAGACAGGGTGATAACAAGAGGCCCTCTAACTAAACAACCAGGCCAGGGGCTAAGCAAACTCAAAACTATAATATGTGCGGAGAAACCACCAGGGAAAAGGACAACCAAAATATCCACTTGTCCAATTCTCCTACCCGGCACCGCCGAGTACCAGAGAGGACTTGTGGAAGCGGAACCCTCCGCAAATGCTCCAAAAACAAAATATAAAAGGTAAAGCGGCTGAGCCGCAAGACACGGCAGAGCCGCAACTCACGAACACCACTGGATATAAAACGGTGATCAGTCAGGACTCCAGGGAACCAAACGACCTCTTGGGATGAGATGACAACTCCCGAATACCGGACTTCTGAGGACTGGAATGACCGGATACAGCAGGACTGGAAACAGACTCTCAGCAAACAAAGGCAGCATGCAGGAAGCTATTACCGGCGTCTGTGAGAAGCCCTGGGAGTGTATTTAACAAGGAGTCCTCCAATCAGCTGCTAAAGGCTGATTAGAATAAATGCCGTGCAGCTGCCTTGCTGCACGGCCAGAGAGCAGGTGAATATCTTAATTTCCTAAAGCCTGGCAACGGGGAACGCGGTCCGCCAGTGGCGTCCCCGTTGCTAGGGTCCGTGCGGCTCAGCGCGCCCGGCGTCTAGCGTTGCTAGGGAGCCGGCGGCTGTACGCGCACGGCGTCTCTAGTTGCTAGGCGCCGGGCCGCGCAGACAAGCGGACCCCGGCGCCTAACAGTACCCCCCCCTTGAGGAGGGGTCAAGGAACCCCTAAAGCCAGGTTTCTGAGGAAATTCCCGAAAAAATGCCCTCTTGAGCCTCGGGGCATGAAGATCCTTATCCAGGACCCAAGACCTTTCCTCCGGACCATAGCCTTTCCAGTGAACTAGAAAATACAGCCGACCCCGGGACAATTTGGAATCGAGAACCTTCTCTACCAAGAACTCCTGTTGTCCCTGTACATCCACTGGAGATCTACCCTGAGAGATCTTCCGAGGAAATCTACTGGAAGAAACGTATTGTTTCAACAGGGAACAATGAAACGTATTTCCAATCCTGAGAGATCTTGGTAAACGTAACCGAAAGGCAACTGGGTTGACTCTTTTAATAATAAGAAATGGCCCAATAAATTTGGGTCCCAGTCTAGCCGAGGATTGTCGAAGCCTGATGTTGCGAGTCGACAACCACACCCTATCTCCCACCTTAAAAGTGCAAGGACGTCGGAGCCTGTCAGAAAATTTCTTCTCTCGAAAGGCCGCTTTTCTGAGAGCAAGGTGCACCTTTTTCCAAATGGCTCTGAGATGGGAGGTTAAGGTTAGCAAGGAGACTGAGGAATGATGAAAAAAAGAATTAGCTCTGGGGTGAAAACCAAAAACTGAAAAGAATGGAGACTCTTTAGTGGAGGAATGACAAGAATTATTGTAAGCAAATTCAGCCAACGGAAGAAACTCGGACCAATCATTCTGGAGTTTGGCTGAATACAAGCGCAAATATTGTTTCAATGATTGGTTAACTCGTTCGGTTTGCCCGTTGGATTGTGGGTGGTAACCGGATGTTAACGACAATTTCATCTTCAATGAGGCACAAAAACATTTCCAGAATTGTGCGATGAATTGTGGACCCCGATCAGAAACAATATCAGTAGGCAACCCATGAAGCCTGAATACATGGCGGAGAAACAAAACTGCCAACCCTTGGGCAGAAGGCAATCGGGGAAGAGCAATAAAATGAGCCATTTTACTAAAACGGTCCACTACCACCCATATGACTCGGAATCCGGCTGAAAGGGGAAGGTCAACCACAAAATCCATGGAAATATGAGACCACGGCCTGAGAGGAACATTTAAGGGCATAAGTTGCCCGATGGGCAAGGAACGGGGAACCTTATGCTGTGCACAAACCTGACATGAATAAACAAATTCCTTAACGTCTTTAGAAAGACCAGGCCACCATACTGAGCGAGAGACTAACTCCAATGTCTTAGAGACTCCTGGATGCCCTGAAACTTTGTTATCATGGAATTCCGTTAAAACAGTAGCTCTCAAAAACTCAGGGACGTAAAGACGACCAGCAGGAGTAATTCTAGGAGCTTGGTGTTGAAGCTGTTTTAACTGGGTAAATAAATCTTGTGTGAGGCCCGCCCAGATGACCGAAGATGGAAGTATGGGGGTAACAGGATTGTTATTGTGAACCGGAAGAAAGCTACGTGACAGGGCATCAGCCTTAGTATTCTTGGAACCAGGCCTGAAAGTGATTATAAATTTGAAACGCGTAAAAAATAATGCCCAACGTGCCTGCCGGGCATTAAGCCGCTTAGCCGATTCAATGTATTGCAGGTTCTTATGGTCAGTCAATACCGAAATAGTATGTTTTGCTCCCTCCAGCCAATGCCTCCACTCCTCGAAAGCCCACTTTACCGCCAGTAACTCCCGATTACCAACGTCATAGTTGGATTCAGCGGAGGAGAATTTCCTGGACATAAAGGCACAAGGATGTAACTCCAGAGACTCCGGATCCTTTTGAGAAAGGATAGCCCCCACTCCAACCTCCGAGGCATCAACCTCCACCACAAAGGGCAATTCCGGATTAGGATGTCTGAGAACTGGAGCCGAGACAAAGGCTTGTTTCAACGCCCGGAAGGACAATTCAGCTTCACGCGACCAGTTGGTAGGATCCGCTCCTTTCTTTGTCAGAGCTACAATGGGAGCAACCAGGTCAGAAAAAGAATGAATGAACCTCCTATAATAATTCGCAAACCCTAAAAAGCGCTGAATTGCTTTTAAATTGGTGGGTTGCGCCCAACTAAGGATGGCCTGGAGTTTCTTTGGTTCCATGGAAAATCCCTGAGGGGAAATTATGTACCCTAAAAAAGATACTTCCGTGACATGAAACTCACACTTCTCCAGCTTGGCATATAAATGATTCTCACGTAACTTTTGAAGAACCAGACGCACCTGGGTAACATGTTGTTCCATTGATTCAGAAAAAATCAGGATGTCGTCTAAGTAAACGACCACGAATTTCCCTAGGAAGTCACGGAGCACATCGTTAATGAGGTCTTGAAAAACTGCCGGAGCATTGGACAGGCCGAACGGCATCACCAGGTATTCGTAGTGACCCGACTGAGTACTGAAGGCCGTTTTCCACTCATCTCCAGATTTAATTCGGATGAGGTTGTACGCTCCTCTAAGGTCAATTTTAGAAAAAATCACAGCAGAACGTAACTGATCAAAGAGTACAGAAATCAACGGCAAAGGATAGGTGTTTTTAACTGAGATCTTATTCAGGGCTCTAAAATTAATGCAAGGTCTAAGCGAGCCATCCTTTTTCTCCACAAAGAAGAAGCCTGCACTTAAAGGAGATTTTGATGGTCTAATAAATCCTTTCTCAAGGCTCTCCTTTACATAATCATTCATAGCCGCAGTTTCTGGCCCGGATAATGCATATAATCTTCCCTTTGGCAATGCGGCACCAGGAATTAACTCAATAGCACAATCATAAGGCCGATGGGGAGGCAGAATGTCCGCATTGCCTTTGGAGAAAACATCAGCAAACTCCTGGTATTCCACCGGAATGAGTTCAGGAATGATAGCTGCTACTCTGACTGGAAACGTGATACATTCCTTATCACAAAAAGTACCCCATTGTGAAATCTCCCCCGACCGCCAATCAATGGTGGGATTATGAAAGGCCAGCCAAGGGTGACCCAGAACAACTGGAACTGCTGGGCAATGTGTAAGAAAGAACTCGATTTTCTCGGAATGTAGAGCTCCTACTGTAAGTAGTACAGGGGGTGTATGGAGAGAAATAATCCCATTAGACAGCGGACTCCCATCTAAGCCATGCATGGTGACACACCTACCCAAAGGTAACTGAGGAATGCCTAAGGCCTTAGCCCAAGTTAAATCCATAAAGTTTCCTGCAGCTCCAC
The DNA here is from genome assembly GCF_028390025.1 of Pseudophryne corroboree. Lineage (NCBI taxonomy): Eukaryota > Metazoa > Chordata > Amphibia > Anura > Myobatrachidae > Pseudophryne > Pseudophryne corroboree. The sequence goes on along the minus strand of NC_086444.1, from coordinate 618,305,769 downwards.
TGTCAACAAAAGCCGACACCGAAGAACTGAGGCTGCCAAATGAAACTTTAACTGGGACTAAAAGGGAGTTATTCGAGGAGATAAGCTGCAGACCTAGGTGAACCCCCTCACAATTCACCTGGTCAAAGCGTTTCCCGACTTGTTCGGACAATTACGAGCGAAATGTCCCTTACCCCCACAGTACATACAAAGACCAGAATTTTGCCTTCTGGCTCTTTCTTCAGGAGACAGCCGGGAGAGACCCATCTGCATGGGCTCCTCTACGTCTTCAGGAATGGAATATACACACGGACTTGACCTTACAGGTGCTCCTTTTTCAGCCCTCCGCTCTCTGAGACGACGATCAATCTTAATAGAAAGCTCCATGAGTTTATCGAGAGTCTCAGGAGCGGGGTACTGAAGGAGACTGTCTTTTATAGACTCTGATAAGCCGAGGCGAAACTGACTGCGCAGGGCTGGGTCATTCCAGCCACAGTCGTTCGACCAACGGCGAAACTCCGTACAATAAACCTCCGCAGGATTTCTACCCTGTCTGAGAGCGCGCAACTGACTTTCAGCGGACGCCTCTCTATCAGGGTCATCATACAAGAGCCCTAAAGACTCAAAAAAAGCGTCAACTGACAACAATGCCGGATCCTCTGCTCTTAAACCAAATGCCCAGGTCTGAGGATCCCCCTGGAGCAAAGAAATAATAATCCCGACCCGCTGAGATTCAGTACCCGAGGAAGTCGGTCTTAAACGAAAATAAAGTTTACAGGATTCTTTAAAATTTAAAAAATTCTTTTCTATCACCAGAAAAACGGTCAGGCAAATGCATCTTTGGTTCAAGGACTACCCTTGGGGAAGCTCGCAAAAGATCTTCCTGCGACTTCACCCGAAGAGAAAGATCCTGAACCATCTGAGTAAGTTCTTGAATCTGGCTGACTAAGAGCTGACCAGGATTTGGCCCTAAACCTGTTGGATTCATGAGGCCGATAAACTCTCACAAAACTGAATGAGAAAAAATTAAACCCCGTTTAATTTTAAGTTTTGGTAGGGCCGGTAATAATGTTATGATTCCAGCACTCTGGTCAGAGGAGATCTTATGGCAAGGACCGGAGCACTGGAACGGAATGCTGGGGAAGGGAGCAGGACAGGAAAATAGCCCCTGGCTCCCTAACTCTGTTGTCTCACCCGTGTTGTCAGAAATCCCCTGCGAGACTATGGTTTCTTGAGCCCTTGGCAGCCGCGTTTGAAGGGCGGATTATGTCTGCCCAACTTCGATGCCCCCCGGTCTTAATGAGAGACAAAGGGAAACCCGAGACAGGGTGATAACAAGAGGCCCTCTAACTAAACAACCAGGCCAGGGGCTAAGCAAACTCAAAACTATAATATGTGCGGAGAAACCGCCAGGGAAAAGGACAACCAAAATATCCACTTGTCCAATTCTCCTACCCGGCACCGCCGAGTACCAGAGAGGACTTGTGGAAGCGGAACCCTCCGCAAATGCTCCAAAAACAAAATATAAAAGGTAAAGCGGCTGAGCCGCAAGACACGGCAGAGCCGCAACTCACGAACACCACTGGATATAAAACGGTGATCAGTCAGGACTCCAGGGAACCAAACGACCTCTTGGGATGAGATGACAACTCCCGAATACCGGACTTCTGAGGACTGGAATGACCGGATACAGCAGGACTGGAAACAGACTCTCAGCAAACAAAGGCAGCATGCAGGAAGCTATTACCGGCGTCTGTGAGAAGCCCTGGGAGTGTATTTAACAAGGAGTCCTCCAATCAGCTGCTAAAGGCTGATTAGAATAAATGCCGTGCAGCTGCCTTGCTGCACGGCCAGAGAGCAGGTGAATATCTTAATTTCCTAAAGCCTAGCAACGGGGAACGCGGTCCGCCAGTGGCGTCCCCGTTGCTAGGGTCCGTGCGGCTCAGCGCGCCCGGCGTCTAGCGGTGCTAGGGAGCCGGCAGCTGTACGCGCACGGCGTCTCTAGTTGCTAGGCGTCGGGCCGCGCAGACAAGCGGACCCCGGCGCCTAACAATCCCCTAATTTTACCCCATTTAGTAGGTAGGTGTTATTTTTGTTCTTGTTACCACAGTGCATTACCTTACACTGTTAGGTTCCTGGTGCTCAGAACAAGGGAGATGTTATGAAGTGAGTCCAGAGCACCAGGACGTAACGCTGGGAAAGGGGAATGGAAAGGGAATAGCCCCTGGCGCCCTATCTCCGTTGTCTCGCCCGTGCTGTCAGTACACTCTTGCGAGACTATGGTTGCTTGAGCCCATGGCAGCCGCGTTTGAAGGGCGGATTACGTCTGCCCAACTTCGATGCCCCCTCAGGTCTTAATGAGAGACAAAGAGTGAACCGAGACAGGGTGATAACAAGGGGCCCTCTAACTAAACAACAAGGCCAGGGGCTACTAACAAACCTAAAACCAAAGTATGTGCGGCTTGCCGCCAAAGGAAAAGAACAACAAAGGAAATGCTGACCACACGCCGACACAATACTTTTGTGTACCGGCGGTGACCGCATAAGCAGAACCCTCTGCAAAACACCAGTGACAGAAATAATAACGGAATACAGTGGCCTAGGCCGACGGACGCGGCAGAGCCGCTACTCACGGAACCGGTACGAATACTGGCAAACGGACAGGAACCCCCAATGCTGCCGACACAGACTCTCAGAACTGGAGGACAGGCAGAATCACAAACGACAGACCGGTGGACACCAAGAAGCCAGAAACTCGACCAGGCATAGGCAAAGCCACCGGACTTCTGGACAGGAACGCTTCACGGCAGGACACGGGATCAGACACAGGAATCGACAGAGGGACTGACACAGGGACTGACACAGGAATCGACACAGGAAGCAGCTCGACAGACACTGCTACACAGGAGCTCAGGAACTGGCAGGTACAAGCTCAGAACTCAAGCAGACTGGAAACCTAGAAATATCACCAGCGTCTGTGAATAGCACTGAGCCAGCATATAACAGAGAGGCCTAATTAATAATGTCATGCAGCTGCCCTGTTGCATGACTCCAGACTGACAAGATGCAATTAGCAGCCAGGTGAGGCTGAACACATGGGAACAAGCTGCAATTACACAGACTCACCAGCGACAGCAACCAAGAGTATTCTTAAACAGAGCAACAGGAAATCATGGCCTGCAAAACAACTTATAAACATAAAATAGGAATGAACCACTATCTTTGGTTCATAACAGTATCCCCTCCTTAAGGGTGAGCTCCGAGCACCCCATTACACCCACGGGGAACATGAACAGAAGAATAACATAAAATACCTAACTGACATGCAAAACAGGAATGAGCCACAGCCGTGGCTCATAACAGTACCCCCCCCCCCCCTTGAGGAGGGGTCAAAGGACCCCAAAATACAGACTATCCAAAACAAGGGATACAAAAAAAAAACCTGACACACTGGTCTAACAGACACGAAAACAGAAACAAGCTGCAACCACAGCTTGTAACAGTGCCCTCCCCCTGACGGTGGCCACTGGACACAAGACAAGGAAAAAAAATCTTTTTTTTTTTTTTTTTTATATCAAGGCAAGAGTCAAAAATTATTTATTTTTCTTCTTCTTCTTTTTACAAAGCTCTTTAGGTCTGACCAAGGTAATTCCCCAAACATTGTCTGAACTGATGGTACCACCCAGCAAGGCTGCGTTCAAATCAGAGACAGGTTTCTTACCCTTGGGAGCTGAACTTTCTGGCAAAGTACTCCTATTAGAAGAAGAATTCAGAAAAGACATCCTTCATTCAAAACAACGGGCTGAGACTCTTGTACCGAGTTTACAGTATTTGGTGGACTCTCAGCAGACACGACGGGTGACTTAGAGGAACCTGAACCAATTTCTTTGGAACCATATCTTTTAATAATAGCATCACTGAATGCTGGGGGATCCTGAAGAATGGGATCTTCAGCTTTCATTAGGCTGGTCGCCCACTCAAAAGGCTCTCCTCTAAAAGAATAAATCAGATAGAGCACAAGGTTCTCTGAAGTGATGCCCAGAAATGGTCTAGACAACATAATAGTGTAATAGTGTTTGAAAAGCGCCAGAAATTGGGCTAAGTCCCCATCAAAGATTATGGATGTTGAGATATCAACAGAGTCAGGACCTGTTTCCTTCCCATCTGATTGACTGGAGAGCTTTGCTAGGACCTGGTCACTATTGACCTGACTCGAGGCTGAGACTCTCTGAACCCCACCCGGGGCAGTGACTTTCTGAACCCCACCCGGGGCAGTGACTTTCTGAACCCCACCCGGGGCAGTGGCCTCCGGGAACCCCGCTGGGGCAGTGGCCTCCGGGAATCCCGCTGGGGCAGTGGCCTCCGGGAACCCCGCTGGGGCAGTGGCCTCCGGGAACCCCGCTGGGGCAGTGGCCTCCGGGAACCCCGCTGGGGCAGAGGCCTCCGGGAACCCCGCTGGGGTCAGCACCTTGGATTCTTTTACTGGGACCGAGCCGTCGACCTCCCCCACTGGGACCGAGCCATCGGCCTCCCTCTCTGAGTCGATAATTATCGAAACTTCTCCCGGGACTATGACTTCCGGGACTTTTGCTGAAGCTATAACCTTCAGCACCTCCACTAATGCTACGCTTCTTAAGTTCTTTCCTGGGGAAGCGACCTCTAGACCCTTCTTAGAGGCTGCGTCTCTCGAGACCCCACTTGGGGATATTACTTCAAATATCCCTTCTGGGGTTGCGCTTTTCAAGTCCCTACCTGGGGTAACAGCTTCTGAGACCCCTTCTGGTATGGACACCTGAACAATAATATTTGATGTCCCTCTATAAGCTAGGGCATCAGGTACCGCTCCAGCACTCTGGGCATCGGGTACCGCTCCAGCACTCTGGGCATCGGGTACCGCTCCAGCACTCTGGGCATCGGGTACCGCTCCAGCACTCTGGGCATCGGGTACCGCTCCAGCACTCTGGGCTACGGGCACCGCTCCAGGACCCTGGGCTACGGGCACCGCTCCAGGACCCTGGGCTACGGGCACCACTCCAGGACCCTGGACTACGGGCACCACTCCAGGGCCCTGGACTACGGGCACCACTCCAGGGCCCTGGGCTACGGACACCACTCCAGGACCCTGGGCTACGGGCACCACTCCAGGACCCTGGGCTACGGGCACCACTCCACTACCCTGGGCTACGGGCACCACTCTAGGAACCTGGGCATCGGGCACCACTCCAGGACCCTGGGCAACGGGCACCACTCCAGGACCCTGGGCAACGGGCACCACTCCAGGACCCTGGGCATCGGGCACCACTCCAGGACCCTGGGCATCGGGCACCACTCCAGGACCCTGGGCATCGGGCACCACTCTAGGAACCTGGGCATCGGGCACCACTCCAGGGGCTTGCAACTCTGCTTCAACAGGAACCTCAAGAGAGGAGAGATACATTCTCTTTTGATTCCTGAATCTATAATGGGGCTCCCTTGCCCAAGGACCCCAATTATAGGACAGAAAGCTTTTTAGTGTGGGTTGTATGACAAGTACCTCTGCCACAGTAGAGACAGGAGTAGGTCTTGTATCCTGACTCAACTTGGCCAGAGGGCAAGACTCGTCACCACACTTTGGCTTGCGCAACTCACAGGTCTGCAGTTAGTGGCCTAAACCCCCACAATATAGGCATAAGTTTAAGTTTCTGCGACACAGACGCTCCTCTTCTGAGAGCCTGGGCCACAGAAAACTTTTAAACCTTTTCTCTTCAATTAAACCAGAGGATTCTCTTGTCACCATACTGTGAACAAGAGTCTCTTTAGAGATAGATGTACTCTCAACGACTTCTGGCAAGATGAGCAAGATTTTAGTCAGAAGGTTTTGCAGTTGCTTTAGGGATTGCTGCAAAACTTCTAGTCGCTCTGGTCTCAAAGCACTGAAAGCAGAGTTCAGGGCTGAGAGAGATGCCTGCAGGGCTTGCATAGTAGACATAGGAGGATTTAAAACTAGACAAGACAAGGCAAGACAAGACTAGACAAGGCAAGACTAGATTTTTAAACTAGACAAAACAGGACTGGATTTTTAAACACCGGACTAGATTCTGCACACTGGTTTCTAGACAGGACTGGATTCCAAACACCGGATTGGATTCTGCACACGGAATTCTAAACAGGACTGGATTCTAAACACCGGATTGGATTCTGCACACTGAATTCTAGACTGGACTGGATTCTAGACTAGACACTGGACTGGGCCAAAAAAGAAAAAAAAGTTTTATTTCTTTTTTGTGGTATGGCTGGTGATAATGTTAGGTTCCTGGTGCTCAGAACAAGGGAGATGTTATGAAGTGAGTCCAGAGCACCAGGACGTAACGCTGGGAAAGGGGAATGGAAAGGGAATAGCCCCTGGCGCCCTATCTCCGTTGTCTCGCCCGTGCTGTCAGTACACTCTTGCGAGACTATGGTTGCTTGAGCCCATGGCAGCCGCGTTTGAAGGGCGGATTACGTCTGCCCAACTTCGATGCCCCCTCAGGTCTTAATGAGAGACAAAGAGTGAACCGAGACAGGGTGATAACAAAGGGCCCTCTAACTAAACAACAAGGCCAGGGGCTACTAACAAACCTAAAACCAAAGTATGTGCGGCTTGCCGCCAAAGGAAAAGAACAACAAAGGAAATGCTGACCACACGCCGACACAATACTTTTGTGTACCAGCGGTGACAGCATAAGCAGAACCCTCTGCAAAACACCAGTGACAGAAATAATAACGGAATACAGCGGCCTAGGCCGACGGACGCGGCAGAGCCGCTACTCACGGAACCGGTACGAATACTGGCAAATGGACAGGAACCCCCAATGCTGCCGACACAGACTCTCAGAACTGGAGGACAGGCAGAATCCCAAACGACAGACCGGTGGACACCAAGAAGCCAGAAACTCGACCAGACATAGGCAAAGCCACCGGACTTCTGGACAGGAGCGCTTCACGGCAGGACACGGGATCAGACACAGGAATCAACACAGGGACTGACACAGGGACTGACACAGGAATCGACACAGGAAGCAGCTCGACAGACACTGCTACACAGGAGCTCAGGAACTGGCAGGTACAAGCTCAGAACTCAAGCAGACTGGAAACCTAGAAATATCACCAGCGTCTGTGAATAGCACTGAGCCAGCATATAACAGAGAGGCCTAATTAATAATGTCATGCAGCTGCCCTGTTGCATGACTCCAGACTGACAAGATGCAATTAGCAGCCAGGTGAGGCTGAACACATGGGAACAAGCTGCAATTACACAGACTCACCAGCGACAGCAACCAAGAGTATTCTTAAACAGAGCAACGGGAAATCCTGGCCTGCAAAACAACTTATAAACATAAAATAGGAATGAACCACTATCTGTAGTTCATAACAGTATCCCCTCCTTAAGGGTGAGCTCCGAGCACCCCATGACACCCACAGGAACATGAACAGAAGAATAACATAAAATACCTAACTGACATGCAAAACAGGAATGAGCCACAGCCGTGGCTCGTAACAACACTTGTCTGTATTGAAGCGCATTCTCCATTTCGCTGCCCAAGCTTCTAATTTAACTAAGTCGTTCTGAAACGACTCAGCATCCCCCTCCGCATTTATAACTTTACACAATTTGGTATCATCTGCAAAAATTGACACCATGCTCTCTAGACCTTCTGTTAGGTTGTTAATGAAAATATTGAACAATAGCGGTCCTAATACTGAGCCTTGCGGCACACCACTTAGCACTTCAGTCCAATTTGAAAAAGATCCATTAACCACAAAGCGCTGCTCCCTATTATCTAACCAGTTTTTGACTCAAGTGCATATTGTGCTTCCTAGCCCTGTTTCTTGTAGCTTGTAGATAAGTCTCATGTGTGGTACAGTGTCGAATGCTTTGGCAAAATCTAAAAAGATTACATCCACCTCTTTACCCTGATCTAGGTTTGCGCTTACTGTTTCATAAAATCCAAGTAAGTTGACTTCAAGGAACTTCTGAATACTATCTCTTAGAATACCTTCCAATACTTTCCCCACTATAGATGTAAGACTAACTGGTCTATAATTACCTGGTTCAGCTTTACTTCCCTTTTTGAATCCTTAAAATCAAAAATAGCAGTTTTGCAACTTCAGAGTGAAGCTCCATTAGAACCCTCGGGTGAATACCATCGGGACCTGGTGACTTATTAATCTTTAAATGTTTTAATCGGTCAAAGACTACTTCCTCGCTTAAATAAGTACCCATCAGTGGGATTTTTAATAGTTCTGCTTTTCATCCACAGGGGACCCCTCTGGGTCACATAAACTTTTGCACAAGTAGTATGAACTGATACCGACATGGACGCTGATTCCTGTGTCAACACTAGTGATTCCAGGGGAATAGGTCCTAAGTTAGCGAAAAACATTCAAAACATGTTTTTTAGCTATAAAGGAGGTATTAGAAGTTACGGGAGGCCCTCCTTTACCACAGGAGCAGGCTTACTTTAATAAAGAAGTAATGTAACTTTCCCTCCACCTCATGAACAGTCTCTGGGAGGGAGTCTGGTTTAACCTGAAAATAAATTTCAGATTCCCAAAAGAATTCTGGCAGCTTAGCTTTTTCCATGCAGAGGACAGGAAAAGGTGGGAATCATCCCCCATTTTAGGCAGTGCCCTGTCAGCATTTCGGCCCAAAAATTACAAAAAAGGCGCTAAAGGTTCCCCTTTCTTTGTGGGTAAAGAAAGGGGAAAAGGAAATAAAGTCCACAGCGTCTCCAGGATCACAGGAGCAGAAATCAACCTCTGCTCCTGCCAAATCTTCAGCATGACGCTGGGGCTCCTTTGCTGAAGTCCGCTCAAGTGGTGGCATGTCTGAAACTCTTCAGTCAGTTCTGGGTTCAATCTGGCCTAGACCCATGGGTCATACAAATAGAGTCCCACGGGTACAAACTGGAGTTTCAAGACATTTCCCCAGGCCGTATTTTCAAATCGACCTTACCAGCTTCTGTCCCAGACAGGAAAGTGGTGGCAGCAGCAATACAAAATTTGTGTCAGGATCAAGTTTTTGTCCTGGTTCCCTTGTTACAACAAGGAGAAGGGTTTATTGCAACCCTATTCGTGGTTCCAAAGCCGGACGGCTCGGTCATACCTATTCTAAATCTGTATACTCTGAATCTCTACCTGCAAAGGTTCTAGTTCAAGATGGAATCCCTGAGGGCAGTGGTTTCCGATCTGGAGGAGAGGGACTTCATGGTGTCAGTAGACATAAAAGATGCCTACTTATACGTTCCCATTTATCCTCCACATCAAGCTTATCTGAGATTCGCAATACAGAATTGTCATTACCAATTTCAGATGTTGCCGTTCGGACCTTCCACGGCACCAAGGGTTTTCACCAAGGTGATGGCAGGAGATGATGGTCCTCCTTCGACAACAAGGAGTCAATATAATTCCTGACCTGGAAGATCTCCCGAAAAAAGCGAGATCCAGGGAAAAGTTGGTGCAGAACATAGTACTCTCCCTGACAGTACTTCAACATCACGGTTGGATCATAAGTTTTCCAAAGTTACAATTGGAACCGACGACAAGATTGTCTTTTCTGGGGATGATGCTGGACACAGAAGTACAGAGGGTATTTCTTACAGTAGAAAAGGCTCTGGAAATCCAGAGAATGGTCAAACAAATTCTGAAACCAACAAGAGTGTCGATTCATCAATGCATTCGGGTGTTGGGGAAGATGGTAGCGGCCTACGAGGCCATACAATTTGGCCGATTCCATGCCAGAGTATTCCAGTGGAACCTGTTGGACAAGTGGTCCGGATCCCACCTACACATGCACCGGAAAATAATCCTGTCATCCAAAGCCAGAATTTCGCTCCTGTGGTGGCTACACAGTTCTCACCTACTAGAGGGCTGCAGGTACGGGATTCAGGACTGGGTCCTAGTAACCACGGATGCAAGTCTCCGAGGCTGGGGTGCAGTCACACAGGGAGAAAGCTTCCAAGGAAGATGGTAAAGTCAGGAAACCTGTCTACACATAAACGTTTTGGAGTTGAGAGCCATTTACAATGGCCTTCTACAAGCGGGGCATCTTCTTCAAGATCAAGCCGTACAGATCCAGTCGGACAATGTAACAGCAGTCGCGTACATAAACCGTCAGGGTGGAACGAAAAGCAGAGCGGCAATGGCAGAGGTGACAAAGATCCTCCTCTTGGCAGAAAGACATGCAAGAGCTCTGTCGGCAATTTTCATTCCGGAAGTGGACAACTGGGAAGCAGACTTCCTCAGCAGACACGATCTCCATCCAGGAGAATGGGGCCTCCACCAAGAAGTCTTCGCAGAGGTGACAGGTCTTTGGGGAGTTCCTCAAGTAGACATGATGGCATCTCGTCTCAACAAGAAGCTTCAGAGGTATTGTTCCAGGTCGAGAGACCCTCAAGCAATAGCAGTGGATGCACTGGTGACCCAGTGGGTGTTTCGGTCGGTGTATGTCTTTCCTCCACTTCCACTAATACCAAAAGTGCTCAAGATCGTGAGAAGAACAGGGGTTCGAGCAATCCTCATTGTCCCAGACTGGCCAAGGAGAGCTTGGTATCCAGATCTTAGAGTTGCTCATAGAAGATCCTCGGCCTCTTCCTCTTCGCGAGGACCTGCTGCAGCAGGGGCCGTGTGTGTATCAAGACTTACCGCGGCTATGTTTGACGGCATGGCTGTTGAGCGCCGGATCCTAGCCCGAAAGGGTATTCCCAAAGAAGTCATTCCCACTCTGATTCAGGCCAGGAAAGGAGTAACGTCTAAACATTACCACCGTATTTGGAGAAAATATGTGTCTTGGTGTGAATCCAAGAAAGCTCCTACGGAAGAGTTTCAGTTAGGACGTTTTCTCCATTTTCTGCAGGCAGGTGTGGATGCGGGCCTAAGATTGGGTTCAATCACATGGTCCCAGACGACACTGGCTGTTGCATCAAATGTACTGCGCAGAGTGCCACCTTGTACCACAATATGTGGTCTTGCCGGAAAGTATCTAAGTTTTGGTACAAGGTGGTCACTTATCTCAACACAGTATTTAACTTACGGTTAATAAAACGCCAGAGGGCTTGTTTGCTACTTGATTTTAGGGAGTGGTCTCTTGGGCCTGAAGATAGAGACATTGTTCCGGTACTCTCTGTTATCCTAACAATTGCCAAGAAACAAATTCTTAATAATTGGATCAAACCGTCTACCCCTTCTTTGATGGCTGGGAAACACATGACCCTCCGGATTATTTATTTTGAGAGGCGTGCTACTCTTCCTGATATTGAATTGGGGGTCAGGCGGTTTGCCAAGAAGTGGGAGAGGTATATTGATACTCTAGACCCGGATGTACAGTCGTTCATCTATAAACTTTTTGAGACCACAATGTGGTATCTATATAGACAAATCGATAGGGCCTCTTGACAACCTAGGCCCATGTACTGTTCCTTTGGGACCCCCTGCTGTTTTCTTAGGAAATGCAATTATATTAATTTTAATACCCCCATGCTGTATGTTTAATCTGATGCCATATGGGTACTGAACCTTCTCTTTGGTTAGAATGGCTAACCATGCCTGAATTACTTCTTTAATATTTTTACTTAGGACTTCTTTGGCCGCTACTCATTCATGATATGATTATACTTGTATTGTTTTCCCCATTTGTTTCTCCCCCCCTCCTGTCTGTCTTCTTTACTGACCTCTCGGGTATACTGATGTCCTATGAATCCTCAGGTAGAATTGTATGCTTAGCCTTAGGTATATGGTGATTTCTTATGCTAAGACGCACGTCGGTAATGTTTTCATCATTTCCTAGACATCATGTAGGTTAAGATTGTTTATCCTTTACCTCTTACTCAAGCCTACAAGTACCGACTATGTATCTGTGGTTTCACTGATGTGGCTTAAAAGCACCTTACGATGGATTATTGTAACTATACCGGTTTCTCTCCGGTTTTTGGTATGTCTGTATCATAAAGGTCTTCCCTGTTCTTGTATTTCTATAAAAAATCTAATAAAAATTGTTGAATTTAAAAAAAAAAGATTGGGTTCAATCAAGGTCCAGATTTCGGCATTGTCCGTTTTCTTTCAGAAACAATTGGCCTCCCTTCCAGAAGTTCAGACGTTCGTGAAAGGGGTTCTGCACATTTAACCTCTATTTGTGCCTCCGGTGGCACCATGGGATCTTAACGTGGTGTTGCAGTTCCTTCAATTGGATTGGTTTGAACCTCTACAGGAGATAGAGTTGAAGTTTCTCACTTGGAAAGTGGTCATGCTGTTGGCCTTGGCATCCGCAAGGAGGGTGTCTGAGTTAGGGGCCTTGTCTCACAAGAGTCCTTACTTGATCTTCCATGAAGATAGGGCTGAGTTAAGAACTCGTCAGCAATTTCTTCTGAAGGTGGTTTCTTCTTTTCATATAAACCAACCTATTGTGGGGCCAGTGACTACTGACACCTTCGCTGCGTCAAAGTCTCTGGATGTGGTCAGAGCTTTGAAAATTTATATTACAAGAACAGCTCGGATACGGAAAACAGGGACTCTGTTTGTCTTGTATGCTCCCAACAAGATTGGGTGTCCTGCTTCTAAGCAGACCATTGTGTGCTGGATCAGAGGTACGATTCAGCGCGCTCATTCCACGGCAGGATTGCCGATACCGAATTCGGTGAATGTCCATTCTACTAGAAAGGTGGTCTCATCCTGGTCAGCTGCCCGGGGGGTCTCGGCTTTACAACTTTGCTAAGTTTTACAAGTTTGACACCTTGGCCGATGAGGACCTCAAGTTTGGTCAATCGGTACTGCAGGGTCATCCGCACTCTCCCACCCATACTGGAGCTTTGGTATAACCCCATGGTACTGAAGTGGACCCCAGCATCCTCTAGGACGTATGAGAAAACAGGATTTTAATACCTACCGGTAAACCCTTTTCTCCTAGTCCGTAGAGGATGCTGGCGCCCAACCCAGTGCATACTTTACCTGCAGTTGTTATTTTGTTAAAAATGTTTTCAGCACTGTTGCTGTACTGTTCATGCCCATTGGCATGTGTTTTGTTAAATGCCATGTGTGCGGCATAGTTGAAGTGTGAGCTGGTATGAATCCCTCGAAATGTCCGTCTCCCTGGGCACAGTTCCTATACTGAGGTCTGGAGGAGGGGAATAGAGGGAGGAGCCAGTTCACACTCTAGAAAAGTCTTAAAATGCCCATGGCTCCTGCGGAACTGTCTATACCCCATGGTACTGAAGTGGACCCCAGCATCCTCTACGGACTAGGAGAAAAGGATTTACCGGTAGGTATTAAAATCCTGTTTTTTGCCAACACTGCCTACCCTCTATGCTGCTCTAACCACATTTATATAGGCCCTCTGCCCAAAATGCTGCCCCACTGCAAGCCCCATGTGGCCGCGCCCTAAACGCCATTATACTGTATACTGTGCCACTGACCACCAATGCTTGTTATTCTTATTTAACACCACTGCCCACCATTTCTGCTGCTCTACCCAGGATCATACAGGCCCCTCTGCCCAAAATGCTGCACTTCTGCAAGCCCCATGTGGCCGCGCCCTAAACACCATTATACTGCACCACTGCAACCCACATCCCACCGTTATGCTGCTGCATCCTGCACACCAATGTATTCTCACTACAAATTTCAGATAACTCACACCAGTAACTGGATAACAAACTTTATTTAACCAGAATAGTTAACTTTTTTCATGTTTTTTAATTTTCCTTTTTTTGCATTCTGTAGATGTACTATGAGAACCGTGAGTTTTTTCTGGCTTCATCCGCCTGTACCGCGAGGAGGAGTGTCTGTGGCTGACGTCTTCACCGGACTACAGCAATAAGCAGAAGAGGGAGGCTGCATATACACGGATGGTAGACTACTCCAAGCCCACCTTCTCTGCTGCCTCGGTGGCCTGGGTCCGTAAGAAGATCGCCAATCTACGGACAGTCTTTGTGAAGGAAAATCGCAAGGTGGAGGAGTCCAAGAGGTCAGGGGCCGGCGCAGACAACGTGTATGTGCTGCAGCTGTGGTACTTTAGGGATCTCAACTTCCTCCTGGAGAAAAGGTCTGCTAAGGAGTCCATGGTGGTGATGGCCGAGTTCGAGGAGGGAAGTCTAGACGTGGACGAGGCCGAAGGGGTAAGTTGCCTTTTAAATAGTTTTACCTAATACATTCCTCCTGCCATGCCACAGCTCCCTCCCGATTGAAGAATGCATTATATTTTTCCCTGACCTCTTTTGCCCTTGCAGTGCCGCGTATAGTTGCAGCAGGTGGTCCCAAGGAGGAAAATGGCGCTGAAAAAAAATTAGTTAGACTATCCACTAAATATGTTTCAAATATGTTTCTCTTTACCCTACAGACACCTGAAGAAGACCTCAGCCGGACCCCTGCCCTTATCAACACCTCCCCTGAGGAACCTACCTCTCCGCTGTGACCTACTGGGAAGAGGAAGCCGCGGAAAACAACATTTGTAGAGGACCCTCTCCTAGCGGAGGCACGTTCATAGCTGCTGCGTAAACCTGACGAGTTTGACGATTTTGCTGCGTATGTCAGCAAAACAAAGCGGAAGGTCTCTGCGCAGCAGCTGTTCGAGTGCCAGCGCCTGGTGTCGCAGGTGTTGTACGAAACACTATCAGGGCATCTGACACCGGAGTGGAGAGTCCATGGCCCTGAACCTAAAGCACCTGCTCCTCATTTCCGATTGTCATTTTGTTCACCACCTCCCACCTACCCTACATCTACTACTCCCCATCCCAGCTATCACTCCGGGTATCTGCAACCGCAGGCCCAATCCAACTACCCTTTCTCCACTTTCCATCCTCCTCAAACCCCTCCTCATCAAACCATCCACCCTTCCCATTTTCGTCAACCCCCAACCCGATCCACGCACCCTTCCCCTACTTTCCAATCTCCTCCTCAAACCTGCTACCCTTCCCAAGCCAGCCACACATCCACTAAATCCGATAAAGCGGAAGTGACGTTGCGGACCGCGGAGGCACCTGGGAAATGTAGTATCCGAGCCGATTAGAGCCACCTGTATCCACTGCACGGGGATTGGAAACCCTACATTTAAAAAGCGGACGAGGACACCAGGACAACATCGGATGCCCTGACAAAGACCCGATGCAAAGGGTCAAAACGCGTTGGCTATATCCATTCCAGGACCACAGGGGGAACCTTGACTGTTTGCCGGACGAGAGGGGGAGAAGGCGCTGCGGTTGCCACAGGAGATTTGTATCCACACGCTTATAAGAACCTTCCTCCGGTAATTACATGCATTGGACACCCTGTATTCACATATTCTCCACATGTGACGTTTTATCAGCTGCTGCTATCTTGAATATATTCATGTTTTTAATCAAAAGCTGCTATATTTAAACAATTGTATCAGAATAAATGTTTGCTTAGTTTATGATTATCTCATATTGCCTAAGCTGTGCTTCACTATATGCACTTCTCTATGTTTTTCTGATTTGGGGACAAAAATTCAAAACCTTATAGGATTGGACCATAGAGTTCAGCATACTCCTGACTCCAAGAAGTTCCCCATGTTATGCGCCCGGTTTCATGTACTGGTACCTTTTTTCTTTGCATTTGATCCTATCTAATAGGGTGGAGGTTTTCTTTAGGGAGTTACCTCATAGTCACCATTGTACTTAACCGAGCTGCTTTGTGAGTGCGCACCTACCGGAGGATCTATATTCCTATTTTCACACATCCACTGTCTCCTCCGCAATTATGACCTCCTTGATGTCACAGGGGGGACAAGTGGATGAGGAGGAGACAAGTCTCTTTCAAATGTAGGGTGATTCTCATTTACTGCTGCCCTTGTTATACATACCAACAGATGTGGTGCAGTCTGATACTACGGTGAGTGTCAACGCTTTCAGGCGGACAATGCACACATGCTGCTAGGGACTGGTTGATGGTACCGGGGACCCATCTTCCTGCCCCTAGCTGCATGTGTGCATTGAGCCCCTGGCTGCGGTGCCACTCAACACCGCAATATCAGAATGCACCACATCTGTTGGTATATATATAACATTCCTGCTGCCCTGGTATATACTGTGTTAGATCTGTTGCACTATGATATACGGCATTTTAGTAGCACCGCTTTCAGGTGGACAATGCACACATGCAGCTTGGGTCCGGTTGATGGTGCCGGGGAGCCTGAAGCCGGGCCTACCTGCATGTGTGCATTATGCCCCTGAAAGCGCTGCCACTCTAAAAACAATGTATATCATATTGCACAGTATATCATACAGCACTTCTATATTGCAACAGATGTGGTGCATTTTGATAATACGGCGTTGGGTGGTACCGCAGGCAGGGGCACAATGCACACATGCAACTTGGTGCAGGTCGATGGAACCGGGGACCCATCAACCTGCACCAAGTTGCATGTGTGCATTGTGCCCCTGCCTGCGGTGCCACTCAATGTTGTAGTATAAAAATGCACCACATCTGTTGCAATATATATAGCATTTTATTTTTTTATTTTATACATGTAATGATGCACATGTGGTGCATCATGAAAACTTAATATTTGCTGACATCTAGCCATGTCGGCCACATATGTCTTGAAATAAAAAGAACATATTTTTTCTAAGCTATTTCATGTGCTTCATCATGAAAAATGTATACTGTTTGCAAAAGTTGAGCCATGTTGGCTGCATATTTAAAAAAAGGTATAGGCATTTTTATACGTTTCTCAAATGGGAATGCTGACCTTGATATATATAGCAACAGATGTGGTGCATTGTGATTCTACGGCATTGAGTGGCACCGCAGGCAAGGGCACAATGCACACATGCAACTTGGTGCAGGTTGATGGAAACGGGGACCCATCTTCCTACCCCAAGTTGCATGTGTGCATTGTGCCCCTCCCTGCGGTGCCAATCAACGGTGTAGTATCAAAATGTACCACATTAGTTGGTTATATATAGCATTTTTTTCTTTTAATACATGTAATGGTGCACATGTGGTGCATCATGAAAACTTTATAATATTTGCTGACGTTGGCATGTTGACCACATATACAATTATGTTTTGAAATAAAAAGAACATATTTTTTCAAAGCAATTTCATGTGCTTCATCATGAAAACTTTATACTGTTTGCAAAAGTTGAGCCATGTTAGCTGCATATGTAAAATAAAGTTATAGGCATTTTTAGACGTTTCTCAAATGGGAATGGTGACCTTGATATATATAGCAACAGATGTGGTGCATTGTGATACTACGGCATTGAGTGGCACCGCAGGCAGGGGCACAATGCACACATGCAACTTGGTGCAGGTTGATGGAACCGGGGACCCATCTTCCTACCCCAAGTTGCATGTGTGCATTGTACCCCTGCCTGCGGTGCCACTCAACACCGTAGTATCACAATGCACCACATCTGTTGCTATATAGCATTTTGTTATCATGTCCGAATGCATAATGTATAATGCATGATGCATAATGAAACCTTTATTATGTTGTTAAAAAGTTCAGCCATGTTGGCTGCATATACAATTATGTCTGGAAATAAAAAGCATATATTTTTCTACGCAAATTCAGTTTGCAAAATAAAATATTTTGTTATACTACAAGCAATGTGTGGTGTAATTTTCTTGCACTTTGATAATAGCCTTGCAGGTTTCAGGTATGATGTGTCCCAAAGCCTGCGCAGAGATACGGGTCCCATAGTTCAGGTCCTCAAAGGTTTATATATCCCCCAAATAAGCCAGCCCACTATTAAAATTTTTCTAAATCTGGCAGATAAATCTGGTGTGCTTTTAGTCACCATAAGATGCGCTCGGATTCGATCATACGATACCAGTCGATTTCCGGTCGTAAGGGGCATGAGATAAATCTCAGGATTCTATGCGCATCGAATGCAGTAAAAATGCACTTTCAATGAGATTTGTCTCAAGGTGAGTTTCAAGGGAAATCGGGCCCGATCTCGCATCGAAAGCAATCGCACAAGTGTATGGCCAGCAATAGTGCTATAGTGTCTTAGGGGAATAGTGTTGCTTAATAATGTTGCTGTACATTTTGAACTAAGGCTATTTTATAATAACCATAATATGATTGGACTATTGTGTATTTTGGGTAAACTTCACAATAGGCATATGCTGTGCATTGTAGTTGGAATAGGCAGGGCCAGCTCTACCATTAGGCAGCTTTAGGCAGCAGCATAGGTCGCTGGGCTCTGGGAGGGGGAGCCACAGAGTTTGCCTATTACAAAATTAAGGATGTCTCTGAAAAAAACACATCCATGTTGTACTTGATGCAAGTGGTGGCTGTGGAACTTTTTAATCACACTTTCATCTGAAAGGCTGGGAAGTGGGCAGGGCCGTAACTACGTGTGTGCCAAGGGGGCTTGGCACACAGCGCAGTTGCCCTGGGGGCGCAACGGCCAGCGGCATGTAATGAGTCAAATTGACTCATTACATGCCGCCTCTGTGTGCGCCGTGCGCCGCGCTGGAGGAGAGAGACCAGCGCCGGGTTCAAGGAGGAGGAGGGAGGGGGAGCAGGGAGCCGCAGCAGCGCTATTTGATTGGTAGTAAGCGCCGCTGCAGCATCCCCCTCTCCTTCTGTATTGGCTGCCCGGCGCTGCTATGGATGCTGGGATGCGGTTCCTTCATCCCAGCATCCACAGCAGCGCCAGGCAACCAATACAGAAGGAGAGGGGGATGCTGCAGCGGCGCTTACTACCAATCAAATAGCGCTGCTGCGGCTCCCTGCTCCCCCTCCCTCCTCCTCCTTCTCACCTCACACAGCCTGCACCGAGAGGGAGCTGCACGAGGAGCCTGTCAGCGGGGAGAAGGTAAGTATGTCTCTCTCTCTCTCTCTCTCTCTCTCTCAGGGGGACACCGTCTGCCGCAATGTGTAAAAAGGGGTCCTGGCTGCCGCAATGTATAAAAAGGGGGTCTGGCTGCCGCAATGTGTAAAAAGGGGGCCTGGCTGCCGCAATGTGTAAAATGGGGTCCTGGCTGCCGCAATGTGTAAAAAGGGGGACTGGCTGCCGCAATGTGTAAAATGGGGTCCTGACTGCCGCAATGTGTAAAAAGGGGGACTGGCTGCCACAATGTATAAAAAGGGGGTCTGGCTGCCGCAATGTGTAAAAAGGGTGCCTGGCTGCCGCAATGTGTAAAGAGGGGGCCTGGCTGCCGCAATGTGTAAAGAGGGGGACTGGCTGCCGTAATGTGTAAACAGGGGGACGCTGTCTGCTGTAATGTATAAAAGGGGCTCTACCTGGTGTAGTGGCGCTACTGTGCAGCGTAATTTGAATAATGTAGACTACTGTGCACCGTAGTATGAATTGCTGTTATTTGTGGCCACGCCCCTTCCCCGTGAAGCCACGCCCCTATAAATTTTTCGCACGCCTGCGGCGCGCACTGCCCCTGTCTTACATGGGGGGTGGGGCGCCACTGTCGTTTCTTGCACACAGCGCTAAAATGGCTAGTTACGGCACTGGAAGTGGGTATTGGTGGCGGTCAGTGCTGTCATAAGAAAAAGTGGGGCCTGGGACTGACAAAACAGACAGGGCCCCCCTCCCCCCCAAAATAAAACAACAGCAATTCTTTTGCACCGCTTCACCCCTATGTGATATTATACATTGTGACATTACATATAGGTGGAGTGTTGTGGACCTACAGGAATGGCTCACAGAAAGCTGATATGCAGGAAAGGAAAATTCTCCCTGAGCATCAGCCCACTGTTGTTTCACAGCCTGGTGAAGCTCTCCTGGTATTGGCGGTAGAAACCAGGGGTGGGCCCCCTCTCTGTAAGGGCCCGGGACACCACTCCCCACAGTCTCCCCTGATGGCTGCCCTGGTGATGGTTAGGGACGGAAGGATGAAGTTTTGCCCAGGGTGCCAAGAGACCTTGCACCGGCCCTGGGAATAGGAATGTATAGGTGTTTGTTTTGGGACAGAAGGAGGGTGTACCAAAATTGCAACTTGATTGGGCTCAAACCAGTTTGACTTGCCTTATTGGGGAAAATACATATATTATTTCTTTTTGGGACGTGTAATATTTATGGATTATATTAAATGCAATTTTACATAAAACATCAGGAATTTTAGGTTAAGATCCCATTAGTAAAATATTTTGCAGACACTAATACGTGTCTCTATCACACAGTCTCTGTCCCCCATTTATCCCTATATGTGTGCCTGTGACCTTCTATTCCTCTTTGTGTGTTTGTCTCTAATTTGTGCTGCTCTCAGGGCCGCCTTTTCGTATGGTCTCCATGGCTCCAGGAGTTTAAGGGCCCTAAACTGGTATCTGAGGGTCACCTTTTTCCAGGAGTATCAGGTTTTTGAAAATCGGCCTTGGGTTTCCAGACCTATCCGACTTCAAATTGGTGGTCCCAATCCGAGCCTGTTAATTGCTCTTCCCAGCCAGATATCTTGGGTTTTGCATGACTTAGAGTTTTTCTGAGGGACTCTGCTAAGACTCTCCTCATTTGGTGGACACTGGCAGCTTGTCTCTACTATGCCAAGAACCAGAGATATCAGCCTTCTAGCAGCTGGTCCCTGCTCTAGCTCCTCGCGCCTGGTATGCAGTTTTATATTTTCATTGGTGGATTGCTCTGGCTCCTGAAATCTGATCCACAAGTCCCCAGTACCTCCTGAATAGTGGGACTCACTAGTTTTTTTTTATCTCATTGAAAGCTAAGAAATCTATTTCCAGGAACTGGATTTATCTGCAGTCAAACAAGCAGCCCTCCTACCGGAAAGTGATGCATATTAAGCCCACTCCCCTATCCACAACTCCCCTGCATATTAAACACCCCCTACCACCCAGGAAGTCATGTACCAGGGACCCATCATTCAGCCCAATGCCCCCTTCAACAGTTTAGTGTTCTCCCTCCCGCCCCATCTCCCACCATCTGTGCAGTAAAGGAGAAATTATTGCTACAGGTCCTACATGCTGAGTGGAAGATAGAACACTGTCTGTGGGACATCAGTGCTGCCGCTGATAGCACCCCCACCCCCACCCCCACCGCTGGAAGATGGGTAGGGGCCCTAGTGCATTGCTTTGCCCAGGGGCCTACACTGCTGTTAAGATGGCCCTGGCTGCTCTGTGTCCTCAACTGTCTCTTTGTCTCCCATTGTGTTTGTGACCGCTCAATATTGTGTTTGTCTGTTCTCTCGTTCTCCCCTCTTTAGGTGTTTGTCTCATTTATTTACCACCCACCCTCTTCTACCATTTGCCAGCACAGCCCCCTTTTGCCCTGTGCCCATCACAACCCACTGTTCCTCTTACCCTGTGCCCATCACAACCCACTTTTCCTCTTGCCCTGCACTTATTCCAGCCACACACGTTCTTTCAATTCTGCCTTCTTTATTCCTTATTTTCCTCCTCTTATTAAGTCAAAGGGGTCCTGCTGGATGTTGATAAGAAACAACGTGGAAAAAGCAGAGGATGGCAGGTAAGCATGATCTTCTGAATTTAGCAAATATATAACCTGCTATAACCCTAATGGTGGTAATATTTTCCAGCCTTCACCAAAAAAGGCATCTTTATGCGGATTGCACAGGTATTATGGTGGAATACCTAATTTGTTACAAAATAATGGATTAAATTATTTCATTATTTTGCAAAATGCTTTATTAGTTGAACAATGCATATTTGAATGTATATTTCCACTTCAATTAAAATAAAAGGCCAGAGGCCCATTTATCAACCACTATTTGCGAATATTTTCAGGAAATTGGATTAGCTGCAAATATTAACTATCCCCCAAATGTATGAAGGAGGAATTGCAGCAGATATATCCGATACCTGCTACGATCCCTCCATTTCCGCCCGCAGCCGCAACCCCATAGGTTTCTATGGGGGATGCAATGCTGCCAGTTTTACCAATATCTAGAAAGTATTCCAAATATTGGTCCCCGCAGCTACCGCCATCTTCAGAGAGTGGTAGCCCATTGTAGCCTTTGGGCTACAGATAAGTGCTGTACTGTAGTTCCGGAAGGGTTCCCTTGGAACTCTCTGCCAGAAATGGCCACTGTGCATGGTGGTCAGCATGACGGCACATGTACGTAAGCCGCAGCACTACACTCGGCACATCCCAGGGACAGGCTCCTTTCGGAGCCCATGTCCCTGCCTGTTCCGGGGTGATACATTCACCAGATGTGATTGCATTCTGCAATGCATCTTGGCCACTAGTATCACTCCCAGATCGCATTGCAAATGTGATCAATGATAAATGGGCCCCAAAATCTGTCAAACAAGCTCAAAGCCAAAATTAACCATTCCCACTTCAGCCCAGTGTAACCAGGACAGCTGAGTATCACAGAGCTGTCCTGGTAACCATTTTTTATACATTTATTTGTTATTTATGTATTAACAGTTACTTATATGGCACCGACATATTTCTTGAAAAAAACAGTAATAAAACTGGCCACTCCTCTCTGCAGCTGGCAGGAATATACTGCGGACAGAGCTGTATTTACCGGTGGCTCCTCCTCTCTGCAGCCATTGGGAATACACTGGGAGGCAGATGTATTAACCTGGAGAAGGCATAAGGAAGTTATAAACCAGTGATATGTGCAATGTGATAAAGGCAGCAGCCAATCAGATCCTAACTGTTAATTTACATATTGGAGCGGATTGGCTGGTGTGTTTATCACCTTGCACATATCACTGGTTTATCACTTCCTTATGCCTTCTCCAGGTTAATACATCTGGCCCTGGGTGCTGTGTCTACACTTCCTCCTCTCTGCAGCCGCCGGGTATAGGGGGCCGCCAGGCTGCCTGATTGCTGTGACCAGCATTGATCACGATCAGCAGGCACACACTGAGGATCCATGGGTGCAGTTAGGTGGTTATTGGAAGATTATCATATATTCACTCTACTTTAAACTCACAATTCATCTAAAGAAAATCATTATACACAGCACTGGAAGAAGAAATACTATTTTGATTATTGTTACATCATACTGACTGTTCAGTATTCACGCTTTAACTACGAAACACCCTGGAAACAGGTTATATAGCACTAGACAAATAAATAGGATTTCTTCCTTGTTGCGACCCTTTACACAATATTAAATTTCACATTTTCTATCTTAACAGTCTTAGAAAACACGAAAACAAGCTGAATGTATGAACTTTGCATTAACACCCCATTAACATCACATCCTGCGCAAAACTCACAATCTGTGGCTTCCTGTTTGCTTCCAATTCCTCACCTGACATAAAGACACTTCCTCGCCACAAGCAGCCCTGCCCTCACTTTCACATGAGTTTCTAGGTCAATGTCTCCAACAAGTTCACCAAACTACTGTATATTCTTAAATAATTTGTGCTGCTGTGGACATTGTCAGCATCCGGAGTCTTACCTTCCGGTTCTGGTCCCTGCAGCCTTCCTGTTAGCGGGCTGGTGTGGCCGGGGTTCGGGTCCTGGGGAGCAGAACATGGCAGCCGGAGGTGTCTGTTTCCGGTTGATTCTATTTCGGAGTGGGAGAAGGGACCTTCTGACGTATCTAGGGGAGGAGACACGTCACCAGGGGGAGGAGCTACGGGCGAACAGGGTACCCGAAAAGTACCCTCGCGGGCTCGCTTCGCTCGCCACGCTTCGGGCTCGGTGGCTCGCTTCGCTCGCCACCTGATTACTAAAGGTAATAGTTGGTGGCGTGGATAGTAGAGGAACTATCCCGCTGGCCTAGCTCCTCCCCCTTGTGTCGTAACTCCTCCCCCAGACGGAAAAGGTCCCTTATCCCACTTGATTCTAGCATCTACCGTCTGTTTCCAAGTGTTCTGTAGCTGGAGTGCAGCGTCTGGGAGGCTGAGGCCTGAGGTAGAGGCTGTGTGCTGGTTCCACATGTGTCCTCTGTGCAGGGAGCCGCCATGTTGGAGATCAAGCCAAGCCAATAGCTATCCCAGTCGCCTCCAGTCAATACGGTGCAGTCTTCCCTTATAAAAAGGGGTTGATGCTTAGTCATGGTGCCAGTGCTTCGTTACTTGCTGCTGTAAGGTGCTCAAGCTCTGTGCTCCCAGGTTAACCCCTGGTATCCTGGTTCTGTTGTGGCCACCCGGTGGTCAGTTCTGTTATTGCAGTCCTTTGCTCCCAGTCCACCTGCTCTTGCGGTTTAACCGCTGGGTCTCCTATCTGGTAGGGGGTCTTTCTTTGCTGACGGTGCTCACAGTGATTCTCTCTTCAACATCGTACTTCAAGTCGTCTCTTCATTCAGTGTTCTTCAGCATCGTTTACAAATCACAAGATATCTCTCCATTCAGTGTTCTTCAGCATCGTTTACAAATCACAAGATATCTCTTCATTCAATGTTCTTCAGCATCGTTTACAAATCACAAGATATCTCTCCATTCAGTGTTCTTCAGCATCATTTACAAATCATGAACATTTCGTCTTTCAGAATACACTCGGACTTATCTCCTAGTCGTTGTGTATGATTGAGGTCTCAGTAAAACTGAATTAATCTTTCTTCAGTGTATCGTTCTCAGTCATTGTCCTCATTGCCTACCCTTCCTCATCTTCAGGCCTAAGTCTTCAATGCATGAGTAAGAACTAGATTCAGCCACCTTGTTTCCTTCCTTTGCCGATAGCTGCTCCCTCAGTCAATTATCAGTCGTCAGATCCCCGACTCAAGCCAAGAGTGACAGACATTACAATGATCTGATTGAAAAGATTAGGGATGAGAATGGAAGGACTGATTTCAATAAGCTGTTATGTGTATCTATATATAACAGTGCTGATAACGAGCAGTACCCTGATGTGCAGAAGGTGCCTAATCATCCTCCGACTCAAAGAATGGGAAGGTGGCTCACAATCCCAGTCACCACACATACATAGATATACACTCACTTGCTGTTCCTAATACTACTGCTACTTTATTATTGCTACCCTAATACTGCTATGCAGTCGCATTGTCAACATTCAGTATGCGATCACGGTCTGAATGTCGACAACATGATGTCAACTTGCATAGTAACAAAACTAATAAGTAGCTATTGTAGCAGCAACGGCTATAGTATCAAGCAGTTAAAAAGACTCTTGGGAATGCAGAATATACTGTACATACAAAACATATACTGAGTCACATCAAACAATGGACCAATGGACCAAACAATGGCTGTCCGTAATATATTATCAGTAGTTGTCCCTATTGAGAACTCTTCTTGATGAGGACTATTGTCCATAATTAAACATTTATGGTATTGAAAAGGGTGTTGAAGCTCTGTATAATGTTTAGCAACTGGTAAATTCATAAGAGCATTAGGTAGTGATACAGGGTAACTTCTCTATACCGCTCCTCCTCAACCTTACAGCAGCATTTCACCCAACAATATCACCTGTGTGCAGAGGAGAACCAAATTTACCTCTATTACCTTGATCTCTCCCCTCACATCCTCCTTCCTGTCACCTGCCCTCTGATGGCACTGTCAGCTTGACTGTCGTATTGTTCCAATAACTCAACGTCTCGCAAACAAGTTATCGACTTTTCCCCTTTTCTTCTACATTATGTCCCTCTCCTGTTTTGGCCATGACCAGTTTCTAGGTGTCAGCTCTGACTGCCCTCTCCCCTGCCACATCCTGTCTATCTCAGCAGTATTCCAGGATCAGGCCATTTGTCCAAGTGAAGCCAGTATTGGTGCTCTTATCATCAGCCCACTCATATCTCACCTCCCACACCGCTCGTCCCATCACTCATGCTATCAATAACTCTGCTACTTGCCTCATATTCCTCTCTTCTGCCACCCTCTGCCAATCACACCGTGTCCAACTCAGAATGATATTTAAACTACTATAGGAGAAGAGTGGGTAACTTTTGCTATTAAAAGAGAGGATTGGTGGTAAGTATATGCCAAAGTTGGAGGGTGTTCTGTTTTGTGTGACTTGAGTCAGATGTGAAGTTAGAGATGAGCGCCTGAAATTTTTCGGGTTTTGTGTTTTGGTTTTGGGTTCGGTTCCGCGGCCGTGTTTTGGGTTCGAACGCGTTTTGGCAAAACCTCACCGAATTTTTTTTGTCGGATTCGGGTGTGTTTTGGATTCGGGTGTTTTTTTCAAAAAACACTAAAAAACAGCTTAAATCATAGAATTTGGGGGTCATTTTGATCCCAAAGTATTATTAACCTCAAAAACCATAATTTACACTCATTTTCAGTCTATTCTGAATACCTCACACCTCACAATATTATTTTTAGTCCTAAAATTTGCACCGAGGTCGCTGTGTGAGTAAGATAAGCGACCCTAGTGGCCGACACAAACACCGGGCCCATCTAGGAGTGGCACTGCAGTGTCACGCAGGATGTCCCTTCCAAAAAACCCTCCCCAAACAGCACATGACGCAAAGAAAAAAAGAGGCGCAATGAGGTAGCTGTGTGAGTAAGATTAGCGACCCTAGTGGCCGACACAAACACCGGGCCCATCTAGGAGTGGCACTGCAGTGTCACGCAGGATGTCCCTTCCAAAAAACCCTCCCCAAACAGCACATGACGCAAAGAAAAAAAGAGGCGCAATGAGGTAGCTGACTGTGTGAGTAAGATTAGCGACCCTAGTGGCCGACACAAACACCGGGCCCATCTAGGAGTGGCACTGCAGTGTCACGCAGGATGTCCCTTCCAAAAAACCCTCCCCAATCAGCACATGATGCAAAGAAAAAGAAAAGAAAAAAGAGGTGCAAGATGGAATTGTCCTTGGGCCCTCCCACCCACCCTTATGTTGTATAAACAAAACAGGACATGCACACTTTAACCAACCCATCATTTCAGTGACAGGGTCTGCCACACGACTGTGACTGATATGACGGGTTGGTTTGGACCCCCCCCAAAAAAGAAGCAATTAATCTCTCCTTGCACAAACTGGCTCTACAGAGGCAAGATGTCCACCTCATCTTCACCCTCCGATATATCACCGTGTACATCCCCCTCCTCACAGATTATCAATTCGTCCCCACTGGAATCCACCATCTCAGCTCCCTGTGTACTTTGTGGAGGCAATTGCTGCTGGTCAATGTCTCCGCGGAGGAATTGATTATAATTCATTTTAATGAACATCATCTTCTCCACATTTTCTGGATGTAACCTCGTACGCCGATTGCTGACAAGGTGAGCGGCGGCACTAAACACTCTTTCGGAGTACACACTTGTGGGAGGGCAACTTAGGTAGAATAAAGCCAGTTTGTGCAAGGGCCTCCAAATTGCCTCTTTTTCCTGCCAGTATAAGTACGGACTGTGTGACGTGCCTACTTGGATGCGGTCACTCATATAATCCTCCACCATTCTATCAATGTTGAGAGAATCATATGCAGTGACAGTAGACGACATGTCCGTAATCGTTGTCAGGTCCTTCAGTCCGGACCAGATGTCAGCATCAGCAGTCGCTCCAGACTGCCCTGCATCACCGCCAGCGGGTGGGCTCGGAATTCTGAGCCTTTTCCTCGCACCCCCAGTTGCGGTTGAATGTGAAGGAGATGTTGACAGGTCGCGTTCCGCTTGACTTGACAATTTTGTCACCAGCAGGTCTTTCAACCCCAGCAGACTTGTGTCTGCCGGAAAGAGAGATCCAAGGTAGGCTTTAAATCTAGGATCGAGCACGGTGGCCAAAATGTAGTGCTCTGATTTCAACAGATTGACCACCCGTGAATCCTTGTTAAGCGAATTAAGGGCTGCATCCACAAGTCCCACATGCCTAGCGGAATCGCTCCCTTTTAGCTCCTTCTTCAATGCCTCCAGCTTCTTCTGCAAAAGCCTGATGAAGGGAATGACCTAACTCAGGCTGGCAGTGTCTGAACTGACTTCACATGTGGCAAGTTCAAAGGGCATCAGAACCTTGCACAACGTTGAAATCATTCTCCACTGCACTTGAGACAGGTGCATTCCACCTCCTATATCGTGCTCAATTGTATAGGCTTGAATGGCCTTTTGCTGCTCCTCCAACCTCTGAAGCATATAGAGGGTTGAATTCCACCTCGTTACCACTTCTTGCTTCAGATGATGGCAGGGCAGGTTCAGTAGTTTTTGGTGGTGCTCCAGTCTTCTGTACGTGGTGCCTGTACGCCGAAAGTGTCCCGCAATTCTTCTGGCCACCGACAGCATCTCTTGCACGCCCCTGTCGTTTTTTAAAAAATTCTGCACCACCAAATTCAAGGTATGTGCAAAACATGGGACGTGCTGGAATTTGCCCATATTTAATGCACACACAATATTGCTGGCGTTGTCCGATGCCACAAATCCACAGGAGAGTCCAATTGGGGTAAGCCATTCCGCGATGATCTTCCTCAGTTGCCGTAAGAGGTTTTCAGCTGTGTGCGTATTCTGGAAAGCGGTGATACAAAGCGTAGCCTGCCTAGGAAAGAGTTGGCGTTTGCGAGATGCTGCTACTGGTGCCGCCGCTGCTGTTCTTGCGGCGGGAGTCCATACATCTACCCAGTGGGCTGTCACAGTCATATAGTCCTGACCCTGCCCTGCTCCACTTGTCCACATGTCCGTGGTTAAGTGGACATTGGGTACAACTGCATTTTTTAGGACACTGGTGAGTCTTTTTCTGACGTCCGTGTACATTCTCGGTATCGCCTGCCTAGAGAAGTGGAACCTAGATGGTATTTGGTAACGGGGGCACACTGCCTCAATAAATTGTCTAGTTCCCTGTGAACTAACGGCGGATACCGGACGCACGTCTAACACCAACATAGTTGTCAAGGCCTCAGTTATCCGCTTTGCAGTAGGATGACTGCTGTGATATTTCATCTTCCTCGCAAAGGACTGTTGAACAGTCAATTGCTTACTGGAAGTAGTACAAGTGGGCTTACGACTTCCCCTCTGGGATGACCATCGACTCCCAGCGGCAACAACAGCAGCACCAGCAGCAGTAGGCGTTACACGCAAGGATGCATCGGAGGAATCCCAGGCAGGAGAGGACTCGTCAGAATTGCCAGTGACATGGCCTGCAGGACTATTGGCATTCCTGGGGAAGGAGGAAATTGACACTGAGGGAGTTGGTGGGGTGGTTTGCGTGAGCTTGGTTACAAGAGGAAGGGATTTACTGGTCAGTGGACTGCTTCCGCTGTCACCCAAAGTTTTTGAACTTGTCACTGACTTATTATGAATGCGCTGCAGGTGACGTATAAGGGAGGATGTTCCGAGGTGGTTAACGTCCTTACCCCTACTTATTACAGCTTGACAAAGGGAACACACGGCTTGACACCTGTTGTCCGCATTTCTGGTGAAATACCTCCACACCGAAGAGCTGATTTTTTTGGTATTTTCACCTGGCATGTCAACGGCCATATTCCTCCCACGGACAACAGGTGTCTCCCCGGGTGCCTGACTTAAACAAACCACCTCACCATCAGAATCCTCCTGGTCAATTTCCTCCCCAGCGCCAGCAACACCCATATCCTCCTCATCCTGGTGTACTTCAACACTGACATCTTCAATCTGACTATCAGGAACTGGACTGCGGGTGCTCCTTCCAGCACTTGCAGGGGGCGTGCAAATGGTGGAAGGCGCATGCTCTTCACGTCCAGTGTTGGGAAGGTCAGGCATCGCAACCGACACAATTGGACTCTCCTTGTGGATTTGGGATTTCGAAGAATGCACAGTTCTTTGCTGTGCTGCTTTTGCCAGCTTGAGTCTTTTCATTTTTCTAGCGAGAGGCTGAGTGCTTCCATCCTCATGTGAAGCTGAACCACTAGCCATGAACATAGGCCAGGGCCTCAGCCGTTCCTTGCCACTCCGTGTGCTAAATGGCATATTGGCAAGTTTACGCTACTCCTCCGACAATTTTATTTTAGGTTTTGGAGTCCTTTTTTTTCTGATATTTGGTGTTTTGGATTTGACATGCTCTGTACTATGACATTGGGCATCGGCCTTGGCAGACGACGTTGCTGGCATTTCATCGTCTCGGCCATGACTAGTGGCAGCAGCTTCAGCACGAGGTGGAAGTGGATCTTGATCTTTCCCTAATTTTGGAACCTCAACATTTTTGTTCTCCATATTTTAATAGGCACAACTAAAAGGCACCTCAGGTAAACAATGGAGATGGATACTAGTATACAATTATGGACTGCCTGCCGACTGCAGACACAGAGGTAGCCACAGCCGTGAACTACCGTACTGTACTGTGTCTGCAGCTAATATAGACTGGTTGATAAAGAGAAGATGTCTATGTAACTATGTATGTATAAAGAAGACTGAAAAAAATCCACGGTTAGGTGGTATACAATTATGGACGGACTGCCTGCCGAGTGCAGACACAGAGGTAGCCACAGCCGTGAACTACCGTACTGTACTGTGTCTGCAGCTAATATAGACTGGTTGATAAAGAGAAGATGTCTATGTAACTATGTATGTATAAAGAAGAATGAAAAAAAACCACGGTTAGGTGGTATACAATTATGGACGGACTGCCTGCCGAGTGCAGACACAGAGGTAGCCACAGCCGTGAACTACCGTACTGTACTGTGTCTGCAGCTAATATAGACTGGTTGATAAAGAGAAGATGTCTATGTAACTATGTATGTATAAAGAAGAATGAAAAAAATCCACGGTTAGGTGGTATTACAATTATGGACGGACTGCCTGCCGAGTGCAGAGACACAGAGGTAGCCACAGCCGTGAACTACCGTACTGTGTCTGCTGCGACTGGATGATAAATGATATAAAAAATATATATATATCACTACTGCAGCCGGACAGGTATATATTATATATTATATAATGACGGACCTGCTGGACACTGTCTGTCAGCAGAATGAGTTTTATTTTTATAGAATAAAAAAAAAAAAAACACACAAGTGAAGTCACACGACGAGTGTTTAACTTTTTCAGGCAATCACAATATAAGTATACTACTAACTATACTGGTGGTCAGTGTGGTCAGGTCACTGGTCAGTCACACTGGCAGTGGCACTCCTGCAGCAAAAGTGTGCACTGTTTAATTTTAATATAATATGTACTCCTGGCTCCTGCTATAACCTATAACTGGCACTGCAGTAGTGCTCCCCAGTCTCCCCCACAATTATAAGCTGTGTGAGCTGAGCAGTCAGACAGATATATAATATATATAGATGATGCAGCACACTGGCCTGAGCCTGAGCAGTGCACACAGATATGGTATGTGACTGACTGAGTCACTGTGTGTATCGCTTTTTTCAGGCAGAGAACGGATATATTAAATAAACTGCACTGTGTGTCTGGTGGTCACTCACTATATAATATATTATGTACTCCTGGCTCCTGCTATAACCTATAACTGGCACTGCAGTAGTGCTCCCCAGTCTCCCCCACAATTATAAGCTGTGTGAGCTGAGCAGTCAGACAGATATATATAATATTATATATAGATAATAGATGATGCAGCACACTGGCCTGAGCCTGAGCAGTGCACACAGATATGGTATGTGACTGACTGAGTCACTGTGTGTATCGCTTTTTTCAGGCAGAGAACGGATATATTAAATAAACTGCACTGTGTGTCTGGTGGTCACTCACTATATAATATATTATGTACTCCTGGCTCCTGCTATAACCTATAACTGGCACTGCAGTAGTGCTCCCCAGTCTCCCCCACAATTATAAGCTGTGTGAGCTGAGCAGTCAGACAGATATATATAATATTATATATAGATAATAGATGATGCAGCACACTGGCCTGAGCCTGAGCAGTGCACACAGATATGGTATGTGACTGACTGAGTCACTGTGTGTATCGCTTTTTTCAGGCAGAGAACGGATATATTAAATAAACTGCACTGTGTGTCTGGTGGTCACTCACTATATAATATATTATGTACTCCTGGCTCCTGCTATAACCTATAACTGGCACTGCAGTAGTGCTCCCCATTCTCCCCCACAATTATAAGCTGTGTGAGCTGAGCAGTCAGACAGATATATATAATATTATATATAGATAATAGATGATGCAGCACACTGGCCTGAGCCTGAGCAGTGCACACAGATATGGTATGTGACTGAGTCACTGTGTGCTGTGTATCGCTTTTTTCAGGCAGAGAACGGATTATAAAGTAAACTGCACTGTCCTCACTAGTAAACTCTCTCCACTCAGTCTCTACACTTCTACAGTAACAGTACTCCTCCTAGTCAGCTCCAGTAAATCTCTCTCAGTCTCTTATAATCTAAATGGAGAGGACGCCAGCCACGTCCTCTCCCTATCAATCTCAATGCACGTGTGAAAATGGCGGCGACGCGCGGCTCCTTATATAGAATCCGAGTCTCGCGATAGAATCCGAGCCTCGCGAGAATCCGACAGCGTCATGATGACGTTCGGGCGCGCTCGGGTTAACCGAGCAAGGCGGGAAGATCCGAGTCGCTCGGACCCGTGAAAAAAAACATGAAGTTCTGGCGGGTTCGGATTCAGAGAAACCGAACCCGCTCATCTCTAGAAGTTACCCCAAAGATTTAATATATCCAGGGAAATCTTATCATACTTTGGCATTAGGAGTAGTTGATGCTTCAATTGTCCCACTTTGATGATAACACCATGAACATCTTCTTTGCAATATCCATGGTCCAAAAACAATGACCTATATTCATTAGAGCTTCACCAATTTCATTTTTATTGGAAGTAATTCAGGAAACCTGCAAAACTTATGATCAGGGTAAGATTTTCTTCAGTGGCTGAGGATGTAAGCTCATGTAGTGTAGGGTGTTTTTTGTCCATAGGTTTATGAATTGTCATCACTTCATTGCTGGCAAGTAAAATTGTCCAAATGTTATCAGTGCTATAAATGAATACTGAACCTGTTAAATAACTACGGTGAGACGCTTTGCTTCACTCCCGTACCAGTTGGGGGATAAGTCATCATATAAACATTAGGCTTTAATCCACGGCATTCAACCATCTGCACTGCCTAAGATATGTGAGCACACCATTTAAATAAAAAATATCATACATGCTCTGCACTTACTGAATTACTAGAGAGTCGGACCCACCCGAACTTTGCAATCCGAGTCTGGCTCGGTATTACCGACTTACTCAGATCCCAAAATGAGGCAAAACATCATCATCCCACTGTTGAAGTCTCACGGGTTTTGAATTCTATAAAGGTCCCCAGTGATTGGCTCCATCTTCACTCCAACTGTGGAGAGTGTACTGGACAGACGTGTCCGTCTCAGTGCTGTATCTGAAAAAAGGGGTGCTCTGTCTGCTGTATCTGAAAGAGGGTGCTCTGTCTGCTGTATCTGAAAGGGGTGATCAGTCTGCAGTATCTGAAAGGGGTGATCTGTCTGCTTTATCTGAAAGGGGTGCTCTTCTGTATCAGTCCAGGTGGGGTGCTTTGTCTGCTGTATCTGAAAGGGGTGCTCTGTCTGGATGTAGCTATGTGACTGGCGCTCAGAGTAGTGCCCCTTATTCATGTTACGTCACACAATAGTGCCCCTTAGTCACGTTATGCTACACAGTAGCACCTCTTATACACGGTGCCCACAGTAGTGTCCGTTATACACATAGGGGGGAATTCAAATGTTTGAAAAGTCGTTGGGTGTCTGTTTTTTCCTGTCTAATAGATAGGAATAAACAGACACCCAACTGACTTTTCAAACAATTGAATATACCCCATAATGTCCACAGTAGTAGTGCCCCTTACACACAAAACCCACAGTAGTAATGCCCCTTACACATAATTCCGACAGTAGTGCCTCTTACACATAATGCCCACATTAGTAGTGCCTCTTACACATAATGCCGGCCCCACAGTAGTAGTGCCTCTTACACATAATGTCCACAGTTGTAGTGCCTCTTACACATAATGTCCACAGTAGTAGTGCCACACATAATGCCCACAGTAGTAGTGCCCTTTACACATAACGCCTACAGTAGTAGTGCCACACATAATGCCCACAGTAATAGTGCCCCTTACATATATGTTGGCATGAGGTGAGGGGAGAGAGGGGGGAGTGCGGTACTTACAAAAGAGATCAGTGCTGGGTGGACTGGTGACTAAAAAGCCACTTCACTGCTGGCACCGCTGGTGTCATAGCTGGTGTCATACAGTTGCAGGCAGTGGGAAGGAGGGAGAGGAGAAAGGAGGGAGGGAGGTAGCTGACACTGGAAGAGCCACGCTTTAAGGTACCGTCTCTGATGCCTGTCATACAGTTTGATTGACAGGCGCAGCAACACCAGAGTAGCAAAGCAGGGATTGCGCCTCTCCAGGTTGGTGCCTCCCTGCTTTGCATACTCTGCTGAGCTGGTTGCGCTGACCTTGAGTGTAGAACACGTATGAAGTCTCTCTCTCTTCCTCTGTATACAGTATATACTGATTTGGGGTGTATTCTCGTAGCACAATTTTCTCCTACTTTAATCTGTTAGATTTAATATAAACTCACTTATGCTGGGTACACACTAGACGATAAAGTCGACAATGTGGCCGATACTGACACATCGGTCATGCTATCGTCCAGTGTGTATGCACTGTATACATGTCGTCAGAGACATCGCCCATCGGCCGTGCATGCAGTTTCAAGTGTGGGATTATTAAGACACAGTGCACAGATACAAAAGCCAGGCCCACTTGCATGCATTTGCCCCCATGCTTAAAGTTGCCAGCCAGTCATGTTGTGGGTGCAGCTCAATATGGTGGAAATATGCACACACACACACACACACACACACACACACAATTAAAAAATATTTGGTGACAGATATAAGTCCCTGTTTTTGTGACACCCTCTAATTTAAATATCATAGCACAGTAAAAATAGATGCAATGATACAGTATATCCATATACAATATATATATATATATATATATATATATATATAAAAAATTGGAACTCATCAGGGATAGCAATTCCGATGCATATCTCGGTCTGGTGGGTTCTGGTATGAATGGTCGACCATGTTAAGGTCGACATTCAATAGGTCGACCACTATTGGTCGACATAAACATGGGCGACATGGACTAATAGTCGACACATGAAAATGGTCGACACATGAAAGGTCAACATGGATTTTTTAACTGTTTTGGTGTCATTTTTTTCCATAATATGACCAGGAACCCCAATTAGTGTACCGCGTCCACTTGCATGGTGAGTGAACTGTGGGCAAGGTGCCTCGCTGCACTCGGCACAGGTTACCGTTCCCAATCGTAGTCCACGTGGATGGTAAAGTATGAAATAGTTAAAAATGAAAACTTTAGGGGGAAAAAAGCCATGTTGACCTTTTCATGTGTCGGCCTGTCCTGTGTCGGCAATTTGCATGTGTCGACCATATGTCCATGTCAGCTATGTCAATGTTGACCAATAGTGGTCAACCTAATGACTGTCGACCTTAACATGGTCGACCATCCAAACGGATATCAACTGGGTGCTGGTGAACTTTTTATATTATTTGTATTGTTTAATTTACAATGTATGATGATGAATTATTGATATGTACAACCTGTGCTCTTTGTACTATGATTATGTCAAATCTAAATGTTTTTTTTTTACCTTTATCATTGTATTTTGTCATTTTGATGTTGTATCTTTTTATGTGTTTCTTTCCAAGTTTTTGTATGCCTTTTGTTGACATGCTTCAATAAATATCTTAAAAAATGCATACTTTCAAAAAAAGGTGTAAAATTCTTAAATTCTTCTGCAATTAATTCTTAATTAGTGAGTTGTGGTTGCATTTGCGTATAGGTTGAACTGGGGTACAGTATATATGCTAAGCGTAAAAGTGGTGTATCTGTAGCCAAAACTGCTTTCCGTTTGAGATCGTTATTTGGATGATAAATCATCAGTCATTAGGTCGATGCCGTATGGTCGACATGGAATAGGTCGACAGGTGCATAAGGCCGATAGATAAAAGGTTGACAGTGCTTAAAGTTTCAGCTTGATACCTATCCACGAGGATATCAATTGGGCATAGTAACCCGAAGCGTGGCGAGCGAACCAAGACCGCGAGGTTACATGTGTCTGATTGTGGTCAGATAACAGAAAATATCATAGATTTGGGACAAAATATATTTATAAATTGTTTTATAAACAATAAAATGTTTATAAAATAAAAATAAAATGTTTTGGCAACACAACATCGTTTTCGATCGATTTTCATTGATTTGTAATCAATACAAATTTACGAAAATCAACCTTTTGTAAATATACTACTGTACCTACAGTTATTGTCTAAAAAGGTGATCAATGATTTACATTCAAATATTTTAAACAATGTTTTATACTTCTCTTTTTGGGGCCAATTCAATTGTGGCGTGTGCCATCAGTTGTCCATCTGAAGGAATGGGCATCTATCGGCGCTATTCAATTGTTGCTCCAATAGACGCCCATTAGCCGTGACAGACACATCTTTTAAAAAGTCTGTAGTTTGGGCGCCTTAAAACGGTCCTTGCATTTGACCTTGCAACTGTTTCATTGTTCATTACCTGGGACTGCTTAACACCTCCAGCACCAATTCATCTACTCGCTACGGACAGCTCCTTTGCTGTGGAAGCCCGCCAGTGTTTTTTCTATGGATGTTCCTCATCTGGGTCTAGGAACAGGCTTGCGCTTTCTATTATAATTCTATCATTATATTACTGTAATCAGAATTTATATTTACATATCATTTTTTACAATCTACTAGATTTTTCTCTACATTTACCTGTTTTATAACTTGCTGGTAGTCCATTGTAAGCAGTGTCAAATTTACTTATTTGGTTTGTTATTTTTGTAGTTGTATCTGCCATCTAGTGATTTCATTGTGTGACTAAAGGTGGTTACACACTGATAGATATATCTGCAGATATATAATTATGGACGGATCGGGCAGTGTGCTGTGTATGCATACTGCCCGATCCGTCGGAGATTGATGTCATGAACTGGGCGGGCGTGTACACACAGCAGCCCAGTTCAGCTGTTAGTCACCGCCAGCTGTCGCAGCATGTGTATGGGCGGTCTGCTGATCACCCGTACACACACAGTGATGCGCCAATATATCGGTAGATATATTGGCTGTCAGCTGTGCTGCATGGCCGATATGATATGTGTCTGAACGACGGAGTTCACAGACATATCACCTGTACACACTGTCTGACGGACCCGAGATATATTGGTTGTTTAATAGAACGCCCGATATATCGGCCTGTGTGTACGGGCCATTAGTCACTTCACTTATTTCAGATATATTTGTTGTTCTACTGTATTTTGGTGAGTTGGTATATGATTGATCTACTGCTTTAAGTGTATACTAATGCTGGGCATACACGCTACAATTATCTGGCCGATCCGCCCGATATCAGTGGGTCAGCCAGATATAATTGTAGCACGTATGCCGGCGACCAATCCGGTAATATCGATCAGTTGGACATGACGGATCGTCCAGCATCATCCTCCGATCCAATATTTTGTAAGTGTCAGTGTATGCCCTGCCACGGCCAACCAATGGACATTTTCCATTTCTTCACATGGGAAGAGCAGTGGCGCACGCAGGGGGTTTCCCGAGTACCTGGAAACCCCCCACTGAAGACCCTTTTTTTTATTTGAGAGACGGAGACAGCTGTGTCTCCGCCTCAGCAAAAGCCGCGACCGCGATTGCATACGCAATTGTGGAGCCGCTAACAGAGAGCTCCGTAGCTCTCTCTGCATACAGAAAGAATGCACGGAGGGAGCTGCTAGCTGCACATGCTCCCTCCTTCTTAGTGCTGCTGGTCTGGTCTACTCTATGCTCCTGGCCTGGAACTGTATGTAAGTTTGTGAACTGGAAATGTAGAACTAGAACTGTATGTACTGTAAGTTTGTGGATGTATGCATGTATGTTTGTGTGTGTGCTTGTATGTGCATGTATTAATGTGTGTGATTGCTTTTAATATTATTTTGCACTGATCTATTTTTTGTATTTTTGACCACTGCACCTCTTGTATGTGTGTGTGTGTGTGTGTGTGTGTGTGTGTGTGTGTGTGTGTGTGTGTGTGTGTGTGTATATATACATATATATATATTATATGCATGCATCTAGTTTTGTATTGTTTGTTCTTAACTTGTTTATGTAATATATATGTGTTCTAGTAATGATAGCTAAAACTGTCATTTTCCTGCTGGGTCCTCATGCATACTGGTTCTGTGTATTTTATATTTTTCATGGAGTAGAGGGCATGCTCATTATTTAATTCTATGAGGCCCTGGTTGAACCGTTCACATACCTCCCAACTTTTGGCTGGACGAAATAGGGACTCTCGCGCGTCGAAGCCGTGCGCCAACCCGAAAAGGGGGTGTGGCCTCACGTGAGTGTGCATGGCCTCGCCAAACGGCCCGTTTTTCTGCCTTTTGGGGGCGTGCCCAGTGCTCCCCGAGCAGCTGGGCAGCCCCTGCTCCCCTCCTAGCTCTGAATACATGCCATGCGCGTGCGCACAGCATGTATTCTGTGATCACCGGCTGCTTTGCAGAGCAGAGCAGCGGGTGATCAAAGCCTCCCCCCAACTGCCCCACCCGCGGGACACTGCTGCCCGCGGGTGGGACAGCGGGACAGGGTCCGAATAGCGGGACTGTCCCGCTGAAAGCGGGACAGTTGGGAGGTATGCGTTCAAGTTTATGATATATACAATTAGTGTGATTTTCCTTTTTAAAGTTTGCTCTTTTGGTAAACATATACAATGGCTTGTATCTAGTACTGCTTAGGCAATTGCATACTGTGTGCCAGATCGCGGACTCTGCGTTCCAGCTGGAAGACGAAGTTGCGCTGAGACCGGAAGTGACGCGGTTGCATCCCAGCTGGAATGCT
The DNA here is from genome assembly GCF_028390025.1 of Pseudophryne corroboree. NCBI lineage: Eukaryota > Metazoa > Chordata > Amphibia > Anura > Myobatrachidae > Pseudophryne > Pseudophryne corroboree. The sequence goes on along the minus strand of NC_086444.1, from coordinate 618,267,127 downwards.
GAAGCAGCAGCACGCTGGATCTGCGCTAAGCACGATGTCCAGTGTGTCGTGGAAGGTTACCACTACCCTCAAGTGTTAATGGTATTGTACTGAGCTCCCCATGAGCCCTTTTCTAATAAGGTGGTGAGTAATGAGTTAATGTTATTGGCACTATATATATATATATATATATATATATTTATATAAACGCACACACTACACACAAACATGGAAACCCCCCATAGTAAATCCTGCGTTTGCCACTGAAGAGAAGCGTCGATATCATGTGACATACATTGTGTGATATCTGCAGTGTCAGATAAAATGACAAGTATTTTATCTGCCTGTATATATGCCTAGCATTAGTCTGTCCACACTGCTAGTGTCCTCAGTTTGTTGAATTTAACTGGCCACCCTGCCACCTTGTGGTTCATTCATGTAATAACAGCATTTTTCTGTTTGAGGCTAGTATTGAATATCTGATATATAAAAATAAAAATTTGTCCTTCTGTTTTTCTATACAAATACACAGTTTACAAGCGAAGATTGTGAAATTTTACATACAAGTGTATTAAAACACGGCGGAGGCAACTAAAACAATTTGAAATCCCTAGCATCCCTAGGGGGCAGACAGCAGCACAGAGAATATCAGGAGACAGCATAACTCCGGAATTACTGGAGAAATGTACTCAAAACTTGGTACACATATGCCTTACAATCTGGGAACAAACACTGTGGGGGGGAAGACACCCCTAGCACCCCTAGGGGTGAGGCAGCAGCACTGAGTATTTCAGCAGACAGCATAACTCTGGAATGCCTGCAGCGATTTACAACAAACTTGGTACACATATGACTTACAATCTGGGAACAAACTGTGTGAGGGTTAGACACCCCTAGGGGTGGGACAGCAGCACAAAGTATTTCAGGAGACAGCATAACTTCCGAATGCCTGGATCAATTTACAACAAACTTGGCACATATATGACTTGCAAGCTGGGAACAAACACTGTGGGGGTAAGACGCCCCTAGCACCCTTAGGGGTGCGGCAGCAGCACAGAGTTTTTCAGCAGTCAGCATAAGTCTGGAATGCCTGGAGCAATTTACACCAAACTTGCTACACATATGACTTACACTCTGGAAACAAACACTGTGAGGGTAACACACCATTAGCACCCCTAGGGGTGGGCCAGCAGCACTCACTATATCAAGACATGCATGATATCTCAGTGATGACAGGGCTGCATGTGACAGGGCAAGTGACATGATGTGAGGAGGGGAATGCAGGTAGCACAAGCCCACACACTGAGAGTTATATAGTGGAAGTAGCATGGTCCCCCAGCAGCACAGAGTATATCAGGAGATACATAATGTGCTGCGCTATACAGGTATAAGAAACTGTAAAAAAAAAAGGTAATTTCACAGGTGCACTGACATGATGTGAGGAGGGGAATGGAGGCAGCAGGAAGCCACAGACTGAGAGTTGTATCGTGGGAAGAGCAGGGTCCCTTGGGGGACCAAAAAGGGGTCTGGCCCAGGGGTTAAAGTGGAGGGGAACAAGGTGGAACTGAGTTCCACCACCTGAAATGGTATGGGGAACTAGTTCCACAATTTCCATTACCCTGCACAGTAATTCCAACAGAAAAACCTGCCCCATCAGATACATCAATAGATGATGCAGGGCGCGCTAATGTTACTGATGAGCTGCAACCACTTCCTTTTTCCTCAGGTCCTGGTGACTCCATGGTTCTCCTCCATTTACAGCCCACCCCTCCTGGTACTCACACACTCTGTGTCTGTTGGACAGCATTCATCCCCCCCTCAGCTCCAAGTGGCTTAATTTTCCAGCACAGCTTATGTTATGCCATGCTGTCATCACTGCTGAAGTGAAGAGGAGTAATGAACAGGAGCAGGATATGTGCATCTTGAAGATAAGATGAGAGGGAGCTGGTGGAACAAGACAGGTGGTGAAGCTGCTGGAGGAACACTGGCGGTGAGCTGCTGGAGTGACAGAAGCAGAGATGTGTATGGGCAGCACTACTGTGGTCATTTTGTGTAGGGACACTACTATTGTGGGCATTATGTGTAAGGGGCACTACTATTGTGGGAATTGTGTATAAGGGGCACTACTACTGTGGGCATTGCATATAATGTTCACTACTGTGTGGTATAACATGTATAAAGGGTACCATTGTGTAGTGTAAATTTAATAAAGGGCACTACTAATAAGGGGCAATACTATGTGGTGTAATATGAATCAGGGGCAATACATGCTGTGTAACGGGAATGAGGGGGGGGTGGGGTAGGCAGCATGGTAAATTAGTTCCACCATCTCTCCAAGACCACTTTAAGCCCTGGTCTGGCCAATACACAAAGGTGGTCATTCCAAGTTGTTCGCTCGCTAGCTACTTTTAGCAGAAATGCAAACACAAAGCCGCCGCCCTCTGGGAGTGTATCTTAGCATAGCAGAATTGCTAACGAAAGATTAGCAATTCTGCTATTAAGTTTTTCATTGCAGTTTCTGAGTAGCTCCAGACCTACTCCTAGATTGCGATCACCTCAGTCCGTTTAGTTCCTGGTTTGACGTCACAAACACGCCCAGCGTCCGGCCAGCCACTCCCCCGTTTCTCCAGCCACTCCTGCGTTTTCTGATGGCACGCCTGCGTTTTTTAGCACACTCCCAGAAAACGCTCAGTTACCACCCAGAAACACCCACTTCCTGTCAATCATTCTCCGATCAACAGAGCGACTGAAAAGCTTTGTTCGCCCGTGAGTAAAATTGCATAGTTATGTGTAAAATTGCTTAGCGTGTGCGCCCTGTGGTGCATACGCATGCGCAGAACTGCCGGATTTTAGCCTATTAGCAATTCTGCTAAAAATAGCAACGAGTGAACAACTCAGAATGACCACCAAAGTGCTTTATAGTCATGTTGTGTATCCTGCACCGAAACCCAGTACAATTCCTACTGCATACTATGTGACCAGCTATATAACAATTTCCCCTTCATAAATAAGGATTTTATTATTTCAGAGTTGGAGGTGCTCCAACAATCACGACTTGTACCTTGTAAACAAACAAATATTGTCAGTTGCCAAAAAAAGGAGATTGCCTTTTTGGAGCACTCTTTTAAGTCAAATGGTATTGTATCGATATGATTGATTCTATTAAAGCGTAACTTTTAATACTCTCATTAAAATACAAGGGGTATAAATATATACTAAATAAATGTCTATAAATGTGTATATATATATATATATATATAGCTACGCACAAAGTAAATGTCAATATCAGATACCCCAAAATCAATCTAAACATTTTATAGACATGCAACTGTCTTTGTGGTGAGTATTATAAGTGTGAATATTTTCGTATTTGTTAAATCCTATAATTAAACAAATATTTTCACACAGCTTAATTATCTTATATATTTATATATATTTAATCGGCATAATAATTTGCCAATTCGTTCGGCAAAGAAAAATGATCCCATGTTGTAACTGCTGCAGCATAAATCCGGCTTCAATGTTGTATTTTCACACATTAAAAAAGTGATCGAATTTCTTTCAATAACTGTCACACTGACATTAATAATCATCAGTCCTAATCACACTTTATACCACTATATTTACTCCTTTCAACATCAATCTCAATCTCTCCCTACTGTTGTATCCTAACTCATGATATATGAATTTATGTTTAAATGGTATAAAGACAATACTATTAATTTATTCAGCATAAGGATAAAATAGTGATTGAAAAACAGCAAGGGGAGAGAGGAAAAAACCCGCCCCTCTCGTTAAATTTCTTGCACTAGTTGTCACCTCTGAGAACAAATCCTCAGACTATGAGACAAAAAATCTCCTCATAAACTGCTACCATCTATTTTAAAAAAAAAGTCAACATATCAGAGCTCACTAAGTTAGCATGTTCAGAGCTCTTTAAGGATTTGAAAGATACATATGTTGCCAGCCAGGGCCGGTTCTAGGGCTTTTTGCGCCCCGGGCGGCAATAGGGCGTGGCTTCATACAGGGGGCGTGGTCATTTACGCCCCCTGTACAGTAGTAGCGCCGCTGAAAGGATGTGCGGTGCGCGATGACGTCATCGCGCACCGCACAGCAAAGGTCCTCTCCACGAAGGGAAACTAGACGCTACGCGTCTAGTTTCCTTCGTGGAGAGGACCTTTGCAGTGCGGTGTGCGATGACGTCATCGCGCACCGCACTGCAAAAGTCCTCTCCACGAAGGGAAACTAGACGCTACGTGTCTAGTTCCCTTCACAGCAGGCAGCGACAGCGGGACAGAGCGGGCAGCAGGGGGCACAGCAGCAGCGGATCTTGCCATGGTGCAACGCCCTCCGGAAGGCGGCGCACCGGGCAAAAGTCCTGCTTGCCCGTGGCAAGATCCGCTACTGTTGCCAGCGCTTGCTATTTATGAATTTGATTATATACAAAAAGAAAAGGTAGCACAAGTCATCTATTTCTTTGAACCAACCCCTTTAGATATATACCATTTTGTTTATATGAATTATCTTCGCTGGGGGGTGCTACCGCAGGCAAGATAGGGTCACATATATGCAAAAAAGAGAGAAACGAGATTGCCTGATAGTGGTGCACCACTATCAGGCAATCTCGTTTTTCTCTTTTTTGCATATTTGTGAATTTGGCATGAGACATGAAACAATGTTACTTTTAATGATTATCACAATGATACAATAGATTCTAAGCACGGATACAAGCTATGGGGGTCATTCCGAGTTGTTCGCTCGTTGACGATTTTCGCTATACTGCGATTAGTTGCTTACTGCGCATGCGCAAGGTTCGCAGAGCGCATGCGCTTAGTTATTTTACACAAAAGTTAGGTATTTTACTCACGGCATAATGAAGCTTTTTCATCGCTGTGCTGATCGTAGTGTGATGGACAGGAAGTGGGTGTTTCTGGGCGGAAACTGGCCGTTTTATGGGAGTGTGCGGAAAAACGCAGGCGTTCGAGTTGCAAAACGCTGGAGTGGCTGGAGAAACGGGGGAGTGGCTGGGCAAACGCTGGGTGTGTTTGTGACGTCAAACCAGGAACGAAAAGGACTGAGCTGGTCGCAATGGCTGAGTAAGTCTGGAGCTACTCAGAAACTGCGGGGTAATCGTTACGAGAAAATTAGCGAAGCTTTCGTTCGCAATTCTGCTATGCTAAAATACACTCCCAGTAGGCGGCAGCTTAGCGTGTGCAATGCTGCTAAAAGCAGCTAGTGAGCGAACAACTCGGAATCACCCCCCATGTCTTAATTGACAAATACCACACTGATGTAACTAATTTAGGCATACAAATAAAGAAGTGCTTGGAAAAAAACACGAAAAGCAAAGGAAAACCTGCCCCTCTCATTAAATCTCTTGCGCTGATTAAAGTCTCAAACACAGTCCTAGATGTTAAGTTTGTACCAACAATGTTGACTTTTTTTTAAAAATAGATGGTAGCAGTTTATGAGGAGATTTTCTGTCTCATAGTCTGAGGATTTGTTCTCAGAGGTGACAACTAGTGCAAGAAATTTAATGAGAGGGGCGGGTTTTTTCCTCTCTCCCCTTGCTGTTTTTCAATCACTGTTTTATCCTTATGCTGAATAAATTAACGGTATTGTCTTTATACCATTTAAACATAGATTCATATATCATGAGTTAGGATACAGCAGTAGGGAGAGATTGGGATTGATGTTGAAAGGAGTAAATATAGTGGTATAAAGTGTGATTAGGACTGATGATTATTAATGTCAGCGTGACAGTTATTGAAAGAAATTCGATCACTTTTTCTGTGTGAAATTACAATATTGAAGCCGGATTTATGCTGTAGCAGTTACAACATGGGATAATTTTTCTTTGCTGAGCGAATTGGCAAATTATTATGCCTATTAAGATAAATAAGCTGTGTGATTTAAGAAAATATTTGTTTAATTATAGGATTTAACAAATACGAAAATATTCACACTCATAATACTCACCACAAAAACAGTTGCATGTCTATAAAATGTTTAGATTGATTTTGGGGTATCTCAGAGCTGGATTAAGGCTTCGGGGGGCCTGGGTTACTTAAGACACGGGGGCCCTAAGATTTAAAATTAAAATCATGTGGGTTCCGGTAGCAGGTGCTGCTGACAAATGTACCCTCTACCGCCCCTGCAGCGGCATGTCTGTCGCCGGGCCTGCTGACTGAGCATAGAGGGCGAGTGTAGAGAGGGAAGGGTCGGGTGGATGATGGACGTGGGTGTAGAGAGCGGGTGTGGGCGGGCGTAGCGAGCGGCCATAGGTAGCGGGATGTCTCTGCGCGCAGGAAGTCTCTGCGGGCGGACGGCCGTAGAGAGCGGGCTGTCGGGCGTACAGTGTAGTCACAGTCAGGAATAGAACTGCACGCTCGGCAATGAGTCAGCTACAGTCGTGTGTGAGGGGGGTGCTGGACATTAGGGGGTGCCTGTGTGCACCAGGCACCCCCCCCCCCCCCCTGTGCGCACGCCTATGATAAATATGTCTATAATACATACATATATATATATATATATATACACACAACACACATATTTATTCATATATATATATATATATATATACATATACATACATACACACTCACACACACACACACACACACGCGTGTGTGTGTGTGTGTGTGTGTGTGTGTGTGTGTATACATATACACACACACATATTTTTATATATATATATATATATATAAAAACCCAGAACATATTGTAATGCAACCTTACATTTTTTATGTGCTTTTGCACAGGTACAGGTAGCCAAGGAGTCCCCTGAGCTGGCTGAGAATGGGTGCTGGGCTTGCTACTGCCTCCATGGAGTCCACGGGCAGCTGTCCGACTCCTCCCTCCTCCTTCCCTGCAGCCTGCGCGCCCAGCCAATGACTGAGCCGCAGGCTGCTGTTCCTCACACTATTGGACAGCTGAGCCGTCGCTCAGCTGTCCTTCTATCAAAGGCAGTGGAGCCGCCGCCGGGAGCCAGGAGCCAGAGGCGCGAGGGACGGCTATCGCTGAGCTGCCCTGTCGCTGCGTGTGGCGCCGGTTCCCGGGAGCGCAGGTCAATACCGCAGATCGGATCTCTGTTCCAATCTGTGGCGGCGACGGGGGGCCCTTTGAAAAAAGGGGGCCCGGGGTACTTATCCCCGGGACCCCCCTCTTAATCCGGCTCTGGGGTATCTGATATTGACATTTACTTAGAGTGTAGATATATATACATTTATAGACATTTATTTAGTATATATTTATACCCCTTATATTTTAATGAGAGTATTAAAAGTTACGCTTTAATAGAATCAATCATATCGATACAATACCATTTGACTTAAAAGAGTGCTCCAAAAAGGCAATCTCCTTTTTTTGGCAACTGACAATATTTGTCTGTTTACGCAATACACAAAGTGCATCAGGGAAGCAAGATATGCCTATATACTAGATCTCCAATCAATGTAAATTAACGAACAACTATCATTCTAATTTACCATCCTCATCCCGTACCAAAGCACGGGTATTCAGCTATCTACAATGTTATTTATACTGTGTGTTTAATATTTACATTTATTTTTGTAAACAGACATTCTTAAAATCCCAGGCAACGCCGGGTACTCCAGCTAGTTTCTAATAAAGGACTGAATATGTATAGGTTGACCTTACTTGTACCTAAAAATAGAAACAAAGGGACTATGGACAGTGCATTGGACAATATGCTAAACTCTACTCCTGTCTACTTTATATTCAAATCAATGATGGAGCTAACCAAATAAGGCATGTTATAACAAATATTTTGAGTATTTTGTATCAAGATTGTGATATTAATAAAATCCTCGGAGACGGTGCCATTAGATATCAAACAACTCTACTTAGTTGAGTTGTTTGGCCTTTTACCATGGGTCACCTTACTGGGTTACTTTGAGTTTTTGTTACTGTTTTTTGCTGTTTCTCAATCTTGCCAGTTTATGTGCCTATAGGGCCACACACACACAGTACGATGTGAACCGACAATGCGAACGACGGGCCAACATATCAGGCAGTCCCTACACAGGGGGCAATCCGATGCCCGACCACCAGCTATGCCCCCCTACCCACCGGATAATGCTGCACTGGGTCATCAGCCACATCGCATGATCTTCTGACCATGCAGAAAGATTAGGTGAAGTTCCAGACGACCCCACGGGAGCATGCAATGAATTATATCATGCATACACACGGAACGATATAGCTGTTTTATCGTTGCAATGCGTCAAATTGACAGTTATATTGGCCCTCATTCCGAGTTGATCGGTCGCAAGGCGAATTTAGCAGAGTTACACACGCTAAGCCGCCGCCTACTGGGAGTGAATCTTAGCTTCTTAAAATTGCGACCGATGTATTCGCAATATTGCGATTACTAACTACTTAGCAGTTTCAGAGTAGCTTCAGACTTACTCTGCCTGTGCGATCAGTTCAGTGCTTGTCGTTCCTGTTTGACGTCACAAACACACCCAGCGTTCGCCCAGGCACTCCCACCGTTTCTCCGGCCACTCCTGCGTTTTTTCCGGAAACGGTAGCGTTTTCAGCCACACGCCCCTGAAACGCCGTGTTTCCGCCCAGTAACACCCATTTCCTGTCAATCACATTACGATCGCCGGAGCGATGAAAAAGCCGTGAGTAAAATTACTTTCTACATAGCAAAGTTACTTGGCGCAGTCGCAGTGCGAACATTGCGCATGCGTACTAAGCGGATTTTCATTGCGATGCGATGAAAAATACCGAGCGAACAACTCGGAATGAGGGCCATTGTTCCATGTGTGGGGAGCTTTAGTTTGTTGTTTAAGGAAAAAATAATAATACTTTATTTTTTTCATTGTCTCATCTTGTCCTCCAGGCCTGACTGTTCCTTATGTATTGCTGATTTTTTTCTTCTACCTTGGCCTCTTTATTTTTTGCCTTTGGCTGCAGAAATTTATTTTACTACTATTGGGAAATTTGTTGCCTCCTTTATAACCCCTTATGCATTTGTTGTCTCTGATGTTGCAATTTATTGCTCTTCTATTTGTTGTTTCCTGTCATTTATATTTTATTATTTATTTTAATTTTTTAATTTATTATTATTATTATTATTATTATTATTATTTTTGTTTTTTGTTTGCTACTTTGTAGTTTCACAGCAGCTGGAGAGCCACAGATTGCCCAGGCCTTGTCTAGTGCTTCATTCTGCAATTTAGTGTTTTCTAGATGTGACAGTAGTTCTCTGTGATGATATGGACCCATAATGCAATGCAGCAAGCATGCCGGCTTCACATTTCAGGAAGATTCTGTAGTAAAATGAAAACACCACTGAGCAGGTGCTTTCAGCCCTGCCCAAGGGGTGTGTCAAGCTTGACCTATGGGGCATATCTAGTGCTGCCTGGAGCGTATCCAGCATCACCATGTTGTCCTATTCTCTATATAACTGGACGCCAGACACAGATGTCTCAGGGTCATTTTTTTCTTTATTATAATAGCACAACAAGTGCATTAGACCCAGCACTAGTGTATTGGACTCCATTACATTGCAAAGTGTTGACAGGTATTTCCCAGTACCCAACATCTAGTGCAACATACAGGGCTTGTGACTAGCATTAGAAGCATGTGGATTTGCTTTTTATTACTATTTGTGTTGTTCTTTTATATTCTGAGTTAAAAAAAAATACATTTAGACTTTGTACTCGCAGAGGATTTCAGTTCACTGAAATGAAAATAGTGGTTAGAGTGGTGTTCTACAGCATTCAAACCATTACCTGCCCTAGCATTCTTAACTGTCCTTATCAGCTTTTTCAGATTTGAGCATCATCTGTATGCGGATCCTCCGTGGTGCTTGTGTCGCGTCTTGGGGATCTTTATTGTTTGCCCCCCTCTGCCTCTCCTATTTTTACTAACACTTCTCTAACTTTTCCCTTTCTTTTTTTGACTTACTTGGATCCCTTCTCTCCTTGTGTGTTTTCCTTATCCAGCTAGTGCCTCCTTACCATCCCTTGCCTTCTACCCTTCCATTCTTTCCCTTTTTTCTATTTCTGCCTGTATGATCCTGGACATTTCTGCCAGGAGCTGGTGACCAGAATAATTAGTGTGCCTGGATCCTCTTCAGCATAGACTGTCGACCTCATCTCTCTCTCTATGAACAGTACTTTTTCTGCCTATTCTCTCCCACCCACCCTCCCTGGTATTTTTCTGTTGATGCTCCATTTGCTGTGCCAGTTTTTAGTATTTTACTTCTATGGGATTTTGGTGTTAATTTATATAATTGGTCTCACTAACTGCAAATCCTATAGGTACTACTGCAGTCTACAGCAAATACGTGTTCAGCTTTTTTGTATCTGTTCAGCTTTTTTTGATATATGACACTCCCACCTAGTGGTGGTACAGGATAACTGATCAGCCTTATTGTAGTCAATTCCATTCAGGGATTTTACAATATCCCTACACTAGCACATAGTCACATTGGTGGTTATTCCGAGTTGTTCGCTCGCTAGCTGTTTTTAACAGCCGTGCAAATGCTAAGCCGCCGCCCTCCGGGAGTGTATTTTAGCTTAGCAGAAGAGCGAACGAAAGGATCGCACAGCAGCTAAAAAAAAATTGTGCAGTTTCATAGTAGCTCCAGACCTACTCAGCGCTTGCGATGACTTCAGACTGTTCAGTTCCTGTTTTGACATCACGAACATGCCCTGTGTTCTCCCTGGCACGCCTGCATTTTTCCTGGAACGTCTGCGTTTTTTCGAAGACTCCCTGAAAACAGTCAGTTGACCCCCAGAAATGCCCTCTTTCTGTCAATCACTCTGCGGCCAGCAGTGTGACAGAAATGCTTTGCTAGACCTTGTGTAAAACTACATAGGCTGTTGTGAAAGTACGTAGCGCGTGCGCACTGCGCTGCATATGCATGCGCAGAAGTGCCTTTTTTGCATCATCGCTGTGCAGTGAACATTTTTAGCTAGCGATCAACTTGGAATGACCCCCATTGTCTTTAATTCGCTGTGGATTTGCTGTGACCTTTGCTCTGATTAGCTGTCCCTTAACCTGCAGCTAGCCTACCCATTATTCTGCTGCAATTTCCCTTTGCTACTCTCTAAGGGTTATAGCATTTAGCAAGTCCAACTGAATTTTTACATACTATTATTCATTATACTTACCTTTATATAATGTATGACTGTATGTGTCCCTACCATACACTGTTGCTAATTTAATTGTACAATACTACCACCTAGTAATGTCACTTGAAAGCTGCAGGCTTTTTCAGCATCACAGTGCTTAACATACTGTATTCTCTATTACTTGTTGCAAGTAGTAATGGTGACTTTCACGAGTTTAACTGTAATTTGTATCTTCTTTTTTTTTTTTTACTGTAATAAGCATATTTCTCTGCCAAAAGCACATTTTAGCTTTACATTTGCTCAATTATTTTCTTGGTTTTTAATACTATTGTTAAGATTTACCTAACTATTCTTTTTCAGTAGATCCAAAACATTTCTTTGTCATATACTGCTACATAGCCGTATAGTGGATAAATATTTTTCTGTGTACCACACTGCACCTACCTAAATTCTTTCTGTATTTGGGGAAATGCGTTATGGACAAATACATCCATAAACATTCAGCCACTAAATCATCCAATTCCTCTGTTACCACTAGTATGAGCAGAGCCAACAAATCTGCAGGGAGCTCCAACCCTCCTTCATCTCCCTTGGTTAACACTCCTCCTAGATATTACTATCGAGTTGACACAGTAAGATTATTAAGCCCTGCCTTGACTGATAAAAAGCTTGAAAGTATAAAAACACACTTTGACACATAGTTGACTAAAACTGATGCCGGTTCCTTTTAGATTGAACTCATTGGAGCTCTCCAAAATTCCTCGTGTACTCAAACCGCATTTCTCCAAGCTTTACAATCCATGATAGATGACTTGGAAAACAGGCTTAGTAGCAATAACCTCCACGTTAAAGATATTTCAGAAAGTATCAGAGACCCGCATTTACCAGAGTTGATCTCTACTAATGTGTGTTTTGTTTCAATGTAACTTATTTCCCACCTTAACTTCTCACTACTTTACCTCTAACTACTTTATTTCTCACTTCGTTACCTCTCACTAATTTACCCCTGCTGTTTTTAGCAGCCTCTCTCACTAACCTATCTTCACTTTTTTCACTATATATTTTTTCACTTTAGTGTTGCCCTGGGGTCACCTAGCTGCTTCATTTTGGGGTGCCTTACACCCTAGATTTGTACCCCACAAAATCTTAGGGACTTGCCCGACTAATGAGGTCACCTAGACGCAGCAGGCAAGCCATTACTTATGGCCATAACTATGCGAGGTACCTCGCTCAAAATGCAAAATTTTATTGCAATGATTATTATTAATAAATTGGTAGTGTTTGAATCGTGCACCTGCAACCTTGTCTTTGTATGTTGTCCCGAGTGCAGCCACTAAAAAGACCATGCTGCAAGTGTAGATTCAGCCTGGAATGCCTCCTTACTTTCTCTTTAAGGAAAAATATTTTTTCTTGCTCATGATGGATTGGCTCGAGGCTTCTTTGGCCAAAGAATCTAGGGTTACAATTTTTTTTCAATGTTTGAGAAAGTTACATAGTTTCCATTGCAGACACAACGGCTGCTTTTGTAATGCTTTTCATCTACTTTGTGATATTTACTGCAACTTGCTTATAATGACCCTCATGTAGCACTGTTAGGGAACTCCTAGTCCGCACAGCACTGGTACTTTTCTTCATTTATGTTTTTGAATTCTCTTTTATGACATTTACAGTGACATGCATTGAGGTGAGGCAGAGCCTTTCCTGTATACTCCAGTATACTCCAGAGTTTTGACTATAAAAACTAAATGAAAAATACAAAGAATATATTATAAATATCTTCTTTTTATCATTCTGATTATTTTTATAGTCAAAACTCTAGAGTAAAAAGTTTATGGGCCGACCTTTTCCGCACATCTCTGATCAAAACTCACCCAATTCCCAGCAGTATATACTGCTACACCTTTGTATAATGCCCACATGAACCCTTGGGCTCGTATATTGTGTGTAAATCTGGCTCTGGTACTAGCCACTGCCTCCTGAGCCATTTACCTCACCGCATGTCCCTACCTTTAGTTATAAACTGCCTCAGTGGTTAATGTATGTATTTCTTTGTTACTGCAGGTATTATCTGTTTCATACTTCTGCAGGACACCTATGTGTCTTTATAACTATATTATTGTGACATTGTACACTGCTTGAGTGATTATTTGTTCATATTGCTTCAGAATCAATAATAAACATATATTTAAAAAAAACATATATTTTTATTAGAGACTTAGTAGCGTACATCACATATAACAAATATTTCCACTGTATGCATAACAAAGATGTGCATATAAATACAATTCATCTCGTAAAATACCAGCAGTGGATTATCATAGAAAGAGTGTAACATTCCCATCAAGTTTACCAGTCCACACATGAACAAGTTAGGAATAAACACGTAGAAATGTAGAACAAATATAGGACACAATGCGCGAGACCCCAAACAGAATAAAGAAAAATAAAGAAAAAATAAATTAATAGGTACACAAATCCCCACTTTATATTGGTGGGTCATTATCTACCAATTTTGTTAAATACCATGCAGTTGTCAAAAAGCATTTGTTTCTCCGACGTAGGGCAAGTCGGTTTCACCTTCTGATGAAACCGACTTGCCCTACGTCGGAGAAACACGTTAAGGATAAGGGACATTAACCGCATCACTGTGAGCCCTGACTACTGCACTTTACAGCCGCAGCGCTGATCCAGCACTTTACCACCACCTCCAGTTACCAGCTCCAGCCGTGGTGTGGTTTCCCCCCCTTCTCCCTTGCTGGGACATTGTCCGCATCTGACCGCCGCGCCCGTGTTACCGCATCGCCCAGGAGCTCTGGAAGCGGACCACCACTCTTTTCATCTGCAGCGGTGAGATACCACACTGTCGGATTGCGGCGGGGGGTTGTAGCCTACCCACTTGCTGTGGGAGGAATCGGTTACATTCATATTGCATTGCTACAAATGTTACATCATTTTCAAGAGGATCAAGTGGACCTGCTACGGTTCTATTGCTTTGCTCATTAGTTATCACCTGCTTGGTGGGACATTGAACATTACCTCTCTCAGCTATATTGAGAACATTTTCTTTCCCACAATCATTTGGGATTACAAGCCTTTATCATTGTTAGTTCAGTGGTTTCCTTTTGTGCGGTTTCATTCATTCATGTTTTAAATCATCAGTATAAATACATTTTTAAGTGTTTTATCCAATAATAAATTGGTATATATTCTCTATGCGCTCTCTTTTGTTTAATTAATTTTAGACAGATTGGTTTGTATATTAGGTGTTCAGAGCACCTCTTGAGAGCAGCTACTGTGCCTTTACAGGTGTATGTGTATTTGCATTGTTTAAATATTATTGCTTAACTACAAGCGCCTGATATATCCCTTTTCAGTAAGGATTTTTCTTTCAGGATTGAAATATAGCTTTCCCAGAGTTCCAAAATGTAGTCACTCTGGATTCTTTATCAAATGATGCCTCTAACCAATCCATTCAAAATAAATAAAAACTTTTTCTTTAAATAGGAAAAATGGGGGTGTTTCTGGTTGGTTCCATACTTGCTAAATGGTTTTCTTAGCTGCTGAACTTAAAATTAATAATAATTTGCGGCAACCTCGGGACACCCATTGACCTTGAGGCAAAATCCAGAAAATAGCCCAAATTCAGGGGTAAATAGAATGTCATTGATCAAGTTATCTAATGCATATCTATAAACTTTAAGCCAGAAGGGCCTAACTTTTGGGCAGGACCAGGGTTGGACTGGTCCACAGAGACACAGTGGAAACCACCGGTGGGCCCACTGCCTAGGGGCCCACCTTCTCTACTACCAATCAGGTTCCAGACTGTACACTTTAATTATACATTATGCATATGTTGCCTTATAGTGCACAGGACTGTGCTGTATTTTCTACAGTGCATTACTGTTGTTAATCTGGTACTTATCATGCATACAAAAGCAGTTTTTACTATAAATATTTTTCAAGGGGCCCAGACCATGCACTCGGAAATGAGTAGCCAAGCCTCTGTGGCAGCTGGCCACACCCCCTCTGGAGCCTGGCCACATCCCTAAATATGGGCACCTACCTCTGCATTCCCTCGGTGGGCCCTTCATGCCCCAGACCGACACTGGGAAGGACCATAGACAATGGTGTAAATCTGCGTTATTTTCTTGACATCTATAACATTGAGGTGAGGAAGAAGAGCCCATAAAATATCCCCTATGAGGACTAATATATGTTCTATGATGAATGTTCAGGAATTACTCCCTATATGAGCTAGCAGGAATGATACGGCATGAATCAGATAAGTTCTTCAGCAACATATCCACTATTATGTCAGGAAAATGTTGCCGCCATTGTGGCAACCGAGACTGCAGGTTATCATAATCAATCTCATCTCTTATGGATATAAGTGAATGATATGAACATTTTCTTTCATTAATGAACGAGAACTCGTTCATATCAGAGATGTGCGGCTGGCACTTTTCATGTTTTGTGTTTTGGTTCTAATTCCACTTTCGTGTTTTGGTTTTGGCTTGGATTTGCCAAAATTACCCTTTTGTGTTTTGGTTTTGGATCTGGGTGATTTTTGCAAAAAACATTAAACCAGCTAAAATCACAGAATTTGGGGGTAATTTTTAGAGATGTGTGGCGGGAACTTTTCGTGTTTTGTGTTTTGGTACTAATTCCACTTTCATGTCTTGGTTTTGCCAAAACCATCCTTTCATGTTTTGGTTTTGATTTTGGATCTGGATGATTTTTGAAAAAAACATAAAAACAGCTAAAATCACAGAATTTGGGGGTAATTTTGCTCCAACGGTATTATTAACCTCAATAACATTCATTTCCACAAATTTCCAGTCTATTCTGAACACCTCACACCTCACAATATTGTTTTTAGGCCTAAAAGTTGCACCGAGGTGGCTGTATGACTAAGCTAAGTGACACAAGTGTGCGGCACAAATACCTGGCCCATCTAGGAGTGGCATTGCAGTGGCAGACAGGACGGCAGATTTAAAAATTAGGCTCCAAACAGCACATGATGCAAAGAAGAAAAAGAGGTGCAATGAGGTATCTGTATGACTAAGCTAAGCTACACAAGTGTGCGGCACAAACACCTGGCCCATCTAGGAGTGGCACTGCAGTGGCAGACAGGATGGCACTTAAAAAAACTAGTCCCCAAACAGCACATGATGCAAAGAAGAAAAAAAGGTGCAAGATGGAATTGTCCTTGGGCTCTCCCACCCACCCTTATGTTGTATAAACAGGACATGCACACTTTAACAAACCAATCATTTCTACGACAGGGTCTGCCACACAACTGTCGCTGAAATGACTGGTTTGTTTGGGCCCCCACCAAAAAAAAGAAGCAATCAATCTCTCCTTGCACAGACTGGCTCCACAGAGGCAAGATGTCGAACTCATCATCATCTTCCGATTCCTCACCCCTTTCACTGTGTACATCCTCCTCACAGAGTATTAATTCATCTCCACTGGAATCCACCATCACAGGTCCCTGTGTACTTTCTGGAGGCAATTGCTGGTAAAGGTCTTTCCGGAGGAATTTATAATTCATTTTGATGAACATCATCTTCTCAACATTTAGTGGAAGTAACCTCCTACGCCGATCGCTGACAAGGTTACCGGCTGCACTAAACACTCTTTCAGAGTATACACTGGAGGGGGGGCAACTTAGGTAAAATAAAGCCAGTTTGTTTAAGGGCCTCCAAATTGCCCACTTTTTCCTGCCAGTATACGTACGGACTGTCTGACATGCCTACTTGGATGCTGTCACTCATATAATCCTCCACCATTCTTTCAATGGTGACAGAATCATATGCAGTGACAGTAGACGACATGTCAGTAATCATTGGCAGGTCCTTCAGTCCGGACCAGATGTCAGCTTTCACTCCTGACTGCCCTGCATCACCGCCAGCGGGTAGGCTAGGAAATCTTATCCTTTTCCTTGCAGCCCCAGTGGTGGGAGAAATTTAAGGAGGAGCTGTTGACGGTCACGTTCTGCTTGAGTTGACAATTTACTAACCAGCAAGTCTTTGCACCGCTGCACACTTGTGTCTGCTGGAAAGAGAGATACAACATAGGCTTTAAACCTAGGCTCGAGCACGGTGGCCAAAATGTAGTGCTCTGATTTCAACAGATTGACCACCCTTGAATCCTGGCAAAGCGAATGAAGGGCTCCATCCAAAAGTCCCACATACTTTGCGGAATCGCTCCGTCTTAGCTCCTCCTTTAATTTATCCAGTTGCTTCTGCAAAAGCCTGATGAGGGGAATGACCTGACTCAAACAGGCAGTGTCTGAACTGACTTCACGTGTGGCAAGTTCGAATGGTTGGAGAACCTTGCACGCGACGGAAATCATTTTCCACTGCGCTTGAGTCAGGTGCATTAGCCCTCCTTTGCCTATATTGTAGGTGGATGTATAGGCTTGAATGGCCTTTTGCTGCTCCTCCATCCTCTGAAGCATATACAGGGTTGAATTCCACCTTGTTACCTACCACCTCTTGCTTCAGTTGATGGCAGGGTAGGTTCAGGAGTGTTTGCTGGCACTCCAGTGTTCAGCACACGGTGGCAGAATGCTGAAAGTGGCCCGCAATTTTTCGGGCCACCGACACAATCTCCTGCATACCCTTGTCATTTTTCAAAAAATTTCTGCACCACCAAATTAATTGTATGTGCAAAACATGGGACATGCTGGAATTTGCCCAGATGTAATGAACGCACAATATTGGTGGCATTGTCCGATATCACAAATCCCCAGGAGAGTCCAATTGGGGTAAGCCATTCTGCGATGATGTCCCTCAGTTTCCGTAAGAGGTTGTCAGCTGTGTGCCTCTTAAGGAAAGCGGTGATACATAGCGTAGCCTGCCTAGGAACGAGTTGGCGTTTGCGAGATGCTGCTACTGGTGCCGCTACTGTTGTTGCTGCGGGAGGCCATACATCTACCCAGTGGGCTGTTACAGTCACATAGTCCTTAGTCTGCCCTGTTCTACTTGTCCACATGTCCGTGGTTTAGTGGACACTGGATACAACCGCATTTTGTAGGACACTGGTGAGTCTTTTTCTGACGTCTGTGTACATTCTCGGTATCACCTGCCTAGAGAAGTGGAACCTAGATGGGATTTGATACCGGGGACACAGTACCTCAAACAATTCTCTAAGTCCCACTGAACTAATGGTGGATACCGGACGCACGTCTAACACCAATATAGCTGTCAAGGCCTCAGTTATCCGCTTTGCAAAAGGATGACTGCTGTGATATTTCATCTTCCTCACAGAGGACTGTTGGACAGTCAGTTGCTTACTGGAAGTAGTACAAGTGGTCTTCCGACTTCCCCTCTGGGATGACGATCGACTCCCAGCAACAGCAGCAGCGACAGCAACAGCAGGCGTACCACTCAAGGATCCTACGGAGGATTCCTGGTTAGGAGAGGTCTCCTCAGTCTTGACAGTGACATGGCCTGCAGGACTACTGATGTCCCTGACTGAGGAGAAAGTTGACATTGAGGGAGTTGGTGGTGTGGCTTGCAGGAGCTTGGATACAGGAGGAAGAAGGGATTTAGGTGTCAGTGGACTGCTTACACTCTTACCCAAAGTTTCACAACTTGACACTGACTTCTGATGAATGCGCAGCAGGTGATGTATAAGGTAGGATGTTCCTAGGTGGTTAACATCCTTACCCCTACTTATTACAGATTGACAGGGGCCACAGATGGCTTGACACCTGTTGTCCGGATTTGTGGAGAAATAATTCCACACCGAAGACGTGGCTTTTTTGGTAGTTTGCCCAGGCATCACAATGCGCGTCTTCGTCTCAAGGACAACAGGTGTTTCCCCCGGTGCCTGACTTAAACAAACCACATCACCATCAGAATCCTCATCGTCAATTTCCTCCTCAGCGCCAGCAACATCCATATCCTCATCCTGGTGTACTTCAACAGTGACATCTTCAATTTGAATATCAGGAACTGGACTGTGGGTGCACCTTCCAGCACTTGCAGGGGGTATGCAAATGGTGGAAGGAGCCACCTCTTCCCGTCCAGTGTTGGGATGATCAGGCATTGCAACCGCCGACACACTTGAACTCTCCTTGGGGATTTGTGATACCTTCTCAGAACGCACAGTTCTTTTCTGTGCTCTTTCCAGCTTAACTCTTTTAAGTTTTCTAGCGGGAGGATGAGGGCTTCCATTGTCATGTGAAGCTGAACCACTAGCCATGAACATAGGCCAGGGCCTCAGCCGTTCCTTGTCACTCCGTGTCGTAAATGGCATATTGGCAAGTTTACGTTTTTCCTCAGACGATTTAAATTTCTTTTTTTGGTTCTTTTTACGGACCTTTGGCTTTTTGGATTTTACATGCCCTCTACTATCACATTGGGCATCGGCCTTGGCAGACGACGTTGATGGCATTTCATGGTCTATGTCATGGCTAGTGGCAGCAGCTTCAGCACTAGGAGGAAGTGGTTCCTCTTGATCTTTCCCTATTTTATCCTCAAAATTTTTGTTCTCCATTATTTTTTGGAGGTTATATGAGACAATGGGGGTCATTCCGACCCGTTCGCATGCAGCGGTTTGTTGCTGCGGTGCGAACGGGTCTGGAATGCGCATGCACGACATTGTCCGGCGACAGGGGTCACCAGGTTACGTCATGTCCAACGAAGAAATCGGTCGCAGAGCCGACCGCAAGAAGATTGACAGAAAGAAGGCGTACCTGGGCGTCACCGGACCGTTGCCAACCGTTTTCGGGGAGTGGAGAAGAAAACGCAGGCGTGTTCAGCAGAACGGAGGGCGGATGTCTGATGTCAAAGCCGGCCCCAGCATCGCAGAGATCGTCGCACAGGGTAAGTATGTCCAGGGCTAGTCTTCTTTTACTTTCATTTTTTTTAGCTTAGCAGGGCTGCACAAGTGATCGCAGCCCTGCTAAGCTAAAATACACTCCCCCATAGGCGTGGACTAGTTGATCGCAGCAGCAGCAAAAAGTTGCTGGCTGCGATCAACTCGGAATGACCACCAATATGTGGCACAGGAATGACTGAATTGACTGATGAGACAGGACACTACCACTGGTCTGATGCAGCACGACACAGCAATACTGTAAGGGACTTGTGGTTGTTGTTGTTATTATTATTATTATTATTATTATTATTATTATTATACGGCAACAGTGGACATATAGCAGCAGCGTATATCGTCACTGGAATGACTTATGAGACAGGACACTACCACTGGTCTGATGCAGCACAACACAACAACACTGTAAGGAACTTGTGGTTGTTATTATTATTATTATTATACGGCAACAGTAGACATACTGTATAGCAGCAGCGTATACCACTGTGGCTGCCTGGTCACTGGAATGACTGATGGCCAGGACACTACCACTGGTCTGATGCAGCACAACACAGCAACACTGTGAGGGACTTGTGGTTGTTGTTGTTATTATTATTATTATTATTATTCTGTAGCAGTGGACATATAGCAGCAGCATACAGATGTGTCCACTTACATCTTTGATTTTTTACAAATTGGCACAACATGCAAAACACGGCTAAGCTGTTTTTCACGAGTAGCGAGTGGATGAATTTTAAAATTTTTGTTTGCCATAATAGAATATGTAGAAAGTAACATATTAAAGAAGCAAATTAAGAAAAATCACCTGGCATGGCTAAATCTCTGAGTCTATGGCATGTAAAACTGTGCCATACATGTCTGGATATAGCAAAGATGTATGTGGACACATCTGTATACTGTACCACTGTGACTGCCTGGTCACTGGAATGACTGATGGCCAGGACACTACCACTGGTCTGATGCAGCACAACACAGCAACACTGAAAGGGACTTATACAGCTACACTGGATATATGGCAGCAGAGAATACCACCACCGTGACTGGTTACTGGACTAATGCTGCACAAGACACTTCCCCTGGTCTGATGCAGGACAACACAGCACCACTGATAGGGACTTATACAGCTACACTGGATATATGGCAGCAGAGGACACCACCACTGTGACTGGTTACTGGACTAATGCTGCACAAGACACTTCCCCTGGTCTGATGCAGGACAACACAGCACCACTGATAGGGACTTATACAGCTACACTGGATATATGGCAGCAGAGGACACCACCACTGTGACTGGTCACTGGACTGATGCTGCACAAGAGAGACACTACCCCTGGACTGATGCAAGACAACACAGCAAAACTGCAAGGGACTTATACAGCAGCCAGCAGCACTATAGCACAGGGACATATAGCAGCAGAGGACACCAACACTGTGACTGGCTGTACTGATGCAGCACAATACACTGACTACACTGGAGTGGACTGAGCAGCACAACACAGCACAAGACTCGCCACCCCACTTTCCCGCCCCCACACAGACACTGAGGATGGAGACACGTCCACGTGCGAATCCTTATATGGAATCCAAATCCCGCGAGAATCCGACAGCGGGATGATGATGTTTTGACTCGTTCGGGTTTCCGAGTCAGGCGGGAAAACCCGAGCCGGGCTCAGAACCGGGTTCAGAATGTGAGGTTCGGTACGGTTCGGTTCTCTGAGAACCAAACCCGCTCATCTCTAGTTCATAGCGATCAGTTTGTAGGCACGCTTATGCATGCAAGCCAATATGCCAATCTCGTCCATATTAGCATGCACTGCTATGGAGCCGGGTGATGGGGGAGTGAAGAAACTTCACTCCCCCGTCACCTCCCCCCCACCGCTGGGTTGCCCATTCGCCATCGGGCAGCTCGGCGGCGGGTCACCGAGTGTGTAGGGCCCATAAGTATGGTTACCACAGCATGTGGTAAATCCACACGGTAAACTGCCACCAGCAGAAGTACCAGTCGCTGCGTCTGCCAGGCTAAGCGACTTTGAGGGACCACACCCAGGGTGAGCTTCTGCTCTCACCCGCATGCAAAGTTATTAATACGTAAAAAGGTAGGTAACCTGACCTCGGTCGAGGCTTTGGGTTTGGAAAACACAGGTAACAGAAATAAAATTAAGAATTTTTTAATCCAAGTATAAACTTCAAAGCTTAGTGTTACAGAAAAAAGAAAGTTACAAGAATATAATAGTTGTAAATAGTCAAACACGTAAATATAATTTCAAATTAAAAAAAAAGTTTGTTGGTCTTGATATTAGTGTGTAGTCTAGCTGAATCAGCTTGGCTGAATCAGTTTGGGATGAAAGGTTTCAAAGGATGAAAGTTTTTAAGGATGTCGTCTGTGACTTATACTGGATAATTTTATGATCAATATGCAAGGACTATGAAGTAACTTCAAATCTCATTGTTCTCTTACCTACAGGTAATGAATTGTGGAATAGTGGAACTACAATTCCCAGCAAGCTGTATTGCATCTGCTAATTATCACAAATGAATACCATGAATGCATAGATATAGGTAATGAATTGTGGAATAGTGGAACTACAATTCCCAGCAAGCTGTATTGCATCTGCTAATTATCACAAATGAATACCATGAATGCATAGATATAGGTAATGAATTGTGGAATAGTGGAACTATAATTTCCAGCAAGCTGTATTGCATCTGCTAATTATCACAAATGAATACCATGAATGCATAGATATAGGTAATGAATTGTGGATTTCTTTATTATTATTATTATTATTATTATTATTATTATTATTATTATTATTAGCAGATTTAAGCAGGTTTTATTATAAGTTATTTGGGGAATGTGTGATGGTTTCTTCCCCACACACCATTTGTTTGTGTAAGTTTTATTGCTTCAAATGGGTGATGGGCAAGGGGTGGGTCCAATCAATCAATGTGCTTACATACACATGTTTGTTGGTCTTGATATTAGTGTGTAGTCTAGCTGAATCAGCATGGCTGAATCCATACCTCCCAACATGACCCTCTCCAGGAGGGACAGAATGCTCTGCTTCTGGACTACCCTCTTAATTTGTGATTGCGATCACCTGTGCTGAAACACCTTTCTTATCCATTAACCTGTTCAACACTGGTTCCAGCAATCATAGAGAAAGGGAAAAGTCCAGGAGCAGAGCACTGTGTCCCTCCTGGAGAGGGTCATGTTGGGAGGTATGTGAATCAGTTTAGGATGAAAGGTTTCAAAGGATGAAAGTTTTTAAGGATGTCGTCTGTGACTTAAACTGGATGGAAACTGAAATGATACAACAAACAAATGCGAAAAAACCTTCACAAGCCAACACTTGGACTGCATCTACAAATGTATGTTCACTTCTAATATTCTCCAAACCTCACTGACTCTGGAGACTATACATTCACTTTCTGCAAAAAATAACTGCAATGCAACTTTTACTGGGACCCTGCATATACCTGGAAAACAAATGTTTCACTGAGAAGCATAGTTAATGAAGGAACACTGACTTGTTGTTTGCTAACATTGTGTAATTTTCCATCTAACAGCAAAATATTTGACTTACTGTTAACCTGTAGACATTAACCACATTTTAAATTCCTGCTAATCAATTTATTTCTGCAATTTCACTGCTCTCTCATTCAGCCACCACTCCTCCTCCTATTCTCATTTTACCCCTTCCACACTATGGCCAGGCTGGCAACATCCCCCATTAATACTTGTCTTCCTAATCCTTTATTATGTCCCCTGGTACCACCTCTATCCTTCTCTCCCAGTCTCATACATCTCATACCCTCCAACATGACCCGCCCCACTAGGTACAAAATGCTCTGTTTCTGGACTAACCTCTTAATTTATTATTGCCATCACCTGTGAAGAAACAGCTTTCTTATCATTTAACTAGTTCAACACAGGTGATGGAAATCATAAATTAAGAGGGAAGTCTAGAAACAGAGCATTTTGTACCTAGTGGGGCGGGTCATGTTGGAGGGTCTGACATCTCATCCTCTCTCCTCTGTCTCCCATCCTCCCCTCTGCCTCCCTTCCCCTCCTCTTCTGTTTCACCATTACAATTTACTTCTGCCCCTTCATAGGCTCTCTACCCCACCACTCAACCCTGCTCTCTCTCTCCCCTGCCTGTCACCTCACCTCTCCACCACCACCATCATACTACACTCTCTCCCTGCCTCACTCCTGCAGTCTCCCTTCCTAGCCAAGTACCCAGCCCCATCATTACATCCTCTATATCCCTTCCTTCCAAATTAATTTTATCTCAACACTACAGCAATCCTGATAATCTCATTCACATCTCTCCCACAAACTCCTACCCCCTATCCTGTGCCCTCTGGAATGCCAGATTTGTTTGCAACAAACTGGCCCCCACTCATGACCTTTTCATTTCCAACTCCCTGCAACTCCAGGCCATTACAGAAACCTGGATTACTACCTATGACACCACTTCTCCTGCTGCTCTCTCTCTGCTGGGGGCCTCACATTCTCACACACACCCCGACCCAGGGGTCGCCATGGTGGTGGTGTTGGGAATCTTTTACCCTCTAGCTACACATACCAACTTATACCTCCAGAACCACCATTCTCTACATTTGAGGTCTTTGCGATACGCCTCTACCAACCTACTAATCTTTGAGTTGCTGTCATTTAACGTCCATCTGGCATTTCCTCCAAATTCCTTGACAACTTTGCTTCCTGACTACCTCACTTCCTCTCTTCTGACATTCCCTCCATTATCCTAGATGATTTCAACATCCCTATTGATAACCCCACAAAATCACCTGCCTCTAGACTTCTTAACCTCACCTCTTCACTTGGTCTCTCCCAGTGGACCATATCACCCTCCCATGTGAACGGGAGCTCACTGGATCTGGTTTTCACTCACCGCTGCAATATTTCTGATTTCTACAATTCCCCTTTTGCCCTCTCTGACCACCACTTGCTCTCTTTCAACTTATCTATCTCTGCTTCCCCATCTCTCCCTCCTAAGGCTACCACCACTAAACGTAACATTGAGCCTATTGACACCTCATCCCTATCCTCCCTGTTTGACTCACTTCTCTCTCATCTTCTCTCTCTCACATGCCCTGAACAAGCCACATCCCTATACAATGCATCTCTTACTTCTGCTCTTGACTCTATTGCTCCACTAACCACTATTCACCCCCGCAGATCAAAACCTCAACCATGGCACACTAAATGCACCAGATATCTACAAAAATGCTCACGTACTGCCGAGCGGCAGTGGAGAAAATCACGCTCTAAGGCAGACTTCCTCAATTTTAAATTTATGCTCTCATCCTTCAGTGCTGCACTTTCCCTCGCTAAACAATCATACTTAAAAATTCTCATCTCTACCCAGTCTTGCAACCCCTGGCACCTCTTTGGCACTGTTAACTCCCTCCTCTGCAAACCACCAACTCCTCTCCCTTCCTCATTGTCTGCTCTTGACTTTGCCACTTATTTCACATCCAAGATTGACTCCATATGTCAGGACATCACACCAGACCAGCAACCAGCCACCACCCATCCCTTGCCATCCCTCCCCTTCCCTCTCACCAACTCTGACATCTTTCTCCGATGTATCTGGTGAGGAAGTCATGACCCTCATCTGTTCCTCCCCCATCCACCTCCCCACTTGACCCTATCCCCTCCCACCTCCTCCGCTACCTCTCTTCTTCTGCCTGTTCCCATCTTGCCCACCTTCTCAATCTCTCCCTCTCATAAGGCACTGTCCCCTCTGCCTTCAAGCATGCTCTTGTCTCCCCTATTCTTAAAAAAACCTACCCTTGATACAAACACTCTCTCCATCTATCGACCCATCTCTGTCCTCCCTTTTGCTTCCAAACTCCTTGAGCGTATTGTCTATAAACGCCTCACTGCCTTTCTTTCCTCTCACTCACTGCTTGACCCATTCCAGTCTGGTTTCAGTTCTCTTCACTCCACTGAAACTGCCCTCACAAAAGTCTGCAATGACCTCCATGCAGTCAAATCTAAGGGCCACTACTCTCTGCGTATTCTTCTTGACCTCTCTGCTGCTTTTGACACTGTGGACCACCCTCTCCTTCTGCAAATCCTTCACTCTCTTGGTCTGCATGATACTGTCCTCTCCTGGCTGTCCTCCTACATCTCTGATCGTTCCTTCTCTGTCTCCTCTCATGACACTACCCCCCCCCCCCACACACACACACTTCCACTAACTGTTGGTGTCATCCAAGGCTCTGTTCTTGGTTCTCTCCTTTTCTCTCTCTATATGTCCTCTTTAGGTGAACTCATTAGTTCTTTTAACTTCCAATATCACCTCTATGCTGATGACACTCAAATCTACCTTTCCTCCCCTGATCTCTCCCCGGCTCTCCTCATGCCAACTCCTCACTCCAACTGTCTCTCTGCTATCTCTTCCTGGAGGTCCCAGCGCTTTTTAAACTCAACATGTCTAAGACTGAGCTGATCATTTTCCCACCCTCCTGCACAACCTCACCTCCCACAATCTCATTATCTATTGATGGCATGACTATCTCCTCTAGCCCCCAAGTACGCTGTCTTGGAGTAATCCTTGACTCCTCCCTCTCCTTCAAACCACACATTCAGCACCTCTCACAAACCTGTCATTTTCATCTCAAAAACCAGGATCAGACCCTTTCTCACCCAGGATGCCACCAAGACCATTATTCACTCACTGATTATTTCCAGACTGGATTACTGTAATCTCCTGCTAACTGGCCTCCCTGACAATTACCTCTCTCCACTCCAAACACACTACATCCACGTCCCCTCTCCTACAAGCCTTTCACTGGCTTCCCTTCCCTTTCAGAATCTAATTCAAACTTCTCACACTCACTTACAAAGCAATTACCCACTCCTCTCCCATTTACATCTCTGACCTTATCTCCCTTTACTCTCCTACCCGTCCTCTTCGCTCTGCTAATGCATGCCTACTCTCCTGTCTTCTGATTACTTCCTTCCATTCATATCTCCAAGATTTTTCATGTGCTGCTCCCGTTCTCTGAAATTCTTTACCTCTCCCCCTCAGACTCTCCACTTCCCTACAGAACTTCAAACGGGCTCTTAAGACCCACTCCTTTACCAAACCCAGCCAAATCTCATCCTAAGCCTCTGTCCCATGCTTGGTCACCCCATATGTGTCCCCCCTGTCTGTCTGTCCCTCCCCTTTAGAATGTAAGCTCTCACGAGTAGGGCCCTCTTCCCTCATGTGCTTATCCTTTTACTTTAATATTCCTCAACTGCCCAAATCCTGCAGTTTTTTGGCCACCTTCAAATTTATCTCTATGTCGTCTACTGGTGTAGTTATGCATAGTTACCATGCTCTTGTCCTATATTGTCTTCAATTGTAAGTCACTGTTTTCCTGTTTTTTTATTATGTGCATATGTACTCTGTAATTGGGCACTGCGGAACCCTTGTGGTGCCATATAAATAAAGGATAATAATAATAATAGTGTTTAGAAATTGCTTTGTAATCAGGTGGAGGGTAGATTAAAAATGTATACGATGAATTGTTCCAGTCCCGGTCAGAGAATTTACGGATAACTTGGCTCACATAATGTTGAGTCTGACAAAAGGCAAAAGGGAAGGAAGACATGAAATTATACTTTTCTACCACCTGATGGAATGTGAGAAGCCTTTTAGACAATCTATCTACAAAACAACCAATGGAACTCGCCCCTCTAGACGACCATGGCAAAAATGGATTAACCGCTTGGCCCATCTGAAAGTCTGGGTTACATGTTAGTGGATAAACATATATATATATATATATATATATTATTTTTTTTAAATAGGCCCATTGGAGAACAATAACATGGTGTATACTGGATTACATGCTAAAAACAATGCCATGCTTTTTAAGTTTATCAGCAATATAAAATATATTACATCAAATGCTAATGAAACAAGCCTTTTTCCTTAAACAGAAACGGATTCTTTAATTGGCTTATAAAACTGCCTTGTCTTGCAGGGGTGTACCTAGAATTTTGTAGGCCCCATAGCAAAATCTTGAAAGGGCCCCAACACTGTCACTATAATGCCCCTAAAGCTGGGTACACACTAGGTGATATTTTAAACGATATCACTAATTTTGGCCCTTCTGAGCGATATTGTTTATAATATCGTCCAGTGTGTACGCTCAATATTAACATTTCGCACTCTCGCGGTTTGTTAATAAAGACCTTCAGTCATCTGTACATGCAGCTCAATTTTGACTATATCGTCAACGACTGCATGTTCGGAGCGGTGATAGGATGACGTCACTGAATGATATCGTTAGCGATATCGTTCAGTGTGTAAGCACTATATCGTTTGTCAGGGAGATACTGGGCAGTTTAAGGGAAGAGAGAGAGAATGTCAGAGAGCATCAGGGAGAGAGCTGGCGAGAGAAAGAGACAGAGGGGGAGTGAGCTCAAGAGACACAGGGGGTCATTCCGAGTTGTTCGTTTGCTAGCAGTTTTTATAAGCCGTGCAAACGCTAAGCCGCCGCCCCCTGTGAGTGTATATTAGCTTAGCAGAAGTACTAACGAATGCATCGCAGAACGGCTACAAAAAAAAATATTGTGCAGTTTCTGAGTAGCTTCAGACCTACTCAGCGCTTGCGATCACTTCAAACCATTCAGTTCCGGATTTGACGTCACAAACACGCCCTGCGTTCTCCCAGCCACGCCTGCGTTTTTCCTGGCACGCCTGTGTTTCTCCGAACACTCCCTGAAAACGGTCACTTGACACCCAGAAACGCCCACTTCATGTCAATCACTCTGCGGCTGCCATTGCGAATGAAAAGCTTCTCTAGACCCTGTGTGAAACTACATCAGCTGTTGTGAAAGTACGTTGCGCGTGTGCACTGCGCCGCATACACATGCGCAGAAGTGCCTTTTTTTACTTAATCGCAGCACAGTGAACATTTTCAGCTAGCGATCAACTCGGAATGACCCCCACACCTGATTAAAGCACAGAAAGACGGGGCATAGATGGACAGACGATGGACAGGGAGGGAATGGGCAGATGGGGGACAAGTATGGACAGACAGACAGATGGATGGGGGGACAACGACGGACAGATGGACGGACAGAACACCATATGGTGGCATAGATGGAAAGACGATGGGGGCGTGCATAGATTGACGGACGGACGGGGCACAGACACAGCATACACAGAGGGGGCCAGAGAACCATATGGGGGCACAGAGCAGCATATGGGGGCACAGACTGACGGATGGATGGGGGCATAGATGGATGATAAGAGCACCATATTGGGGCACAGACTGACATATGGACGTGGGGGGCAGCATAGACGGATGGACAGGGGAGGGGCAAAGACCAACTGACAAATAGATGGGGAGGGGGGTGCTTACCATCACCGGTTCTGTAGGCTCCAACAATTGGCTCCACCTTCCTCTCCTCTACAGAGCAGCTTCGGGCAGTCACAGCGGCTACTCCTCCCTTCATAGAGCGGCTCCAGGTAGGCTCTGGACAGCGGCTCCTCCTCCCCACGCTCTTCAGAGTGGCCCTGGGCAGCAGCAGCGGCTCCAGCAGGGTATGGGGTCCTCCTCCCTCCCCTCCACAGAGCATCTCCGGGCAGCAGCAGCGGCTCCAGGCAGGCTCTGGCCAGGCAGCAGTTCCACCTGCCTCCCTTCCAAGTTCACCCTCCCCTCCAAGTTCACTTTACTGGCGGCATACGGAGCTGCGGTAGTGGCTCCACCTTTCTCCCTCCCTCCCGGATATTAAACTTGCGTGCCTCTAACTAGCACAGTGCAAAAATTCAAAAGGGTGCAGGGGATTGCTTGCTGGGTCTTGGGGCCCCCCAAGTGACTGGGCCCTATAGCAGTTGCATCCCCTGCACCCTCTATAGTTACGCCACTGTTGTCTTGCGTAATGCATCCTATTATCAATATGGAATGAGCCTCAATCTTTGACCAGTCTGAGAACAAACATTAAATGTTCTCAGAGAGTTGTAATAGCAGTGCATCCTTCAAGCAAGCTTGCACCTACTACATCATTTATGAAAATGTCTGGTACACTTAGCGAGAAACGTCCTTGTTACTTAAATCAAATGCACACATCATGCCATGCCCATCTGCAGAGATACAATGCCCTCCTGTGCATATGAAGGCATACAATGCATACTATTTCAATTAAATTAACAAGGTGTTATATGCTGGGCTGTATTAAGTGTGGAATGTGTCTCAGGCTGAAAATGCTAGAATGCCTATTGGGAGAAGCAGAGGAGCTGTAACCAATGCTGTGTGGGTGTGGCCAGTTCCATGTAACATACAGTAGTAACATAGTAACATAGTATTTGAGGTTGAATAGAGGCAAATTGCACATCGTGTTCAACCTGTTTTAAGTTGTGATGATTCTACATACCCGCTGAATAATGTTTTATGACTAGTTAGCTACTATAACTCATGTTACCCCTGGATTAACCACGTTGATATTTTAAGTATTATAACCTTGGATAGCTTTTTCATTCAGAAATTTATCCATACCATTTTTTTAATCCAATTACAGAGTCCGCCATTACCACCTTCCCTGGCAGGGAATTCCACATCCTGATTGCCCTAACAGTGTAGAACCCTTTCCTCCGTTGCGTTCGGAACGTTCTCTCCTCCAGTCGCAGTGAGTGCCCACGTGTCCTAAACTGTGTTCTTTTAAGAAATAATTCCTTTAATAATGTGGGTGTTGTGATGTTAGTGTATTAGAATGCTTAATATTTGTAGACACTCCCTTACTAACATGTGTAAGCCTGAATCTTCAGTGATGGTCCCTGGGACCAGGGGGATGCTGGGAAGTGGGTGGTCCAGTGTGCAGTGTGCCTGGAGTTGGTGATGGAATAAACAGCACAGCAGTGAACTCACTTTGTCTCTGTGTCCTGATGACTGGATTTACAAACATGCTAGTGCTCTCAGAGTGTGAAAGAATCTTGCAGAAGTCTGTAAGGCTGTGATACCCAGTGTCTGCAAAGCCTGCCGTGTGCTCTTCTCTTCAAACAGTGAGTAACCATGGATAAACTAGCTCCTCCAACCGGCATGCTGATGTCTGGTAACTTGTCTGAAAACTGGAAAAGATTTAAGCAAAGGTTTAATATATATCTTGCTGCATGTGAAGCTAGATGAGGCCAGCTCAAAGCTTTGTACATTTAATACACCAGGAGGTCGATACAGATTTCTTCGACTACCATATGGAATATTGTATGCTCCAGAAGTATATCACAAAAAGATACACATGATTTTTGAACATATTCCAGGTGTTGAAACAATGATGGATGACATTATGTCTGGGGATCTACAAAGGAAGAACATGATTCTAGATTGAGACAAGTAATGGAACTTGTCAAGAAAGTGAATATAAAGCTAAACAAGGACAAATGTGAATTTGGCGTTGTCAGAGTCGAAAAATATCATGATTCATATGCCTTGTATTAACCCCTAATGTGTGCGCATGCTGCTCGTCGCCTGGTCCCCCGTGCGTACACATCCCCGCAGATTTTGTAAGGGACGCTCCAGCGTCTCGTGCGCATGGGATATGTAAATACGGCGGAGTTTGTTAGCTTGTAGCGTGCGACTCGATCGCGACATATTTAACCCAAATAGCGTAATAATATATTATAGTTAATATTCCCCTTAAACAATGTCAGCAAGTATGGTAAGTTTAAAACTTCTTAGACAGAGAGATTCCTCTTTGCATGCTGGGAGGGCTCAGACAAAGGTTGGAGGGTAATGTTTGGTGTCCAGCTGTGGACAGAAGTAGAAAATAAGATTAATTGCATTCCGAATAAATTACACAAGTGCAGGGTAGGTGAATAGAATTCAGTCATTTATTTCCCACAGACTGAATACAATAGCCTTATTTACACTAAGCTTTGAGATTCTATGAAGAGGGCTTACACCTTTGTTTATGAATAGAACCAGGTTTCTCTCCAGAATAATGAGTGCTGAGTTGTCAATTGTCTCAACTGAAGGTGGGGTAAACAAAGCCCAGAGACAGAGTTTGTTTGGAAGATCCAAAACAAATAGCTTTCCACAATACAACCAGAGAGGAATTTAGAATACTAACAAGTCCTAGCCATCGCCCACTTCTTGAACTAACCAATGATCCCAGGTGCAGTACATGTCCCACCCCCTAACCAATGGAAAGAGAGCACACAGTATCTATTGTAGTATGTCTTGAGTTAGTAAATAAATATAGCTTGCAATAGGCTTGGTGACACAAGACTCTTTCTCATCAACAATTATCAGTCGGATAATTGGAGGACTGGATCCGGTTGCGCTAGCGAGTGTTTCCCCGTATGGTATGTTTCTCTGTGGCCACTTTGTTACCAGGTTAATGTATGCCAGTCATTCTCATTCTTTGTATCTGTATTTTCAATCATTTGTTAATGTTTGTATTTATGTCTAGATATTCTGTTTAGGTATTAATGTTAGATCTGTAGTGTATCAGATGTATTGTTTTCCCCTTTTTATACTAAAAGAATCATCCACCTGGTGTTAGAGCCGGAGTGGTTTTTAAATCTACATCAGGTCTTGTGTATTTCATCATTTATTACTAAGGGTTATTGAGCGTCTCAGTCGCTCAAACAGCTTTCATATCATAAAGGTTAATCAGCGTTACATTGTGGTAGTATTACAGTAATAAGGTTTACAGCGTAAGCATACCCTTACAGTGTATTGTTACAAGGTTGTGTGTGTGTAGATTAGTGAGCATCAGCGCCGCTTGAATCCCGCTCTCGCGGTACAGCGTCCGCTACGCTAATAGCGTAGCAGTACGGTACTCGGGCCGCCTATAGCGTGCTCGATACCAAGCATAAGCCGTGAGCGAACGCACCGCTCGTGCGTCTCGACCACGGCCTAGCGTCTGTTACGCTAAGTGCGTACCATTACGGCACCTCGTGCGCCTATTGCGTATGTTGTCTTTAATAAGTATATAGCTTAAGTTCAAGATAAATAATCAGCTTTATCAGCGTGAATACACTTACCTTTATGGGCGACGTGGTTTTGGATCAAGGTGTAAAACCAGACCCAAGGAAAATATCAGCCATAGTGAACATGGAACGTCCTAACAACAAAGACGACGTCAGAAGATTCCTAGGAATGATTACTTACTTAGGAAAGTTTATTTCTCAACTCTCTGAACGAACAGCCTCTCTTAGATGGTTGTTGGACAAAGATAACAAGTGGATGTGGTCACATGAACAAGAAGAAAGTTGGCAAAACTTGAAACAGATCATTACAGAGCAACCAGTGCTAAAATTCTTTGATCCTGCAAAAAGAATAAGAATTTCAGCAGGTGCTTCGCAATTTGGCCTAGGCTCAGTGCTGTTACAAGAACATGAGGATACATGGCAACCAGTAATCTATGCATCAAGAGCACTAACAAGTGCTGAAACAAGGTATGCTCAGATAGAAAAAGAACTTCTAGCGATCACATATGCATGTGAGCGATTTCATCAGTTTGTGTATGGTCAAACATTTACAGTGGAAACTGACCACAAGCCATTGGTAGCTATCATGACTAAATCATTACATGACTGTCCCATGAGAATTCAACGAATGCTTATTAGACTACAGAAATATGATGTACACTTGCTGTACTGTCCCGGCAAATACATGTACATTGCTGATACACTCTCTCGTGCTGTGGACAAAAGTGATGGCTCCAAAAGTCTGATGGATGAAGAGATAGAAGCCTATGTTAATTTGATCGTAGCTTCTCTACCAGTGTCTCTTGCAAGACAAGAACAGATTAGGAAAGACACTGAGACAGATGACACAATGAAAGTGTTGAAAGATATCATTCTGAAAGATTGGCCAGCAGAAAAACATGCGTGCCCGCTGTCTATCCATGATTATTGGATGTACCGCAGTGACCTTACAGTTGTCGATGGTATTATTTACAAAGGCAATAGGTTTGTCATACCTGCACGACTAAGAAAAACTATGCTGTGCAAGATACATGAAGGCCACTTAGGAGAAGAAAAATGTAAGCGGAGGGCGCGTGAAGTTATGTATTGGCCAAGAATGAACCAAGACATAGCACAGACTACAGCTACATGTGAATTATCCAAAAAGTTCCAATACTGGTCAAGCAATAAGCTTCCACCAGATCGGGAGGGTAACCCGCACCGAGATTAGTAAATTATGATGTCAATCACAAAGTTGGAGTGCCTATTGTCATATCTAATTAAACCCTATTTTAGGGATTCGCATATATAAATATATATATATGAGAAAAAATTAGGAGGCTCATAAAGGTGCTACCTACTGGTTTAAACAAGGATATGGAGTCAAATCCCCATAGAAAGGGGAAAAGGAAAAGAAACCAGATAAATTTAAGGTGCACTCATCCAACTACTAAATCATCAATATGATTGTTGTTATAAAACATATATATCCACAACAGCAATATCAAATAAAGGCTTAAATGCTCAATAACCTAAAATGATATAGAGGTTTATTTAATTATTCATTTATATGGGACTTAATTGTCCTTTATTGAAATTAGAGCGAAATATTAAAATTCATAGAATAAGAAACAGAGAATAGAAGGTGACAGAAATTGAACTATATGTGAATAAAGATTTAAAAACAAAGCTAATGTGTTTGTCCCTTCATATATTTTCCTGTGTTTATTTCAATTGTGCATTCACATACATATATTTATGCAGCACTATATACAGTGCTGCATAAATACAGGTTGAGTATCCCTTATCCAAAATGCTTGGGACCAGAGGAATTTTGGATATCGGATTTTTCTGTATTTTGGAATAATTGCATACCATAACGAGATATTATGGTGATGGGACCTAAATCTAAGCACAGAAGGCATTTATGTTTCATATACACCTTATACACACAGCCTGATGGTCATTTTAGCCAATATTTTTTATAACTTTGTGCATTAAACAAAGTGTGTGTACATTCACAGAATTCATTTATGTTTCATATACACCTTATACACACAGTCTGAAGTTCATTTAATACAATATTTTTAATAACTTTGAGTATTAAACAAAGTTTGCGTACACTGAGCCATCAAAACACAAAGGTTTCACTATCTCAGTCTCACTCAAAAAAGTCCGTATTTCGGAATATTCCGTATTTCGGAATATTTGGATATGGGATACTCAACCTGTATATGTATGTGAATGCACAATTGAAATAAACACAGGAAAATATATGAAGGGACAAACACATTAGCTTTGTTTTTAAATCTTTATTCACATATAGTTCAATTTCTGTCACCTTCTATTCTCTATTTCTTATTCTATGAATTTTAATATTTCACTCTAATTTCAATAAAGGACAATTAAGTCCCATATAAATGAATAATTAAATAAACCTCTATATCATTTTAGGTTATTGAGCATTTAAGCCTTTATTTGATATTGCTGCTGTGGATATATATGTTTTATAACAACAATCATATTGATGATTTAGTAGTTGGATGAGTGCACCTTAAATTTATCTGGTTTCTTTTCTTTTTCCCCTTTCTATGGGGATTTGACTCCATATACATGTGAATTATGTCTTACGTATAGACCGAAACAACAAGTCGAGCCACTGAGTCCTCACGCAGTGCCAGAGAGACCGTACCAGAAAGTTGGCGCAGATTTGTTTGATTGTAATGGGAAAACGTACATTGTCATGACTAATTATTACTCTAACTACCCTGAGGTGAAGACACTACATATAACTACTAGTATAGCCGTAATCAATTGCATGAAGTCAATCTTTGCAAGGCATGGTGTTCCTATGGAAGTGTTCACTGACAATGGTCCTCAGTTTTCCAGTGCTGAATTTAGACAATTTGCTGATGAGTGGGAATTTGTCCATACTACGTCAAGTCCCCACCATCCACGCTCAAATGGGTTGGTGGAAAGTTCAGTAAAAACTGTAAAGAGTCTCATAAAAAAAGCTCAAGAAGGTAAAGAAGATTTCTACAAAAGTCTTTTAATCTACCGCAGTACACCTTTACAGAATGGACTTTCTCCTGCACAAATGCTGATGGGAAGGAGGATTAGAGCAAATCTCCCGATACATGATGAACTGCTTAATACACATAACTCAGCGTTGGTCAGACTGAGTAAGGAACGTCAACATGCGAAACAGAAACTGTTCCATGACAGACGAACAAAAAGCTTATCTGATCTAAAATCGGGTGACCAAGTCCGTCTCAGAGATCACGAGAAAGGTATTTGGGTGCAGAAAGGTATTGTGCAAGCACAAGTAGCACCAAGATCTTATACTATACGTACAGAGCGTGGAACGGAAGTAAGAAGAAATCGGGTGGATTTAAGATCTCAACCTAACCATAATGAAGACAACATGACTGAAGAATACCCTTCATCTGACATGTATGATGATCCTCATAATGGTGAACAAACAATGATTCTAGAAAGGTCCAACATGGTCGATGAAACACAGACTGTGTATGAAAGACCCAAAAGGGAAATACGCAGACCTGAGAGACTCATTGAAACGTGTTAGATGATGTTCTTAATATGACGTTGTTAATTGTTGCATTGAAGCGTACAGGGCTTATGTTTAAAGAAAAGAGGATGTGATGTTAGTGTATTAGAATGCTTAATATTTGTACACACTCCCTTACTAATGTTTGTAAGCCTGTATCTTCAGTGATGGTCCCTGGGACCAGGGGAATGCTGGGAAGTGGGTGGTCCAGTGTGCAGTGTGCCTGGAGTTGGTGATGGAATAAAAACAGCACAGCAGTGAACTCACATGTCTGTGTCCTGATGACTGGATTTACAAACATATGATCAAAACAGGTGTGGCCAGTGCCATGTGGGCATGTACATCCCCTATGCTATCAGTCCCTTTGTCTCCCTAAATACTTAAATGCAGAAAAATTGCATCATTTTGTGAGGAAAATAGAAATGCATATGATTTATAGGCAGACAGTGTGGTCAACAGGGTGGCTGGTTATCCTCAGTCTGTCATGATGATGGGCCTCTGTGGAGGCCTTTAGTTCACCCCGCTGTTAATCTGTCCCTGGTGTACATGTATAAAATACTCAACTTTGAACTCTGGAGTCACATGAAATCTCTGAAGTACATTGAACTGCAAATATAATTGAAGAAATTCATTCTTTATAAAAAATATACACTGAGATGTTTATTCATCCTAACGGGGGGCCTATTTACAAAGGGGTAAATGTATTATGCTCCTGGTAACGTCTCTTATGTGACAGGAACCGCTTCACCTCTGGATCAAGGTGCAGCAGGTCCACATAACACCATGTATTACCCTTGATCTTGCCAACGTGGGAGAGCGGTAAATCATCCTTCTTGTGATGTGTGCTATCCCACTATTGGCAGCTCTTCCCGGCACTCCTGTATCTACAGCACATGCACCTGCCTCCATGTCCCAGCGGCCCCTGTGTCTCCCCCATGGCTGGCTACTCTGGACATGTGCGAGATCTCTCTACTCACACAAGATCTCACCTACAGCCCGGAGCCGCTGCAGCCAGGGACAGCATTGTCCCTGGCTGTGGGGTATGGGCATCGACACTTGCAGCTGTCAATATCGATAGCTGCAGGTTTCGGAACAGTCATACATTGCCCTACATATCGGTGTAGTATCTTTTAGATAGTGCTCCTGTCACTGAGCAAGCACCGCTGCTGTAATACATGGGGAAAAGCGTGCGATGACCACTTCTCCCCATATCAACTCTTAATACATTTACCCCAAAGTCTGTAGAGAGATAAAGTACCAGCCAATCAGCTCCTAATTGCTATGTTACAGACATGGGGGGTAATTCCAAGTTGATCGCAGCAGGCATTCTGTTAGCAGTTGGGCAAAACCATGTGCACTGCAGGGGGGCAGATATAACATGTGCAGAGAGAGTTAGATTTGGGTGGGGTGTGTTCAATCTGAAATCTAATTTGCAGTGTAAAAATAAAGCAGCCAGTATTTACCCTGCACAGAAACAAAATAACCCACCCAAATCTAACTCTCTCTGCAAATGTTATATCTGCCTCCCTGCAGTGCACATGGTTTTGCACAACTGCTAAAAAATTTCCTGCTGCGATAAACTTGGAATTACCCCCTATGGGCCTAGTTTAGCATGGGTTGCAATTGTAAAGTTGCTCACAGCAGTCCATAGCAATGCAAATGCAGGAGCAGATGCATACATACCTCCTTACTGCATTTGCGATTGTTGCACTGAGACTGGAGTCACAGTTTGTGATCAAACAATGCGACCATAGGTCGCGATTGTCATCTGCGACGGCAAACTGAGTAAGCCTCAGCTTACTCAGGCTTGCCAGCGCAGGACGGCTTGCTAGCACAAGAAAACTGCTGGTCGCGATGCAGTCCTTGGCCTCGCCATTCCCGGAAAATGGGACACCCACCCCTCCCCCCTCCCCTTCCCTGAATTCCTCTGCCCGTCAATCAGGCAGAGGCATTTGTGTCCTTGTGATGCGATCACAGGACCCATTCTGCACATGCGCAGAACAGGAAAATGCGGGTTAGATCGATTGGGTCTAATTCAGGTTGGATCGCATAATCATGGGGGCAGATGTATTAAGCCTGGAGAAGGGATAAAGAAGTGATAAACCAGTGATAAGTGCAAGGTGATAAAGCACCAGCCAATCAGCTACCAACTGTGATTTTTCAAACCCGTAATGATTGGCTGGTGTGTTATCACCTTACGCATATCACTGCTTTATCACTTCTTCATCCCTTCTCCAGGGTAATACATCAGCCCCAGTATTTCAAAAAATGAGAGGATCTGATTGTCTGGTACTTTATCTCTCTCCATTTCAAGCTCCAAGTAACCTGCTATAGAATGTGTGTCTCCTCTAGACTATATTACTTAAAACTCACCTCAGTAAAATAAAGAATACAAACAATATTTAACAGGTACATACATTTTAAATAAAAAAACAGACTACCTGAAATGACAAGATATTCACCATAACACTAGCACACCAATACTACAGATCGCTGTAATGTTCAAAGCAGCACATTGACGTTGTGTCAGGTTTAGCAGTTATCAGTACCCCAGCCTCTCCCCTGGGTGAGGTTCATCCTGAAACCTGTGGTGTCAAGAGTTAACAAATGTTTCCTTTTTCAAAACTAG
Source organism: Pseudophryne corroboree (assembly GCF_028390025.1). Classification (NCBI taxonomy): domain Eukaryota; kingdom Metazoa; phylum Chordata; class Amphibia; order Anura; family Myobatrachidae; genus Pseudophryne; species Pseudophryne corroboree. The sequence continues at coordinate 618,228,052 of NC_086444.1, read as the reverse complement.
TTGTCAGTCAACTAGCTGTCACTTCTTCATTACCTCTATGCATGTATGCAGTGACCATCAGCTGCCAGGTGAGCCATGGGATCAGCTGTATGAGGGGAGACCTGGTTCAGAGTGACCACAATTAGAATAGATGATAGATAGATAGATAGATAGATAGATAGATAGATAGATAGATAGATAGATAGATAGATAGATAGATAGATAGATAGATAGATAGATAGATAGATAGATATGCAGTGGAAATCACAATATCAGCAACTATAGAAGTTGCATGGAATGGAATTCTGCATCAAAACATTTCCCTGAATAGCAAACCTATCTTTGTGTGTATGCATGTTGTAAATTGAGATATTGCCATTCTCAGCTTGCAGTAAAATAATTTGCCATTTTGCTTATTGTGATATGGCACAGAGTAGTATTTTAGTGAATAGTTACAAATATTGTGCTGCATTTATTTGCATAGTGATGGCATGATGAAAGTACAGTATAGAGATGGCAATTATATAAGGCATATTCTGTATTGGACTACATATTATAGTGGACAAGTGTGGCTTCATTTTATCCCTAACATGTGGTGTCAAACAATATAGTAGATACATAATGTTACATTTATTAGTGGAAATATTGACCTGAATGCAACTGTAAAGTGTAGCGGACACACATGGTGTTGCACTGTGCAAGGACAGGTATTGAGCTGATATGTGTGGTGGATATATGATATTTATACACTAATAGAGGACAGGCCAGGACTTAGTTAATAAAGATGAGGCTAAGAGGGTTATTCAATTGTCGTTGGAGGGGGAGACTTGCCATTGGTCCTGCGTTTAAATGCCGTCAATGGCAGGCCAATTTGCTCCTTTTGCCCTGCTGACTCGTACTCCTGTTTGCCCAAAAATGTTTGCTACCCTATGGGGTAGCGAACTCTTTAGAGTGAGATCCTGCCTCCGTAAAGTGTAGCGGGTGTCACGCAAATTCGGGGGAGCAAGATACTCGCTGGCAATTTATTTCACCCCTGAATCTATAGCGGACACATTAGTGGATGTATTTATTTTGAATAAACAAGGGGTAGCACAGCACTGTGTAGTGGACATTTGGGGATGCATTGCATAGTGGACACGCTGTAATGTATAGTGAGCAGACACATTACATTGTTTAATGGGCACATAAATTGTATTTTATAGGGACGCTCACGGATTATGCAGAATCTGTGGCTGATTAAAACCAGGTGATGTGCAGGTTTGTAGTAAGGCAGCCACAGAACCTGTGTCATTAATTAGTGTCCCAGTTTAAAGGGACGGTATGTGGTAAGCCCATTTATTCATAACATATGGATATTATGCTAGACATGATGCTGGGAAGGGTTATGCAAAGGGTTATGCAAAATGCTAAATATGCAGTAATATGCAGTGCAAAGCACAAGCTGTGATTCGTACAGCAATGCACAGTGCACAGACATATGAGCATTGTATAGTATACAGGTTCTCAAACTCGGTCCTCAGTGCATGTTTTCCAGGTCTCCTCGCAGAATCGCAAGTGAAATAATTAGCTCCACCTGTGGATGTTTTAAAACGTGTCAGTGAGTAATGAGTGCACCTGTGCACCTGCTGGGTAACCTGCAAAACGTGAGCTGTGTGGTGTCCTGAGGACTAAGTTTAAGAACCACTGTAGATGTATGGGCTGCATTGCATAAAGGACAGACATGGGGTTGCAGTCATAGGTGTGCGCAGGGGGGGTGCCTGGTGCGCACAGGCACCCCCTAATGTCTGTCACCCCCTCAAACACAGCTGCTGCTACAGTATTGGCGATCGCAGAGTGTGCTCATTTATGTCCTCCCGCCCATTGCGCCCGCCACCCCCTCCGCTCAGTCTGGCTGCCATTCATTTGTATGGTGCAGCATCACTGACGTAATCCTACTCCTAGTTCCTCTAACCTGTGGGATGTGTCGTGATGATGTCATGCCGCGTGCATGCCCACTCATGCTCCCACCCATGCTCTCTCTCCTCATCATGTGCCAACGCCATAGAATACAGCGTTCCTCTTAGAGGGGGACAAGTTCAAATTCAATATCAATATATATTTTCGACAGATTAGGATATAATGTATGGTAATAAAATATACAAATTTAACAATATATCTGTGCATCAATTCTCTATATTATTTAGTTTGCATTGAGTGCCAATATGTGGTGGTGGGCACGCCTGATAGTTAGTGCTAGACACGCCCATTAGGTGGTGTTAGACATGCCCAGTAGGCAGTGCTAAACACGCCCTTCTAATCGTGCACCCCCTAATAAAATGTCCTGCGCACGCCTATGGTTGCAGTGTATAGTGAACACGACCATCTGAACAGCATAGTGGAAAAACAAAAGGATTTTTCTTAGTAGACACATGGGGCCTTATTCAAATTAGATTGCACCCGCTATCTCCCGTCTAAAGTGACGGGAGATAGAGGGCGATATTCAAATGTTCCCTGTTATCGCGCTGATCGCACTCATTACAGTCTGGTTAAGGCACGTCAAGCCGCAGAATCCAATTCTACACTGACACTGCAGAACCATTACTACACATACACAGAGCTGGCCCTAACCAGTATGATGCCCTAGGCAAGATTTTGGCTGGTGCCCCCTAGCACCACCGCTAGTTCCGCCTCTGGCCCTGCACCCCTTTCCCAGCACCATCACCTCCCACCCATAGCAGTCCTTTTTTTTTTTTTCCTACCCCCTGTAATTTAAATAAGAACAGTGTGCACATTCGGCACACACCCCAAAAAGGTATGTGTTTTTGCTGGCAAGGGGCATGGCTACACAATAGTGCCCCCAATTCAACTTATGCCTCACAGTAGTGCAACTTTATTCACAATTTATAATGCGATAGTGTCCCTTATTCACATTACATAACACAGTAGAACCACTTTACCTTATATACGTTACTCCTCACAGCAGTGCCCCTCATTCACATGACATCATACTGAATTGCTCCTTATTCACATTACACCACAACATATTGTTCTTTATTCTCATTACACCACACCATATTGCTCCTTATTCACATTACACCACACCATATTGCTCTTTATTCACATTAGACCACACAGTAGTGCCCTTTCTATACGTTACGCCACACAGTAGAGGACCTTATACATATAATGCCACAATTGGTAATGCATTTATACACATAATACCACACAGTAATGCCCCTTACACATATGACACATATTAATGTCCTTATAAACATAATGCGCCTTACACATTATGCCAACCCTTATTAATGCTCTTATACATATAATTTCCCTTACACATATGCCGCACATTGTTATTGCCCTTATACACATAATGACACACATAATGTCCCTTACATATATGCCACACATTATTAGTGCCCTTATACACATAATAACACACACAGTGCCCCTTACACATATGTTACACATTATTAATGCCCTTATACACATAATGACACATATAGTTCCTGGCGTGAGTCAACTGGCAGCTCTGCTAACGTCAGGTGCCTATTTTTTATTAAAATACATCTTATTTGCATTGCTATGTGGCTAGGATGCACAAGCAGCTTCTGCTGATTAAAATTATAGGTGGCATGCCTATATACTGTGTGCGACTGTGGCTGTATCTGCATACAAAATGCTACACACATAATATAGGCATGCTGCATATCATTTTAATCAGCAGAAGCTGCTTGTGCCCCTAGGCATATCAGATGCCCTAGGCAATTGCCTAGTTTGCCTATGCCTAGGGCCGGCTCTGCACATACACACACAGCACCTACTACTAGTACTACACACACACACACACACACACAGCAGCACCCCTTACTACACACACAGCAGTACCTGATACTACACACACACAGCAGCACCCGATACTACACACACACACACACACACACACACACACACACACACACACACAAGCACCCCTTACTAGTCACACATAGCAGAACCCCTTACTACATTCACACAGCAGAACCCCTTACTAGTCACACACGGACACAGCAGCACCCCTTACTACACACACACACACACGCACACACACACACACACAAACACACACACACACACACACAGCAGCACCCCTTACTAGTCACACACACAGCAGCACCCGATACTACACACACAGCAGCACCCCTTACTAGTCACACAGCACCAGAGGCGGATTGGCCTTATGGTCTACAGGGAAGATTCCCGGTGGGCCGACGCACCCGTGCCCCACTGTTTTGTTTGAGGACATGTGGTCCTATTTATAGACATAATGAATAAGATGCCAAAAATTTGCATATATGAAAATTACTTTGCCACTTAGCCTGTGATTGCAGATGATCTAGTGTATGCTCTGTCTGCCTGCTTGGCTGACATATAAGATTGAGTGAATAGTGATTGGGATACGGTTGGTGTAATAAGCAAGAAAATACTTCTTTCTAAAGAATGATATAGTTTCCTAAATTCTAAAGGTGTATCATATAATGCGCTCATAACATTTAATTTTATTTCCTTTTAACTTCCCCTTGATGCTGGACATCCCCACTATCTGGAAAGTCTTGGGGGGAGGGTGCTGCTGCCATGGCCCATGGCTAGACCTTACACCTCTGGTGCTGCCCAAGTGGGGCCACTAGTACAAATTTTTTCCAGGGCCGCTTTTTGTTCCCAATCCGCCCCTGCACAGCCCCACCTGTTAACTACACCCACCTAGCATTCATTAGCCATTCATTGATCAATTTCAACATCCCAGTACCAACTAACACATTCACCTCCCCACACCACCACATATACACACACAGTACACACATAAAGTACACACACACTCCCACCACCACATATACATACACACATACACAGTACACACTACACACACCCCGCCACATATACACACAGCACACTACACACACCCCTACCACCATATATGCACACACACAGTACACACACACCTCCACCACCACATATACACACACACACACACACACACACACAGTACACACACATCACATATACAGACACAGAGTACACACTACACACTACACTACACAAACATACATAAAGTACACCTAAAAAACCGCACCACCACATATATACACAAAGTACACACACATACCCACCACATATACAGACACAGTACACAATACACACACATAAAGTACACACACACACACACACCACCACATAAACACACACACACACACACAGTACACACACCCCTATTACCACATATACACACACAGTACACACTACACACACAAAGTACACGCACACCCCCACCATCACATATACACACTACACACACACACACATGTACACACTACACACACATCCCCACAATCACATATCCAGAGTACACACTACACACACACATAAAGTACACACACCTCCACCACTACATAAACACACGTAAAGTACACACAAACACCACCACCACAACCACATATATACACACAGTACACATTACACACACACAAAGTACACACACACACACCACCATATATACACAAATAGTACACAATACAAACACAAATAAAGTGCACACAAATACCCCCACCACCACAAATACACAAACAGTACACACTACACACACACACACACACACACACACACACACACACACACGTAACACACCACACAAACAGTATAGACACACACTAATCAAGAAGCCATTATACTTGCCAGGCTTCATGCTTGGACTGTGAGTGACAGCAGGACCACAAGTGAAGGAGGGGTTAGGGACTCAAGGTCAACACCAATAAGGTCGACACCAATTGGTCGACACACATAAGGTCGACATGGAAAAAGGTCGACATGAGGTTTTTTAATGATTTTTGTGTGTGTCATTTTCTCTGTAATGTGACCAGGAACCCTAATTAGTGCACTGCGTCCCCTCGCATGGCTAAAAGGCACAGATTACCATTCCCAATTGTAGTCCACGTGGATTGTAAAGTATGAAAAAGTTAAAAGAATGAAGAAAAAATGTGAAAAACCCATGTCGACCTTTTTTCATGTCGACCTTTTGTCCATGTCGACCTAGTTCAGGTGTTGACCTAAGGTGTGTTGACCTAAATGGTGTCGACCTTATTGGTATCGACCTAGAGTCCAGATACCGTGAAGGAGAGACTGGAGGTGAGGGAGGGGCAGCCACCACACTGCCTGCACGGCTCCATGAAATCTCATGTGAGAGTGCTGGAGCCGGAGGAGGCAGGGCATGGGAGAGAGGAGGTCGCTGGCAGTCTATGACAGGAAAAGTTTTTTCCTGTCAATGCTGTCAGTTTGCTGTGGGCCTATTTTCAATAGAGGGGCCTGGAGCTGCAGCTCCACCCGCCCCATTGTTAATCCGGCTCTGACTGGAGCTGTTTTAGCCCTGGCATTTAATTTTGCCTACATGCCGAAGGGAACATGGTCACAACTTACAGAGGCATGCTTGAGTCTTGGAGGCCTGGCCTCGCAGACCATCCCGCCTTTCTATGCCAGGCGGCCATTCAGAGAGTTTGCCAGAACTACCAGAAAGGCAGTCCCGCCCTGCCAGTGGCTAGTTTTGAGCAGATCAATCAGTGCAATGGCTAGTACATCTTCAAAACTGATGGCTAAAATTAAGCATAGATAGAAGTTTTAGGACCTGACCTCCAACTCCCCACTTGACCCTATCCCCCTCTCGCATCCTCCACTACCTCTCTCTTTTTGCCTGTTCCCATCTTGCCCACTCTCTCAATCTCTCCCTCTCCTCATTCACTGTCCCTTCTGCCTTCAAGCATGCACTAGTCTCCCCTATTCTTAAAAACCTACCCTTGAACCACACACTCTTTCCAACTTTTGCATCCAAACTCCTTGAGCGTATTGTCTATAACCGCCTCACTGCCTTTCTTTCCTCCCACTCACTGCTTGACCTATTTAAGTCAGGCTTCCATCCTCTCCACTCCACTGAAACTGCAATGACCTCCTTTCTGCTAAATCCAAGAGCCACCACTCTCTGCGTATTCTCCTTGACCTGTCTCCTGCTTTTGTCACTAAAGACCAACCTCTCCTTCTGCAAATCCTTCACTCCCTTTGTCTGCATTATACTGCCGTCTCCTGGCTATCCTACCCCCTGCTTCAAAGCGGATCTAGACTTTACTTTAATATAGTAAAACAAATGGAAAGAAAAACCTCAAGAGCACCCAATCTCTCCACGCAAGTACAGGCCTGCTATCTGTGTGTGAAATGGCTGTGCATGGAGGGAGGGGGGGCAAACATTTCACATCCCATTGCTCCTGCCCAGGAAAACTTACCACAAATGCAGCCACCCGTTAGGTAAACAATCATCTTCCGGGGGCGTGGCCAGGACGGGCATGGAGTAGCACTCAGTTTGTGCAGCTCTCCAGCCACAGTATCCTGTAACTTCATCCTGTACCCCCACCTGGGTCCCACACTGCAGCCACCGCTTTATGAGTGCCCCCTGCCCCCCCTGGAGCACTCTTGTACTTGCCGCTGCTGTTCCTGGAGATCCGGGAGCTCTGGACGCCGGCGGGCCCTGATCTGTGCCTGGAGCAGCCGCCTCGTGCGGGGACCGGAAGTTCGGCTCCTGTGTGCTCGCCGCTCGCTGCAGCCGCCTGAAGTGCAGGGAGATCGCGGGCGCTGTGATCCCCTCCACCGCCCCGCTGGTCTTCTGTGGAGCCCGGGGGAGGCCGCGGCTGAAGATCCGTCTGCCGTCTTGGTTGCTGCCGGGACGCGCTGCCCGCGACGCCGGAAGTGCGGCTCCGCTATCCACCACCGCCTGCACCAGCCAGCCGAAATATACTTGTGGGGGTCTGCAGAATATAAGTGAATCGCCTCTGAGCCTGTCAGAGGAATTTAGAGGGGTGTTGGGTCGCTCTGAGTGCTTGTGGAACTACTGCCTTGGCGACCATTACCTGGACCTCCTTCACCACACTGTGATCAGGGTGCTGGGGAAGCACTTTGTACATATATCCAGAGGCTGTGACCCTGCTGGAGTTATATACGTACCTGCAGCTGTCTGACGCCCGGCGACCGGTCGGGGTGGGCAACCCCCCTCTCTCTGCTTATATTTATTTTGATATCTCCTGCACTGACACCGTGTTGTCCAAAATGGTGAAAGGCCGCCAGACCGGCGCGTCGGCGGGAGCGATGGATAAGTTTGTTCGTGACCAGGGCCCTCAGCTGCGGAGAGCGGAGGCTACAAGATCTGAGGTATCACCTCCTTCTCCTGCCTACAGTTCCGTCTCCTCTGATCCTCCTGATGCTGCACTGCAGAGAGTTCTGGACGCGGTAAATGCTAGTGAAGTACGTCTGGCTGATAAAATCGGGCAAGTGCAGTCCGACCTCTCCATTATTCATCAAGATCTACAGCGGGTGAGAGAGAGAGTGGGAGAAGCGGAGACCCGTATATCCAATGTTGAAGACTCCGTCGGCCCGCTGGGTCGCCGCACTGATGCTCTGGAATCTCAGATGAATGATGTTCGCAAAAAGCTTACGGACGTGGAAGGGCGTCTGCGGCGCAATAATGTCTGCTTCATTGGCCTGCCTGAGAAAGAAGAAGGCTCCGCTCCTGAGGAATTTCTCATAAAATGGCTCCGTGATTTTTTTGGATCTGAGGAATTCTCACCGTATTTCACTATAGAGCAGGCTCATAGAGTTCCAATGCGCCCGCTGCCACCGGGGGCCCCACCCCGTACCTTTATTGCTAAGTTCCTCCATTTCCGTGACCGGGACACAATCCTGAGGCTGGCTCGTACTAAGGGCCCTTTGAAATGGAATGGATCGTCAATATCGGTATTTCCGGATTTTGCGGTGGATGTGCAAAAAGATAGGGCTCAGTTTCTACCTGTCAAGAGGCGACTCCGTGAACTTGAACTGCCGTATGCCATGCTCTTCCCATCTAGACTGCGGGTGGTGGCTGATGGGGAAACAAAGTTTTTCACGACTCCTCGTGAGGCCATGGTGTGGCTGGATAGACGATTCCCGGCGAGACATGCCCTTGCAGATTAGTGAATATCCGGCTGATTCCGAAGGCTGATTTTCTCCTGTTCTTCCTTTTTTCTTAGTTACTTATTTTGTCTGCTTGAGATATATGTGCTGGTTAGGGCGAGGCGACAGGATACGGGAATGTTTGATTGCTGTCACTGTTCCCTTTAGCCCCCGCTACCTTGTTCTCGCAGTTCAGTGCGGGCCTGTTTGAGTGCTACCAATGCCCCCTTTACATTGTTATCGCAGCTTAGACAGGACATATGTATACCCTTTAAGTCAATCACGATATACTTGATATGTTCTTGTGTTTGGTTATACCTTGGGGTTCGTATGATCTCTTTTCTTCCTGTTGTATTAACGGTCTCTGTGTGGGAGGATGGGGGGAGAGGGGGGATTGCTGAATGCTTGTCCTGACATAGGTGGTTTTTTGATATCCGAGTGTGTTTTTATTCTGGATATTAGTGGGACCTAGGGGGTGGATCTTTATGATCCCCCCTCATTTGTTTTTTGTTTTCGAGGGGGGAAAGGTTAATGGCTGGGAGCAACCTTCTAATTTTGTTGTTTTATAGTTGTTCTCTATTCCCGAGAGTCATTATATTCTTGGCCCCGATCAAGAAGTGTTTGCACTGGCCGATGGTGCAATACAGTTAGGTTCATATTAAGTTTCTGGTATGAACACTCAGTTTTGGGATCCAGGTATGCTGCATGTTGGGGGTGGTATACAGGGTGGGGGGAAGGGGAGGGGGTTGGGTTATGTTTATTTTTTGAGCGGAAATGTATGTAGAGAAAGTACGTGGTTTACAACCATGCAATATAAGCAGTGGTGTCTGGTTGCAAAATTTGTATGTGGCGGGGCTGACCGGCCGCGGGGCGCTGCACTGATTATACCTTTGCTGTATTATGACGGGGATTAAGGTGGTTTCGTGGAATGCGAGAGGGCTCAATGATAAAGTTAAGAGGTCTCTTGTGCTCCGACAGCTCAAACACTATGCGGCTGATATTGTCTGTCTTATGGAAACACATTTGGTAGGTAGTAAGATTCTCTCTCTGAAGAAGCCCTGGGTGGGTTGGGCATACCACTCTATGCACACGTCCGCCTCGCGCGGGGTTTCAGTCCTTATTAAGCGGACAGTCCCTTTTGTAATGGAATCTATACAAACGGATCCATGGGGGAGATATGTGTTTTTGAAATGTAGGTTATTTTATGTTCCTGTCCTCCTGCTGGCAGTCTACGTGCCCCCTCCATATTCCCCCGATGTACTTAAGAGGGTTGCTGGGTTCATGGCCTTGTCTCCCGGGGTGTCTGTCATTTGTTTGGGGGATTTCAATAATGTGCTGGACGTGGTCATGGATAGGCTCTCCATGTCTCCGTCTGCTGCAGGTCCTGGGGGGTCTGGGTTTGCAAATGTGGTGTCGGGGTTGGGCCTGGTCGATCCATGGAGACTGAGACACCCTTCTCTTAAACAATACTCGTGTTTCTCACACTCCCATTCTTCGTTCTCTAGGATTGACCTGGCCCTCCTCTCGAGTGACATGGTTCCCCGCGTCGGTAACATTAGATATGAGACTAGAGGTATATCGGACCACTCCCCCTTGACCTTTAATTTAGATTTTAATTGTGATAGAGGTCAAGCTGTGTGGAAATTGAACCCATTCTGGCTTGTTCACATGGGAGATGGATCTGAAATGGTGGCCGCATGGCGGGAGTTCTTCGCGCTGAATAGCACCGACCAGTCTATCTCTAACCTATGGGACACATTTAAGGCCTTTTTACGGGGGAGTTTGATTAAACGGGTGTCAGAATTAAAATCCTTCTATAGGAAAAGGGAGGCTGAGTTGGAGACCCGGTGTGTCGCTGCAGAACTACAATATTTGCAGGATTCCTTGATCGGTTCCAAGTCAGCATGGTTGTCGGCTCAGAGGGAATGGAGAGATTACCTAATGGAAAAGACTCAGCATAGACTCCTCTTCTCATCTCATGCCTTTTATGCCACGGGGGACAGGCCGGGGACATATCTGGCTTCTCTTGCTCGGGGAGACAGACCTACTAGTGTGGTGGTAGAGATTGTGAGCGCTGAAGGTGTCCACCTGACCCAGACTCCACAGATGACGGCTGAATTTGTATCCTTCTATAGTCGCTTATATAAATCTAAATTAGATTGCACCTCATCACAGTTAAATGATTATTTAGACCGTGTCGGCTTCCCCACCTTGTCCGGGGAGGCTTGCGACCTTTTGGAGGCGCCCATTTCCCCCGATGAAGTTAGAGCAGCGATTGAGGCCTCTCCTAGTGGTAAAGCCCCGGGATTGGATGGAATACCATCCGAGGTTTATAAACATAACTTGGATTTTTTTGTTCCCCACCTACTTGAGTTATATAGCCAGATGTTTACACAGGATTCTCTTCCCCCGTCTATGGCGGAGGCAGTGATTGTGGTTCTCCCTAAGCCTGACAAGGATCCCAAGAGAGTGGAATCCTACCGTCCTATATCCCTCCTACCCACTGACATTAAAATTTTGGCCAAGATATTGGCTGGCAGATTAAATACAGTTATTTCCCACATTATACACCCGGATCAGACGGGATTTATGCCTAATAAATCGACCTCCATTAACCTCAGACGTTTGTTTACCCACCTACAAATCCCCCGGGCGGACCCTTCCTCCTCCATTGTTGTCTCGCTGGATGCCGCTAAGGCTTTTGACTCTGTGGAGTGGGAATATTTATGGGAAGTTATGCGTAGATTTGGCATCGGCCCGAAATTTATTAAATATGTCCGACTGATGTACTCCTCTCCCTCGGCAAGGGTGGCGGTCAATGGTTTCGTATCTCACTCCTTTCCCCTGTCTAGAGGCACGCGACAGGGCTGTCCCTTGTCCCCTACTCTGTTTGCTATGGCCGTTGAACCCCTGGCATGTCTTCTGAGAACAGATGCGGGTATTTATGGACTTAAAGTGGGTGCTCGGGAGGACAGAGTGGCCCTATACGCTGATGACATCCTGATGTTTGTGGATCGCTATGCTGAGTCTATGCCTAGGATCTTGGAAATTATTGATGGGTTTGGGCGATACTCTGGCTTACTGATAAACTGGGAGAAATCCTTTATTATCCCACTTAAGGGTGAGGCCCCTGCCCCCCCATTGATGGTTCTTCCATTGAAGTGGGTGGAATCATTCAAATATTTGGGTGTTTGGGTGTCTAATGACCCTCAAAAATTCTCTTCTCTCAATATTACTCCTCAAATAGTATACCTCCGTGGCCGGGTGCAGACGTGGGGTAAGTTGCCCTTAACAGTCACGGGGAGGGTTAATATGGTTAAAATGGTCTTCCTGCCCAAGCTACTCTATGTCCTGCAGCAATCACCCGTTTATATTCCACAGAAGATCTTTAAACAAATAGATGGGTTGATTTCCTCCCTGGTGTGGTCCAGTAAACGTGCACGCTTAAAACTAGATACCATGACCAGAACACGTGAAATGGGCGGTCTGGCCCTCCCCAATTTCCGTTTTTACTACTACGCGGCGCAATTGACACATATCTGGGAGTGGGTTAATGATCTCGGCCCCCTGGCTTTGCATTCACTGATGTTGCATCACGACTACCCGGGGGGCTCCCCATTACAGCTACTTCTCTGTGGCAGTGTTAAAATGTCCACAATACCGCTTATTAAGCAAGCCATCCTGGTGTGGAAAATGGTGCACTCGGTGATGCGGGGCCATGGCGTCGACCCTGACACCCCTCTGGATAATATTTATGGGTTGCCTGAACTGTGTCAGCTTCAGGTCCGAGAGGTTTGGGGAAGATGGGGAGTATCATCTATGGGCCATATATATAGTGATGGGGTTCTCAATTCTTTCCAACAACTTCAACACGCACACAACATTCCCTCAAGGTTCTTTTTTCAATTCCTACGGCTGAGACATGCACTGGCAGCCCAGTTCCCAAATGGCCCTCCAGTCTTAATTGACTCCCCGGTTAAAACAATGTTGCAGACGCTAGACGCGGGACACTTAGTTTCTAGGATATATGGTCGTATCCTGCTAATGCACCATAGTGACCCTCTCACGGCTCTTCGGGGTAGGTGGGAATCGGATGTGGGCATGCTATCGGATGATGCATGGAATACTGCCATAGGGGCCCATCGGATCTCCACCTCCTCTGTTAGATATCAGCAAATACAACTATACATTCTACACAGGGTGTATATGACCCCGGTGAGATTAGCACATATCGGGGGAGCCCACACCTCGCAATGCCCTAGATGTGGAGCCGTGGATGCAGACTTCTGGCACTTACTGTGGGTGTGTCCTGGCGTGTCTGTGTTTTGGACGGCGGTTATACGGATCCTGTGTGACACAGGTATTCCCTCCTTCGTGTGTACTCCTGCGCTTTGTACACTGTTGATTGTGGACGAGGAAGCCTTGGACCCACCTAGTAGACGATACGTTATTAACCTATGCGCTTTAGCTAGGGTCTGTATTGCCCGGCTATGGCTGGCTAGTGAAGCCCCGACAACTGGGGCGTGGATATCCCTGGTCAATGAAACGATTGCGCATGAAAAATTTGTGTTTCTGGCTAGGAAGGTGGAGAAGAAATGGTCAACAATATGGGGTAGATGGATGGATTCTAAATATTACAAAGAGAGATATAGTTAAAACCGGGTTATTTTCAGTGTGTCAGTATGGGATGTTGTGTGAGAGGGGGGTCCTCGCGGCCGGTCTTGCCTTGCTATGATATCTGTAACATACTGTGACATTTCTGCTGTGTCTAAGAGTTTCAGGGAACTGTTATGCTCTAGATGTGTTGAGCTAAGATACCGTTGCTTTGTGACTATATGCTCTATAGGTAATAATGTTTAATTGATATACTATAGACTGCATACATGTAATGTTATCTCCACACATGTTGGGTGTGGTCTATGTTTGTGTGTTGTATGTGTGAAGTGTTAACGCAAAATTGAAAATCTCAATAAAAAATATTGAATTTAAAAAAAAAACAATCATCTTCCAGCAGGGAGATGGCGGGGCCGTGCTAGGTCTGGTAGAGAGATCTGGGCAGAGGATGATGTCACAGCTCGACCAACGAGGAGTCGCTGCCGCTGTCATGTTGCGATTGCCAGTGCTTCCAGCTGCCGCACAGGATCAGTGAGCGGGGAGAGGGCGGGCGAGAGCTTTGCTGGGTCGGGGGGGGGGGGGGGAGCTCCGGGCTGAGGATGATGTCACAGCCTGAGGAGCTGCTACCGCTGTCATGCTGCGATTGTCAGTGCTACCGGCTGCCACACAGGATCAGCGAGTGAGGAGAGGGCGGGCCAGAGCTGTGCTGGGTCGGGGCCCGAGGTCAGAGCTCCGGCCTGAGAGATGATGTCACAGCCCGAGGAGGAGCTACTGCCACTGTCATGCTGTGATTGCCTGCAGGTCCCGGCCGCCGTGCAGGATAAGTGGGCGGGGCTTGGACTGTTACAGGGCTCCCTGAATCCGCCACTGCTCCAAAGTGCAATGTCTTGGAGTAATCATCCTTCCTTTCCTTCAAATCAAACACTTACGTTACAGTACCTTTCACAAACGTGTCATTGACATCTCAAAAATATTTCCAGGATCAGACCCCAGGATGCTACTAAGACCCTAATCCACTCACTGGTCATCTCCAGACTGGACTATTGTAATCTCCTCCTATCTGGCATTCCTGACAAATGCCTCTATCCACTCCAATACTGATGTCTGGCTTATCTTCCTTACCAAACAAACTATATTTACCTCCCCTCTCTTATGAGCCCTTTACTGGCTCCCCTTCCCCTTCAGAATCCATTTTAAGCTTCTCGCACTGACAAAGCCCTCAACCACTCCTCACCCATTAATATCTCTGACCTTATATCCCTTTTCACTCCCTTCCGTCCCCTTCGCTCCGCTAATGCACAGCACCTCTCCTGCCTACTGATTACCTCCTCCCAATCCTACATCCAAGATTTTGCACGTGCTGCTCCCTTTCTCTGGAATTCTCTACCTGCCCCCTCAGACTCTCCACCTCTCTACTTCAAATGTGCTCTCAAGAACCACTTCACAAAACCCAGCCACCTCTCATCCTAAGCCCTCTGTCCCACGCTCACGTTCTACCCCATCGGTGTCACCCCTGTCTGTCTGTTCCTTCACTTTAGAATGTAAGCTTTCACGAGCAGGGCCCTCTTCCCGCTTGCTTTTCTGCCTCTTAACCTATCTTCCTTACAATATTCTCAGTTTTCTGCCGCCCGGATACTTATTTCAGTATTGTCTGCTGACGCAGATATGTTTATATACCCCATACTTGTTCTATATTGTATTGAAATGTAAGTCACTGTTTTCTCGTTTTGCCTATATGTTGATGTAATTGGGTGCTGCGAATCCCCTGTGGCACCCTATAGATATAGGATAATAATAATAATAATAATAATATATAAAGCAGGAAATAAAACAGCGGCACTCCCGGATTTGCAAAGTGATAAAATTGTAATCAAAAGCATCACATTACAGCCAATGTTTCGGGTGCCCGTAGCCCCTTTGTCAAGGTGTGAACAAAGTGCATTAAAACCATCTTACCTTTTAAAGCCTGCATGCCACAACCGGGAAGAGGAGCATCGCCCATCCCGGTTGACGCCAGAGATCTTCCGGAGTCTCCCGGAAATGATGTTGCGCTTCCCACCGCGTCTGCGCATTGGACTCTGCAAAGTGAAATATATACAACTGCTACTAAAGAAATAAGACCCTGTAGTTAACAAGGGAGAAAAATGTGTAACTTATAAAAGCTGGTGAATAAAAATCTATGTGTTTGCACTATTATATGTACAATCAACTGATGGCCAACTATGTAACTAGCGAAACTTTACTAAATGTCACTACGGGGCCAATAGCCGAGGTAGATAATGGAGAATATTGTGTCAGCAAGATGAGTATATGCAATAAAGACCCTTTATCAATATATTATCTGGATCAGCTAATAACAACACTATAATGCACTGCTCAGAAGAGCTGCTAAATATCTATGTACACTCTATTATCCAGTCCTCTCCATATTATGGTCAAGTGACTGTATAGCTCTAATTGCTATTAGGGAAGTATTAATACAGAGACTAATAGGACACAATCTAAGTGATTGTCAGTACATAAACAAGAGAGAAGGAAGGAAAGAAAGAAAGAAAGAAAGAAAGAAAGAAAGAAAGAAAGAAAGAAAGAAAGAAAGAAAGAAAGAAAGAAAGAAAGAAAGAAAGAAAGAAAGAAAGAGAAAGCTTAAAGAGGAGAAAGTTGAGTGATGTTAAAGTAAATACAACTAGTATCAAAATCCGTAAGCCAAACAGTCCTCATGGTAGTTATCCCCACTAACTACCATGATGATCTCACATGGAAGAAAGATTTACACCGCTTCTCACGTAAATTACGGCTACAAGAATTCTCCCAACATCAGCCTAAGACCCATATACCTTCAGTTTTTGATAAATTTCTATCTGCACGATCATCCTCTAACTTTGACCCCCAATCCACAAACCACTCACTAACAACTTTTTCCCATTTATTGGACAATTCAGTCACTCGCTACATTAATACACTAGTCGTGGCTCCGTTTGTGACTAGGGCGCGCCTCGCGGAGAGAGCGTCTCTGGCTGGGCACCTGCAATGGAGACGCGCCTCTTTCACTTGAATGGAGAGTGTCTCCACCTGGGCGGAGACACTCAGAATGGGAGCGTCTCTGTGCACTCCCGGTGTGACTAGGTGGACGGATCGCCTAGTCATGCCGGGAGTACACACCTGCGATGGAGCCGCCTGAAATGAGCACAGCTACATCTGTACATATATAATTATGTAATATTGCTATAAGGTGGGTGGAGTGGGTATGTACCTGAAGTTCAGTCGTTTCGTGATCGGCCGTATCCAGCAACTATTCTTCTTGTCACCTGTAAAGCTGGGACAGAAGGACCAGGAGGACCCCGGGAGGACAACCCAAACACAGTGTGCTCAAGGACCACTACACAGGGACACGGTGACAACCATTTATTGAACTGAAAGTATCAGTCACCGCTATAACTCAATTCTCATTAGAAGCAATTGCATAGGTTGAACATCATTACAATACCCTGATTCTTTCCCTGTCTATAACAGTAATCACAGCTCAGGTATCTCAAAGGCATGACAATAACTTGGTAAGACAATCAAATATATCACATGCAATAGCAATCATTTGAAATGTAATGATATCTTAGGGCAAGAAACGTCTTGACTGTAATTTTGATACACCTCCTAAACTGTCTATAGGGTGGCGCTGCACGCCAGGCACTAATGTTCAGTTCCGGCGCCTCAGTGAGCGTTTATGGTCAGTGTCTCTTTAGCAGAACACTTGCACTCTAACAGTGAACTCCTGGGAAGACGTCAGTGGACGTAAGGTAAGTATTTGTAGAAAGGTATGCAGAGCTAACTGTTGGTAATACAATACAGCAGCAACGGCTAACGGTACTAACCGTATTTGTATCCACTGAAAAGTAAGTAGTTTGGCAGCGTCAGGCGCCTCTATGATTGGAAGGGTATTTGTATCCATGGAAAAGCAAATTGGCTGGATTAAAGATACTCCGCTAAGGTCAGTGTCTCTGCGTATGTATCGTTGCGTGCCCATATAATGGCCCTGAAGAGGGTAATGACTATACTAGACAAGGCACCGTGGTGGTTCTGGGGTTATTGAGCACAGTTAGGATGTACAGCTCGGCTTAGGTGGTAAAACGGCAGACCAGGCACAAACTGCCACTGTGGGGCACTACTTCACAATGGGGCTGGGGAATAGTTCTGGTGTTCCTGCAATATGTCCTCTGTCAGAATAATGGGAATGCCTGGGCTGGCAGACTGTTTAGAAAGCAGTACCTGTGGTTATCAGTGCTCTCCCCAATCCTTTGGTCTGGCGCTGCTCTGCTGTCCGGTGCTCACACAGCGGTGGTGATCAGCGGCAGCTTCACGCGCTCCGCTCCTCTCCGACTGGCGGCTCCCACTTGTGCCGCTCTGCTCTTCCCCCGCAGCGTGTTCCCCCTCTCACACTGCCTTGTCCAGCAGCAACGCCGCGCATCTCCCCTCTGTGTGCGGTGAAGCAGCAGCGTGTCCGGCCTCTCTCCCCGTGTAGCGGCGGGGCGCGCTCTCCAGCTTCTCCACACGCCACGGTCCTCTGTCTCTCATGTCACCCGTCCTGCTGGCTTACTCCTCCCCGCTCTTCCGTTGGTGCGCAGCTCCTGTCCATTACTGCGGGTCCAGGACTTTCCGCTCTCAGGACATAACGACCGGACTGCCCTGGGTCCTTGTGTCCGATTTTAGGGGGAGGGTTAACCCCCTCAGTGCCAAACGTTATAAATCTCTGCTGGCAGCGCTGGCTACCGTTATGGCTGCGGTGCATGAAGCAGAGGTACCCCATCGTGGGTATCACAATTAGATAGTGATCAAAGTGGGAATTTTGAAGTGGGGGTGTTGAAAATTTAAAGAGATGTATTGGTAGATGCATCACCGCTTGGAGAGTGATAAAATGGAGAGAGAGAAAGCACTAATCAGCTCCTGACATGTCACAGGCCCTGTTTGAAAAAGGACAGTAGCTGGTTGATTGGTAGTTTATCACTTTCCATTTTATCACTCTCCAAGTGATGATGCATCTAGCGTCTAGTGTTCAATTCAGGGTGTACTGATGCGCCAGAAAAGGAGGTGTGGGCACTTAAAAGGGGAATGTCCTTACGACACGTGGTGAGGCAGGCTGGGTTGGTGGGGCATACAGGGGTTGTGAGGCAGACAGGGGCAGTAAGGTACACAGGGGGCAGTGAGGCAGACTCCGACAACCCATGAGTGTCACCAGCTAAGAATAAGGGAAGTGCAAAGTTATAGAGCCAGCTGTCACTAACTCCTAACCATCATGGGGGAGATGTATTATAGCGGCACAGATAGTGCCACTATAGCACTTCTTGCTTTGCCTCTTTACCGAGGTGAAGCAGGAAGGAACATCGACAAGATGTATTAACATCTTGTCTGCCGAAGCAGGGGAGTGAAAATTCTACCCTCCGGCGATCCCCGCTAGAGCGCACAGCGCATCAGCCTAGTGCTGATGCTTTGTGTTTCCCTGGCCAGTCAGCTCCAATTATCACAAGATCTCACATGCAGCTTGCAGACAGCAGCCACCACAGCCAGGAACAGCTGTGGTGGCTGTCAAAATCAATACCTGCAGCTGTCAAAATCTATACCTTCAGGTGTCGGAACGGTCAGTGCTACTGACTTTACTTACATTTCCTGCATATCGGCATGCTATCTAAAACAGCAGATCCGATAATGACACCTTGCACACACTGTCGTATTAATACAAGGGAGGGAGCGGTATCAGCACACATAACGTGCTGATACCACTCACCCTCCTTCCACCATCGCCACTTCTTACATCTACCCCCAGGTCCCAGGCACTAATTATTGTAGTTATTTCCTTATGCATGACTGTTAATGCCTACTTTCATATGAGGGAGTGCTGTGCTGTGCTTACACCCACTTCTCCTGCCCTTTATGTTTCAGCATCCTTACCCCTCGGGGATGCTATCTCTGGCTGTCTTGTTAGCTACTACTGCTTCAGTACTGTACTGCATATGCTTCCCTCTTCTTTCTTTAAGCAGCCTCCTCCTTGCGCTCCCCCGTTTATCAGCGCTGTCGTCAGGGCTGTCCTCTGCTGGCTTAACTCCTCCTCACACAGGTTTGATTTGCTATTTTTTTTGTGTAGAAAGTGGAACGGGAGGGCTTTCAGAATTGGCTACCAAAGAGGTAAGAGGATTGTTACTTATACTTTTTAAATTGTTCTCTCCAGGAGGAGCCCAGGGAGGGCAAGCAAGTGGGCTGTGATGGGGGCGAGGACAACTCACTCACGTCATTAGGCCCCGCCCACTCACAACAAAGTTCTGTAATATGTGCATATTTGAAAAGGGGGTGGGGCAAGGGCTCTTTCAGAGAGTAGGAGGCCCGTGTGCAGTCTCCGTCTGGGCCCCCTCCTCTCTAGCCGGCAGTGCTGTGTAGAGTCTGAGCACTAGGAACTCATACTCTAATGCGCTTGTGCAGATCTTTAGAAAAATGGCGCGGCGGACAATTTCCCAGTGATTTCTCTACTTCGCATGCACAAAACCCCAGGAAAATGGCTGTTGCACTATTTTCCCTGTGTTTCGTGGTCTGTTGTTGCCGCAGATGGGGAGGTATTAAAGAAATGGGTGCAGGATGTGTGGTGTGGACCTCTAACGTCAGGGGGTGGAGCAAGTCTGGCGGGATAGTACTTTAACTATCCACACCAACTATTCCCTTTAGTAACCTGGGTGCAAGCAGAGCGAGCCACTGAGCCCGTAGTGTGGTGAGCGAAGCGAGTCTGTGAGGGTACATATCAGGTACCATGTACGGGCCTTGCTCCTCCCCCTGATGACGTCACAGGTCCTTGAAAAAACTTGTATTTAGACATAACCGTTATATTACACACACATATATAATATGCCTATGTATCATAATATATAGGTGAGATAGCACAAGGGGCATTTTAAGAGAGGAGGGACCTGTGTGCAGACTCCATTGCTGGACCCACCTCTCCGGTAGCTAGTAGACTCTGGCATAATGCCAGAGTTAACTGCGCATGCCAGGTCTCTGGGAACACGGCGCCCACGCCTTTTTTTCAGGGACACCACCAGAGCACATGCACAAATCACTCGAAAATGGCCAACGGTAGCCAATATCCAAGTAATTTGTGCCCGCACTGCAGGGCCGCCACCGCGGGACTCTGTAGAGGTAAGTATCCATGGATGCAGTGTGTGCGGGGTGGTTCCCCGGGACCCAAGGGCCCATGTGCACCGCACACACTGCACCCATTATAGAAATGCCTAAATGAAGTGATTAACATAGGATTGCATCACTAGGCCCGTCCCCTCTGCACGGACCACTGATTATGGTTACTGTTCTCACCATTATGCCCATTTCACTAGGAAATGGGCAGAATGCGCGAGGGATGCTCACTGTTCTGTGGGTGCGGGGAACTACCCCAAAAATCGTGAGTCCTCTGCAGGATCCGGGAGAGTATGCAAGTATGCTTTTACTGCTGCAGGAAATATGTTATGGAGCTAAAGGGATCCGGTCTCTAGGTCGACAGTAACTAGGTCCACAGTGTCTAGGTCGACCACTATTGGTCGACAGTAACTAGGTCGACAGGGTTTCTAGGTTGACAGGGTCTCTAGGTCGACATGTTCTAGGTCGACAGGTCAAAAGGTTGACATGAGTTTTTCACTATTTTTTTCTTTTTTGAACCTTTTCATACTTAACAATCCAGGTGGACTACGATTGGAACGGTAATCTGTGCGAGCGAAGCGAGCCATGCGAGGGGACACGGTGCACTAATTGGGGTTCCCGGTCACTCTACGAAGAAAACGACACTAAAAAAACATAAAAAACTCATATCGACCTTTTGACCTGTCGACCTAGACCATGTCGAACTAAAGACCCTGTCGACCTAGAGACCCTGTCGACCTAGTTACTGTCGACTAATATTGGTCGACCTAGACACTGTCGACCTAGTTACTATCTACCTTCAATACCACACCCGGAGCTAAACATCACCCAGCTTCCTCTGGCAACATTCTCTAAGTAACCAAGGTGAAAAAAGATTTTCTGCTGCTACGGTAAGCGGCAATAGAAATCTTTGTTAATCACAGGCAGTAAATAGTCTGCCTGCTCACATTCTGATAAACAAGTTCCATCAGTTATTTTTTGCGCACATGAGCACAGATACATTGCTACAGAATGCTTTCATAGACTGTTCCAGGAACACTCACCAGCTCAATGTTCAGCATGGCATTGCACTGGGTTGGGTATGTGCGACTGGCGGTCAGGAGACCACCGGTCACGATACCGACGCCGGGATCCCGGCATCGAGATGACCAGCGCGGGGGGGGGGGCACACACCGAGCGCAACAAGCCCTTTGCGGGCATGCCGACTATCAAGATTCTAAGCGGGTGGGATGTAGAGGGAGGTATTGTGACCTGTTGTCTCCTGACCGCCGGTCACATAACTGCATCCCATTGCCCCTACCCTGTGTTGTATCATAGTGGTGAACTCCCCAGAAAGTTACACTCTAGTAAAGTGTGTAAAATACAGAATGATATAATGTGGTTCAATATATAAAATCGATTTCTTTTCTTCACTCTCCTTGTTTTGTTATTTTGAAACAATGGGATACAGCAACAAATCTAATAATTTTTTCACCTTATCATCTATTATTTTATTCAGGTTGGTGTGCACCCAAAGCAACAATATGACTCATTTGTGTTTGGGACACCTTGAGAAATGAGTTTGTCCATGGTTCCCAGCCCATCAAACAATACAAATGTCCATAACATTTATAATTTGCATACTATAAAATTATACAGAGCAGCTGATTGGTTGCCATGGGCAACTTCTCCACTGGCTCACTTCTCCACTCTTTTCACTGCTTAGTACATCTCCCCGTTAGTCTGTAATTACTCACCTTCCGAAACAGTGTCTTCTCCATCGTCAGGATCTAGACTCCTGCAGCAGTGATGAGTATGTGAGCGTTGTGTGAGTGTGTGTGTGTGTGTGTGAGTGTTTGTGAGTGAGCGTGTGTTTGCATGAGTTAAATTCCATATGCACCTTACCAATTATGATGGTTTCTCACAATGTGGGACCTCGGAAGAAATGTATCCTCCCTAGGAAGACAGCATCTTCAGTCGGTATTCACTATTCATGTAGGATATCACATTGTCTGGAAGAGGCCTGTTTGTGTATGAATATTAACAAGGTCATCATCGTACAACAGCTGTTCAACCAGACTCATTCCCCTGTGTTACTTCCTGTCCCCTGCGTCTCTCAGCCACACCATCTCCCCCTTGTATCTCTCAGGAACACTATCTCCCCCTTGTATCTCTCAGCCACACCATCTCTCTCCTGCATCCCTCAGCCACATCATCATGTCCTCCCTGCGTTGCCTCTCAGCCATACCACCTGCCCCTTCATCTCTCAGCCTCACCATCATCTCCTCCCTGCATCTCTCTCAGCACACCATCTCCATCTATGTCTCACTCTCCCCCCTTCAATCTTTTCCTCTCTGTGTCTCTCCCCCACACTTTATTCTATGTCGTCCCCCCCCCCCCCCCCCCCCCCCCCGTCATTCTTTGTCTCTCAGTGCTGTGTGTCTTCTCCCATGTTCATTCTGTCCCGTTCATTCTATGACCTTTTGGTGTCCCCCCCCCCCCGCCCCCCATTGTATGTCTGTGTCTTTCCTCCCTTCACCTTCTAGGAGCCGATGGTGAGCCGCAATGGTGGGCAGGATGGGTGGAACATAATGGTCAGGTGGTGCAGTGCAATGGCAGCGGGCGGGCAGGCAGTGCTGGTATGATGCCCTGGCCGACGGCACCACCATCTGCTGGGCCTGCTACAGCATCCAGGGCACATATCCTGCTCACCCGACCCTAGTTACACCACATACTGTATATGTATATTGCTTTGAAACAAAACAGACATAAAAGTAGAGCATTCATTATGACAGCATAATGATGGCCAGTCGCCTAGCTTGAAACATGGGGGCTGATTCAGACCTGTTCGGTGCTGTGTTTGTTCGACGGCTGTCTTAGCCCTGCGATTGCCTCTGCCTGATTGACAGGCAGAGATGGTAGGGGGCGGGCCGGCGGTGTTTAGCCGCCGTTAAGGTGGAGCGGTACTTATGCAAATGTGCTGGGCATCCCCCCGCATGTCAGTGTGACTCAGGCTTGGACTGGCCCACAGGGGAAACCATCGGTGGGCCCCACTGCCCGGGGGCCCACCTCCTGCTCTAAGGATCAGGTTCCAGTCTGTGAACTTGAATTATACATTATAAATATATTACCTTATACTGGACTATGGTGTATTTTCTACAGTGCGTTGCTGTTATTAATCTATTATTAATCTAGTACAGGCATTCCCAACCACGGTCCTCAAGGCACACCAACAGTGCAGGTTTTAGTGATATCCAGGCTGCAGCACAGATGGTTAAATCAAAATAACTGAGCTACTAATTAAGTCACCTGTGCTGAAGCCTGGATATCACTAAAACCTGCACTGTTAGTGTGCCTTGAGGACCGTGGTTGGGAATGCCTGATCTAGTACATTATCATGCATGCAGCAGCTGAATTTACTGTATATATTTATGAAGGGGCCCAGATGTTGCACTTTCTAATGGTTAGTCAAACCAATGAGGTGGCAGGCCACACCCCCTCTGCAGACTGGCTACACCCCTAACATGGGCCCCTACCACTGCATTCCCCCGGTGGGCCCTACATGCCCCAGTCCGACACTGGTGTGACTGATTGTAGATGTGCTACGATCAAGTCTGAATTAGCCCCATGGTTAGCAGTATATGTTAATATTGCATTTCTATTGTTCTCACAAAATGATGCAATTTTTATACTTTCATGTATTTAAGGAGACATTGGGGCTGATAGTGTAGGGCAGAGGTCCTCAAACTCGGTCCTCGGGGGCCCACACAGTGCATGTTTTGCAGGTCTCCTCACAGAATCACAAGTGAAATAATTAACTCCACCTGTGGACCTTTTAAAATGTGTCAGTGAGTAATTAATACACCTGTGCACCTGCTGGGTTACCTGCAAAACATGCACTGTGTGGGGTCCTGAGGACCGAGTTTGAGGACCTCTGGTGTAGGGTAACCGTATGTACATGCCCACATGGCACTGGCTACACATACCCAGCACTGGTCACACCTCCCTTGCTTCCATTTTCAGCCCCAGGTCCATGTGGCATTTAATTAGGGCTTTTATATGACACTCTGCTATAGTCTCTGCATTGGATAAAATACCTGGAGAGGAGCTTTGTGGCATATTCCTGAAACACAAAAAACAAAACAAAAAAAACAACAACTCTGTCTGATGACATCAATGTGGCTAAAAGAAAACGGTGTGTTTAGCAAAGGTGACACTGTCATTCTGTAAACTAAAGTTGCTTGAAGGGTATGCAGTTAGATTGTCAGAATTCACTATGTCAATATACATAATGTTGACACCAGAATATCAAATGGTATATCAACATGTTTAAAATGTCAACATCTGTAAAATGTCGTCATTGGTGTCGACATATGATATTAACGTTAGAGTTAGCATCAGGGTTACCGTTACATTTAGCCTAAAACCTGCTTGTCAACATTATCACCATGTTGACATTTCATCAGTGTCAACATGATGAACTTGTCAACATGTTGTCTGTCAACATGCTGGCAATCTCATGTCGACATTTGCTTAGGAGAGGCCAGATTTAAAAATACAAAATATGCAATAGCTTTTATAGTAACAGCTGTATGCTTAAATAGGAATGGCTACAGAAGAATGATACCTAAACCAATTTATATCTACATTGGCTGGCTATTCCCTACCATACTTACGGAAACTCTGTATGTACCCAGGGCCGTTTCTTGGGGCAGGCGAGCAGTGCAACCGCACTTGGCGCCCTCCGCGGCACTAACTGTGGCTCCCTGCTTCCTCCTCCTATTTCTCCCCGAGTAACCCGCTCGGGGGGCGGAGTTTCACGGAATGACGCGGTTGTGTCGTTACGTCACGACGCAACCCCGTCACTCGGCAAAACTCCCCCCCCCCCCCGAGCGGAGTACAGAGGGGGATCCAAATTAGGAAGAGGGAAAGGGCCGGTGGCGAGGAGCGACTGGTGAGGCGGGCCGAAGAGCGGTAATCGCCTCTGTAAGTATTCTCTCTCTCTCTCTCTCTCATGTGTAAAATGGGGACTCTTGCCTGCCGTAGTGTGGGGATTTAATGTATCAAGGGCATTGCGGTGTGTGGCATAATATGGTGCAGGGGGCATTACTGTGTGGGGCTTAATATGGTAGAATTTTTTTTTCCTGTGGTGGTCGTGATCTGTTGGAGCAGGGTCAAAAACTGGATTGTGAGGTAGTCTTTTCAGACGAGGCCATGCCCATTTAAAATGAGGCCACACCAATTTAGATGAGGCCACGCCCCCTTGCCGGGTGCGCGCGCAAGTTTTTTTTTTTTTTAATCTAGGTGTGTGTGGGGGGGGGGGGGGGGGCAAATTTTTTTTAAACGACATGGGGGGGGGGGCGCATTTTTAAATCTCGCACTGGGAGACAAATTGGCTAGAAACAGCCCTGTATGTACCTAACAATTTAATTTTGCTGCTTTTTAAATATCTTGTATTTTATTTTCTAGTCAGGCAGCATCTGTGCAATTCATCCTAACCAGCTTTCCCGCCCAACAACCCTGTCGTCTGTTACTGACCACTCCTAGGCCACTGATGCAGGAGGAAGCACATGGTGAAAGGTTAGTGAATGATGCCCCCTTTGTCTGAGAACATGACAATGATGTCAGGGAGATAGTAATAATAATTATATGCAATAAGTGCTTACATTCAACTACGTGTGTGGTTCAATAATTAAGATAACAAGACCACTCATGTGTAATGTGCTCTATTTCCTTGTAATTTCCCACCAGGGCCAGAGCAGGTAGACCACTTCTTTCCCTCACAGACATTAGACTGCGTCTCATATCAGTCATACTGTCCCAACATCAGTTGTAAGATGGCGAGGAAATTACAATGAAATAGAGAACATTACACACGAGAGGTCTTGTTACCTTACTGGCACTTATTGAATTCTAATATGATCTGCTCCACTAAAATAATGTGAATTGTTAGGCAAAGCTCCCAACATCCCAATTTTAGTACTACCTTCAAAGCCTGACAGGGAGTGGCGTGGCCATCTGAAAAGAGGATTGTATCAATATACTACCAATCACCGTCCTGATGGTCAGAATGCAACATATCCCAGTGAATATTTTAACCCCTACTGTAATCCTAATTATAACCTTAACCCACCCCCTGGCAGAAAAATCCTAACCCTTCCCAGGCACAGCCTGAACCTGTGCCTTGCTCCAGGGGGTGGTATTCATGTGACCGCCGGTCAGCTGACCGGCAGTCACATGACCTCCTCCACCAGCCCGACGGGTCACTATCCCGATGGTCGGCATGCCGACCAACAGGGACTATTTCCACTCGTGGGTGTCCACGACACCCATAGAGTGGGAATAGAACCCGTGGCGACCGTAGGTCGCCACCGAGCCCGCAGCGAGCCCGCAAGGGGCTTGCTGCACTCGCCCCTCCCCGCCGGGATCCTGGCGTCGGTATGCTGCCGGGATCCCGGCGTCGCCGGTCAGCAGTACTACACCCGCTCCAGGGGACATCTCTAGTGGCGGTCATTTTCCAAGTGATTTTTGTCCGCACTGGACCAAGGGGCCTGTGTGCACCGCACACACTGCAGCCATTTTAGAAACGCCTATGCCTTCTTGTGTCCCTGGCACCATAAATTAAATTCCGTATACTGTACTCAGTACAATTATATGCATAATACTAAAATTAAATTCTGCCCACTATGTATTGCATAAAGGTGCATTTACTAAATAGTAACATTACAGTGATGAATAATTGTATTGCATTATCAACCACTATTTTTTAAAATATTTTTATTGAAGCAATGAGTGATACATTACAGTAGTAGAAACGCAATAAGGTATCATACATACAGTACAAATAGGCAATTCCATTAGGCCCAATATGTTCAAGTCGAACATGCAGAAGAAAAAATACAATCGAGTAACAAGTTTAGAGACACTATATAACATTCCAGGAGGCAGATGAGACAGGGATACATACAATGGTACATATCTTGACAAAACATCTCAATGGCATCAAAAACCCATGGGGAATAATAAACAAAAAGAAAAGTGTAATGTTCAAATGTATAAAAGAATATTTCAGGAAACTAACAAAATCAGACCCGTTTACACAAATATTAATAAACAACAAGTGGACAGTACAGATGCTCGTCCCTCGCCCATGGGATCACACAGTAATAGGAGGATCGCCCTCCGCCATGCGCAAGAGATACCAGGAGGTTCATTATCAGCCACTTTATTACTCTGACATTCTGCTTTGCCATGCTCTGTGACACTTTGCCCACTCCACCCTTCCTGTGTCTCTCATTCTCCACACCCACGTCTGTGAAAAAGGACAACGCCTAAACCACAAAGCAGAAATCCTTTACAATACTGAGTATTTTGTTACACAACTGAACATAACTGTGTAACTGTAGATAAATTGTGACACCTTGTTGTTCAATCAAACACTTTTTCCTCCTGAGTAGCACATCACTAATGTGCAATATTTTTTGTCTGAGCCCTTTTTTTTTATTAATGTTAGACTCATCACAGCAATAAGCATAACTTTTGCATTATTAGGAACACACACACACATTTTGTATATATATATATATATATATATATATACTGTATATCATATATATACTCTATATAGATATATATAGAGATATAGTTGAATTAATGCAATAATGCAATTAAGAACTTGCAGTTATGTAATTATTTTGCTTTATTGTATTTTCACCTGCATATACGATTATGCAAGTCATAGTTTAGTGTTAATAGTGACATGTATCACTCAGTGGCATCAGTTCTATCAGACATGGATAGTAGCAAAGCACTGCTTTGTTACCATAGTACTCTACCAATCACGAATACTGTACCATGGCAGCCATGTTTGCACATTTGTTATCTTTCATAAAAGTAAGCAGATGATTGACGTACATCACATATTTCTATATTTGCTTTTTTTTTTTAATAACAGAACCCTGTCAAAAGACTAATATAGTTATTTCAAGCACCTTGGGGGTCATCCCGAGATGTTTGTAGCTGTGCTAAATTTAGTACAGCTACGATATTCACACTGACATGCGGGGGGACGCCCAGCACAGGGCTAGTCCGCCCCGCATGCCAGTGCCGCCCCCCCCGTCCCCACAGAAGTGCAAAGACATCGCACAGCGGCGATGCCTTTGCACTTCAAGAGTAGCTCCTGACCAGCGCAGCTTTAGCATGCTGGTCGGGAGCTACTCATCGCTGCCCGGCCCGCAGTGGCTGTGTGTGATGTCACGCAGCCGCTGCGGGCTGCCCTCCGTACGGTCTTGCCATGCCTGTGTTGGCCGGACCGTGCCCGCGAAAAGGCGTCCAGACGCCGCAGTTCCAGCCCCCCCCATGCGCCCAGCGACCGCCTCTGCCATCTGGCATGCGCTGGCGCACTGCGGCACCGGTGCATGCGCAGTTCTGATCCGATCACACCGCTGCGATAAACTGCAGCGTGCGATCGGGTCAGAATGACCCCCCTTATGCAATAAAGACAAATTTAAGAACTAACATTTTTCTAATAAATCAATTCAAAAACATTCACTAAGGTTCAGTGATGAATATCAAAAAATATCACAATTATTTTCTGAAGTGTCTGTGCAGATGCTTGTTGTCTGAAATAAAACTGCACTGCATACAGAGTAGATATTCCTCTTTATTATTAAGTATTATTGTCACATACAGTGGCGTAACTAGAAGTTTTTCTCCCCCAAGCCAAAAAATTCTTCGGCGCCCCCCCCCCCCCCCCCAATCCCCCATAATTGGCACTCTGAAAGGGACAAATATGCGCGCGCTGCCAAAAAAGGGTGTGTGGCTTCGTTGGAATGGGCGTGGCTTTGCATAAAGGGGCATGGCATTGCAGGTAAAGACTTCCTTATACCCCAGTTTTGCAACCTGCACGCCCAGACATTAGCCACCACAGGAAAGAAAAATAATCCTGATTCATGCCCCTTACATTATTTGTCATTTTTCCTCCTTATAGTAATGCCCAGTATACATTATGCCACATACTGCAATGGCCCTTAGACATTATTCCACGCACAATAATGCACATGACACAATATGCACACACCATAATGCCCCCGACACATTATGCCACACACCGTAATGCCTGTGACACATTATGCCACACACCGTAATGCCTGTGACACATGACGACAGGAATCGCAATGCCCGTTATACATTATGCTACACACTGCAATGCCCCTGATACATTATAGCACATACAATGTCTGTGACACATTATGCCACACACTGCAATGACCCTGAGACATTATACCACATACCACATACCACAATGCCCGTGATATAGTATACAACACACAGTAATGCCTGACACATACCGCAATGCCTGTTATACATTATGCCACACTGCAATGACCCTGAGACATTATACCACATACCACAATGCCCGTGATATAGTATACAACACACCGTAATGCCTGACACATTATGACACATACCGCAATGTCCGTGATACATTATGCCACACACTGCAATGACCCTGAGACATTATACCACATATCACAATGCCCGTGATATAGTATACCATACACCATAATACCTGTGACACATACTGCAATGCCCATTATACCCTATGCCACACTGCAATGCCCCTGAGACATTATACCACATACCACAATGCCCGTGA
This sequence comes from Pseudophryne corroboree, assembly GCF_028390025.1. NCBI lineage: Eukaryota > Metazoa > Chordata > Amphibia > Anura > Myobatrachidae > Pseudophryne > Pseudophryne corroboree. The sequence continues at coordinate 618,197,682 of NC_086444.1, read as the reverse complement.
TATAGTTTGCCACACACCGTAATGCCTGTGACACATACCGCAATGCCCGTTATATATTATGCCACACTGCAATGCCCCTGAGACATTATACCACATATCACAATGCCCGTGATATAGTTTGTCACACACCGTAATGCCTGTGACACATACCGCAATGCCCGTTATATATTATGCCACACTGCAATGCCCCTGAGACATTATACCACATACCACAATGCGGTGATATAGTATGCAACACACCGTAATGCCTGTGACACATTATGACACACACCGCAATGTCCGTGATACATTATGCCACACACCGTAATGCCCATTACACATTAAGTCCTACAGTAAGGCTTCTAATTACTTTTAAATTACCTGCTCGTTACCAGGGGTTTCATGCTCTTGGTTCCATGCACGGTGCCAGGGGTTTTCATGCTCAGGGTGTCATGCTCGTTGCCAGGTGTTTCATGCTCAGGGTGTCATGCTCGTTGCCAGGTGTTTCATGCACTGGGTGTCATGCTCGTTGCCAGGGGTTTCATGCACTGGTTGTCATGCTCGTTGCTAGGGGGTAGTGCTTGTTGCTAGGGCTGTGCTCCCAGTGCCACATATGTCCCCAGTGCCAGATATTCCCCCACGGTGCCAGGTACTCACGTGCCAGTGCCAAATATAGCCCCCCCCCCCAGTGCCACATATGCCCCCAGTCAGTGGCGTAACTACTGCCCCCGCAGCCCTCGCGGTGGCTTGGGGGCGAGGGGCTGCGGGGGCGCCGCCACTGATTTAGAGCAGATTGACATGCGGATGAGCGTCCGCATGTCAATCTGCTGTCTCCTCTCCCTCCCTGCTGTAAGGAGGGACACGGAGGGCACAGCGCGCTGCGCGCGCCTCTCCCGTGTCCATCCTGCGTCTCCGTCTGGTCTAATAATGGAAGTGCCGTTCGTGAGCTCTGATTGGCTCACGAACCGGCACTTCATTTATTAGACCAGACGGAGATGCAGGAGGGACATGAGAGAGGCGCGCGCTGTGCCCTCCTTGTCCCTCCGTCACAGCAGCGGGGGGGGGGGGGGACACTGAGGGGGCATATATGGCACTGGGGGGGGCACTGAGGGGGCATGTATGGCACGGAGGGGGCACTGAGGGGGCATTTATGGCACTGGGGGGGCACTGAGGGGGTATATATGGCACTGGGGGGGGCACTGTGGGGGCATATATGGCACTGAGGGGGCCTATATGGCACTGGGGGGGTACTGAGGGGGCATATATGGCACTGCATGTGTACCTGGCACATGGGGGGGGCTATATTTGGCACTGGGGGCACGTGAGCACCTGGCACTGTGGGGGAATATCTGGCACTGGGGGCATATGTGGCACTGGGGGGGGGGGCTATATTTGGCACTGGCACGTGAGTACCTGGCACCGTGGGGGAATATCTGGCACTGGGGACATATGTGGCACTGGGAGCACAGCCCTAGCAACAAGCACTACCCCCTAGCAACGAGCATGACAACCAGTGCATGAAACCCCTGGCAACGAGCATGACACCCAGTGCATGAAACACCTGGCAACGAGCATGACACCCTGAGCATGAAACACCTGGCAACGAGCATGACACCCTGAGCATGAAAACCCCTGGCACCGTGCATGGAACCAAGAGCATGAAACCCCTGGTAACGAGCAGGTAATTTAAAAGTAATTAGAAGCCTTACTGTAGGACTTAATGTGTAATGGGCATTACGGTGTGTGGCATAATGTATCACGGACATTGCGGTGTGTGTCATAATGTGTCACAGGCATTACGGTGTGTTGCATACTATATCACCGCATTGTGGTATGTGGTATAATGTCTCAGGGGCATTGCAGTGTGGCATAATATATAACGGGCATTGCGGTATGTGTCACAGGCATTACGGTGTGTGACAAACTATATCACGGGCATTGTGATATGTGGTATAATGTCTCAGGGGCATTGCAGTGTGGCATAATATATAACGGGCATTGCGGTATGTGTCACAGGCATTACGGTGTGTGGCAAACTATATCACGGGCATTGTGGTATGTGGTATAATGTCTCAGGGGCATTGCAGTGTGGCATAGGGTATAATGGGCATTGCAGTATGTGTCACAGGTATTATGGTGTATGGTATACTATATCACGGGCATTGTGATATGTGGTATAATGTCTCAGGGTCATTGCAGTGTGTGGCATAATGTATCACGGACATTGCGGTATGTGTCATAATGTGTCAGGCATTACGGTGTGTTGTATACTATATCACGGGCATTGTGGTATGTGGTATAATGTCTCAGGGTCATTGCAGTGTGGCATAATGTATAACAGGCATTGCGGTATGTGTCAGGCATTACTGTGTGTTGTATACTATATCACGGGCATTGTGGTATGTGGTATGTGGTATAATGTCTCAGGGTCATTGCAGTGTGTGGCATAATGTGTCACAGACATTGTATGTGCTATAATGTATCAGGGGCATTGCAGTGTGTAGCATAATGTATAACGGGCATTGCGATTCCTGTCGTCATGTGTCACAGGCATTACGGTGTGTGGCATAATGTGTCACAGGCATTACGGTGTGTGGCATAATGTGTCGGGGGCATTATGGTGTGTGCATATTGTGTCATGTGCATTATTGTGCGTGGAATAATGTCTAAGGGCCATTGCAGTATGTGGCATAATGTATACTGGGCATTACTATAAGGAGGAAAAATGACAAATAATGTAAGGGGCATGAATCAGGATTATTTTTCTTTCCTGTGGTGGCTAATGTCTGGGCGTGCAGGTTGCAAAACTGGGGTATAAGGAAGTCTTTACCTGCAATGCCATGCCCCTTTATGCAAAGCCACGCCCATTCCAACGAAGCCACACACCCTTTTTTGGCAGCGCGCGCATATTTGTCCCTTTCAGAGTGCCAATTATGGGGGATTGGGGGGGGGGGGGGGGGCGCCGAAGAATTTTTTGGCTTGGGGGAGAAAAACTTCTAGTTACGCCACTGCCCCCAGTGCCAGATATTCCCCCACAGTGCCAGGTGCTCACGTGCCCCCAGTGCCAAATATAGCCCCCCCCATGTGCCAGGTACACATGCAGTGCCATATATGCCCCCTCAGTACCCCCCCAGTGCCATATAGGCCCCCTCAGTGCCATATATGCCCCCACAGTGCCCCCCCCAGTGCCATATATACCCCCTCAGTGCCCCCCCAGTGCCATAAATGCCCCCTCAGTGCCCCCTCCGTGCCATACATGCCCCCTCAGTGCCCCCCCCAGTGCCATATATGCCCCCTCAGTGTCCCCCCCCCCCCGCTGCTGTGACGGAGGGACAAGGAGGGCACAGCGCGCGCCTCTCTCATGTCCCTCCTGCATCTCCGTCTGGTCTAATAAATGAAGTGCCGGTTCGTGAGCCAATGAGAGCTCACGAACGGCACTTCCATTATTAGACCAGACGGAGACGCAGGATGGACACGGGAGAGGCGCGCGCAGCGCGCTGTGCCCTCCGTGTCCCTCCTTACAGCAGGGAGGGAGAGGAGACAGCAGATTGACATGCGGACGCTCATCCGCATGTCAATCTGCTCTAAATCAGTGGCGGCGCCCCCGCAGCCCCTCGCCCCCAAGCCACCGCGAGGGCTGCGGGGGCAGTAGTTACGCCACTGGACTCACATACCACACACATTGCGATTCTCACCTTAATCAAGACAGTTGGGGATATGATAATACAACTGGTGATAGGCAAAACCCATCACACTCCTTCCTGAGAAATATTAGTGCAAAATAAACACATCTTTATCCCAGATCTGGTATGCCAGCAGTCAGTATAGCGACAGCAGCATACCGTCTGCTGAAACCCCGGCAGCGAGGGACTCGCGGGTTCTCTGCGCTCGCCACGCTTCGGGCCACAGGTTCCATTTCCACCAACCGACTGGTAATTCCGGGCGGGTGTTGGAATTCCGTCTGCCGGTGTAATGCTGGCTGTCAGGATTACGGTGTCTGAATTTTTTTGCATTGTGTGTAATATATATATATATATATATATATATATATATTTCTCTGACGTCCTAGTGGATGCTGGGGACTCCGTCAGGACCATGGGGATATAGCGGCTCCGCAGGAGACAGGGCACAACAACAAAAGCTTTAGGATCAGGTGGTGTGCACTGGCTCCTCCCCCCACGACCCTCCCCCAAGCCTCAGTTAGATTTTTGTGCCCGACGAGAAGGGTGCAATCTAGGTGGCTCTCCTGAGCTGCTTAGAATAAAAGTTTATTTTAGGTTTTTTATTTTCAGTGAGTCCTGCTGGCAACAGGCTCACTGCTACGAGGGACTTAGGGGAGAGAAGAAAACTCACCTGCGTGCAGGATGGATTTGCTTCTTAGGCTACTGGACACCATTAGCTCCAGAGGGAGTCGGAACACAGGTCTCACCCTGGGGTTCGTCCCGGAGCCGTGCCGCCGACCCCCCTTACAGATGCCGAAGTTGAAGAGGTCCAGAAACAGGCGGCAGAAGACTTTCAGTCTTCATAAGGTAGCGCACAGCACTGCAGCTGTGCGCCATTGTTGTCAGCACACTTCACCAACAGTCACCAACTGTCACTGAGGGTGCAGGGCGCTGGGGGGGGCGCCCTGGGCAGCAATGTATAATACCTTTTTATGGCTAAAATACATCACATATAGCCCTTGAGGCTATATGGATGTATTTAACCCCTGCCAGATCTCACAAACTCCGGGAGAAGAGCCCGCCGAAAAGGGGGCGGGGCCTATTCTCCTCAGCACACGGCGCCATTTTCCTGCTCAGCTCTGCTGTGAGGAAGGCTCCCAGGCTCTCCCCTGCACTGCACTACAGAAACAGGGTTAAAACAGAGAGGGGGGGCACTTATTTGGCGATATGATTACATATATAAAAATGCTATAAGGGAAAACACTTGTATAAGGGGTTGTCCCTGTATAATTATAGCGTTTTTGGTGTGTGCTGGCAAACTCTCCCTCTGTCTCCCCAAAGGGCTAGTGGGGTCCTGTCCTCTGTCAGAGCATTCCCTGTGTGTGTGCTGTGTGTCGGTACGTGTGTGTCGACATGTAGGAGGACGATGTTGGTGAGGAGGCGGAGCAAATTGCCTGTATTGGTGATGTCACTCTCTAGGGAGTAGACACTGGAATGGATGCCTTATTTAGGAATTACGTGATAATGTCAACACGCTGCAAGGTCGGTTGACGACATGAGACGGCCGGCAAACAAATTAGTACCTGTCCAGGCGTCTCAGACACCGTCAGGGGCTTGTAAAAACGCCCATTTACCTCAGTCGGTCGACACAGACACGGACACTGACTCCAGTGTCGACGGTGAAGAAACAAACGTATTTTCCTTTAGGGCCACACGTTTCATGTTAAGGGCAATGAAGGAGGTGTTACATATTTCTGATACTACAAGTACCACAAATAAGGGTATTATGTAGGGTGTGAATAAACTACTTGTAGTTTTTCCTGAATCAGATAAATTAAATGAAGTGTGTGATGATACGTGGGTTTCCTCCGATAGAAAATTATTGGCGGTATACCCTTTCCCGCCAGAAGTTAGGGCGAGTTGGGAAACACACCTTAGGGTGAATAAGGCGCTCACACGCTTATAAAAACAAGTGGCGTTACCGTCTCCAGATACGGCAGCCCTCAAGGAGCCAGCTGATAGGAAGCTGAAAAATATCCTAAGAGTATATACACATATACTGGTGTTATACTACGACCAGCAATCGCCTCAGCCTGGATGTGCAGCGCTGAGGGGGCTTGGTCGGATTTCCTGACTGAAAATATTGATACCCTTGACAGGGACAAGATTTTATTGACTATAGAGCATTTTAAGGATGCATTTCTATATATGCGAGATGCGCAGAGGGATATTTGCATTCTGGCATCAAGAGTAAATGTGATGTCCATATCTGCCAGACGACAGTGGTCAGGTGATGCAGATTCCAGACGGCACATGGAAGTATTGCCGTATAAAGGGGCGGTCCATCGGACCTGGTGGCCATGGCAACAGCTGAAAAATCCACCTTTTGTTACCCCAAGTCACATCTCAGCAGAAAAGGACAGTCTTTTCAGTCTCAGTCCTTTCGTCCCCATAAGGGCAGGCGGGCAAAAGGGCCAGTCATATCTGCCCAGGGGTAGAGGAAAGGGAAGAAGACTGCAGCAGGCAGCCCATTCCCAGGAACAGAAGCCCTCCACAGCTTCTGCCAAGTCCGCAGCATGACGCTGGGGCCGTACAAGCGGACTCAGGTGCGGTAGGGGGTCATCTCAAGAGTTTCAGCACGCAGTGGGCTCACTCACAAGTGGACTCCTGGATCCTACACGTAGTATCCCAGGTGTACATTGGAAATTCGAGACGTCTCCCCCTCACAAGTTCCTGAAGTCTGCTTTACCAACGTCTCCCTCCGACAGGGAGGCAGTATTGGGAACAATTCACAGGCTGTATTCCCAGCAGGTGATAATCAAAGTACCCCTTCTACAACAAGGGAAGGGGTATTATTCCACACTATATTGTGGTACTGAAGCCAGACGGCTAGGTGAGATCTGAAATATTTGAACACTTACATACAAGCGTTCAAATCAAGATGGAGTCACTCTCAGAGCAGTGATAGCGAACCAGGAAGAAGGGGACGATATGGTGTCACTGGATATCAGGGACGCTTACCTACATGTCCAAATTTGCCCTTCTCACCAAGGGTACCTCAGGTTCGTGGTACAGAACTGTCACTATCAGTTCAGACGCTGCCGTTTGGATTGTCCACGGCACCCCGGGTCTTTACCAAGGTAATGGCCGAAATGATGATTCTTCTTAAAAGAAATATGGACGCTTTCCTGATAAGGGCAAGGTCCAGAGAACAGTTGGAGGTCGGAGTAGCACTATCTTAAGTAGTTCAACGACAGCACGAGTGGATTCTAAATATTCCAAAATCGCATTTTTTTCCGACGACACGTCTACTGTTCGTGGGGATGATTCTGGTCACAGTCCAGAAAAGGATGTTTTCTCCCGGAGAAGAAAGCCAGGGAGTTATCCGAGCTAGTCAGGAACCTCCTAAAACCAGGAAAAGTATCAGTGCATCATTGCACAAGGATCCTGTGAAAAATGGTGGTTTCTTACAAAGCGATCCCATTCGGTAGATTTCACGCAAGAACCTTTACGTGGGATCTGCTGGAAAAATGGTCCGGATCGCATCTTCAGATGCATCAGCGGATAACCCTGTCTCCAAGGACAAGGGTGTTTCTTCTGCGGTGGCTGCAGAGTGCTCATCTATGAAAGGGCCGCAGATTCGGCATTCAGGACTGGGTCCTGGTGACCACGGATGCCAGCCTGAGTGGCTGGGGAGCAGTCACACAAGGAAAAAATTTCCAGAGAGTGTGATCGAGTCTGGAGACTTCTCTCCACATAAATATACTGGAGCTAAGGGCAATTTACAATGCTCTAAGCTTAGCAAGACCTCTGCTTCAAGGTCAGCCGGTATTGATCCAGTGGGACAACATCACGGCAGTCGCCCACGTAAACAGACAGGGCGGCACAAGAAGCAGGAGGGAAATGGCAGAAACTGCAAGGATTCTTCGCTGGGCGAAAAATCATGTGATAACACTCTCAGCAGTGTTCATTCCGGGAGTGGAAAACTGGGAAGCAGACTTCCTCAGCAGGCATGACCTCCACCCGGGAGAGTGGGGACTTCATCGGGAAGTCTTCCACATGATTGTAAACCGTTGTGAAAAACCAAAGGTGGACATGATGGCGTCCCGCCTGAACAAAAAACTAGATATTGCGCCAGGTCAAGGGACCCTCAGGCAATAGCGATGGACGCTCTGGTAACACTGTGGATGTACCAGTCAAAATATGTGTTCCCTCCTATGCCTCTCATACAAAAAGTACTGAGAATCATAAGAGGGAGATGAGTAAGAATAATACTCGTGGTTCCGGATTGGCCAAGAAGGACTTGGTACCCGAAACTTCAAGAGATGTTCACGGAAGACCCGTGGCCTCTACCTTTAAGAAAGGACCTGCTCCAGCAGGGGCCTTGTCTGTTCCAAGACTTACCGCGGCCGCGTTTGACGGCATGGCGGTTGAACGCCGGATCCTGAAAGGGCATTCCAGATGAAGTCATCCCTACTCTGGTCGAAGACAGGATGTAACCGCAAAACATTTTCACCGCATTTGGCGAAGATATGTTGCGTGGTGTGAGGCCAAGAGAAGACCCCTACAGAGGAATTCCAACTGGGTCGTTTCCTACATTTCCTGAAAACAGGACTGTCTATGGGCCTAAAATTAGGGTCCATTAAGGTTCAAATTTCGGCCCTGTCGAATTTCTTCCAGAAAGAACTGGCTTTAGTCCCTGACGTTCAGATGTTTGTAAAAGGGGTACTGCATATACAGCCTCCTTTTGTGCCCCAGTGGCACCTTGGGATCTCAATGTTGTTTTGAGTTTCCTAAAGTCACATTGGTTTGAACCACTCACCACTGTGGACTTAAAATATCTCACATGGAAGGTGACGATGCTATTAGCCCTGGCTTCAGCCAGGCGTGTGTCAGAATTGGCGGCTTTATCATATATAAAGCCCTTACTTAATTTTTCATTCTGACAGGGCAGAATTGAGGACTCGTCCTCAATTTCTCCTTAAGGTGTTTTCTGTTTTTCACATGAACCAACCTATTGTGGTACCTGCGGGTACTAGGGACTTGGAGGACTCCAAGTTACTTGACGTTGTCAGGGCCCTGAAAAATATGTTTCCAGGAAGGCTGGAGTCAGAAAATCTGACTCGCTGTTTAGCCTGTATGCACCCAACAAGATGGGTGCTCCTGCTTCTAAGCAGACGATTGCTCGCTGGATTTGTAATACAATTCAGTTTACACATTCTGTGGCAGGCCTGCCACAGCCAAAATCGGTAAAAGCCCATTCCAAAAGGAAGGGGGCTCATCTTGGGCGACTGCCCGAGGGGTCTCGGCTTTACAACTTTGCCGAGCAGTTACTTGGTCAGGGGAAAACACGTTTGCTAAATTCTACAAATTTGATACCCTGGCTGAGGAGGACATGGAGTTCTCTCATTCGGTGCTGCAGGGTCATCCGCACTCTCCCGCCCGTTTGGGAGCTTTGGTATAATCCCCATGGTCCTGACGGAGTCCCCAGCATCCACTAGGACGTCAGAGAAAATAAGATTTTACTTACCGATAAATCTATTTCTCGTAGTCCGTAGTGGATGCTGGGCGCCCATCCCAAGTGCGGATTGTTACAAAAATCGGGTTATTCTTGTTGTGAGCCATCTTTTCAGAGGCTCCTTCGTTGTTATCATACTGTTAACTGGGTTCAGATCACAGGTTGTACGGTGTGATTGGTGTGGCTGGTATGAGTCTTACCCGGGATTCAATATCCTTCCTTATTATGCACGCTCGTCCGGGCACAGTATCCTAGCTGAGGCTTGGGGGAGGGTCGTGGGGGGAGGAGCCAGTGCACACCACCTGATCCTAAAGCTTTTGTTGTTGTGCCCTGTCTCCTGCGGAGCCGCTATATCCCCATGGTCCTGACGGAGTCCCCAGCATCCACTACGGACTACGAGAAATAGATTTATCGGTAAGTAAAATCTTATTATACTGTATATATATATATATATATATATATACACATGTATTGGTGTATTCCTATTGTGTAGGAACAAAGGCACTCTCCATTGTTGTATTATCAAATATATCCATTTTATTCAAATTCTGCATGCTTTAAATCCATTCCTTATTTCGCTGACGTTGTGTATGCCTGACTGACGCTGATGATTTGTTGTAACAGCCTTGATAAAGATTCTTAAATAGAATTGAAATGTCGGCGAAATAAGGAATGGATTTAAAGCATGCATCATTTGAATAAAATGGATATATTTGATAATACAACAATGAAGAGTGCCTTTGTTCCTACACAATAGGAATACATCAATATATATATATGAGAAGTTCTAGGACTATCTTTAAAGGAACAACCCAACTGGAATTTTAATAAATGTGAGTGCCGGAACACACCACCATTTTATTTTTATATATATATATATATATATATATATATATATAGATGGGGGAAAAGCTTATCGGCGCTTAACCGCGATACCAAATTAAACTAGAATGTAGTCCAGGATATTTATAACTGAACAAAAAAGTCTCCTTTATCTAGACACTCCCTTTTATATTAATCGGGCGTCAGCTCCACCTTAAAGGGAGAAAAACGTCCTAAAAATGCAAAATTGGACATAAGATCAGCATAAAAGGTATATAAATAGCATCCAACGCGTTTCGTCCTATCTGGACTTCATCAGATAGGACGAAACGCGTTTGATGCTGTGATACATCCCCTCTCTAAAAAGCTAAGAACCTTATTTATATACCTTTTATGCTGATCTTATGTCCAATTTTGCATTTTTAGGACGTTTTTTTCCCCTTGTCTTATCTAAGTTTGTATTATTAATTTTATACTAACTTATATCTTATATACAGTTTTAGTAACGTCTCTGGCTCCTTGTAATAGGGCTACCATTTTATTTGTTTTTATTGGTGCATATTAGATTTATTAAAAAAATATTTTTTTAAAATAGTGAGTCTCCTCTTGATATTAGACACCACTGGTCGCTTTAAAAACCACCTTATCCTTTCTTTCTTTATATATATATATATATATATATATATATATACACTGTATAAATAAGGATTATTTTTAAAGATCATATCAGATGTAAGAATTTATGAGCTAAAGGGCACTGGCAGCACCTTAACGGGAAATGCCATATAATAGTGTGTGTTTTCAGTAAGTTAAGGGGCAAAGGTAAGTGAGCCACAGCTTTGCTGCGTTTTCAACAAAGCCTGTGTTGAGTTTGTGTGTTCTCCCAGTAACTTGGCTTCTAAGCAAAATAACCCCAGTGTGTGAAGGTGTCCCATGTTGTAAGGCATATTGGGCCTAATTCATGTTTGTGCGCAGTTGCAATTGTGATTTTCTAGGCTACAGAGCTGCTAATGTCAGCAAGTGAAGCTCCCGCCCAGAAAAGAAAAGAGACGCCCACCGGGGCCAAACTATTTCGCAATTGGATACACATATGCAGACTATACGCAACAATGAGGAACATCAAGTCTATAGATCCGCATACACGGAGCAATTTTGACTATGACCGATTTCCCTTGAACTGGCAGTAGGCGATTTTGACTATCTGTACCAGCGATTTTGACAGAGGGGTATATTCAATTAGTGTCGAAAGCTGCCGTCTGTCGAAAAGATGGCAGTTTTATACTTTTTAAGGTCGAATCGTAATTCAACCTATTCAATCCCAAGCATTTTTATGCGACAAGTCGGGGAATTCGACTTGTCGAATAGTACGTGAATCGGCGGTATAGCTGCCGAATCACGTACTTTTGAGGAAAACAGGGCCAATTTTGACAGGATGGCCCCGTTTCCGACCATCTCAGTCCGACATAAAAAAAATGTCGGACTGAGATGAGGGACTGTGGAGGAGGGTCATTTGGGTAGTTTCTGTTGTCATTATGATTTAAAAAGAGTAAACACAGTTGTTTGACAATAAATGGCTTCACCCAACCACTAACCATGAGTGAAAGAAAAGTTTGTGAGTTATCATTCATATTCTCTGACAAATGGCCAGAAAATCACAAATTCAGCTAGGGTATGTAAACTTATGAGCACAACTGTATAGTCAAAATCGCTAAGAAAGTTAGTGCACATTGCTCCGTGTGTACACAGCGAGAGATAGTGATGCAGATCACCGCCAGGTCGCTATCGCTGAGAAAAATAGACTGTGCAGGCAAGTCAATTTCGAACATGTTGCTGGAAAAGTGAAAACATCAGCGAGGTCCTGCTTGCTGGAGCTGGGTGGATGCTGCAGTGAGCGGCGTCTGTGACATCCTCCGGCTACGCTGCCAGCTGCTGTAGCGCTGCGCTCCCGTCTCTCGCCCGTCTCTGCTCTCACCCTGTGGCCGATGCTCTCCCGTCTCCTCTGACGCTGCTCTCCCCCTGTGCCCCCACCGTCTCCCCCGGCGCTGCTCTCCCCCTGTGCCCCCACCGTCTCCTCCGGCACTGCTCTCCCCCTGTGCCCCCACCGTCTCCTCCGGTGCTGCTCTCTCCCTGTGCCCCCACCGTCTCCTCCGGCGCTGCTCTCCCCCTGTGCCCCCACCGTCTCCTCCGGCGCTGCTCTCCCCCTGTGCCCCCACCGTCTCCTCCGGCGCTGCTCTCCCCCTGTGCCCCCACCGTCTCCTCCGGCGCTGCTCTCCCCCTGTGCCCCCACCGTCTCCTCCGGCGCTGCTCTCTCCCTGTGCCCCCACCGTCTCCTCCGGCGCTGCTCTCCCCCTGTGCCCCCACCGTCTCCTCCGGCGCTGCTCTCCCCCTGTGCCCCCACCGTCTCCTCCGACGCTGCTCTCCCCCTGTGCCCCCACCGTCTCCTCCGACGCTGCTCTCCCTCTGTGCCCCCACTGTCTCCTCCGACGCTGCTCTCCCCCTGTGCCCCCACCATCTACTCCGGCGCTGCTCTCCCCCTGTGCCCCCACCGTCTCCTCCGATGCTGCTCTCCCCCTGTGCCCCCACCGTCTCCACCGGCGCTGCTCTCCCCCTGTACCCCCACCGTCTCCTCCGGCGCTGCTCTCCCCCTGTGCCCCCACGTCTCCTCCGGCGCTGCTCTCCCCCTGTGCCCCCATCGTCTCCTCCGACGCTGCTCTCCCCCTGTGCCCCCACCGTCTCCTCCGGCGCTGCTCTACCCCTGTGCCCCCACCGTCTCCTCCGGCGCTGCTCTCCCCCTCTGCCCGCATCTCAATTCGACTTTTTTTAAAGTCGAATTGAGATTCCTTTGAATAGCCCAGGTCGGATCCATTCCGACAAATGAATGTCGGAATGGATCAGACTTCAATTGAATATACCCCTATGTGTGCAAGCGATCTTAGCTATGGGCGATTTTGACTAACTCATTTAAACAGGGTGATGTTTTCACTTTTCCAGCAACATAGTCTAAATTGACTTGCCTGCACAGTCTATTTTTCTCAGCGATTGTGACCTGGCGGTGACGCGCATCGCTATCGCCCGCTGTGTACACACGGAGCAATGTGCACTAACTTTCTTAGCGATTTTGACTATACAGTATATCGCTGAGCAATGTCGCTCCATATGTACACACCGTAAGGATTATGGCTACGCAGACTGGACATGGAAGCAGTTACTCAGGTGCCCTGTTTTGCACGTACAACCTTGCAGCTGATGGCAGATACACTCCCCAAAAAACGTCCATGACACGTCAACGTTTTTCCAACCACTCCCTGTAAACACCTTCAAATGGTCATTTCCTGTCAGTCACTTCTCCATGAAATCCTCATTGTGAGCGGGATCGCAGTGGCACCTTGATGCATGCACATAGTGATCGCAGCACATGCACAGTCTGCTGATAATCGCTCCATTGCGTAAACATCACCCATTGCGTACAAACATGAGTTATGCCCATAGAGTGGAAGCTGCACTGGGACAGACACTGATGTGAATGTGAGTAGTATGAGTTGCCGGCGGCCGGGTCCCCAGCGGCCATCATACCGACACTGGGATCCCCACTGCTGGCTTGCAGACAGCGGGGCGAACGCAAATGAGCCCCTTGCGGGCTTGCTGCATTCACCACGCTGCGAGCACGGTGGCGCGTGTCGGTATGCCGGTTGTCAGGATCCCAAAAACCGGTATACTGAATACCACCCGATGTGAATGACTACATATTCCCTGTAAATTGCTGTGTAATATGTCTGCACTACGTAAATAATTGTTATTGAATAATAAAAAATAAATGTTTGGAATCCACTGAAATATACAGAGGAATGATACATTAGGAAACAAGAATTGTATAAGCAGTTGGATAGTGATATAATAGTCTCATGGATATGCTGCCTTGCATAGATTAAATTCATTATTTTCATTTCAGGACTGAGATCTGACCTTGTCACCATGAACCTGACAAAGAGCCTGTGCCTGGATTTGTTAGCTAAAAGAAATATAAACATTATTCTGCTACATTACAACTTAACTGGACGTTTAAGTGGCCGATCAAGCAACAGCAGCACTCTTCTCAAAGGGCTCTTCGTGTTCATCAGTCTTTTCATCGTCCTGGAGAACTTCTCTGTGCTAATAGCCTTGCTCAGGTGTGAAGACATTTACATAATAGGGATATACTGTATTGCCTAATTCAGATATGATCGCTGTGCTGCAAATTTCCTGCAATCAGATAGCTGCCGCCCAAGGGAGTGAAAATTTGCCCCGTGCAAGTGCGTGATTGCATGTGTACGCTGTGCGAAAATTCCCCTCAGTCAGTGGACAGCTGCAAAACCGTTTGCATCACACTCACCATCTAATGTTTTTCCTATTCTGTGCAGTGTGTGTGTAGCTCAATACTTACTCCTCCACTGCGAAGAAATCAGGCTGATCGGGGCCAGATCCGACGTCACACACCCTCCCAGAAAGTGCTTGGGAATGCCTGCGTTTTTACAGACACTCCCAGAAAACCCAGTTACCACCCACAAACGTCCTCTTCCTGTCAATCACCTTGCAAACATCCATGCAATCAGAATTTTCACACCATCCTGACGCTGTGTGGTGATGCGCATGCGCATTGCGGTGCATACACATGCGCAGTAGTTTGATAATCGTCCGTGTGCGAACACGCACTGCAGCGATCAGGTCTGAATTGAGCCCATAATACGAATAGTCAAATTAAAAACTAAAGAGGAAAATAATGTGTTCTAGCAAAATACTGTGTTTAGTGACTGCTTATGGCCCTGCGTGTGGCACAGGAGTAATACAAAATTAATTGGGTTTGGAGATGTTTCTAGGGGTGTAGTATGTTATGCCTGGGGCGGGATCCCGGCAGCCAGCATACCGGCACCGGGATCCCGACTGCATCTGGGTGAGCGCAAATGAGCCCCTTGCAGGCTCATCATGCTGTGGGCACGGTGGCGCGCTAGGCGCGCCAGGCGCATCACACTATTTATTCTCCCTCCAGGGGGGTCATGGACCCCCAAGAGGGAGAATAGTTGGCAGTATGCCGGGTGTCGGGATTCCGGCGCCAGTATACTGAGCGCCGGGATCACCAACAGCCTGCATACTGAATACCCCCCGTTTCTAGTATGATGCATTTTTGACCTGATAACTACAATTTCTACTTGCCACATATTGTGCGATATTCAATTGTTATATCGTCCTGCACCAAAACACGACTAAACTATTGGGCGCGACGTGAAAAGCCCCATTTGTGTACCCAAACGGGTCACTTTTTGCACATTTCAGCTCGCCACCCCTGGGGGTAGCAAGCTTAAATAATGATAAAGCGCCCATCGGCAGAAACATTTGAATAGCTGCCAGCGGGCACAATCGTGGGATGGTGGAGGGGGACGGGGGAATTTGAATTCTGCCCATTGTGTCAATAAGATTTTTAATTTTTTTGGGAAGGGAGGAATATAGGAAGTTTTTCTTGCTGGGACATTGGTTCTACTAAGGGAATACATCCATTTTGTTGACATTCATAATATCGCTAAGCCGTATGTGGACCATGTTACGTTGGAGCTGGGAGATCGAAAAGTGTGAAACCCTACTTCCTTAAAGCATTTCACGGGGGCGCCGACGGTACAACTGTAAATATGATTATTATCTATAAGAGGATGGTTATACCCTCGCTATTTCCATATACTGTTCCTTAGCTGATTCTACAACAACACAGTTTACCTTATAAATCTTTCCTAATTTAGTCCATTCGCCATATTAAATATCATAAATACCCACAGCTCTCTGAATAATATTTACTATTACAAACTACATATAATACATGTTAATAATAACTACATAAATATATAGTCAATTAAACATACAAAATGCAGTTTGCTCACATATGTATATTCTAAATGTTCAATATAAGTAATGGAATATAATAAGATACTTATGAACGTTGTGGTCCAGCTATGTGCTCTTTCTTCAACAGGCCAAATGCAGAGAGTGCGAGTAGACTGAATGAATCTTAGGCATAAAACCCAGCTCACAGGAAATGAGGGAAGGTTGTTCTTGCCCAGTGGTGTGTATTTGTGTGGTCAAACTGGTTCTCTCTTACACAAGTTCCAAAATACAGTAGCTATTTGGAATGTAACAGTATCTATAAGCATATAGAAAGTCACTCCTCCATTTTCTAGTGTACATTGTGCTGAAATGGTGAATAAAATATTTCCTGTAACATAAACCATGTTGAATTAGCATTTCACACTTATCAATCTCCCAATGCCGATATTCCAGGTTTGACCTGGGTCTTGTTGACATTATGAATGCCGACAAGATCACTACATACTCCGATAAGAACCCATCTCAGCTAAGAGTATCACTATCTCTTTACTACTGAGTTCGGACACTTGCCTAGTGCAAGTGTGCCGCCTTAGGACAGTGCATGTGTAAGTACTGACTGCTGGAGAGGCCAAGTGTGGAAAAATCAGTGAAAATTTAGCCTGGAGGCTACAACAGAGGCTACAACAGCTAAGGTATGTAACCAGTGTCGGATTTGGGCATGAAGGGCCCACCGGGGAATGCAGTGGTAGGGGCCCTTGTTTGGGGGTGTGGCCGGTCTACAGAAGGGGTGTGGCCAGCCACCACAGGTTTGCCTAACCATTAGAGGAGACATGTGCTGAGCCCCTTGATATATATATATAAATACAGTACTGCTAGTGCATGCATGATAATGTATCAGATAAATATTGGCAATGCACTGTAGAGAATACATCATAGTACTGTTCAGAATAAGGTAACATATGTATAATTCGAGTACACACTCTGGAACCTGATCCCTAGAGGAAGAGGAGGGGGGCCAGGCAGTGGGGCCCACCGGGGGTTTTCCTGTGGGTCAGTCCAACCCTGTATGTAACCATGGCGTGCGCTAATAGGGCCAAGTTCAGAAAAGCTAATCTTTGCGGAGCTTGGTAAATTGGACAATTTCACCTATGAGGACTACTGCTGCGATCGCAAATAGAAGGACTGCAGCATCAATCTCTGACATCTACTATGGTACACCCTTTGTTAAATATCTCTCATACTTAAATGTAGTGGAAATCCATTAAAATAAACTGCAAAAGTAAGAGAGAACAGTAAATAGACCCTGTGGTGATAAACAAAATCCCGGTTGAAGATTGGTGCCTTATAAAAAGTAAAAGTTAGGTACTGTAGCTGTTCAGTGTTCACATTTGTGGTGTACTCGGCTACGTGAAAAATGTAACTTGACTTTTACCATACAGTAACTTTACATACTTTTTTTTATAGTAATTGATACATATTTACCAGATTTATGGTATGTGCAAGGAGCATTATAGTGTACTATACTGGTTATTTTAGAATGGCATATAAATTAGGAAAAAATACAAAATGCATATTGCTATAATAATCCTAACCAATAATTAATGTGTTTATGTTTTAGGTATGTGCGAGTGAGACGCTGGGTTCATTGCTGTTTAGCAAACATCGCATTGAGTGACCTCCTGTCTGGCGTTTCATACCTGCTTAACATTTTCCTTTCGGGTCCTACCACCTTCCTCCTGAGTCCAGAACAATGGTTTTTTAGAGAAGGCCTTGTCTTTACCACTCTAGCTGCCTCCACTTTCAGCCTGCTGGTAACGGCAGTGGAGCGTTACAGTACTATGGTGGCCCCAGTCACTGAAAGCCCCTCGATGAAAGTAATACGTGTGCAAGGTCTGATCATTTTATGCTGGGTATTTGCTGCGGTGGTTGGACTCTTGCCCTTGTTTGGATGGAATTGCCTGTGCCACATTGAAAGTTGCTCTAGCCTTCTTCCTCTTTACTCTAGGCAATACATTTTCTTTAGCCTTATGCTGCTGTCTATCACTCTACTTGGCATAATTGGATTTTACTGCACTATTTATTTCCTAGTATGTTCGAGTGCCAAACGTGTGGCAGTCACAAACCAAAGTCGGCGTGCCTTTCACTTACTTCAAACAGTTCTCATCATCCTGGGCTCTTTTGTACTCTGCTGGAGTCCACTTTTCATATACCTTTTGTTGGATTCTACATGCTCTCCCCCTTCCTGCCAATCTCCACTTGGACTGGAATGGGTGCTGGCTGTAGCTGTCTTGAATTCAGCCTTTAACCCACTGATTTACTCCCTCCGGAGCTCAGAGGTACGTAAGGCTATGCTGGCATTCCTGTGCTGTGCCTGCAACTGGGCAGGAGTTAAGCTACCTGCAAACTGCCAGCAAGGCACAGAAGTCACCTCTGGCTCATCAAATGAAAGTTCACTCAGGCGAATAAGTAGTGTGCGTCTTTCACGATCATTGAGTATTAGAAGCCCTCTAACCAGCATTTCAAGTGTGCCCAGTCAGTAATAAGATGTCTAAGAAATGTACTCACTGAATTATGTTCTTTGTGCCATTACCAGACAGAGGGGTCTACTCATGAAGCAGTGAAAAGTGTGGAGAAGTGTGCCAGTGGAGAAGTTGCCCATGACAACCAATCAGCATTGAAGTGACATTTGCCATTTGCATACTATGCATTTGTATAGAGCAGATGATTGGTTGCCATAGGCAACTTCTCCACAGGCTCACTTCTCCACTCTTTTTACTGCTTCATGAATAGACCCCAGTATTTTACCAATATCACCAGTCATTTGAGTCACAGCATATTTACAAACAGAATTAACGGATAGGAAGTGTTTGGTAAATCCACACAGAAATAAACTGAAAACTGGGATTTTTTACCTCTAGATCCAAAACCCGTCATTTCATTTATATTATTAATATTTAACAAATTAGATGTAACACAATGGTCAAATAATGAAGATTCTCAAGAAAAACTTACGTGGCATTAACTACCCATGCTGTACCTAAGCAACCAGCTTTTCTCAGAAACATTATTATTAACATTATTGCCCAGCAAGACAGAATGTACATATAATGTACAAAACACATTGCCAGAAAATATTGCTCAGCTCTCAGCTCAATCTTGTGAGGAAGAGAATGGAATTAAGCGGAACACCAAGCTAGTTAAAAAATGGTAGACATTTGGGGCCAGATGTACTAAGCTTTGGAAAGTGATAAGCGTCACGGTGATAAAGTACCAGCCAACCAGCTCCTAACTGTCATTTTTCAAACCCAGCCTGTAACATGGCATATAGAAGCTGATTGGCTGGTACTTTATCACCATGACATTTATCACTTTTCAAGGCTTAGGGCCTAATTCAGACTGGATCGCTGCAGCAGCAGCGATTGCAGACTCAGTCTGAAGCTCTTTGTTGTGCACGTGCACACCCCGGGAGCCCAGTGAGATGCTAAAAGCATCTCAGGGCTGCGATCACCTCTGCCTGATTGACAGGTAGAGGCGGTCACGGGGCAGGAGGGGGCGTGCCAACGGCATTGGCGGGGCGCGGTACGGATAACGCAGGCGTGTCCAGACCTTTGCGGCTGCGGGACGTCACACACAGCCGCTGAGACACGGCAGGTAGCTCCCTGCCAGTGCGCAGGAAGGGAGCTACTCGCTGGGTGCAATAGCATAGCCACCGTGCAGGGATGGGGGGGGATCAGAGGGGGGATCAGACATACAGGGCGGACTAGCCCAGTGCTGGGTGTCCCCCCGCATGTCTGAGAAACTGATCAGATCTGAATTACCCCCTTAGTACATTCTTTATGTACTTTATACAGTACATGCTTTAAGAAGTGTTCTCATTAACGTATTGCAAAGCTACCTTGCAGATAAGTGTACTATTTACTTAAATAAGTATTCATTTGAAATGCCACAGTATTTTGACAGAGCATCAATGATTCTGAGTGCATCAGACCCACAGGTCAACGTGCCTTATTTTTTGCACTATTATAGTGAAAGGTAAGAGCCTGTGGATGGGTCCAAAGTAGTGTATGCGGTTCGGTTCCCTAGAAATCCAAATCCACGCAAATTTTGTGGGTCCGAACCAATCCAAAACCCAGTTTGGATCCCTTGAGAAGATCTGAACCGAGTCCTGGGTCGGAATTTGGATTTTAAATCTGAATTTTGTGTTTTGGATTGCAAAAATTACATGATTTTAGCTGTCTTTATCCTTTTGTAAGAAATACAAAAACCCAAGGTTCAGATTTTAAATCTGAATTCCAAACCAAAACACTTGAGGGTGGTTTTGCAAAACCAAAGCTTGACAATGAAATTAGAACCAAAACACGTGCACATCTGTAGTCCAAAATATCTGGGAGAGGGCCTTTCTAGGGGCCTGTGTTTTTTTTTTACAAAAGTCACCAGAAACTGGTGTGGCGATGCAACCACTCAGCGTTGGGGCACGCAGAAACTCTCAGTGACCCTGGTGACAGCTCATTTAATAGGATATTTAAAAGTGAATCAAATGTTGTCAAATAATAAATGCATGTACAAAGTTTTATACAATTTCAGGAGCAGGGTTCCCCCGCAGCACAGGACATGTGAAATGAGGCTCCTGTAAAATAGAGGCAGGAGAATGGTGATATAATTTATACAGTATATGAATTAAAGTTAGACATCAAACTGTTTTTTTTTTACTATCCAGAAGCTGAAGAGTTGTGGAATGTAACAATCTGAGAAGCAAATTAATTATTTGTGAGCAATCAAACATGGCTGACGGACACATAAGGCCAGCTTGGGTTTGCCTTACTATGCATTGCTGCTTTGCATTTGACTGCTAACTTGCCAAATCTCTGGAGATTCAGCATCCCACACCCAGTGACATTTCTCGCTTACACTATTGGATAACTTTCAAATAAACCTGAAAAACTAACAATGGGGTTCTTATTCAGCCATGCACCCCTTACTGTACCCAAACAATCAGGTCCTGGGACTGAAAAGGATTTTCATTGAAATACTGTACACATTACTAAATTTACTATACTTCTATACTGTCTCAAATTGAGGGGATGGATATTTCCTAAGAGCTGTAGCATATTCTTGCTGTGTACAGTATGTATGTGTAAATATATATATAGATATATAAGTGTAACTATATGTTAAGTGTTTAAGATATATGTATATATACATTTGGTATATGTTTTATGTCTGTATATTGCCCAAAATAAATCTGTTGGCTTTTTAAAAGTAAAAATTTGCTAACACTATTACAGAAAAAAATGGGTAAAGATAATTATTTATACACAATTCTCAAAAATCTTGAAAGATCACTGCATTTAGAGTGAGACATTAGCACAATACCGGCAACAGTCTTCAGTCTGCTGCAGAGAGGGTCCAGGAGTTCTGAGATTGGGTTACTGAGGATGTGAAGCCATGTCCCCTTCACCATGGGCTGCTGAGGAAGTGAAGCCATGTCCCCTTCACCATGGGCTGCTGAGGAAGTGAAGCTATGTCCCCTTCACCATGGGCTGCTGAGGAAGTGAAGCTATGTCCCCTTCACCATGGGCTGCTGAGGAAGTGAAGCTATGTCCCCTTCACCATGGGCTGCTGAGGATGTGAAGCCATGTCCACTTCACCATGGGCTGCTGAGGATGTGAAGCTATGTCCCCTTCACCATGGGCTGCTGAGGAAGTGAAGCTATGTCCCCTTCACCATGGGCTGCTGAGGAGGGGAAGCCATGTTGCCTTCACCATGGGCTGCTGAGGAGGGAAAGCCATGTCCCCTTCACCATGGGCTGCAGAGGATGTGAAGCTATGTCCCCTTCACCATGGGCTGCAGAGGATGTGAAGCTATGTCCCCTTCCCCATGGTCTACTGAGGATGTGAAGCCATGTCCCCTTCACCATGGGCTGCTGAGTAGGGGAAGCCATGTCCCCTTCACCATGGGCTGCTGAGGAGGGGAAGCCATGTCCCCTTCCCCATGGTCTACTGAGGATGTGAAGCCATGTCCCCTTCACCATGGGCTGCTGAGTAGGGGAAGCCATGTCCCCTTCACCATGGGCTGCTGAGGAGGGGAAGCCATGTCCCCTTCACCATGGGCTGCAGAGGACTGGAAGCCATGTCCCCTTCACCATGGGCTGCTGAGGAAGTGAAGCCATGTCCCCTTCACCATGGGCTGCTGAGGAAGTGAAGCTATGTCCCCTTCACCATGGGCTGCTGAGGAAGTGAAGCTATGTCCCCTTCACCATGGGCTGCTGAGGAAGTGAAGCTATGTCCCCTTCACCATGGGCTGCTGAGGATGTGAAGCCATGTCCACTTCACCATGGGCTGCTGAGGATGTGAAGCTATGTCCCCTTCACCATGGGCTGCTGAGGAAGTGAAGCTATGTCCCCTTCACCATGGGCTGCTGAGGAGGGGAAGCCATGTTGCCTTCACCATGGGCTGCTGAGGAGGGAAAGCCATGTCCCCTTCACCATGGGCTGCAGAGGATGTGAAGCTATGTCCCCTTCACCATGGGCTGCAGAGGATGTGAAGCTATGTCCCCTTCACCATGGGCTACTGAGGATGTGAAGCCATGTCCCCTTCCCCATGGTCTACTGAGGATGTGAAGCCATGTCCCCTTCACCATGGGCTGCTGAGTAGGGGAAGCCATGTCCCCTTCACCATGGGCTGCTGAGGAGGGGAAGCCATGTCCCCTTCACCATGGGCTGCAGAGGAGGGGAAGCCATGTCCCCTTCACCATGGGCTGCTGAGGAAGTGAAGCCATGTCCCCTTCACCATGGGCTGCTGAGGAAGTGAAGCTATGTCCCCTTCACCATGGGCTGCTGAGGAAGTGAAGCTATGTCCCCTTCACCATGGGCTGCTGAGGAAGTGAAGCTATGTCCCCTTCACCATGGGCTGCTGAGGATGTGAAGCCATGTCCACTTCACCATGGGCTGCTGAGGATGTCAAGCTATGTCCCCTTCACCATGGGCTGCTGAGGAAGTGAAGCTATGTCCCCTTCACCATGGGCTGCTGAGGAGGGGAAGCCATGTTGCCTTCACCATGGGCTGCTGAGGAGGGGAAGCCATGTTGCCTTCACCATGGGCTGCTGAGGAGGGAAAGCCATGTCCCCTTCACCATGGGCTGCAGAGGATGTGAAGCTATGTCCCCTTCACCATGGGCTGCAGAGGATGTGAAGCTATGTCCCCTTCACCATGGGCTACTGAGGATGTGAAGCCATGTCCCCTTCCCCATGGTCTACTGAGGATGTGAAGCCATGTCCCCTTCACCATGGGCTGCTGAGTAGGGGAAGCCATGTCCCCTTCACCATGGGCTGCTGAGGAGGGGAAGCCATGTCCCCTTCACCATGGGCTGCAGAGGAGGGGAAGCCATGTCCCCTTCACCATGGGCTGCTGAGGATGTGAAGCCATGTCCACTTCACCATGGGCTGCTGAGGATGTGAAGCCGAGTCCCCTTCACCATGGGCTGCAGAGGAGGGGAAGCCAAGTCCCCTTCACCATGTGGCACAGTCTATAAAGAGGGTGCAAAGTGGGTTCCAGTACAGGCAATGGGGGTTGGTGGGCCTACCTACACATGCTTTGCCACACTTCCTAGAGTTGGGGTCCAATACATCTCTTGGCAGCCCTGACAGGAATCAATGTCACAGGTAAAACCTCAATAATCATTGTGATATTTTTGTCCATGTCATGCAAACAACATCTTACACATGCAGAGTTGTTCGCTCGGTAAAAATATTCGCATCGCAGCGATTTTCCGCTTAGTGCGCATGCGCAATGTTTGCACTGCGACTGCGCCAAGTAAATTTGCTATGCAGTTAGGAATTTTACTCACGGCTTTTTCATCGTTCTGGCGATCGTAATGTGATTGACAGGAAGTGGGTGTTACTGGGCGGAAACAGGCCGTTTTATGGGCGTGTGGGAAAAAACGCTACCGTTTCCGGAAAAAACGCAGGAGTGGCTGGAGAAACGGGGGAGTGTCTGGGCGAACGCTGGGTGTGTTTGTGACATCAAACCAGGAACGACAAGCACTAAACTGATCGCAGATGCCGAGTAAGTCTGGAGCTACTCAGAAACTGCTACGAGGTGTGTAATCGCAATATTGCGAATACATCGTTCGCAATTTTAAGAAGCTAAGATTCACTCCCAGTAGGCGGCGGCTTAGCGTGAGCAAATCTGCAAAAATCAGCTTGCGAGCGAACAACTCGGAATGACCCCCCATATCCCACAACTTAGATGAGTTGTAGAGAATGAGCCCCAACAGTAGTTATTCTGGACTTTCCCTGCTCCATTAGTTCAGAATGTCCCGGAATGTTTGAAAGACTCCTAATGTTGGGGGACTTCTATTGGGACCCTAAGAAAATTGACAGCCCTCCCAGATACCACACACTTCTCCCGTGAAGTGAATGGAGGCATGATGACATGATGTACATTATCATGACTCAACCCACTATGGAGTAATTCTACAAATCACTGAATTGTATGTGGCCAAGATGCAGCTATGCGTGGCACAGCACCTCTGCTGCTCCCTCCTGGACCTCCCTAACCCTGGCTATCCTAGAGCACAGCCTGCAAACGCCTTTAAGTAAGTATGGCAAAAACAGGAAAGAAATATGCCCCGGCTCAGTTTTACTGTATATGGTTCCAGCTGTGTAGCAGTATTAATGCCATATATGTATACAAAACAAAGACTTTAGCTAACAATCACATACTGCAAATCTATGTGTATCTAACAAATACAAGCATGGTGGGGCTTTTGTTCATATTCTGATCAAATTTTCACATATATATATATATATATATATATATATATCATATATAGTTTGATGACTTGGGGTAATTAGCTCAATAGAGGGGTGATTTTGTGCAGTGCCTAGGTGTTCAACCAGCACCCAACACAGCTTTTTAGGTAAACAAACGCTTGGCTTTGGCTGCCACATCTGTTCCCATGTACAGCCTTCACAATCTGATGTCTCAGTCCTGCTTTCTGCAGGTCACTCATAGGTATTAGGCAAGGCACTTCCTGGCCTACTCACTGGCCTGGCCTCTTCCAAGTAATGCGTTGCTCAGTCCCAGAGTTTAGTGATCTCCACTGTCTCCTCCAGAGTTAGACACAGGCCTCCTGACCCTCAGCAGCTACCCCGCATATTGAGCTCTGACTGGCTTCCACAGTCCCACCTACTTTTTCTTCCCTGTGTGGGCAGATACCTCCATCCACACTCTGAACACATGGGTCGATGATGCAGTTTACTTTCACACTGCATATATATATATATATATATATATATATATATACATACACACTGCTCAAAAATTAAAGGGAACACTAAAATAACACATCCTAGATCTGAATGAATGAAATATTCTTATTAAATACTTTGTTCTTTACATAGTTGAATGTGCTGACAACAAAATCACACAAAAATTATCAATGGAAATCAAATTTATTAACCCAGGGAGGTCTGGATTTGGAGTCACACTCAAAATTAAAGTGGAAAAACACACTATAGGCTGATCCAACTTTGATGTAATGTAATTTTGAGTGTGACTCCAAATCCAGACCTCCATGGGTTAATACATTTGATTTCCATTGATAATTTTTGTGTGATTTTGTTGTCAGCACATTCAACTATGTAAAGAACAAAGAATTTAATGAGAATATTTCATTCATTCAGATCTAGGATGTGTTATTTTAGTGTTCCCTTTATATTTTTGAGCAGTGTATATATATATATATATATATATATATATATACACACATATACACACACACACACACACACACACACACACACACACACACACACACATAGTGTGTATACATACACACACACAGTCGTCGCCAGTCCAGAGGTAGGGGAGCCACACCAACTGCAAGTAAGTCCTGGCTGGTGATGTTTGGGGTGGCAGTTGGTGTGGCTCCCCTATTCCTACCTCTGGAGCTGCCACTGTATATATACATACACACATACATATATATTAGTGATGAGCGGGTTCGGTTTCTCAGAAACCGAACCCCCCCAAACTTCACCCTTTTTACAAGGGTCCGAGGCATACTCGGATTCTCCCGTATGGCTCGGTTAACCCGAGCGCGCCCGAACGTAATCATCCCGCTGTCGGATTCTCGCGAGATTCGGATTCTATATAAGCAGCCGCGCGTCGCCGCCATTTTCACTCGTGCATTGGAAATGTTAGGGAGAGGACGTGGCTGTCGTCCTCTCCGTGTATTGTTGATGCAAATATTTGTGCTTGCTTTACTTATTGCTTAATTGTGGGGACTGGGGAGCAGCTGTATATTAACATAGGAGGAGTACAGTGCAGAGTTTTGCTGATCAGTGACCACCAGTTATATCCGTTCTCTGCATGAAAAAAACGCTCCTTATCTGTGCTCAGTGTGCTGCATATATCTGTGCTCACACTGCTTAATTGTGGGGACTGGGGAGCAGCTGTATTATATAGGAGGAGTACAGTGCAGAGTTTTGCTGACAGTGACCACCAGTATACGTTGTCTGCCTGAAAAACACTCCATATCTGTGCTGCATTGTAGACAGTATATAGTAGGAGTACAGTGCATAATTTTGCTGACCACCAGTATATAATATATAGGAGTACGGTACAGAAGGCCACTGCTGTACCTACCTCTGTGTCGTCAAGTATACTATCCATCCATACCTGTGGTGCATTTCAGTTTTGCACAGTTTGCTGACCACCAGTATATATAATATATAGCATTACGGTACAGTAGGCCACTGCTGTACCTACCTCTGTGTCGTCAAGTATACTATCCATCTACATTCTATACCTGTGGTGCATTTTAGTTTTGCAGTTTGCTGACACAGTGACCACCAGTGTATATAGCAGTACGGTACGGAAGGCCACTGCTGTACCTACCTCTGTGTCATCAAGTATACTATCCATCTACATTCTATACCTGTGGTGCATTTTAGTTTTGCAGTTTGCTGACACAGTGACCACCAGCATATATAGCAGTCCGGTACGGAAGGCCACTGCTGTACCTACCTCTGTGTCATCAAGTATACTATCCATCTACATTCTATACCTGTGGTGCATTTCAGTTGTGCGCAGTATATATAGTAGTAGGCCATTGCTATTGATACTGGCATATAATTCCACACATTAAAAAATGGTGAACAAAAATGTGGAGGGTAAAATAGGGAAAGATCAAGATCCACTTCCACCTCGTGCTGAAGCTGCTACCACTAGTCATGGCCGAGACGATGAAATGCCATCAATGTCGTCTGCCAAGGCCGATGCCCAATATCATAGTAGAGAGCATGTAAAATCCAAAAAACAAAAATTCAGTAAAATGACCCAAAAATCAAAACTAAAAGCGTCTGAGGAGAAGCGTAAACTTGCCAATATGCCATTTACGACACGGAGTGGCAAGGAACGGCTGAGGCCCTGGCCTATGTTCATGGCTAGTGGTTCAGATTCACATGAGGATGGAAGCACTCATCCTCTCGCTAGAAAAATGAAAAGACTTAAGCTGGCAAAAGCACAGCAAAGAACTGTGCGTTCTTCTAAATCACAAATCCCCAAGGAGAGTCCAATTATGTCGGTTGCGATGCCTGACCTTCCCAACACTGGACGGGAAGAGCTTGCGCCTTCCACCATTTGCACGCCCCCTGCAAGTGCTGGAAGGAGCACCCGCAGTCCAGTTCCTGATAGTCAAATTGAAGATGTCACTGTTGAAGTACACCAGGATGAGGATATGGGTGTTGCTGGCACTGGGGAGGAAATTGACAAGGAGGATTCTGATGGTGAGGTGGTTTGTTTAAGTCAGGCACCCGGGGAGACACCTGTTGTCCGTGGGACGAATATGGCCATTGACATGCCTGGTCAAAATACAAAAAAAAATCAGCTCTTCGGTGTGGAATTATTTCAACACAAATGCGGACAACAGGTGTCAAGCCGTGTGTTGCCTTTGTCAAGCTGTAATAAGTAGGGGTAAGGACGTTAACCACCTAGGAACATCCTCCCTTATACGTCACCTGGTCCGCATTCATCAGAAGTCAGTGACAAGTTCAAAAACTTTGGATGACAGCGGAAGCAGTCCACTGACCACTAAATCCCTTCCTCTTGTAACCAAGCTCCTGCAAACCACACCACCAACTCCCTCAGTGTCAATTTCCTCCTTACACAGGAAAGCCAATAGTCCTGCAGGCCATGTCACTGGCAAGTCTGACGAGTCCTCTCCTGCCTGGGATTCCTCCGATGCATCCTTGAGTGTAACGCCTACTGCTGCTGGCGCTGCTGTTGTTGCTGCTGGGAGTCGATCGGCATCCCAGAGGGGAAGTCGGAAGACCACTTGTACTACTTCCAGTAAGCAATTGACTGTCCAACAGTCCTTTGCGAGGAAGATGAAATATCACAGCAGTCATCCTGCTGCAAAGCGGATAACTCAGGCCTTGGCAGCCTGGGCAGTGAGAAACGTGGTTCCGGTCTCCACCGTTAATTCAGAGGCAACTAGAGACTTGATTGAGGTACTGTGTCCCCGGTACCAAATACCATCTAGGTTCCATTTCTCTAGGCAGGCGATACCGAAAATGTACACAGACCTCAGAAAAAGAGTCACCAGTGTCCTAAAAAATGCAGTTGTAACCAATGTCCACTTAAACACGGACATGTGGACAAGTGGAGCAGGGCAGACTCAGGACTATATGACTGTGACAGCCCACTGGGTAGATGTATTGCCTCCCGCAGCAAGAACAGCAGTGGCGGCACCAGTAGCAGCATCTCGCAAACGCCAACTCGTTCCTAGGCAGGCTACGCTTTGTATCACCGCTTTCCAGAAGAGGCACACAGCTGACAACCTCTTACGGAAACTGAGGAACATCATCGCAGAATGGCTTACCCCAATTGGACTCTCATGGGGATTTGTGACATCGGACAACGCCACCAATATTGTGCGTGCATTACATCTGGGCAAATTCCAGCACGTCCCATGTTTTGCACATACATTGAATTTGGTGGTGCAGAATTATTTAAAAAATGACAGGGGCGTGCAAGAGATGCTGTCGGTGGCCCGAAGAATTGCGGGCCACTTTCGGCATTCAGCCACCGCGTGCCGAAGACTGAAGCACCACCAAACATTCCTGAACCTGCCCTGCCATCACCTGAAGCAAGAGGTGGTAACGAGGTGGAATTCAACCCTCTATATGCTTCAGAGGATGGAGGAGCAGCAAAAGGCAATTCAAGCCTATACATCTGCCCACGATATAGGCAAAGGAGGGGGAATGCACCTGACTCAAGCGCAGTGGAGAATGATTTCAACGTTGTGCAAGGTTCTGCAACCCTTTGAACTTGCCACACGTAAAGTCAGTTCAGACACTGCCAGCTTGAGTCAGGTCATTCCCCTCATCAGGCTTTTGCAGAAGAAGCTGGAGACATTGAAGGAGGAGCTAAAACAGAGCGATTCCGCTAGGCATGTGGGACTTGTGGATGGAGACCTTAATTCGCTTAACCAGGATTCACGGGTGGTCAATCTGTTGAAATCAGAGCACTACATTTTGGCCACCGTGCTCGATCCTAGATTTAAAACCTACATTGTATCTCTCTTTCTGGCAGACACAAGTCTGCAGAGGTTCAAAGACCTGCTGGTGAGAAAATTGTCAAGTCAAGCGGAACGTGACCCGTCAACAGCTCCTCCTTCACATTCTCCCGCAACTGGAGGTGCGAGGAAAAGGCTAAGAATTCCGAGCCCACCCGATGGCGGTGATGCAGGGCAGTCTGGAGCGAGTGCTGACATCTGGTCCGGACTGAAGGACCTGCCAACGATTACAGATATGTCGTCTACTGTCACTGCATATGATTCTCTCACCATTGAAAGAATGGTGGAGGATTATATGAGTGACCGCATCCAAGTAGGCACGTCAGACAGTCCGTACGTATACTGGCAGGAAAAAGAGGCAATTTGGAGGCCCTTGCACAAACTGGCTTTATTCTACCTAAGTTGCCCTCCCTCCAGTGTGTACTCCGAAAGAGTGTTTAGTGCAGCCGCTCACCTTGTCAGCAATCGGCGTACGAGGTTACTTCCAGAAAATGTGGAGAAGATGATGTGCATCAAAATGAATTATAATCAATTCCTCCGTGGAGACATTCACCAGCAGCAATTGCCTCCAGAAAGTACACAGGGACCTGAGATGGTGGATTCCAGTGGGGACAAATTAATAATCTGTGAGGAGGGGGATGTACACAGTGAAAGGGGTGAGGAATCGGAGGATGATGATGAGGTGGACATCTTGCCTCTGTAGAGCCAGTTTGTGCAAGGAGAGATTGATTGCTTCTTTTTTTGGTGGGGGCCCAAACCAACCAGTCATTTCAGTCACAGTCGTGTGGCAGACCCTGTCGCTGAAATGATGGGTTCGTTAAAGTGTGCATGTCCTGTTTATACAACATAAGGGTGGGTGGGAGGGCCCAAGGACAATTCCATCTTGCACCTCTTTTTTCTTTTATTTTTCTTTGCATCATGTGCTGTTTGGGGACTATTTTTTTGAAGTGCCATCCTGTCTGACACTGCAATGCCACTCCTAGATGGGCCAGGTGTTTGTGCACCGGATATTTTTCGGGTTTTGTGTTTCGGTTTTGGATTCAGTTCCGCGGCCGTATTTTGGATTCGGACGCGTTTTGGCAAAACCTCCCTGAAAATTTTTTGTCGGATTCGGGTGTGTTTTGGATTCGGGTGTTTTTTACAAAAAAACCCTCAAAAACAGCTTAAATCATAGAATTTGGGGGTCATTTTGATCCCATAGTATTATTAACCTCAATAACCATAATTTCAACTCATTTTCTGTCTATTCTGAACGCCTCACACCTCACAATATTATTTTTAGTACTAAAATTTGCACCGAGGTCGCTGGATGGCTAAGCTAAGCGACACAAGTGGCTGACTTAAACACCTGGCCCATCTAGGAGTGGCACTGCAGTGTCAGGCAGGATGGCACTTCCAAAAACATTGTCCCCAAACAGCACATGATGCAAAGAAAAAAAGAGGCGCACCAAGGTCGCTGTGTGACTAAGCTAAGCGACACAAGTGGCCGACACAAACACCTGGCCCATCTAGGAGTGGCACTGCCGTGTCAGACAGGATGGCACTTCAAAAAAATAGTCCCCAAACAGCACATGATGCAAAGAAAAAAAGAGGCGCACCAAGGTCGCTGTGTGACTAAGCTAAGCGACACAAGTGGCCGACACAAACACCTGGCCCATCTAGGAGTGGCACTGCAGTGTCAGGCAGGATGGCACTTCAAAAAAATTGTCCCCAAACAGCACATGATGCAAAGAAAAATGAAAGAAAAAAGAGGTGCAAGATGGAATTGTCCTTGGGCCCTCCCACCCACCCTTATGTTGTATAAACAGGACATGCACACTTTAACGAACCCATCATTTCAGCGACAGGGTCTGCCACACGACTGTGACTGAAATGACTGGTTGGTTTGGGCCCCCACCAAAAAAGAAGCAATCAATCTCTCCTTGCACAAACTGGCTCTACAGAGGCAAGATGTCCACCTCATCATCATCCTCCGATTCCTCACCCCTTTCACTGTGTACATCCCCCTCCTCACAGATTATTAATTCGTCCCCACTGGAATCCACCATCTCAGGTCCCTGTGTACCTTCTGGAGGCAATTGCTGGTGAATGTCTCCACGGAGGAATTGATTATAATTCATTTTGATGAACATCATCTTCTCCACATTTTCTGGAAGTAACCTCGTACGCCGATTGCTGACAAGGTGAGCGGCTGCACTAAACACTTTTTTGGAGTACACACTGGAGGGAGGGCAACTTAGGTAGAATAAAGCCAGTTTGTGCAAGGGCCTCCAAATTGCCTCTTTTTCCTGCCAGTATACGTACGGACTGTCTGACGTGCCTACTTGGATGCGGTCACTCATATAATCCTCCACCATTCTTTCAATGGTGAGAGAATCATATGCAGTGACAGTAGACGACATGTCAGTAATCGTTGGCAGGTCCTTCAGTCCGGACCAGATGTCAGCACTCGCTCCAGACTGCCCTGCATCACCGCCATCGGGTGGGCTCGGAATTCTTAGCCTTTTCCTCGCACCTCCAGTTGCGGGAGAATGTGAAGGAGGAGCTGTTGACGGGTCACGTTCCGCTTGACTTGACAATTTTCTCACCAGCAGGTCTTTGAAACTCTGCAGACTTGTGTCTGCCGGAAAGAGAGATACAACGTAGGTTTTTAATCTAGGATCGAGCACGCTGGCCAAAATGTAGTGCTCTGATTTCAACAGATTGACCACCCGTGAATCCTGGTTAAGCAAATTAAGGGCTCCATCCACAAGTCCCACATGCCTAGCGGAATCGCTCTGTTTTAGCTCCTCCTTCAATGTCTCCAGCTTCATCTGCAAAAGCCTGATGAGGGGAATGACCTGACTCAGGCTGGCAGTGTCTGAACTGACTTCACGTGTGGCAAGTTCAAAGGGTTGCAGAACCTTGCACAACATTGAAATCATTCTCCACTGCACTTCAGTCAGGTGCATTCCCCCTCCTTTGCCTATATCGTGGGCAGATGTATAGGCTTGAATGGCCTTTTGCTGCTCCTCCATCCTCTGAAGCATATAGAGGATTGAATTCCACCTCGTTACCACCTCTTGCTTCAGATGATGGCAGGGCAGGTTCAGGAGTGTTTGCTGGTGCTTCAGTCTTCGGCACGCGGTGGCTGAATGCCGAAAGTGGCCCGCAATTCTTCGGGCCACCGACAGCATCTCTTGCATGCCCCTGTCGTTTTTTAAATAATTCTGCACCACCAAATTCAATGTATGTGCAAAACATGGGACGTGCTGGAATTTGCCCAGATGTAATGCACGCACAATATTGGTGGCGTTGTCCGATGTCACAAATCCCCAGGAGAGTCCAATTGGGGTAAGCCATTCTGCGATGATGTTCCTCAGTTTCCATAAGAGGTTGTCAGCTGTGTGCCTCTTCTGGAAAGCGGTGATACAAAGCGTAGCCTGCCTAGGAACGAGTTGGCGTTTGTGAGATGCTGCTACTGGTGCCGCCGCTGCTGTTCTTGCTGCGGGAGGCAATACATCTACCCAGTGGGCTGTCACAGTCATATAGTCCTGAGTCTGCCCTGCTCCACTTGTCCACATGTCCGTGGTTAAGTGGACATTGGGTACAACTGCATTTTTTAGGACACTGGTGACTCTTTTTCTGAGGTCTGTGTACATTTTCGGTATCGCCTGCCTAGAGAAATGGAACCTAGATGGTATTTGGTACCGGGGACACAGTACCTCAATCAAGTCTCTAGTTGCCTGTGAATTAACGGTGGATACCGGAACCACGTTTCTCACCACCCAGGCTGACAAGACCTGAGTTATCCGCTTTGCAGCAGGATGACTGCTGTGATATTTCATCTTCCTCGCAAAGGACTGTTGGACAGTCAATTGCTTACTGGAAGTAGTACAAGTGGTCTTCCGACTTCCCCTCTGGGATGCCGATCGACTCCCAGCAGCAACAACAGCAGCGCCAGCAGCAGTAGGCGTTACACTCAAGGATGCATCGGAGGAATCCCAGGCAGGAGAGGACTCGTCAGACTTGCCAGTGACATGGCCTGCAGGACTATTGGCTTTCCTGTGTAAGTTGGAAATTGACACTCAGGGAGTTGGTGGTGTGGTTTGCAGGAGCTTGGTTACAAGAGGAAGGGATTTAGTGGTCAGTGGACTGCTTCCGCTGTCATCCAAAGTTTTTGAACTTGTCACTGACTTCTGATGAATGCGGACCAGGTGACGTATAAGGGAGGATGTTCCTAGGTGGTTAACGTCCTTACCCCTACTTATTACAGCTTGACAAAGGCAACACACGGCTTGACACCTGTTGTCTGCATTTGTGTTGAAATAATTCCACACCGAAGAGCTGATTTTTTTTGTATTTTGACCAGGCATGTCAATGGCCATATTCGTCCCACGGACAACAGGTGTCTCCCCGGGTGCCTGACTTAAACAAACCACCTCACCATCAGAATCCTCCTTGTCAATTTCCTCCCCAGCGCCAGCAACACCCATATCCTCATCCTGCTGTACTTCAACAGTGACATCTTCAATTTGACTATCAGTAACTGGACTGCGGGTGCTCCTTCCAGCACTTGCAGGGGGCGTGCAAATGGTGGAAGGCGCAAGCTCTTCCCGTCCAGTGTTGGGAAGGTCAGGCATCGCAACCGACACAATTGGACTCTCCTTGGGGATTTGTGATTTAGAAGAACGCACAGTTCTTTGCTGTGCTTTTGCCAGCTTAAGTCTTTTCATTTTTCTAGCGAGAGGATGAGTGCTTCCATCCTCATGTGAATCTGAACCACTAGCCATGAACATAGGCCACGGCCTCAGCCGTTCCTTGCCACTCCGTGTCGTAAATGGCATATTGGCAAGTTTACGCTTCTCATCAGACGCTTTCAATTTTGATTTTTGGGTCATTTTACTGAACTTTTGTTTTTTTGGATTTTACATGCTCTCTACTATGACATTGGGCATCGGCCTTGGCAGACGACGTTGATGGCATTTCATCGTCTCGGCCATGACTAATGGCAGCAGCTTCAGCACGAGATGGAAGTGGATCTTGATCTTTCCCTATTTTAACCTCCACATTTTTGTTCTCCATTTTTTAATGTGTGGAATTATATGCCAGTATCAATAGCAATGGCCTACTACTATATATACTGTGCACAACTGAAATGCACCACAGGTATGGATGGATAGTATACTTGACGACACAGAGGTAGGTAGAGCAGTGGCCTTCCGTACTGTACTGCTATATATATACTGGTGGTCACTGTCAGCAAACTGCAAAACTAAAATGCACCACAGGTATAGAATCTAGATGGATAGTATACTTGACGACACAGAGGTAGGTAGAGCAGTGGCCTTCCGTACCGTACTGCTATATATACTGGTGGTCACTGTCAGCAAACTGCAAAACTAAAATGCACCACAGGTATAGAATCTAGATGGATAGTATACTTGACGACACAGAGGTAGGTAGGCCAGTGGCCTTCCGTACCGTACTGATATATATATACTGGTGGTCACCGTCAGCAAACTGCAAAACTAAAATGCACCACAGGTATAGAATGTAGATGGATAGTATACTTGACGACACAGAGGTAGGTAGAGCAGTGGCCTTCCGTACCGTACTGCTATATATACTGGTGGTCACTGTCAGCAAACTGCAAAACTAAAATGCACCACAGGTATAGAATCTAGATGGATAGTATACTTGACGACACAGAGGTAGGTAGAGCAGTGGCCTTCCGTACCGTACTGCTATATATACTGGTGGTCACTGTCAGCAAACTGCAAAACTAAAATGCACCACAGGTATAGAATCTAGATGGATAGTATACTTGACGACACAGAGGTAGGTAGAGCAGTGGCCTTCCGTACCGTACTGCTATATATACTGGTGGTCACTGTCAGCAAAACTCTGCACTGTACTCCTCCTATATAATACTACTGGTCCCCAGTCCCCACAATAAAGCAGTGTGAACACAGATATATGCAGCACACTGAGCACAGATATGGAGTGTTTTTCAGGCAGACAACGTATACTGGTGGTCACTGTCAGCAAAACTCTGCACTGTACTCCTCCTATATAATACTGCTGGTCCCCAGTCCCCACAATAAAGCAGTGTGAGCACATATATATGCACTGTCAGCAAAACTCTGCACTGTACTCCTCCTATATAATACTGCTGGTCCCCAGTCCCCACAATAAAGCAGTGTGAGCACATATATATGCACTGTCAGCAAAACTCTGCACTGTACTCCTCCTATATAATACTGCTGGTCCCCAGTCCCCACAATAAAGCAGTGTGAGCACAGATATATGCAGCACACTGAGCACAGATATGGAGTGTTTTTCAGGCAGACAACTGAACGTATACTGGTGGTCACTGTCAGCAAAACTCTGCACTGTACTCCTCCTATATAATATACTGGTGGTCCCCAGTCCCCACAATAAAGCAGTGTGAGCACAGATATATGCAGCACACTGAGCACAGATATGGAGTGTTTTTCAGGCAGACAATGTATACTGGTGGTCACTGTCAGCAAAACTCTGCACTGTACTCCTCCTATATAATACAGCTGCTCCCCAGTCCCCACAATTAAGCAGTGTGAGCACAGATATATGCAGCACACTGAGCACAGATATGGAGTGTTTTTCAGGCAGACAACGTATACTGGTGGTCACTGTCAGCAAAACTCTGCACTGTACTCCTCCTATATAATACAGCTGCTCCCCAGTCCCCACAATTAAGCACAAATATTTTTGCATCAAGAATTCAAGATTAATAAACGGAGAGGACGCCAGCCACGTCCTTTCCCTAACATTTCCAATGCACGAGTGAAAATGGCGGCGACACGCGGCTGCTTATATAGAATCCGAATCTTGCGAGAATCCGACAGCGGGACGATGACGTTCGGGCGCGCTCGGGGTTAACCGAGCCATACGGGAGAATCCGAGTATGCATCGGACCCCTGTAAAATGGGTGAAGTTCGGGGGGGGTTCGGTTTCCGAGGAACCGAACCCGCTTATCACTACTTAAAATGCAATATTGCTGATCATTAAAAGAATGAATGAAACCGCACTAATGGAGACCACTGAACTAATCAATTGTAAATAATTATGTTCCCAAATCAATAAGG
Organism: Pseudophryne corroboree; assembly: GCF_028390025.1. Lineage (NCBI taxonomy): Eukaryota > Metazoa > Chordata > Amphibia > Anura > Myobatrachidae > Pseudophryne > Pseudophryne corroboree. The sequence goes on along the minus strand of NC_086444.1, from coordinate 618,161,165 downwards.
GAAAGGAGGAAACAGTTCTCAATTGAGCTGAGGAATGAAAATGTTTAATGTCCCACCGAATAGGTGATAGATGGTTACAAGAACAATAGAACCATAGTAGGTCCACTTAATCCTCTTAAAAAAGTTGCAACATTTGTTGAGATAATGGCCCTCATTCCGAGTTGTTCGCTCGGAGATTTTCATCGCATCGCAGTGAGAATTCTCTTAGTGCGCATGCGCAATGTTCGCACTGCGACTGCGCCAAGTAACTTTACTATGAAGAAAGTAAGTTTACTCACGGCTTTTTCATCGCTCCGACGTTCGCATTGTGATTGACAGGAAATGGGTGTTACTGGGCGGATGCACGGCGTTTTAGGGGCGTGTGGCTGGAAACGCTACCGTTTCCGGAGAAAACGCAGGAGTGGCCGGGGAAACGGTGGGTGTGCCTGGGCGAACGCTGGGTGTGTTTATGACGTCAGCCAGGACCGAAAAGCACTGAACTGATCGCACAGGCAGAGTAAGTCTGAAGCTACTCAAAAACTGCTAACTCGTTTGTAATCGCAATATTGCGCATACATCGGTCGCACATTTAAGAAGCTAAGATTCACTCCCAGTAGGCGGCGGCTTAGCGTGTGTAACTCTGCTACATTCGCCTTGCGAGCGATCAACTCGGAATGAGGGCCAATATACGGAATTCAGCTGATTCCTCCCACAGCACGTGGGTAAGGCTACAACCCCCCACCGCAATCCGACAGTGTGGTAGCTCACCGCTGCAGATGTAAGAAGAGGTCCGCTTCCAGAGCTCCTGGGCAATGCAGTGTTCATCGGTGCGGCGGTCAGATGCGGAAGACGTCCCAGCAAGGGAGAGGGGGGGAACCACACACCACGGTGGGGGGTTGTAGCCTTACCCAAGTGCTGTAGGAAGAATCAGCTGAATGTTGCAACTTTTTTAAGAGGATTAAGTGGACCTACTATGGTTCTATTGTTCTTGTAACCATCTATCACCTATTCGGTGGGACATTGAACATTTTCATTCCTCAGCTCAATTGAGAACTGTTTCCTCCTTTCCCTTATTGATTTGGGAACACAATTATTTACAATTGATTAGTTCAGTGGTCTCCATTAGTGCGGTTTCATTCATTCTTTTAATGATCAGCAATATTGCATTTTAAGTGATTTATCTGATAATAAATTGTTATTGTATTATTCAAGCGCTCTCTTTATTGTTTATATATCCTAGACAATACTAGCTTTGTTTTATTAGGTGTTCAGAGCACCTTCTGAGAGCAGCTATTGTGGATTTATAGGTGTGTGTATATTTATATAATATTACTGCACAATTGGGAGCGCCTGATCTATTCTTCTTTATTGTGGATTTTTTTTATCTCTTGGGTAGGTAGTGCCCAGTCTAGAGATCCAGCGGGCTTCTTTCAACAAAAGAGCCTTAGCTCTATTCCCACCCCTAAGAGACAGCAGGACATGATCGAACATAAAGTAACGGAGTCATTCCAGCAGGGACGTGCGGTGAGCTAAATAGCTCAGGAGACACTAGTTAGCACCAGAGCCAGATTTACACACAAAATGTGATCCAAAGGGTACATCTCACCTGCCATAGACTTTTTACTCCAGAGTTTTGGCTATAAAAATGATTAGAATAATGCAAAGAAGATATTTCAAACATATTCTTTGTATTTTTCATATATTTTATACAGTTAAAACTCTGGTACAAACGTAAGTATGACAGGAAAGGCTCTGCCTCACCTGCCCCACCGCACGTCACTGCATTCCAGAGTATGGCCAGCCTGTTTAAAGTGCCTGGCTCTCGGTTGATCCACAGGTTTACCCTCCAGGATCACCTTGATGGCTGATCAGATGTCAGCTTCAATTATACATCACTATCTGCCAGTCGTAAATATGCCTTTGTCGCAGGCCTAATGATGATATCGGCATAGGATTCCAATTTATTAAGAGCATGGATCTCCGCTTTGGATAGATTAAATTTAATTATGGACAAAGCAGCTGTATACTGCCCCACTCATTCGTAGCAGGGACGTGCAGTCAGGGGAGGCAGGTGAAGATGCCGGAGGAAGACGCCAGAAGCCCTGGGGAGGTGGCGCCCCCCCAGGTGAAGACGCCGGAAGCCCTGGGAAGGCGGCGGCCACGCAAAAGAGCTTAAAGGCCGCCGCCCCCTGGTGAAGACCCTGTGTAATAAAGCTTTTTTTAAAGAACGTGTAGTGTGTTTTTTTTAATATTTTTACAGGTGGACTACAGGTGCCAGCGGGCCCTTTATGTCCGGGCATGCTGGCACTTGTGGTTCTCAAAGTGCCAGCATGCTGAGGCAAGCTTGCTGGGACCTGTAGGCCACCTGTAAAGAACAATATTAGCAGACAATGAACCCCGCACCCACCGCCACAAGGGGTGTGGGGCATAGCACTGGGCTATCAGCCCAGTGCTGGTTGTTACTCGGGAGGGGGGACCTCATTTTGATTTTTTGGGGGCCCCACTTTCCGAGGAATTCCAGCACTGGGCTGACTGGTTTGGGGAGTGTTTAATGGCATGGCAGGGGGACCCCACACAGGGCCGCCCCCCCCACCCCCCGTTACGTGGGTTACGCGTAAGTGTAAGGTGCCACACTGTGGAGGGCGCCGGCAGCGTAGACCACGCTCCCAGCCCATGCTGCCTGCTGTATACCGCCAGCTCCTATGCGGTCTGTGGGGAGTCAGATGGAGCGCAGTGGAGGGAGCTGGATGTGTCAGCCCCGCCCTCCTGCTCCCGTTGGATGCATCACGCATCTGATTGGTCTGTAGGAGACAGGAGCGATTGGATGATGATACCGGCTTCTCCTGCTACTCCCACCGTGCATACACGCTGGAGGAGGATACGTCACAGAGGGATGAGATGGTCGGGAGTGATGGATGTTCTCCGGCTGGCTGCTCTGCTGCTCTGTACCTGGGCGCCATGTGCCGGGCATGCGGCGGGTGATGTCTTACCCTCCGGTATGGCGCTGATAGACCTTAGTAGTGTGCTGTAGGGGATCAGTATTACTGTCAATGGGAGGGGGGATCATCATAGCATGCTGGGACTTGTTTTTCTACAGCTTATGGCGAGTCTGGGGCTCACAGGGTATGCTGGGACTTGTGTTCCTACAGCATATGGAAAGTCTGGGGCTCACAGGGCATGCTGGGACTTGTGTTCCCACAGCAGACAGCGAGTCTGGGTCTCACAGGGCATGCTGAGACTTGTGTTCCCACATCAGACAGCGAGTCTGGGGCTCACAGGGCATGCTGAGACTTGTGTTCCTACATCAGACAGCGAGTCTGGGGCTCACAGGGCATGCTGAGACTTGTGTTCTCACACCAGACAGCGAGTCTGGGGCTCACAGGGCATGCTGGGGCTTGTGGAGTAATATGATTTTTAGGTTCATGTTCAGCACATGGGCCCCCCTGGGTTAGCATAACTAAACTGATGCAGAACATCTTTAAACTTGTTCAGAACACTGGAAAGTGTGCACTCGCCGCAGGTTACTATTCCCAGTAGATGTCCATGTGTATAGTAAAACTGCTAGCCCAGGGGTCCCATGTTCTGAAGAAAAGAGGTCTGTTTTGGGGGTTAAGTTAGCGCACTGGATATGGATAATATGTGAACCAGTATTATAGAGAAATGAGTGAATAAAAATTACATTTCTCTTACGTCCTAGAGGATGCTGGGTCCATTTTAGTTCCATGGGGTATAGACGGTTCCGCAGGAGCCTTCGGCACTTTAAGACTTTTCAACAGTGTGAACTGGCTCCTCCCTCTATGCCCCTCCTCCAAACCTCAGTTTAGAAAATGTGCCCGGGAGCAGGGCCGGCCCGCCCCGTTACGCGTAAGCGTAAGGTGCCACACTGTGGAGGGCGCCGGCAGCGTAGACCACGCTCCCAGCCCATGCTGCCTGCTGTATACCGCCAGCTCCTATGCGGTGTGTGGGCTCACGGACGGAGTTCAATAGAGGAGCCCCAGGATGCTGAGGCAGCCAGGGTGATGAGGAGAGGGAGCTGCGCTGTTTGAGGGCAGCCGGCGGTGGCGGTACTTGTGAGGCCAGGACCCGGGTGCCTGAGGCGGAGTCAGATGGAGCGCAGTGGAGGGAGCTGCTGGACGGTGTTGGTAGAGGCAGGCTGCCTCCACCAACACCGTCCAGCAGCTCCCTCCACTGCGCTCCATCTGACTCAGGCAGCAAAGAGCTTATACCGACAACTAAGGGGGTCATTCCGAGTTGTTCGCTCGTTATTTTTTTCTCGCAACGGAGCGATTAGTCGCTAATGCGCATGCGCAATGTCCGCAGTGCGACTGCGCCAAGTAAATTTGCTATGCAGTTAGGTATTTTACTCACGGCATTACGAGGTTTTTTCTTCGTTCTGGTGATCGTAATGTGATTGACAGGAAGTGGGTGTTTCTGGGCGGAAACTGGCCGTTTTATGGGTGTGTGTGAAAAAACGCTACCGTTTCTGGGAAAAACGCGGGAGTGGCTGGAGAAACGGAGGAGTGTCTGGGCGAACGCTGGGTGTGTTTGTGACGTCAAACCAGGAACGACAAGCACTGAACTGATCACACTGGCAGAGTAAGTCTCGAGCTACTCAGAAACTGCACAGAGAAGTCTTTTCGCAATATTGTGAATCTTTCGTTCGCAATTTTGATAAGCTAAGATTCACTCCCAGTAGGCGGCGGCTTAGCGTGTGCAAAGCTGCTAAAAGCAGCTTGCGAGCGAACAACTCGGAATGAGGGCCTAAAAGCAGTATCTCTGCAGAACCCATCAATATTTATAGAATGATACAAGTCCCAGCCCATATAGTAACATGGAGACAGAAAACTAACCCTTCCGTCCCACAGCCTACCCTGCCCCCAGTGCATAACCCTAACCCTTCCGTCCCGCAGCCTACCTTGCCCCTATTTTCTAACCCTCTCGTCCCGTACCCTACCCCTAGTGTCTAACCCTCTCATCCCGCAGCCTACCCTGCCCCTAGTGTCTAACCCTCTTGTCCCGCAGCCTACCCTCCCCCAGTGAATAACCCTAACCCTCTCGTCCCGCAGCCTACCCTCCCCCTAGTGAATAACCCTAACCCTCTCTTCCCGCAGCCTACCCTCCCCCTAGTGACTAACCCTAACCCTCTCGTCCCGCAGCCTACCCTCCCCCTAGTGAATAACCCTAACCCTCTCGTCCCGCAGCCTACCCTCCCCCTAGTGAATAACCCTAACCCTCTCTTCCCGCAGCCTACCCTCCCCCTAGTGAATAATCCTAACCCTCTCGTCCCGCAGCCTACCCTCCCCCTAGTGAATAACCCTAACCATCTCATCCCGCAGCCTACCCTCCCCCTAGTGAATAACCCTAACCCTCTCGTCCCGCAGCCTACCCTCCCCCTAGTGAATAACCCTAACCCTCTCTTCCCGCAGCCTACCCTCCCACTAGTGAATAACCCTAACCCTCTCGTCCCGCAGCCTACCCTCCCCCTAGCGAATAACCCTAACCCTCTCGTCCCGCAGCCTACCCTCCCCCTAGTGAATAACCCTAACCCTCTCTTCCCGCAGCCTACCCTCCCCCTAGTGAATAACCCTCTCTTCCCGCAGCCTACCCTCCCCCTAGTGAATAACCCTAACCCTCTCTTCCCGCAGCCTACCCTCCCACTAGTGAATAACCCTAACCCTCTCGTCCCGCAGCCTACCCTCCCCCTAGTGAATAACCCTAACCCTCTCGTCCCGCAGCCTACCCTCCCCCTAGTGAATAACCCTAACCCTCTCGTCCCGCAGCCTACCCTCCCCCTAGTGAATAACCCTAACCCTCTCTTCCCGCAGCCTACCCTCCCCCTAGTGAATAACCCTCTCTTCCCGCAGCCTACCCTTCCCCTAGTGCCTTGCCCTAACCCTTCCCTCCCACAGCCTTCCCTCCCATCCTGCATCCTAACCCTCTCCCTATTGCCTAACCCTGCCCCTCCCGTATATACATATAATAAATTATATATTAGCACTGTAGGTGTATTAAGCTCATAGACATTATTGCACTACCTTGCTCTTTACTGTACATATATAATGGTGCTGGGGCGTTGGGTATGGAATCCCGGCTGCCAGAATGCCCGGCAGCGTGGTGAGCGCTAGAAAGCTGCGCTCGCCACGTGCGGGTTCAGTGGCTCGCTGTGCTCACCAGATTCTTTTCCCACTTTATGAGTGTTGTGGACACCCATGAGTGGGAGTAGCCCTTGCGCAGCTGTTGACATTCTCGGCGGTCTGGATCCCGGTGTCAGTATTCTGACCGCTGGTATCCCAACTGCCAGGATATTGACTACATCCCATGCTGTGGGGGGGGGGGGGGGGGCACCAAGATTGTTCTTGCCTCCGAGCTATTGGGTTGAAGTTACGCCACTGCGCACCAGGTACAGGAACACCACCGATTTTCCGGCATCCTCGGTTCCAGTGCCGTGCCGGATTATCGATTTTGCCGGATTAACGGTGGAAACTAATTTTGCACCTTCAGAACATTTCTAAAGCAATAAATAGTAAAATATATGCTACAGTATAATATTAATTAATGAATAAACACAGTAGTGTATGCAAAACTGTTTATAAGCAAAACAGGTATCAGGTACGTTTTGATCAACCATTAACAGTAAGTGAAACAGTCACTACAAGGAAAGTACTAAACCTCATGCAAAATGACACTAACTCTTACCCTCCCACAGCCCAACTCCCACTACAATCGACCCTATACCTTCCACAGCCCAACTCTAAACCTTCCACAGCCCAACAACCAACCCTATACCTTCCACAGCCCAACTCTAAACCTTCCACAGCCCAACTCTAAACCTTCCACAGCCCAACAACCTACCCTATACCTTCCACAGCCCAACTCTAAACCTTCCACAGCCCAACTCTAAACTTTCCACAGCCCAACTCCTATTACAACCTACCCTATAACTTCCACAGCCCAACAACCTACCCTATACCTTCCACAGCCCAACTCTAAACCTTCCACAGCCTAACTCTAAACCTTCCACAGCCCAACTCCTATTACAACCTACCCTATAACTTCCACAGCCCAACAACCTACCCTATACCTTCCACAGCCCAACTCTAAACCTTCCACAGCCCAACTCTAAACCTTCCACAGCCCAACTCCTATTACAACCTACCCTATAACTTCCACAGCCCAACAACCTACCCTATACCTTCCACAGCCCAACTCTAAACCTTCCACAGCCTAACTCTAAACCTTCCACAGCCCAACTCCTATTACAACCTACCCTATAACTTCCACAGCCCAACAACCTACCCTATACCTTCCACAGCCCAACTCTAAACCTTCCACAGCCTAACTCTAAACCTTCCACAGCCCAACTCCTATTACAACCTACCCTATAACTTCCACAGCCCAACAACCTACCCTATACCTTCCACAGCCCAACTCTAAACCTTCCACAGCCCAACTCTAAACCTTCCACAGCCCAACTCTAAACCTCCCACAGTCCAACTCCCACTACAACCTAATCATCAGCTTGGTCTGGAAGAAGTATTTCAGGTGGGACAGTTGCATCTGGGATGTCTGGGGAACAGGGACCTGATCTAGAACTTGAAGGAATTGGAGATGCTAGAGAACAGGTACTGCTCTTAGGCACATTCTTGCATAGCTTCTTAAACATGACATCAAGGCGAGGTTGTTTCATAAGTTTTGACCTTTCCCTGTACAGTTTTTCTTTCATCAAGTGAAAATGCATTAGCTCTTGTTCTGTCACAAAGTTACGTTGTTCTAGTCCTTTGATTAGCTCACTTATCATCTCAATCTGCTTGTCAATACCAGTGGGGATTTCAATAACATTTTCTTCTTCACTGTCACCATCGTCACTTTCAGTGATTTTTGCAGGATTCAAAACCATATCTATAATTTCAGAGTCAGTACAGTGACGCACAACAGGTGTTTCTACGTCAACCTCCATCCACTCTGCCAGATTTTCTTCGTTCAGCCTACTTGATAGGTTGTTGGCAGCAGTTGCAGTACAAGTTTTTGCATATTCAAGTAACTCAAGAACACATTCATCATCATTTGCTACGCGAAATCCTGTGAAGGCAATACTGGGATCTTCATCAGGTGCATTTTCAAACACCATGGCAAGCCACAACTTATGCCAACCATTCTTTAGTGTTAACGAATTTACATTCTCCCAGGCACTAGCAACAAACCAAAGTACATCTTTCATGTTAAAGTCTTTGATAAACGACTCAATAGGCTTGCCTGAATTCACCACATCTAGCATGCGTTTCATGAAAAGTGTACGATACTTGGCCTTCATAGAGCGCAATATTCTTTGATCTTGTGGTTGGATAAGAGATGTACAGTTTGTTGGTAAGTATGCTGTAAACACGTTATTCTTGCGCAGCAGTTCAGCTCTAGGGTGAGCTGAACAGTTGTCTAGAATAAGAAGGATTTTGCAGTCCTCTGGTAGGCCTACAGATGTGCAGTGTGCTCTGGCTTCTGCCACAAAATACTTTTCAAACCACTCTAGCATTAACTCGGTGGTAATCCATCCATTTTTATTTGCACAATAAATTACAGGATACACTTTAACACCTTTTAAAGCCCTAGGGCATTTAGTTTTTCCGATCACTAGTGGCTTGCATCGGTGAGTTCCGGCAGCATTGGAGCAACCTAGGACAGTAACTCTGTCCTTAGATTGTTTAAACCCTGTGGGGGCTTCTTCATCCTCCATTGATAAAGTTTTCCTAGGGGTACATCGCCAATACAGTGCAGTTTCATCGGCATTATAAACTTGCTGGGGGGTGAGGTTTTCATCAGCCACAAGCTTTGCAAACTCATCCACATAGTCATCAGCTGCTTCATGGTTTGCAGACCGTTTTTCACCACACACTTTACGCATCGGAATTCCATGACGTGTCTTAAACCTATGCAGCCATCCTTCACTGTAATCACACTCATAGTCAAGTTTTAGTGCTTTATGATACAACTTAGCTTGTTCCTGTACCATGATGCCTGACAAGTCTACACCATCACTCCGACGTTGTCGAAACCATTCCAACAACACTCGATCAAGCTCAGTGCTTTTACCAGATTTCATAGTTTTCCTAATGCTCATTTGCTTCTTAGATTGACTTTCTGCAAAGAACTGTAATATTTTCTCCCTGTGTTTTTTTATGTCATACACTGTTGAGGAACCGAGACCGTATGTATCACACAGCTTCTTCACTGAAACACCGCGGTCCAGTTTTCGTAATATCTCAACTTTTGCCTGCACCGATATAGACTTGTGTTTACGCTTTATACCTGTACCATCACTGTTCTTGGAAGGCATAGCAGCACTACTGTCACTTGAACTGTCTGCGGATGCCATAACAGCCCCACTGTTGCTTGCTGTGTCACCTGCAGTGCCCTCAGAAGCTGTACTCACTGACACTTGCTCAAGCTGTGTGTTCCGCCCATGTGCGGTACTTGCTGTGACCTTGGACGCCATAACAGCCCCACTGATGCTTGCTGTGTCACCTGCAGTGCCCTCAGAAGCTGTACTCACTGACACTTGTGCGCGCTGTGTCTTCCGCCCATGTGCGGTACTTGCTGTGACCTTGGACGCCATAACAGCCCCACTGATGCTTGCTGTGTCACCTGCAGTGCCCTCAGAAGCTGTACTCACTGACACTTGTGTGCGCTGTGTCTTCCGCCCATGTGCGGTACTTGCTGTGACCTTGGACGCCATAACAGCCCCACTGATGCTTGCTGTGTCACCTGCAGTGCCCTCAGAAGCTGTACTCACTGACACTTGTGTGCGTTGTGTCTTCCGCCCACAAAGGTGTTTCGCAGCGCCGTACAAAGGACAGTACAGGGGACAAAACATTGCATTACAGTAAATAAATAACAGAAATAGAGTACAGGTAACAGAGCACCACACATTCTCAAGACATAATACAGCTAAGATGTAAGTATCGAGGGAGTGATCATCGTACTACTAGTAGCTGGTGGCCATAGATGGAGATGAGCCTTTACTAGCAGGATAAAGATGGTCGTTGAGTAGGGGAGAGCTGTGAGTGAAATGTGTTGAGACGGGGGCTTAGATAACAAGAGGAAAGAGAGCCCTGCTCTGAAGAGCTAACAATCTAATGGGGAGGGGCGACAAACAGATGACAAGAGGTGCAGGCAAGTGGGAGGTAGCCTGATGGCCCATGTGCGGTACTTGCTGTGACCTTGGACGCCATAACAGCCCCACTGATGCTTGCTGTGTCACCTGCAGTGTCTGTGGAAGCTGTACCCACTGACACTTGCGCGTATTGCGTGTTACGCCCATGCGCAGAAAATGTTCCAGATTAAAGGATGACCCTAACCCCCTTTATTCCGGACAAATCAAAATTGTCCGGATTAAAAGAGGTTCCGGATCATCGGTTGCCGGAAAATCGGTGGTGTACCTGTATCTGTATAACATGTTCTACCTGGTGCAATGTGTAGAAAGTGCGCTACCTGGTGCAATGTGTGTAACGTGCGCTACCTGGTGCAGTGTGTGTAACGTGCTCTGCCTGGTACAATGTGTGTAACGTGCTCTCCCTGGTGCAATGTGTGTAACATGCTCTACCTGGTGCAATGTGTGTATCGTGCTCTACCTGGTGCAATGTGTGTAACGTGCTCTACCTGGTGCAATGTGTGTAACGTGCTCTACCTGGTGCAATGTGTGTAACGTGCTCTACCTGGTGCAATGTTTGTAACGTGCTCCACCTAGTGCAGTGTGTGTAACGTGCTCTACCTGGTGCAATGTGTGTAACATGCTCTGCCTGGCGCAATGTGTGTAACGTGCTCTACCTAGTGCAATGTGTGTAACGCGATCTAACTGGTGCAATGAGTGTAACATGCTCTCCCTGGTGCAATATGTGTTAAGTGCTCTACCTGGTGCAATGTGTGTAACGTGCTCTACCTGGTGCAGTGTGTGTAACGTGCTCTGCCTGGTGCAATGTGTGTAACGTGCTCTGCCTGGTGCAATGTGTGCAACATGCTCTACCTAGTGCAGTGTGTGTAACGTGCTCTACCTGGTGCAATGTGTGTAACATGCTCTACCTAGTGCAGTGTGTGTAACATGCTCTACCTGGTGCAGTGTGTGTAACGTGCTCTACCTGGTGCAGTGGGTGTAACGTGCTCTACCTGGTGCAATGTGTGTAACGTGCTCTACCTAGTGCAGTGTGTGTAACATGCTCTACCTGGTGCAGTGTGTGTAACGTGCTCTTCCTAGTGCAGTGTGTGTAACGTGCTCTACCTGGTGCAATGTGTGTAACATGCTCTACCTAGTGCAGTGTGTGTAACATGCTCTACCTGGTGCAGTGTGTATAATGTGCTCTACCTGGTGCAGTGTGTGTAACGTGCTCTACCTGGTGCAGTGTGTGTAACATGCTCTACCTGGTGCAGTGTGTGTAACGTGCTCTACCTAGTGCAGTGTGTGTAACGTGCTTAACCTGGTGCAATGTGTGTAACGTGCTATACCTGGTGCAGTGTGTGTAACGTGCTCTACCTAGTGCAGTGTGTGTAACGTGCTCTACCTGGTGCAATGTGTGTAACATGCTCCACCTGGTGCAGTGTGTGTAACATGCTCTACCTAGTGCAGTGTGTGTAACATGCTCTACCTGGTGCAGTGTGTATAATGTGCTCTACCTGGTGCAGTGTGTGTTACGTGCTCTACCTGGTGCAATGTGTGTAACGTGATCTACCTGGTGCAGTGTGTGTAACGTGCTCTACCTGGTGCAATGTGTGTAACGTGCTATACCTGGTGCAGTGTGTGTAACGTGCTCTACCTGGTGCAGTGTGTGTAACGTGCTCTACCTGGTGCAATGTGTGTAACGTGCTCTACCTGGTGCAATGTGTGTAACGTGCTCTACCTGGTGCAGTGTGTGTAACGTGCTCTACCTGGTGCCATGTGTGTAACGTGCTCTACCTGGTGCAGTGTGTGTAACGTGCTCTACCTGGTGCAGTGTGTGTAACGTGTTCTACCTGGTGCAATGTGTGTAACGTGTTCTACCTGGTGCAGTGTGTGTAACGTGCTCTACCTGGTGCAGTGTGTGTAACGTGCTCTACCTAGTGCAATGTGTGTAACGTGCTCTACCTGGTGCAGTGTGTGTAACGTGCTCTACCTGGTGCAGTGTGTGTAACATGCTCTACCTGGTGCAGTGTGTGTAACGTGCTCTACCTAGTGCAGTGTGTGTAACGTGCTCTACCTGGTGCAATGTGTGTAACGTGCTCTACCTGGTGCAGTGTGTGTAACGTGCTCTACCTGGTGCAATGTGTGTAACGTGCTCTACCTGGTGCAGTGTGTGTAACGTGTTCTACCTGGTGCAATGTGTGTAACGTGTTCTACCTGGTGCAGTGTGTGTAACGTGCTCTACCTGGTGCAGTGTGTGTAACGTGCTCTACCTAGTGCAATGTGTGTAACGTGCTCTACCTGGTGCAGTGTGTGTAACGTGCTCTACCTGGTGCAGTGTGTGTAACGTGCTCTACCTGGTGCAGTGTGTGTAACGTGCTCTACCTAGTGCAGTGTGTGTAACGTGCTCTACCTGGTGCAATGTGTGTAACGTGCTCTACCTGGTGCAGTGTGTGTAACGTGCTCTACCTGGTGCAATGTGTGTAACATGCTCTACCTGGTGCAGTGTGTGTAACGTGCTCTACCTGGTGCAATGTGTGTAACATGCTCTACCTGGTGCAGTGTGTGTAACATGCTCTACCTGGTGCAATGTGTGTAACGTGCTATACCTGGTGCAGTGTGTGTAACGTGCTCTACCTGGTGCAATGTGTGTAACGTGCTCTACCTGGTGCAGTGTGTATAGTGTGCTCTACCTGGTGCAATGTGTGTAACGTGCTGTACCTGGTGCAGTGTGTGTAACGTGCTATACCTGGTGCAGTGTGTGTAACGTGCTCTACCTGGTGCAATGTGTGTAACGTGCTCTACCTGGTGCAGTGTGTGCAACGTGCTCTACCTGGTGCAATGTGTGTAACGTGCTATACCTGGTGCAGTGTGTGTAACGTGCTCTACCTGGTGCAATGTGTGTAACGTGCTCTACCTGGTGCAATGTGTGTAACGTGCTCTACCTGGTGCAATGTGTGTAACGTGCTCTACCTGGTGCAGTGTGTGTAACATGCTCTACCTGGTGCAATGTGTGTAACGTGCTCTACCTGGTGCAGTGTGTATAACGTGCTCTACCTGGTGCAATGTGTATAACGTGCTCTACCTGGTGCAGTGTGTGTAACGTGCTCTACCTAGTGCAATGTGTGTAACGTGCTCTACCTGGTGCAATGTGTGTAACGTGCTCTACCTGGTGCAATGTGTGTAACGTGCTCTACCTGGTGCAATGTGTGTAACGTGCTCTACCTGGTGCAATGTGTGTAACGTGCTCTACCTGGTGCAATGTGTGTAACATGCTCTACCTGGTGCAATGTATATAACGTGCTCTACCTAGTGCAATGTGTGTAACATGCTCTACCTGGTGCAATGTGTGTAACATGCTCTACCTGGTGCAGTGTGTGTAACGTGCTCTACCTGGTGCAATGTGTGTAACGTGCTCTACCTGGTGCAATGTATATAACGTGCTCTACCTGGTGCAATGTATATATAACGTGCTCTACCTGTGTGGTGTAATGTGAATTGGTACTATTATGTGGCCATGTTCGTTCCCCATGAAGCCACCCCCCTACATTTTGCACGCACTGTCCTTGTACTCGAATATTGGAGGGGGAGCACCAATTTACTTTCTGCCAAAGGGCACCGAAATGTCTAGTTACAGCTCTGGTGCAGTGTCCTGTATGCTACACAGCCCAGCAGCACTGTCACTATCTCCTCCCCCTTGCAGCACTTTGTAGTGTCCAAGTCAAGTCTGTTTTTATATTTGAATAATGAATAAGATTAATAAAAACCTTCATTCCAATGGGACCCAGAAAAGGACAGGTAGGACCCCAATTTTTAAAAGTTATATTAATTAGAAAACACTTATTTAACGGTTTTGCCCTTTAAGGTTTAACTTTATGGTAGGCAGTTGATTTCATCCATATTTCGCTTAATGCGCTTTAAGCTTTTGTGTGTATAATATTTTCCATCAACCATGGGGGGGTTGGGGGCTCCAAAATCTATATTTGCTTTCCAAAAAATGTAGGCTTGGGCCGGCCCTGACCCCACACTGAGTGTCTCCCCTGCTATGGCATTACCCCCCCTGGCTGGTTCTGCCTGGTGCTGGTTTTAGCGGTGTGGGGGGACTGCACCTTTTTTTTTTTTTTGGGGGGGGGGGGGTTTAGCTGCCGGTGCCTCCCCAGCTGGTGAGCTCAACGCACGTCACTGATTTGTAGGGGTAGAAATATACGTGATAGGATTGATAAGACAGATATCACGGGGATGGGGTCGTCCCGTATTCCGAATGTACATTATAAATCTCCAGGTTGCTATTGCTGTATTGGTTGCACTACATGTAAATATATGTTCACCTGTAAAGCTTTTAAACATCCTCATGATGATAGGAGATTTGATATTCGGTTTGTGCTTACTTGCTCTACCTCTTTTGTTGTTTACGCTATAATATGCCCTTGTGGCTTACATTATATCGGTCAAACCACCCGTAAGTTCTCAGAGAGGATGGCGGCACGTAGATCGGCCATCAAGGTGATCCTGGAAGGTAAACCTGTTGATCAACTGGGATGCCAGGCACTTTAAACAAGCTGGCCATACTCTGGAATGACTCCGCTACTTTATGTTCGATCATGTCCTGCTGTCTCTTAGGGGTGGGAATAGAGCTAAGACTGTTTTGTTGAAAGAAGCCCGCTGGATCTCTAGACTGGGCACTACCTACCCTAGAGGCCTTAATGAAAAAATTAATTGGAATTCACTAGTCTAAATAATGTATTTGGGTCTTTTTATGTCGGTAGATTCTAGTTACCAATATGACATATTCTATTTGTCTGACATTTAATGTTTTTTTTATTATACTTAAGATATTGTTGTATTATGTGATTATGTGTTGGATGTACCTTGTGGTCTCCTTCTAATTGTGGGTGTTTTTTTATTGTTATGTATATTATTTTGTGTGTTTTTATGGATGTTACTGTCCGTTCTTTTCCCCCCTCACAGCTCTCCCGCCTCTGTGGCACAGCATTGACTCCTCGCAGCCCTGGAACGCAAGATGCTGCCAAGTGGAAGGAGAACGAATTGACAGAATAGGAGAGGAGTGGGTTAAACCTCAGCTAGTCTGGGGGCAGGACGGTGAGGCATTATGGGAGTTTTATGGTTAGCCAATAGGAATGAATGTTGGAGATAGGTGGAATGGGTTCTTAAGCCTGGGAAAGGGGCTGGGTCAGCCTCTTCTGCTTTTTGTCGTGAGGGTGAGTGCTTTCCCCCTTTGTCTCTTGCTGTGCTGCTTGCCATCTAAATTTTGGAGTGCTGCTGCTGTGTCAGGGTGCTGTGTACTGTGCCCCCTCTGTCCCCATTACCTGGGATTACATTGTGGCCTGCCATGCCCCGTCCCCGCCGCTCCTCTGACCCTCCTGCCCGCTACCTTGATGCGGCTCCTACTCGGGAGCCAGCGTCCGGTGCCCCGGGCCGGAGCACTCTGCTCATGGCCGGGACTGAGCCTGTTGGCGCTGCTGCGGGCGCCCGTTCTCGGGCGCACGCGGTGGCGCGTGCCTCCGCCCCTTCGCCGGCTAGGCCGCGGCCACCGGGGGATTCCTACGACGCGGCTGGCTTGGGACAGGGCGGCGGACGAGGGCGGAATGGAGCGGGCAGCCGGCGGGGGGAGCTGGCCGGGGTGCCCGCTGGTGTGAATCCCCCGCCGGCCGCTGCCGCGCGGGGACGCGCGCAAGCGCATTCCCTGTGCCCTCCACCGCTGAGAGTCACCGGAGGCACCCCGGAGTATGAGGGGATTGCCTCTATAGATGGGGACTGTGGTTCTTACACGGGCCGTCCCGTGGGGCAGGCGCATTCCGGATCGCAGGCGCTGCTAGACTCCCTGGGCGCTCTCCTCGCTCTGGCGGGGGGGGGCTCCCGGGGGCCTCTGGTGGTGTAGGCAGGGTGCCAGAGTGGGGGGGGTGATGTCTGGAGGCGGGGGGCAGCGGGTTCTCCCAGTGGGTGGGGCCAGTGGGGGCCGGGGCGGCTCTGTGGCTCGCGGTGCACCGCAGGAGGGAACGGGGGTTATTAGGGCGACTAGTGCCGGTTCCCGGGCGGGGCCGACCAGGGCGGCGTGCCGGTGCGGTTGGACCCATCCCTGCTTCGGACCCGGGGGCCGGGGGGACCTCTGGAGCTACGGCTGTGGCTCCGGATCCCTCTGCCGTTGCGACGGCGCTGTCGGCCATGACGGCGGCGTTTTTGCGCCGTTTTTGCCGACTTTGTCCCCGGGTGGCGTTTCCTTGGTTCCCGCTTCGGTCGACGCGGCCGTTCTCCCGGGTGCTTCTGACCCCGCCATGGCGCAGTTTCTACAGGCATGTCGCAGTCTGGGCTCCGCCGCTGCGTTGCTAGGTAGCGCTACCCCATCGCCCGTAGGGCGTCTGCTTTCATTCCCGCCAGGGGGGCTTCGGCTCCAGGGGCGGTTGTCCCTTCTTTTTCAGGTGCGGAGCCGGATAGCATTCAGGACGAGGAGCCAGTCGTGGCCGACGTTTCGCCTTCCGGGAGCGGGCCCGCCGGTGAATGTGACGCCGATACTGTTGCTATGTCGCTGGGGTCCTCTTCTTCCTTGTTCAGCAGTACGTCGAGTAGATCTTCCTCTTCTTGGTCGTGCCAGTCTGCGGTTAGTAGCACCGCAAAGGCTAGGAAGAGGGCTATCAAGTACGCGCTAGAGATGAGCGGGTTCGGTTTCTCTGAATCCGAACCCGCCAGAACTTCATGGTTTTTTTCACGGGTCCGAGCGACTCGGATCTTCCCGCCTTGCTCGGTTAACCCGAGCGCGCCCGAACGTCATCATGACGCTGTCGGATTCTCGCGAGGCTCGGATTCTATCGCGAGACTCGGATTCTATATAAGGAGCCGCGCGTCGCCGCCATTTTCACACGTGCATTGAGATTGATAGGGAGAGGACGTGGCTGGCGTCCTCTCCGTTTAGAATAGATTAGAGAGACACTTGATTTACTAATTTTGGGGAGCATTAGGAGTACTCAGTAGTGTACAGTGCAGAGTTTTGCTGATAGTGACCAGTGACCACCAGTTTTATTTATAATCCGTTCTCTGCCTGAAAAAAGCGATACACAGCACACAGTGACTCAGTCACATACCATATCTGTGTGCACTGCTCAGGCTCAGGCCAGTGTGCTGCATCATCTATTATCTATATATAATATTATATATATCTGTCTGACTGCTCAGCTCACACAGCTTATAATTGTGGGGGAGACTGGGGAGCACTACTGCAGTGCCAGTTATAGGTTATAGCAGGAGCCAGGAGTACATAATATATTATATAGTGAGTGACCACCAGACACACAGTGCAGTTTATTTAATATATCCGTTCTCTGCCTGAAAAAAGCGATACACACAGTGACTCAGTCAGTCACATACCATATCTGTGTGCACTGCTCAGGCTCAGGCCAGTGTGCTGCATCATCTATATATAGTATATATCTGTCTGACTGCTCAGCTCACACAGCTTATAATTGTGGGGGAGACTGGGGAGCACTACTGCAGTGCCAGTTATAGGTTATAGCAGGAGCCAGGAGTACATAATATTATATTAAAATTAAACAGTGCACACTTTTGCTGCAGGAGTGCCACTGCCAGTGTGACTAGTGACCAGTGACCTGACCACCAGTATATATAATATTAGTAGTATACTATCTCTTTATCAACCAGTCTATATTAGCAGCAGACACAGTACAGTGCGGTAGTTCATGGCTGTGGCTACCTCTGTGTCGGCACTCGGCAGCCCGTCCATAATTGTATATACCACCTAACCGTGGTTTTTTTTTCTTTCTTTATACATACATACTAGTTACGAGGATACTATCTCTTTATCAACCAGTCTATATATTAGCAGCAGACACAGTACAGTGCGGTAGTTCACGGCTGTGGCTACCTCTGTGTCGGCACTCGGCAGCCCGTCCATAATTGTATATACCACCTAACCGTGGTTTTTTTTTCTTTCTTTATACATACATACTAGTTACGAGTATACTATCTCTTTATCAACCAGTCTATATATTAGCAGCAGACACAGTACAGTGCGGTAGTTCACGGCTGTGGCTACCTCTGTGTCGGCACTCGGCAGCCCGTCCATAATTGTATATACCACCTAACCGTGGTTTTTTTTTCTTTCTTTATACATACATACTAGTTACGAGTATACTATCTCTTTATCAACCAGTCTATATATTAGCAGCAGACACAGTACAGTGCGGTAGTTCACGGCTGTGGCTACCTCTGTGTCGGCACTCGGCAGCCCGTCCATAATTGTATATACCACCTAACCGTGGTTTTTTTTTCTTTCTTTATACATACATACTAGTTACGAGTATACTATCTCTTTATCAACCAGTCTATATATTAGCAGCAGACACAGTACAGTGCGGTAGTTCACGGCTGTGGCTACCTCTGTGTCGGCACTCGGCAGCCCGTCCATAATTGTATATACCACCTAACCGTGGTTTTTTTTTCTTTCTTTATACATACATACTAGTTACGAGTATACTATCTCTTTATCAACCAGTCTATATATTAGCAGCAGACACAGTACAGTGCGGTAGTTCACGGCTGTGGCTACCTCTGTGTCGGCACTCGGCAGCCCGTCCATAATTGTATATACCACCTAACCGTGGTTTTTTTTCTTTCTTTATACATACATACTAGTTACGAGTATACTATCTCTTTATCAACCAGTCTATATATTAGCAGCAGACACAGTACAGTGCGGTAGTTCACGGCTGTGGCTACCTCTGTGTCGGCACTCGGCAGCCCGTCCATAATTGTATATACCACCTAACCGTGGTTTTTTTTTCTTTCTTTATACATACATACTAGTTACGAGTATACTATCTCTTTATCAACCAGTCTATATATTAGCAGCAGACACAGTACAGTGCGGTAGTTCACGGCTGTGGCTACCTCTGTGTCGGCACTCGGCAGCCCGTCCATAATTGTATATACCACCTAACCGTGGTTTTTTTTTCTTTCTTTATACATACATACTAGTTACGAGTATACTATCTCTTTATCAACCAGTCTATATATTAGCAGCAGACACAGTACAGTGCGGTAGTTCACGGATGTGGCTACCTCTGTGTCGGCACTCGGCAGCCCGTCCATAATTGTATATACCACCTAACCGTGGTTTTTTTTTCTTTCTTTATACATACATACTAGTTACGAGTATACTATCTCTTTATCAACCAGTCTATATATTAGCAGCAGACACAGTACAGTGCGGTAGTTCACGGCTGTGGCTACCTCTGTGTCGGCACTCGGCAGCCCGTCCATAATTGTATATACCACCTAACCGTGGTTTTTTTTTCTTTCTTTATACATACATACTAGTTACGAGTATACTATCTCTTTATCAACCAGTCTATATATTAGCAGCAGACACAGTACAGTGCGGTAGTTCACGGCTGTGGCTACCTCTGTGTCGGCACTCGGCAGCCCGTCCATAATTGTATATACCACCTAACCGTGGTTTTTTTTTCTTTCTTTATACATACATACTAGTTACGAGTATACTATCTCTTTATCAACCAGTCTATATATTAGCAGCAGACACAGTACAGTGCGGTAGTTCACGGCTGTGGCTACCTCTGTGTCGGCACTCGGCAGCCCGTCCATAATTGTATATACCACCTAACCGTGGGTTTTTTTTCTTTCTTTATACATACATACTAGTTACGAGTATACTATCTCTTTATCAACCAGTCTATATATTAGCAGCAGACACAGTACAGTGCGGTAGTTCACGGCTGTGGCTACCTCTGTGTCGGCACTCGGCAGCCCGTCCATAATTGTATACTAGTATCCAATCCATCCATCTCCATTGTTTACCTGAGGTGCCTTTTAGTTGTGCCTATTAAAATATGGAGAACAAAAATGTTGAGGTTCCAAAATTAGGGAAAGATCAAGATCCACTTCCACCTCGTGCTGAAGCTGCTGCCACTAGTCATGGCCGAGACGATGAAATGCCAGCAACGTCGTCTGCCAAGGCCGATGCCCAATGGCATAGTACAGAGCATGTCAAAACCAAAACACCAAATATCAGTAAAAAAAGGACTCCAAAACCTAAAATAAAATTGTCGGAGGAGAAGCGTAAACTTGCCAATATGCCATTTACCACACGGAGTGGCAAGGAACGGCTGAGGCCCTGGCCTATGTTCATGGCTAGTGGTTCAGCTTCACATGAGGATGGAAGCACTCAGCCTCTCGCTAGAAAACTGAAAAGACTCAAGCTGGCAAAAGCACCGCAAAGAACTGTGCGTTCTTTGAAATCCCAAATCCACAAGGAGAGTCCAATTGTGTCGGTTGCGATGCCTGACCTTCCCAACACTGGACGTGAAGAGCATGCGCCTTCCACCATTTGCACGCCCCCTGCAAGTGCTGGAAGGAGCACCCGCAGTCCAGTTCCTGATAGTCAGATTGAAGATGTCAGTGTTGAAGTACACCAGGATGAGGAGGATATGGGTGTTGCTGGCGCTGGGGAGGAAATTGACCAGGAGGATTCTGATGGTGAGGTGGTTTGTTTAAGTCAGGCACCCGGGGAGACACCTGTTGTCCGTGGGAGGAATATGGCCGTTGACATGCCAGGTGAAAATACCAAAAAAATCAGCTCTTCGGTGTGGAGGTATTTCACCAGAAATGCGGACAACAGGTGTCAAGCCGTGTGTTCCCTTTGTCAAGCTGTAATAAGTAGGGGTAAGGACGTTAACCACCTCGGAACATCCTCCCTTATACGTCACCTGCAGCGCATTCATAATAAGTCAGTGACAAGTTCAAAAACTTTGGGTGACAGCGGAAGCAGTCCACTGACCAGTAAATCCCTTCCTCTTGTAACCAAGCTCACGCAAACCACCCCACCAACTCCCTCAGTGTCAATTTCCTCCTTCCCCAGGAATGCCAATAGTCCTGCAGGCCATGTCACTGGCAATTCTGACGAGTCCTCTCCTGCCTGGGATTCCTCCGATGCATCCTTGCGTGTAACGCCTACTGCTGCTGGCGCTGCTGTTGTTGCCGCTGGGAGTCGATGGTCATCCCAGAGGGGAAGTCGTAAGCCCACTTGTACTACTTCCAGTAAGCAATTGACTGTTCAACAGTCCTTTGCGAGGAAGATGAAATATCACAGCAGTCATCCTACTGCAAAGCGGATAACTGAGTCCTTGACAACTATGTTGGTGTTAGACGTGCGTCCGGTATCCGCCGTTAGTTCACAGGGAACTAGACAATTTATTGAGGCAGTGTGCCCCCGTTACCAAATACCATCTAGGTTCCACTTCTCTAGGCAGGCGATACCGAGAATGTACACGGACGTCAGAAAAAGACTCACCAGTGTCCTAAAAAATGCAGTTGTACCCAATGTCCACTTAACCACGGACATGTGGACAAGTGGAGCAGGGCAGGGTCAGGACTATATGACTGTGACAGCCCACTGGGTAGATGTATGGACTCCCGCCGCAAGAACAGCAGCGGCGGCACCAGTAGCAGCATCTCGCAAACGCCAACTCTTTCCTAGGCAGGCTACGCTTTGTATCACCGCTTTCCAGAATACGCACACAGCTGAAAACCTCTTACGGCAACTGAGGAAGATCATCGCGGAATGGCTTACCCCAATTGGACTCTCCTGTGGATTTGTGGCATCGGACAACGCCAGCAATATTGCGTGTGCATTAAATATGGGCAAATTCCAGCACGTCCCATGTTTTGCACATACCTTGAATTTGGTGGTGCAGAATTTTTTAAAAAACGACAGGGGCGTGCAAGAGATGCTGTCGGTGGCCAGAAAAATTGCGGGACACTTTCGGCGTACAGGCACCACGTACAGAAGACTGGAGCACCACCAAAAACTACTGAACCTGCCCTGCCATCATCTGAAGCAAGAAGTGGTAACGAGGTGGAATTCAACCCTCTATATGCTTCAGAGGTTGGAGGAGCAGCAAAAGGCCATTCAAGCCTATACAATTGAGCACGATATAGTAGGTGGAATGCACCTGTCTCAAGTGCAGTGGAGAATGATTTCAACGTTGTGCAAGGTTCTGATGCCCTTTGAACTTGCCACACGTGAAGTCAGTTCAGACACTGCCAGCCTGAGTCAGGTCATTCCCCTCATCAGGCTTTTGCAGAAGAAGCTGGAGGCATTGAAGAAGGAGCTAAAAGGGAGCGATTCCGCTAGGCATGTGGGACTTGTGGATGCAGCCCTTAATTCGCTTAACAAGGATTCACGGGTGGTCAATCTGTTGAAATCAGAGCACTACATTTTGGCCACCGTGCTCGATCCTAGATTTAAAGCCTACCTTGGATCTCTCTTTCCGGCAGACACAGGTCTGCTGGGGTTCAAAGACCTGCTGGTGACAAAATTGTCAAGTCAAGCGGAACGCGACCTGTCAACATCTCCTCCTTCACATTCTCCCGCAACTGGGGGTGCGAGGAAAAGGCTCAGAATTCCGAGCCCACCCGCTGGCGGTGATGCAGGGCAGTCTGGAGCGACTGCTGATGCTGACATCTGGTCCGGACTGAAGGACCTGACAACGATTACGGACATGTCGTCTACTGTCACTGCATATGATTCTCTCAACATTGATAGAATGGTGGAGGATTATATGAGTGACCGCATCCAAGTAGGCACGTCACACAGTCCGTACTTATACTGGCAGGAAAAAGAGGCAATTTGGAGGCCCTTGCACAAACTGGCTTTATTCTACCTAAGTTGCCCTCCCACAAGTGTGTACTCCGAAAGAGTGTTTAGTGCCGCCGCTCACCTTGTCAGCAATCGGCGTACGAGGTTACATCCAGAAAATGTGGAGAAGATGATGTTCATTAAAATGAATTATAATCAATTCCTCCGCGGAGACATTGACCAGCAGCAATTGCCTCCACAAAGTACACAGGGAGCTGAGATGGTGGATTCCAGTGGGGACGAATTGATAATCTGTGAGGAGGGGGATGTACACGGTGATATATCGGAGGGTGAAGATGAGGTGGACATCTTGCCTCTGTAGAGCCAGTTTGTGCAAGGAGAGATTAATTGCTTCTTTTTTGGGGGGGGTCCAAACCAACCCGTCATATCAGTCACAGTCGTGTGGCAGACCCTGTCACTGAAATGATGGGTTGGTTAAAGTGTGCATGTCCTGTTTTGTTTACACAACATAAGGGTGGGTGGGAGGGCCCAAGGACAATTCCATCTTGCACCTCTTTTTTCTTTTCTTTTTCTTTGCATCATGTGCTGATTGGGGAGGGTTTTTTGGAAGGGACATCCTGCGTGACACTGCAGTGCCACTCCTAGATGGGCCCGGTGTTTGTGTCGGCCACTAGGGTCGCTAATCTTACTCACACAGTCAGCTACCTCATTGCGCCTCTTTTTTTCTTTGCGTCATGTGCTGTTTGGGGAGGGTTTTTTGGAAGGGACATCCTGCGTGACACTGCAGTGCCACTCCTAGATGGGCCCGGTGTTTGTGTCGGCCACTAGGGTCGCTAATCTTACTCACACAGTCAGCTACCTCATTGCGCCTCTTTTTTTCTTTGCGTCATGTGCTGTTTGGGGAGGGTTTTTTGGAAGGGACATCCTGCGTGACACTGCAGTGCCACTCCTAGATGGGCCCGGTGTTTGTGTCGGCCACTAGGGTCGCTAATCTTACTCACACAGCTACCTCATTGCGCCTCTTTTTTTCTTTGCGTCATGTGCTGTTTGGGGAGGGTTTTTTGGAAGGGACATCCTGCGTGACACTGCAGTGCCACTCCTAGATGGGCCCGGTGTTTGTGTCGGCCACTAGGGTCGCTAATCTTACTCACACAGCTACCTCATTGCGCCTCTTTTTTTCTTTGCGTCATGTGCTGTTTGGGGAGGGTTTTTTGGAAGGGCCATCCTGCGTGACACTGCAGTGCCACTCCTAGATGGGCCCGGTGTTTGTGTCGGCCACTAGGGTCGCTAATCTTACTCACACAGCTACCTCATTGCGCCTCTTTTTTTCTTTGCGTCATGTGCTGTTTGGGGAGGGTTTTTTGGAAGGGCCATCCTGCGTGACACTGCAGTGCCACTCCTAGATGGGCCCGGTGTTTGTGTCGGCCACTAGGGTCGCTAATCTTACTCACACAGCTACCTCATTGCGCCTCTTTTTTTCTTTGCGTCATGTGCTGTTTGGGGAGGGTTTTTTGGAAGGGACATCCTGCGTGACACTGCAGTGCCACTCCTAGATGGGCCCGGTGTTTGTGTCGGCCACTAGGGTCGCTTATCTTACTCACACAGCGACCTCGGTGCAAATTTTAGGACTAAAAATAATATTGTGAGGTGTGAGGTATTCAGAATAGACTGAAAATGAGTGTAAATTATGGTTTTTGAGGTTAATAATACTTTGGGATCAAAATGACCCCCAAATTCTATGATTTAAGCTGTTTTTTAGTGTTTTTTGAAAAAAACACCCGAATCCAAAACACACCCGAATCCGACAAAAAAAATTCGGTGAGGTTTTGCCAAAACGCGGTCGAACCCAAAACACGGCCGCGGAACCGAACCCAAAACCAAAACACAAAACCCAAAAAATTTCAGGCGCTCATCTCTAGTACGCGCGGCGTGAGGCGCGGCATCGGGATAAGCAGTCTCGGAAGAGTAGTAGTAGTTCTCGCCGAGAAAGGAGGAGGCGTAATTTGCCGGGCGTGGTTCGCTGCGAGTACACGGCAGTCTTGCAGGGATTGCGGGAGAGTTGCAGGAGGAAGATTAGACGGGGGGAATACGTCGACCTTTTTACGTTGACGGAGGACACCAAGAGGGAAGGTAAGGAAGCGCTCGCGAAGGGCGGTATTGGGACGGAGGCCTTCCGCTCGTATGACAACTGGTTGGCGGGTTTCTGTGTTTTCGCGGCGTGCTACTTGGAGGATCGCCCTGATGAACACATGAACGTCATCAGGTATATTCACCTCGTGCATGACATGCAGCGTCAGTCTAAGGACGATTCGTGGCTGCATTACGACAAGCAGTTCCGTCAGAAGCACGATTGCCTGCACGTCATTGACTTCGGATGCAAAGATGTGGAGGTATGGCTTCGGGTCACGCGAGCGCAGGATATGAAGATGGTGGCTAAGGGGGCGTCGGTGGCGCAGGCCGCAGCGGCGAGTCAGTTTCGGCCAGCGGTTGAGGCTCCGCCGCGCCGCCCTTGGAACGCGGCCCGTTCTCCGCAGCAGACGCCGGCGAAGGGGAAGTGTTTCGCGTTCAACAATTCCACGTACCCCCTTGGGCAACGGTGTCGTTTTCGCCACCTTTGCTTACGATGTAACGGATCCCACCCTGCTTCCAATTGCTTCCACGCGGGGCGACCGGGCGCCAGGGCGGCCGCGGGCCCAGGCGGAAAAACAACGGGGGTGCTTGCCACTAGTTAGGGCGCCGACCCTGGTTCGTTTGGGGGCCATGCTAAAATGGTTGGGATGGTACCCAAACACAGACAACGCAAGATTTCTGCGGGAGGGTTTTGCGTCGGGTTTTCGTTTGCCTGTGGTGGGGGAAGTTTTAGTTCGGGCCGCCAGGAACCTGCAGTCTGCCCGGGATTTCCCCCGATGTGCTTCGAGAAAAGGTTGAACAGGAGGTTCGCCTGGGGAGAATGGCGGGCCCCTTTGCGCTGCCGCCTGTCGAGGATTTGATTATTTCCCCGGTGGGGGTTGTGCCTAAAAAGGCTCCGGGTAAGTTTCGGCTCATTCAGCATTTGTCTTATCCATCTGGGTCCTCGGTGAACGATGCAATTTTGCCGGACTATTGTTCGGTGGTGTATGAGTCCTTTGAGGATGCTCTGGGCTTGATCCGGGGGTGTGGCACCGGGGCCCTCATGGCTAAGCTGGATGTTGAATCGGCTTTTCGCTTGCTCCCTTTGCACCCTGAGTCGTTTCGTTCATGGGTTTCCGCGTCGGGGAGGAATATTTTGTAGACAAGTGTCTGCCTATGGGGTGTTCCGTTTCGTGTGCCTTTTTCGAAAAGTTCAGCACCTTTTTACATTGGTGTGTGAAGTTTTCTTGCGGAGGTAGCGGGATTGCACATTACCTGGATGATTTTTTGCGCATGGGGCCCGAGCATTCTCCTCGCTGTGGTTTCCTGCTGTTCTCGCTGCGTGCCTTGTTGGGGCATTTTGGCGTCCCTGTGGCCGAGGATAAGACAGAGGGGCCCCTCTCCTGTTTGTCCTTTTTAGGTATCGAGATCGATACGGTCGTGGGGGCGTGCCGGCTGCCTCAGGACAAGGTTGTGAAGCTGCGGGAGTCCATTGCGCAGTGCTCGGAATGACGTAAGGTGACGTTGCGGGAGGCTCAATCCCTCCTAGGTCGGTTGAACTTTGCCTGTCGGGTGATTCCCATGGGCAGGGTTTTTTATCGGAAGTTGGAACGGTCCACGGCCGGGGTGTCCAGGCCGCACCATTTTGTCCGTTTCTCGGCGGAGATTAGGCGGGACCTCGCTATGTGGGTTTCGTTTCTGGCGGATTTCAATGTGTGCTGATCTGGATGGCCCCGCTCGTTGACAGTTTCGAACTGCAGTTGTTTACGGATGCGGCGGGCTCATCGGGGTTCGGTTGTTATCTAGACGGGGCTTGGTGCGCGGCCTCTTGGCCAGAGTCTTGGTCGAGGGAGGGGCTGACCGGCGACCTGTTGTTGCTGGAGCTTTTTCCCATCATGGTGGCCTTGGAGGTTTGGGGAGAGCGACTTCGCGATCGCAGTATTCTCTTCCGCTGCGATAACTTAGGGGTCGTACACGCGGTTAACAACCAAAGGGCTAAGGCCCTCCGGGTCCTCCGAGTGTTGTCGCGGCTCGTGCTAACCTGTCTGCGCTGCAATATTCTGTTTCGGGCGCAACACGTCCCCGGGGTCGATAATGGGATCGCCAATGCATTGTCCAGGGGGCAGTGGGATAGGTTCCGTTTGTTGGCCCCGGAGGCTGATTCGCAGGTTTGCCCTGCCCTTCTTATGTTTGGCAGGTCATCATGGCGGATTGGAAGGGCTAGCAGAGCTGTCTTTGGCTCCGTCCACTCTCGCTGGATACCGTCAGGCCTGGAAGGAGTGGGAACACTTTTCCCGTGTCCAAGGGCCTAGAGATAAGAGGGGTCAGAGCTAGTTTCTAGACTTCGTTTGGCAACTCTTCGTAACGGGGAGATCGAGGGCAGTGGTGTCTCGGTACCTCGCCGGGATATCCTTTTATTCTAAATTGAAGGGTATGCCGGATTTTACGAAGGGTTTCCTGCTGGCAAGGGCGCTTAGAGGTTGGGCGTGCTCGGCACCGGTGCCTCCCGATGGCCGGCGCCCTATTGATGCGTCCCTGCTTTCTTCCCTCTTAGGGGCAGTGGCGGGGGTGGCGGACTCTCGTTTTGGAGCGCTCCTGTTTCAGCTGGCTTTTTCCATGGCTTTCCATGGCGCGTTCAGGGTTTCTGAGCTGGTTGCGGCTTCTAAGAAATCCGAGGCCATGATGCGGCGCGCGGATGTTGTCGTGGGTGGGGGGTCCGTGCTGTGCAGGCTGCGCCGCTCCAAAACTGATCAGATGGGTAGAGGTCATTGGCTCACTTTGACACCATCGGGTGGTTGGGACTGTTATCCGGTGGCATTGGCTGGTCGGTATGCGGAGGTCAGGCCCTCATCTGAGGGGTCTTGGCTCCTGCATTACGATGGGTCGCCATTGACGAAGTACCAATTTACATGGATGATGCGGCGCTGCCTGTCCAGTTTGGGCCTCTCGCCTAGGGACTTTGGTTCACATTCCTTTAGGATCGGGGCCGCCACTTCCGCAGCATCTGCAGGGCGCGCTGTGGACGAAATTAAGGCTTTGGGCCGCTGGAAGTCGGCGGCTTATAAGCGTTACATTCGGCCCGTTGTTGCGTAAGCGAGTTTGTTTCTACTAACATGTTGTTCGTTTACTGCGTTGTGTGTTTCAGTTCAGTGTGTTCGTGCTGTATTGTTTGTCTCCCCTGTCCTCCCTACTCGGATGGTTAGCTACTCGCCACTGCTGGCAGTGGGGGTCTGGAGTGCTTCACGATTTTCTGCCTGAACTGACGAACTGATTTGGCTTAATTCATTAAATTCGGCTAATTGGCATCTAATTACAAGTTCCTCAGCTGGTTTTTACGTTTCACCTCCAGCCGAGTTACCCTGTGTGTCCCTACCCCCCCCCCCCCAGCTCTAACCCCCCCCCCCTTTTTATTATTTTGCTTTTCCTTTTGTTTCTTTCTGTTGCTTCGATTGGCCTGAAGCTTGTCCAAGAGGAAAGTTATAGTCCTCTATTCAATTTTTCTTTTTGGCAGATCCTCGTTCTGGTAGTTGGTTCCTGTTCTGGGCTGGGTTTGGTTTTATCTCACATATTCACATTTGTTTATCTGTTTTTCCCCTTATAGGTTGGCGGGAGGATGTGTGTGGTGTGTGGGTGATTGGTCATTCCTATGTTTATTGGGCAGCCAATTTTTTGGCTGCGGAAGGGGCTCCATGCTTTGTTGGATCGGATGGCGTTCGGTGGACAGGTGTTCGGGGTATGCTTTGGCATGACCTGAAAGCGAGGCTTATGGAGCAGGTTCGGCGGTTTGGCATCCCCAAACTGTTGGTGATTCACTTAGGAGGGAACGACCTAGGTAAGAGGAAGGCGGTGAATCTTCGATTGGCCATTATTTAGGATTTGCAAGTGATTACGGGCGCTTGGCCAGGCTGTAGGCTTATCTGGTCTTGTATAGTGCCGCGGTTGTGTTGGCGTGGAGTGGTGGATTGTCGGGCGATCGATGTGGCTCGCCGGAAGGTGAATGCCGCAGTGGCTAAGTTTGTGGTGGCCCATGGCGGTGCGGTAGTTTGGCACCAGCGGATCAAATTCCGGTACTTCTACTTGTTTAGACCTGATGGGGTGCACTTGACAGAACAGGGACTATCTATATTTTTGGAGGATCTGTTTTCGGTGGTTGGTTCGGTAGGTTAGGGGTATGGTGGCGGTGCGTAGTTTCTGTGGAACAGAACTTCGCTGTTGGCGGGAAAGAACGGCAAGTTAACATTTGTTGTATTAAAGAGTGGATTGGAGGTTGTTTGGTGGTTGATTTTTAGGTGCGCTCTCCTTCGCTGACTGGTTTTACATCTGCTGGACCGCCTTCTCGGGTGGCAGCCTCATCACCTTCATCGGTGGGTAGTCAGGATGGAGGTTGAGCAGATACCTATTGTTTGTTGGAAGGTTTACGTCAGTTTTTTATAAGATAGTTTGTTTATGGGATAGGGTTGTTTTAGCCGTTCTTTCTGGCCACCATACTTTAGTTTAATTATTCACAGTTAATGGTTCACTTAAATAAATAGCTAACATTTTCTGCCAAATTCACGTCTCCGTGTCTTTATTTATTATAATTAAGTGTTAAGATGTTAAGGTTTTATGGGGGTAATTCCAAGTTGATCGCAGCAGGAAAAATTTTAGCAGTTGGGCAAAACCATGTGCACTGCAGGGGGGGCAGATATAACATTTGCAGAGAGAGTTAGATTTGGGTGGGTTATTTTGTTTCTGTGCAGGGTAAATACATGCTGCTTTATTTTTACACTGCAATTTAGATTGCAGATTGAACTCACTACACCCAAATCTATCTCTCTCTGCACATGTTATATCTGCCTCCCCTGCAGTGCACATGGTTTTGCCCAACTGCTAAAAAAGTTCCTGCTGCGATCAACTTGGAATTACCCCCTATGTTACGGACTATCCTCAGACTATATGAGGTTTAGGAGAACGAATTGACAGAATAGGAGAGGAGTGGGTCAAACCTCAGCTAGTCTGGGGGAAGGACGGTAAGGCATTATGGGAGTTTTATGGTTAGCCAATAGGAATGAATGTTGGAGATAGGTGGAATGGGTTCTTAAGCCTGGGAAAGGGGCTGGGTCAGCCTCTTCTGCTTTTTGTCGTCCCACCCTCCCTCCCTACTGGTGGTGTTTGTTTTATGCTGTTGCGTTAGCTATTTTTCGTGATGTGGGTTGTCACGGTTTGGTTATGGCAGGAAAGAACGGCAAGTTAACATTTGTTGTATTAAAGAGTGGATTGGAGGTCGTTTGGTGGTTGATTTTTAGGTGCGCTCTCCTTCGCTGACTGGTTTTACATCTGCTGGACCGCCTTCTCGG
The DNA here is from genome assembly GCF_028390025.1 of Pseudophryne corroboree. Taxonomy (NCBI): domain Eukaryota; kingdom Metazoa; phylum Chordata; class Amphibia; order Anura; family Myobatrachidae; genus Pseudophryne; species Pseudophryne corroboree. The sequence continues at coordinate 618,130,954 of NC_086444.1, read as the reverse complement.
GTGGCAGCCTCATCACCTTCACGGGTGGGTAGTCAGGATGGAGGTTGAGCGGATACCTATTGTTTGTTGGAAGGTTTACGTCAGTTTTTTATAAGATAGTTTGTTTACGGGATATGGTTGTTTTAGCCGTTCCTTCTGGCCACCATACTTTAGTTTAATTATTCACAGTTAATGGTTCACTTAAATAAATAGCTAACATTTTCTGCCAAATTCACGTCTCCGTGTCTTTATTTATTATAATTAAGTGTTAAGATGTTAAGGTTTTATGTTACGGACTATCCTAAGACTATATGAGGTTTATGCATACAAGCTATTCCCTTGGCAACAGGCTACGCTGGGACCGGAAGTGTGGGATCGGAAGCCGGCTTGGAGAGCGGGCTGCAACGGGGTGAACTGTGAGCAGTGACTTCCGTATTTGGGGGCTATTTATGTAGGTAAGTGCTGTGTTCTTGTGTGTACCTGTACTTTTGTGTGTCCTGATGACGGAGATACGTGCTCCGAAACATTGACGACCTTGGATAAATTTATGCTACTTTTTTGAAACTACTATTGTCTCTGCGTGCCAGTCATTTCTTGGACTTGTATGTATATACTGATCCGTACACTGGAGCAGGCTGCTGTTTTATGTGAGTGCCAGCTGCTGCTGTAGTGCAGAGCCGGCCATAGGCATAGGCAAACTAGGCAATTGCCTAGGGCATTTGATATGCATAGGGGCATCATCAGCTTCTGCTGATTAAAATGATATTCGGCATGCCTATATTCTGTATGTAGCATTTCATATGCAGAAACAGCCACAGTCTCACACAGTATATAGGCATGCTGCATATCAGTTTAATCAGCAGGAGCTGCTTGTGCATCCTAACCACATAGCAATGCAAATAAGATGCATTTTCATTAAAAAAAAAAAGGTTCCCGATGTTAGCATTGATGCAAGATTTGTGAGGACACATCTGTATCCAAGCAGAGGCAGAGGTCACAGTGGTAGTGGCAGTGTGATTGCTGTGTGCATGTGAGTGGGTTGGTTGTGCAGTAGTGTTCAGAATATGTGTAAGGAGCATTATGTGTGTCGTGTAAAAATGCTTTCATAATGTGCAACATATGTGTAAAGGGCCACTATGTGTGTCATTATGTGTATAAGGACATTAATAATGTACAGCATATGTGTAACAGGGTACTACTGTATGTGTGTCATTATGTGTATAGGGGCACTAATAATGTGCAGCAAATGTGTAGGGGGCACTATGTGTGTCATTATGTGTATAAGGGCATTAATAATGTGCGGCATATGTGTAAGGGACATTATGTGTAAAAGGGCATTAATAAAGGTTGTCATAATGTGTAAGGTGCATTATGTTTATAAGGACATTAATGTGTCTCATATGTGTAAGGGGCATTACTGTGTGGAATTGTGTATAAATGCATTACTAATGTGTGGCATTATGTGTATAAGGTGCTCTACTATGTGGCGTTGCATATAGAAAGGGCACTACTGTGTCGTCTAATGTGAATAAAGAGCAATAAGGTGTGGTGTAATGTGAATAAGGAGCAATTCAGTGTGATGTAATGTGAATAAGGGGCTCTACTGTGAGGAGTAACGTTTATAAGGTAAAGTGATACTACTGTGGGATGTAATATGAATTATGGACACTATCGGAAGATAAAATGTGAATAAAGTTGCAGTACTGTGTGGCGTAATTGGAATTGGGGTTACTATTGTGTGGCCATGCCCCTTCCCAGCAAGAAGATGCCCCTTTTTGGGCTGTGCGTCAAATGTGCGAACTGTTCCTATTTAAAATATAGGGGGTACAAGGACTGCTATGGGTGAGGGGCTAAGGTGCTGGGAAAGAGGTGCAAGGTCAGAGGCAGAACCAGCGGTGGTGATAGGGGGCACCAGCCAAAATCTTGCCTAGGGCATCATATTGGTTAGGGCCGGCTCTGCTGTAGTGGTATATATCCTCAAAGCCAAAAAGATTATTATTAGGAACCAACACGGACTTGTGAAGGATAGATCATGTCAAACAAACTTACTAGGCTTTTATGAAACAGTTAGTGCGAACCTTGATCAGGGAAAGGCGGTGGATGTAATCTTTTGAGACTTTGCTAAAGCTTTTGACACAGTGCCACATATGAGACTTATTTATAAGTTACATGAACTAGGGCTAGGGAGCACAATATGAACTTGGGTCAGAAAATGGTTAGATAATAGGGAGCAGTGCGTTGTGGTAAATGGAACTTTTTCAAAAAGTACTGAAATACTAAGTGGTGTGCCACAAGGGTCTGTACTTGGGGGGTCATTCCGAGTTGTTCGCGCGTTATTTTTTTCTCGCAACGGAGCGATTAGTCGCTAATGCGCATGCGCAATGTCCGCAGTGCGACTGCGCCAAGTAAATTTGCTATGCAGTTAGGTATTTTACTCACGGCATTACGAGGTTTTTTCTTCGTTCTGGTGTTCGTAATATGATTGACAGGAAGTGGGTGTTTCTGGGCGGAAACTGGCCGTTTTATGGGTGTGTGTGAAAAAACGCTACCGTTTCTGGGAAAAACGCGGGAGTGGCTGGAGAAACGGAGGAGTGTCTGGGCGAACGCTGGGTGTGTTTGTGACGTCAAACCAGGAACGAAACTGACTGAACTGATCGCAGATGCCGAGTAAGTGTGGAGCTACTCAGAAACGGCTAAGAAGTGTCTATTCGTAATTATGCAAATCTTTCGTTGGCAATTTTGATAAGCTAAGATTCACTCCCAGTAGGCGGCGGCTTAGCGTGTGCAAAGCTGCTAAAAGCAGCTTGCGAGCGAACAACTCGGAATGACCCCCTTGGACCACTATTGTTACACATTCTCATTAACGATCTAGCAGTAGATCTAGAGAGTATGGTGTCAATTTTTGCAGACAATACCAAACTATGGCCCTCATTCTGAGTTGTTCGCTCGCAAGCTGCTTTTAGCAGCATTGCACACGCTAAGCCGCCGCCTACTGGGAGTGAATCTTAGCTTCTTAAAATTGCGAACGAAAGATTCGCATTATTGCGAAAATACATCTCTGTGCAGTTTCTGAGTAGCTCGAGACTTACTCGGCATCTGCGATCAGTTCAGTGCTTGTCGTTCCTGGTTTGACGTCACAAACACACCCAGCGTTCGCCCAGACACTCCTCCGTTTCTCCAGCCACTCCCGCGTTTTTCCCAGAAACGGTAGCGTTTTTTCACACACACCCATAAAACGGCCAGTTTCCGCCCAGAAACACCCACTTCCTGTCAATCACATTACGAACACCAGAACGAAGAAAAAACCGTGAGTAAAATTCCTAACTGCATAGCAAATTTACTTGGCGCAGTCGCACTGCGGACATTGCGCATGCGCACTATGCGGAAAATCGCTGCGATGCGAAAAAATTTACCGAGCGAACAACTCGGAATGACCTCCTATGGGGGTAATTCTGAGTTGATCGCAGCAGCAAGTTTGTTAGCAGTTGGGCAAAACCATGTGCACTGCAGGGGGGGCAGATATAACATTTGCAGAGAGAGTTAGATTTGGGTGGGTTATTTCGTTTCTGTGCAGGGTAAATACTGGCTGCTTTATTTTTACACTGCAATTTAGATTTCAGTTTGAATACACCCCACCCAAATCTAACTCTCTCTGCACATGTTATATTATCCCCCCTGCAGTGCACATGGTTTTGCCCAACTGCTAACAATTTGCTGCTGCGATCAACTCAGAATTAGGCCCTATGGCCCTCATTCCGAGTTGGTCGCTGAGATTCATCGCATCGCAAATGTACGAAAACTAAGTGTCTGCGCATGCGCAAAAGCGTAAATACGCATGCGCGAGTACATACGTACGACATTAGTGCAAAAATGCCAAATTTAAACCAACACGTAACTGGCAAACAAAAATGAGGAGTGGCAGAGGCGTGGCGGAGGCGAGACTTCGCAATGCTCCGACATGGGCGTGAAAGTGGGCGTACAGTGTGGGAGTATGCAACTCGCAATGGGCGTGTTTTTCGCAATTATACCTTGTCGCTGTTAAATCTAACATAGGAAACCGTAGCAATCTTCACGCAGCAGCCGAGTAGGTCTGCAGTTACTCTACATTTGCGAAGTACTGTTACCAAGTGTGTATGCAGTAATTAGCTGTTAATTGGAGAGCACATTCATCTGATGGCCAATTACTAGCTAATTACTGCGCAGATGAAAGTTAGCAAATAGCAATTGTCTGAACCAACATTACATGTTTATTCTACTCACATATAAATCACACACACTGCCAAATAAGGTTGTTTTTAGTGTTAAAGTTGGTGTGTAAACATTTTTTTTTAAATGTTTGTAAGAATAACAAATACAAACAAGTGAAATAAACATTTAAATTTAAAGCTGCAACATTTTTGCTAAAGAAACCGACACCCACATAATGCAGCATACACTTTCATTTTGTCAGAAATGTAACATTAATTTTTGTTTATAATATTTGACAATGTTTTAAATGATGTCCTGTTGATCAATAGATAAATCTAAAAAGTGTTGTGTCAGTTTACTTAATATGGACATTAAAGTGTGGTGCAAAGCATACCTGTATTTGTTGGATGATGCAATTTTGTTGGAGAAATTGCAGATTGGTCCACAAGTGTCTATATGCTGACCTAATTTTTCTGGAACTAAGATTTACCTAATGCATTACCTTGAATAAATTGCACAATTTTTAATAAATTTTTTTTTATTACTGTAGTAAGATTTCACAACATGAAAACAACATGGCTACACGTGAGTCTCACAGGCAGAGATGGACCAAGCAGCAAGCATATGGCACTGACACAAATGATATAGCAGAACTTAGTACTCTGCAAAATTCAGCTTCTGACTAAATTATAATTTGTAATCAAAAATAATACATATTACACACCCTGCCACACAAAAATTTTGCCACAACTGAGAAAGAATTAGGATCCACCACACAAACACAACAATACATAGCACACTAGTAAGAGGAAGATGGCTCTGGTGTTTATACCCAAAAACTCACAGGCTACAATACCTCCAAACATAAATAATACATTTCACTAAGAGGGAGTTATCCATTCTGGCCACACAAGCCAACTCCAAAATAACATAGAGGCAACATGAAAAACATGGGTGCTGCCCATCTGGAGAGACATCACTTTCTTTTTTTTCTCCCCGCCTGAGGCTGTTCTTCTTGGCTTGGTCTGCGGAGCGACCTTCGTTGGGCCTGCCCAGTGGGCTGTTCTTCCTGGGCAGGGGCAGGGGAGGGAGCCGATGTGGGTGGCTCTCTGCCACTGTGGGCAAGGGAGACAGCGATGGCCTGGAGCCCTTGCAAGATGTTATTTGCAAGGCTTTGGAATGAGGAGGCAAGTTGTTCTTGGCCCTGCCTGATCTCTGCCAGACCTTGGCAGAGTTGAGCAACACCTTGCTCAACACTGGTTCGGTGCTCAGTGAGCCGGACAGCTATCTGGCTTACCTCCCGGAGGATCCCGTCTTGAAACGCATTTAGGCTCTCACCATACCTAGCGATTTCAAGCAGGATCTCCGGGATAGCAGAGGGTTGGGTGGGGGGGCCAGTAGGAACCTGCAGAGGTGGGATTTGTGGCCCCACACTGGCAGACCCACTAGGTCCCTCCACCTCAGCCTCAGCCACATAACCCTCCTGTGACTCAAACTGATCATCCCCCTGTGCTGTGTTTTGTGGCAAGCAAATAGAAGAATGTGTGGGAAAAGAGTACAATAAAAAATTAGATTTAATTTTATAAATACAGTTTAAATTGCAGACAAATACATGTGTAAACTTACCTGGCAAGTCATGTCCCGTCAGGATCTCAGGCAGGTCCGTGTCCATATTTGACACCCCTTGGGCCTCCTCATAACTGATACAGGGCATCGCCATCTCCTCCAAGTCTGTAAACTCCACAGCGACAGATGGTCCTCCCCCTGTAGCCCTTGAGGCATTCCACTCCGCAGACCTCTTTGCCTTCAGGCGGGATTTGAAGTCGGCCCACCTACATATGTATTGTGAAAGAGGGGCAAAGTAGAGTCTTATTATTTGTGTATGTAAATATCTAGGACACATGTTCTGCTTCTGTTTGCTATACATAACATCACATGTCACTACATTTTTAAGTCAACTTAGCACAGAAAAAGGACTGGCAAGATGCACTTACCGTCGTCTAACTTCCTGCGATGTTCTGACGACAGAGCCAACTTCATTCACAGAATGTGTGATGTCCCTCCAGATGCGATCTTTTGTAGCAGCACCCATGTTTTTGGGGCCTCTATGTACTTTGGACATGGCCTGCGTGACCAAGACACGCAACTCCCTCTTAGTGAATGCTGGCTGTCTTTTCTTACGTCTGGAGGTAGCCTGTGAGGTTTCTTCCTGCTGCTCCTCACCATCTTCCTCCTCACTAGCAGCTTCTGTCTGTTGTGTTTGTGTGGCTAATGCTGATTCCTCCTCAGTTTGTCCAGTATTTGTGTGTGGCAGGGTATCCCATTCCCCACTCAATTGTTGGGGCTCAGAAGCTGACATTTGCAGAGTACTAGGTCCTGCCTGTTCAGAATCCGCAGAGGCGTATTCCAACATCCGTTTCTGACACTCTAGGCGTTTTTTCGCCAATGCCATCTGCTGCTGTGCAATGCGGTCCATCTCTGCTGTTAATTCCTCACGAGAAGCCATGTTGGAGATGACGTGTGTACGCCCAGGTGTGTGCCTATTTATACCTACGTGCGACGCGTTCATTCACACAGGTGTACAGTATGGTAATCTTGCTATTGATTGCACTGCTTATTTAAGGGCCTACTTTGCACGCTGTGAGTGTTGGTAGTTTGGAGTTTGTCGTAGTTGCAGTTTGGTTTGTTGGTCTGTGCGTGAAGGTGCTAAAGTACTTTTCTGAGTGAGTAATTGTCAAGCATACCTTTGTCCGTTTGTTCGCGTTTAGCATATAGACAGTATTGCATACTTTTTGCGAAATTCCGTTTGTGAGTATTCGTGCATTCGTCTTGTTCAATTTTTCTTTTTCTTTTTTTTTTTTTGCTTTTGGATTATTAAATGTTTAATTTTGTAAATCTATATTTTGATTGTACATTTTTAACACTAAACCTGTGCTTCAGTGTTGCTGTTGTGTGGACTAATGTTAAAATGTTGTTCTTACTGTCATTTTTGGTCTCTTGTAGGTGTCTTATTTGTGGTGACTTAAACCCGTTTTCTTTTAGTTCATTAGTGTGACCTCGAACACTAATTGTCATTTATTTTCTTTCTTTGGAGCAGGTAAGTCCCCTTTGCCTGTGTTGGTGCCTGTTTGTGTTAATGGTCTCTATGTTGTTCTTACTGTCATTTTTGGTCTCTTGTAGGTGTCTTATTTGTGGTGACTTAAACCCATTTTCTTTTAGTTCATTAGTGTGACCTCGAACACTAATTGGCATTTATTTTCTTTCTTTGGAGCAGGTAAGTCCCATTTGCCTGTGTTGGTGCCTGTTTGTGTTTGTTCAAAGTGTTTTGCTTATGTTTGTCAGCCATCTTTATAATAATTAATCATATTTTTCCCAGGATTGTTCTGCAAAGTAGTGCTGTTCTTGCCTGTACTAGCTACTAAAGGGCTAACTTTGTTTTTTAATTTTTTTGAGATGTCTAACCGATTTTTGTAAATTTATACTTAGGTGTTTGTGATGTCTTTGATGGTCTTATTATGTTTTTGTTTTTTTATAAAAACAATATGTAGGTTTCACACTTTTAATTTGTGTTTATCCTTTTTTGTCTCAATTTCACATTTTCCCGGAATTGAACCCAGAAAAAATGTCTTATGCTCCTGCAGTAAGTTGACACCCCGTTTTGTTTTGTTTTTTATAAATTTAGTTTTTTGGCTTTGCATTTGTCTTATTCAACATATGTGTTAATCTTTTTTAAAGTGTGTGATGTCAGTGTTTGTGGCAGCAGAAGCCCTCCCACCCCAACCCACGGCAGCACTCCCACCCCAACCGCCAGCCCCACAACCACAACCGGCTCCTCATCAACAAAGGCAACGGAGGCGTGCTAGGCCACCAATTTTCCGAACCCGTGTCCTACTTTTTGGGATGCCAGATGATGTTGTTGTGCGTAGATACAGGCTGCCACCACATCTAATCCTAGACACTCTCTCCATAATAGAGAGTGATCTGGAGTCTTCAATTCGGTATCCTACAGCAATACCACCATTGACACAATTCCTTGCTGTGTTACATTTTTTGGCTACAGGGTCTTTTCAGCATGTAGTTGGAGACCTGGTTGGCATGTCGCAGGGCCAGTTCAGTAAGGTCCTGCGGCGTGTCAGCCAGGCTTTCCTAAAGCGGGTTAAGCAATTTATTGCTATGCCTTTGGATGTTGGTGCCCTAGATGTGGTGAAGCGGCAATTTGAGGAAGGTGGTAGTCGCTTCCCACATGTTATTGGGGTTGTGGATGGCACACATGTAGCTATTCAGCCACCAAGACATAATGAAGAAATTTTTAGAAACAGGAAACTGTTTCATTCTCTGAATGTAATGGTTGTTTGTGGGCCATCCCTCCAGATCCTTTACCTGAATGCCAAGTTTCCCGGAAACTCACATGATGCGTATGTCATTAGACAATCAGGGATATGGCACAGATTAAGATCAAGTCAACGAGCAGACATGTGGTTATTGGGTGAGTTGACCAACATAATTTCCTGTAATTTTTACCAAATTATCGGAATATACTATTTCTAATTTTTACTTCTCATCAAACAGGAGACCGTGGATATCCTTGCACCCCCTGGCTCATGACTCCTTACCGTAATCCCAGGCCAGGACCACAGATGGCATTTAACTCCGCGCTTACTGCCACTAGACAGCTGGTGGAGCGCACAATTGGGGTCCTTAAAGGGCGGTTTCGTGTGCTCCACCGCACTGGTGGCGACATCATGTATTCGCCGGAGATGGCAAGTAAACTAGTGGTCCTGTGCGCTATACTACATAACATCGCGGTAAGGAGTAGCGTAGAGCTTCCTCAGACAGAGGAATTGCCTGATGAGGAGCCAGGGGTTGTCCGTCACTTCGGTGGGGGGAGTGTTACACGGAGGGGAAGCCAAGTCAGGGCAAGCATTGTTGCAGAATATTTCAGGTATAGTGTTTTTTTATTTACTTTTACAAAATATTAAAAACCACAGTATGCTTATGTTCATTTTGTAATGCTGAAATTTTGCTTACTATTGTAAGGTCATTGTGTAATGATTTGGGTGTGTGGGAATATCTAATTATTTTTTTCAAAAATATCCGTCAACAGGTTAAGCTTACAATGTGTTCTTTGCAAATCTAATAATGTGATGTTGCTAAATAGTGTCCTTATTTGTTTTCTTTAATAAAATCCTGTTTTTTTTTAAAAACACACAAACAAATGAAACTGAATGTTGACCACTTTGTGACTGTCCAGCTGAATTATCACACAAACTGTGGTGAGTACACAGATATGTTTAGAAATTTTAACAAAAGTGTGTGTGTGTGTGTCTGTGTCTGTGTCTGTGTTTGTGTTGGTGTTTTAGTTGGTTGTGTTTTTATTTCTATTCCGCGACTGCGTATTTCCGCTCGTGCGAAATTACCACTCTGCTCTTCACAGCATTGCAAAGATCAATAAAGTTATTTGAAATGACAGCATAGATTTAGGACCAATCACATGCTAACACACACTATAAATATATGCCCAAATAAGGAAAACGCCATTGCCATGATGCGTGCTGCACCTTTCACCAGGCGGGAGCTCTGCGTCCTGGTTGCGGTGATGGACCGCCGCGTAGGCCGCATTGGGCGCTTCATCCCAAATCGTGTTAAGCGCGAGGCCTACGCGGAGGTCCGCCACCTACTGCGGTCTCGCGTCCGCAGCAGGCGGACCATCATCCAACTGGAGAGGAGATGGAGTGATCTCCGCAGGAGGACTCCAGAACTGTTGGCGGAGATCCGCCAGCAAATCAGGGAACTGCGTGCACGCAGTAAGTTACATTACATAACAGAGATTTTTAGCATAAATTTTGCTAATTTACACTAAGTGGTAGTCTGTAATTGCAACACTGAGTGAACAAATTTAATAAATATGACAGTGTGTGTGGTTAGGGCAAACAGTACTGACTGTAGCAAAGTGTAAACAAACAAGTGCATGTTGTACCGAATTAATACCCAGGCTGGAAACTGTACCAAAAAACTTGATCAGTGGTGTCTATATAATAAGGTGGCTTGAATAGTGATCTGGTGATGTTGCCTATACCAATCAATATGACTCAATGGAATAGATTCAGTAATGAGCATCCAAAAAATTAAGTGGAATCATTTTGGTTGCTGTGGCCAACATGAAGAGCTTTTAAAAATGATTTTTTTAAACAAAAAACAAGCCCTGTGTCTTTTACATGGGACAGAACAGTGTAATTGACAAATGTTTTTTAAGTAATTTAACATGCAAACTAAATTATAACACATATATCATTATAGGACGACCACAACGGCAACCACATGCAGGGAGGCCACATCAGGCACCTTCTCAGCCCCCCTCCCCTTCTCACTCCCCCTACCCTTCCCAGTCCCCCTCCCCTTCCCACTCCCCCTCCCCTTCTCACTCCCCCTCCCCTTCCCAGTCCCCCTCCGCTTCCCAGTCCCCCTCAGCTTCCCAGTCCCCCTCAGCTTCCCAGTCCCCCTCAGCTTCCCAGTCCCCCTCACCTTCCCAGGCCCCCTCAGCTTCCCAGGCCCACTCCCCTTTCCACTCCCCTTCTCAGCCCACCTCTCCTTCTCTTTCTGTGACCCCTTCTCCTCCTTCCCAGTCCCCTTCTCCTTCTACTTCAAACTCCCCTTCTCAGCCCCCCTCACCCTCTATTGGACTAACATTCTCTCCGCCCCCCTCGCCCTCTCAATCAGACCCACCCTCAGAAATTACATTCCCAATCCCTCCTCCTTCCCCCATCTCTCCTCCTTCCCCAAACCCTCCTCCTTCACCCATCCAGCCTCCTTCCCCCATCCCTCCTCCTTCCCCAATCCCTCCTCCTTCCCCCATCCAGCTGCCTTCACCACCCACAGAATGGGCAGAAGAAGCCCCTGATGGTGTCAGTGGTGACCATAATGTTGCTGAGGAAAGTAAGTTTTTTTACATTTCATTTAAAAATATGACCTACTTACACTTACAATGTAAAAACATGCACTGTTGTACTGTTGAAAATCAGCTAGCAAGGTAAACATTTTCAGTTATTATTGATGGTGTTCATGTTGCATTGTAATTTTTGTGAGTATCATTATATGTAGTGTTTATGTGTGCAATGTTTTGTGTGTCCACTCTAGGTCAACACTAATTAGTTTGACAGGGTTGCCAGGACTACATGGTTTAATATGTGCTCATTTTTCAGCCAAACATTTCTACCTGAGTGGAGTTTAGTATGTTGTTAGTCTTTTACACTTGTGCCTCTCTATTCATAATGTTTGCACTTTCAAATCACATGCTTCACTTTGTTAGCCAGCAGAACAACCCAATGATTTGTGGTGTGAAAGTTACACTCACAAAATGCTAATTTTATTTTTCAAAACCTCTTGGACCTTATTTAGTAAACTGGTTTTTCATGGATTGTGGGCATGCTAGGATATGTAGTCCTTCTGAAGATGTTGATATGCAGTGTGATGATGCAGGACCAAACCTCCTTAAATTTAATTCTCTTCAGTACAGATGTGAATGAATGCCAACATGGTGTTACATTTACTAAGATGGTAGTTATCTTTAACATGGGATGTTGACCATAGCAACCAATAAGATTATAAATTAAATTGTTATGCCCACTTTTACAAGATAACATGTTTAATTTGATTGGTTGCTATGGTCTACTTCCCATCTTAAATTGAACTCCCGTAGTAGTAAATGTACCACATGGTGTGGTTCACTTTCTTGTTAAAAAAACAAAACATTGCTGAGCAGGCTTGTGTGTTATGCTACTGATTTAGCCTTAAAGCAGCCATGATGTAGTCACTTAGGCATTAAAGCAGGCCTGTCCAAACTGCGGCCCTCATGCTGGTGAAAAAATACACATCCCAGCATGCCCTGACACAGCTTTGGCATTCTCTGACCACAAAACTGTGAAAAGGCATGCTGGTATATGTAGTTTCACAACAGCTGGAGGCCAGCAGTTTTGACATGCCTGCATTTAAGTGTGCTTTGTGCCTTGCTTGGATAATAAGTAATGTAATTAAGTTATTAATGTTTCTGTTGCATCTTAATTTCAGATGTTGCAGTTGGAGATCCCACAAGTTTTGGTGGGATTATTGACACAATGCGCCAACACCTGCATGGATTATTGACTTGTCTCGATCAATTGCAAAAATTTGCATGAATTTGTTTATTTATTAAAAAAAATAATGTTTTCTAAATTTTAAAAAATAAAAAAAAGTTGTTTCAAGTTAACCGGGTGTTGTGCTTATTAATGCAAAAAAGGATCAGCAGATTGGCAGGCAGAAATTGTTTTACTAAAACATTACTCACATGTAACGTAAGTTTTTTTTTAAAAAAACAGTTAGGAGATTATAGTGTTAATAAACATGTAAACACCTTCATTCACAAACAACATCTTTAAAAAAAAAAAAAAAAAAATTTTATTTTACACTTTTACATGTTGATGGCCAATTATGGCAACAAAGTGTTAATCTGTTTTTTTTGGCTGACTTAATTGTTTTGGAACATTATCAATCATTACACTAATTGGATTCGTAATTGACAAGGGCTTGTGGACTTTAAAATGAAAGGGCTAATTTCACTTAATCACAAAAAAAACATTTTTGAGCGGTTTACCTTAAAAGTGTGCACTTTTATGGAAAAATTAGTAAATCTACTACAACTTAGTATTTTTACGATGAAGTATGTGTTTTTGCGAAGGTTTCGCAATGCTGCGATGGTTTCGCATTACTGCGAGGTCATTTGGCGTACGCCCACTTTGTGTAATACTGCGTACGAATGTGCAAAAACACGTTGGGGGCGGATGTTCGCAAATTTACTACACTAACGCAACTTTGCGAATATGTTGTGCGAACGGAAAACTTAGCGACCAACTCGGAATGAGGGCCTATGTAAGGTTATAAATACGGAGGGGGATGCTGAGTCTCTTCAGAACGACCTATTTAAACTGGAATCATGGGCAGCAAAATGGAGAATGAGGTTTAATACAGACAAGTGTAAGGTAATGCACCTTGGTAGCATGAACAGAAATAACACCTACATACTAAATGGGGTGATTTTAGGGGACTCTGTACTGGAAAAAGATTTAGGTGTTCATATAGATAACACACTTAGCAACAGCACCCAATGCAGGATAGCGACAAAAAAGGCAAACAAGGTACTACAGAAGGCATCATACTGTATATAGGATCAATACAATGAAGCGGCTGTCAGCATCTTGGTGGTACAGAAGTAAACAGCTTCATCAATGTAAATAGTCCAAATAGGTACTATGATAATCATCCAGCCACAATGCACCATGCTGACAGCTTCATTGTATTGATCCTACATGATGCCTTCTGTAGTGTGACAATATTTACATTATGGATCTACTATTTTGAACTTGTGTCACACTATCCTCCACATAGTGGATATCGATATTATGCCAAGACCTCGTTGATAGATCGAAACGTCGACAATAATGGCAATATATGATTCATGTGAATAAAATGAACCTTTTTTAACACAGATAAAGTATACCAGTGAGTGCCCCTTTTCACTTTGGTGGAAAACGTCTGTATATCCAAGTGGACCTCAATGACAGGCCCATTTGGGGCACCCTTCGGTAAATTCTTATGCTGATGAGAGTGCAGGCCTTTTGGAAAAAAATAATAATATTTATATATATATATATATATATATATATATATATATATTTATTAGTGATGTGCACCGGACATTTTTCGGGTTTTGTGTTTTGGTTTTGAATTCGGTTCCGCGGCCGTGTTTTGGATTCGGACGCGATTTGTCAAAACCTCCCTGAAAATTTTTTGTCGGATTCGGGTATGTTTTGGATTCGGGTTTTTTTTACAAAAAAAACTCAAAAACAGCTTAAATCATAGAATTTGGGGGTAATTTTGATCCCATAGTATTATTAACCTCAATAACCATAATTTACACTCATTTTCAGTCTATTCTGAATACCTCACACCTCACAATATTATTTTTAGTCCTAAAATTTGCACCGAGGTCGCTGGATGGCTAAGCTAAGCGACATAAGTGGCCGACACAAACACCTGGCCCATCTAGGAGTGGCACTGCAGTGTCAGGCAGGATGGCACTTCAAAAAAATTGTCCCCAAACAGCACATGATGCAAAGAAAAAAAGAGGCGCACCAAGGTCGCTGTGTGACTAAGCTAAGCGACCCAAGTGGCCGACACAAACACCTGGCCCATCTAGGAGTGGCACTGCAGTGTCAGACAGGATGGCAGATTAAAAAAATTGTCCCCAAACAGCACATGATGCAAAGAAAAAAAGAGGCGCAATGAGGTAGCTGTGTGACTAAGCTAAGCGACCCAAGTGGCCGACACAAACACCTGGCCCATCTAGGAGTGGCATTGCAGTGTCAGACAGGATGGCACTTAAAAAAAATAGTCCACAAACCGCACATGATGCAAAGAAAAAAAGAGGCGCACCAAGGTCGCTGTGTGACTAAGCTAAGCAACACAAGTGGCCGACACAAACACCTGGCCCATCTAGGAGTGGCACTGCAGTGTCACGCAGGATGGCACTTCAAAAAAATTGTCCCCAAACAGCACATGATGCAAAGAAAAAAAGAGGCGCACCAAGGTCGCTGTGTGACTAAGATAAGCGACCCAAGTGGCCGACACAAACACCTGGCCCATCTAGGAGTGGCACTGCAGTGTCAGACAGGATGGCAGATTAAAAAAATTGTCCCCAAACAGCACATGATGCAAAGAAAAAAAGAGGCGCAATGATGTAGCTGTGTAACTAAGCAAAGAGACCCAAGTGGCCGACACAAACACCTGGCCCATCTAGGAGTGGCATTGCAGTGTCAGACAGGATGGCACTTCAAAAAAATAGTCCCCAAACAGCACATGATGCAAAGAAAAAAAGAGGCGCAATGAGGTCGCTGTGTGACTAAGCTAAGCAACACAAGTGGCCGACACAAACACCTGGCCCATCTAGGAGTGGCACTGCAATGTCAGGCAGGATGGCACTTAAAAAAAATTGTCCCCAAACAGCACATGATGCAAAGAAAAAAAGAGGCGCACCAATGTCGCTGTGTGACTAAGCTAAGCGACCCACGTGGCTGACACAAACACCTGGCCCATCTAGGAGTGGCACTGCAGTGTCAGACAGGATGGCAGATTAAAAAAAATTGTCCCCAAACAGCACATGATGCAAAGAAAAAAAGAGGCGCACCAAGGTCGCTGTGTGACTAAGCTAAGCAACACAAGTGGCCGACACAAACACCTGGCCCATTTAGGAGTGGCACTGCAGTGTCAGGCAGGATGGCACTTCAAAAAAATTGTCCCCAAACAGCACATGATGCAAAGAAAAAAAGAGGCGCACCAAGGTCGCTGTGTGACTAAGCTAAGCGACCCAAGTGGCCGACACAAACACCTGGCCCATCTAGGAGTGGCACTGCAGTGTCAGACAGGATGGCACTTCAAAAAAATAGTCCCCAAACAGCACATGATGCAAAGAAAAAAAGAGGCGCAATGAGGTCGCTGTGTGACTAAGCTAAGCAACACAAGTGGCCGACACAAACACCTGGCCCATCTAGGAGTGGCACTGCAGTGTCAGGCAGGATGGCACTTCAAAACAATTGTCCCCAAACAGCACATGATGCAAAGAAAAAAATAGGTGCACCAATGTCGCTGTGACTAAGCTAAGCGACCCACGTGGCCGACACAAACACCTGGCCCATCTAGGAGTGGCATTGCAGTGTCAGACAGGATGGCACTTCAAAAAAATAGTCCCCAAACAGCACATGATGCAAAGAAAAAAAGAGGCGCACCAAGGTCGCTGTGTGACTAAGCTAAGCGACCCAAGTGGCCGACACAAACACCTGGCCCATCTAGGAGTGGCACTGCAGTGTCAGGCAGGATGGCACTTCAAAAAAATTGTCCTCAAACAGCACATGATGCAAAGAAAAAAAGAGGCGCACCAAGGTCGCTGTTTGACTAAGCTAAGCGACCCAAGTGGCCGACACAAACACCTGGCCCATCTAGGAGTGGCACTGCAGTGTCAGACAGGATGGCAGATTAAAAAAATAGTCCCCAAACAGCACATAATGCAAAGAAAAAAAGAGGTGCAATGAGGTAGCTGTGTGACTAAGCTAAGCGACCCAAGTGGCCGACACAAACACCTGGCCCATCTAGGAGTGGCACTGCAGTGTCAGGCAGGATGGCACTTCAAAAAAATTGTCCCCAAACAGCACATGATGCAAAGAAAAAAAGAGGCGCACCAAGGTCGCTGTGTGACTAAGCTAAGCGACCCAAGTGGCTGACACAAACACCTGGCCCATCTAGGAGTGGCACTGCAGTGTCAGACAGGATGGCAGATTAAAAAAATTGTCCCCAAACAGCACATGATGCAAAGAAAAAAAGAGGCGCACCAAGGTCGCTGTGTGACTAAGCTAAGCGACCCAAGTGGCCGACACAAACACCTGGCCCATCTAGGAGTGGCATTGCAGTGTCAGACAGGATAGCACTTCAAAAAAATAGTCCCCAAACAGCACATGAGACATGATGCAAAGAAAAATGAAAGAAAAAAGAGGTGCAAGATGGAATTGCACCCACCCTTATGTTGTATAAACAGGACATGCACACTTTAACGAACCCATCATTTCAGCAACAGGGTCTGCCACACGACTGTGACTGAAATGACTGGTTGGTTTGGGCCCCCACCAAAAAAAGAAGCAATCAATCTCTCCTTGCACAAACTGGCTCTACAGAGGCAAGATGTCCACCTCATCATCATCCTCCGATTCCTCACCCCTTTCACTGTGTACATCCCCCTCCTCACAGATTATTAATTCGTCCCCACTGGAATCCACCATCTCAGGTCCCTGTGTACTTTCTGGAGGCAATTGCTGCTGGTGAATGTCTCCACGGAGGAATTGATTATAATTCATTTTGATGAACATCATCTTCTCCACATTTTCTGGAAGTAACCTCGTATGCCGATTGCTGACAAGGTGAGCGGCTGCACTAAACACTCTTTCAGAGTACACACTGGAGGGAGGGCAACTTAGGTAGAATAAAGCCAGTTTGTGCAAGGGCCTCCAAATTGCCTCTTTTTCCCGCTAGTATACGTACGGACTGTCTGACGTGCCTACTTGGATGCGGTCACTCATATAATCCTCCACCATTCTTTCAATGGTGAGAGAATCATATGCAGTGACAGTAGACGACATGTCAGTAATCGTTGGCAGGTCCTTCAGTCCGGACCAGATGTCAGCACTCGCTCCAGACTGCCCTGCATCACCGCCAGCGGGTCGGCTCGGAATTCTTAGCCTTTTCCTCGCACCCCCAGTTGCGGGAGAATGTGAAGGAGGAGATGTTGACGGGTCACGTTCCGCTTGACTTGACATTTTTCTCACCAGCAGGTCTTTGAACCTCTGCAGACTTGTGTATGCCGGAAAGAGAGATACAACGTAGGTTTTAAATCTAGGATCGAGCACGGTGGCCAAAATGTAGTGCTCTGATTTCAACAGATTGACCACCCGTGAATCCTGGTTAAGCAAATTAAGGGCTCCATCCACAAGTCCCACATGCCTAGCGGAATCGCTCTGTTTTAGCTCCTCCTTCAATGTCTCCAGCTTCTTCTGCAAAAGCCTGATGAGGGGAATGACCTGACTCAGGCTGGCAGTGTCTGAACTGACTTCACGTGTGGCAAGTTCAAAGGGTTGCAGAACCTTGCACAACGTTGAAATCATTCTCCACTGCGCTTGAGTCAGGTGAATTCCCCCTCCTTTGCCTATATCGTGGGCAGATGTATAGGCTTGAATTGCCTTTCGCTGCTCCTGCATCCTCTGAAGCATATAGAGGGTTGAATTCCACCTCGTTGCCACCTCTTGCTTCAGATGATGGCAGGGCAGGTTCAGGAATGTTTGGTGGTGCTCCAGTCTTCGGCACGCAGTGGCTGAATGCCGAAAGTGGCCTGCAATTCTTCGAGCCACCGACTGCATCTCTTGCACGCCCCTGTCGTTTTTTAAATAATTCTGCACCACCAAATTCAATGTATGTGCAAAACATGGGACGTGCTGGAATTTGCCCAGATGTAATGCACGCACAATATTGGTGGCGTTGTCCGATGTCACAAATCCCCAGGAGAGTCCAATTGGGGTAAGCCATTCTGCGATGATGTTCCTCAGTTTCCGTAAGAGGTTGTCAGCTGTGTGCCTCTTCTGGAAAGCGGTGATACAAAGCGTAGCCTGCCTAGGAACGAGTTGGCATTTGCGAGATGCTGCTACTGGTGCCGCCACTGCTGTGCTTGCTGCGGGAGGCAATACATCTACCCAGTGGGCTGTCACAGTCATATAGTCCTGAGTCTGCCCTGCTCCACTTGTCCACATGTCCGTGGTTAAGTGGACATTGGGTACAACTGCATTTTTTAGGACACTGGTGACTCTTTTTCTGAGGTCTGTGTACATTTTTGGTATCGCCTGCCTAGAGAAATGGAACCTAGATGGTATTTGGTACCGGGGACACAGTACCTCAATCAAGTCTCTAGTTGCCTCTGAATTAATGGTGGATACCAGAACCACGTTTCTCACCGCCCAGGTTGCCAAGGCCTGAGTTATCCGCTTTGCAGCAGGATGACTGCTGTGATATTTCATCTTCCTCGCAAAGGACTGTTGGACAGTCAATTGCTTACTGGAAGTAGTACAAGTGGTCTTCCGACTTCCCCTCTGGGATGACGATCGACTCCCAGCAGCAACAACAGCAGCGCCAGCAGCAGTAGGCGTTACACTCAAGGATGCATCGGAGGAATCCCAGGCAGGAGAGGACTCATCAGACTTGCCAGTGACATGGCCTGCAGGACTATTAGCTTTCCTGTGTAAGGAGGAAATTGACACTGAGGGAGTTGGTGGTGTGGTTTGCAGGAGCTTGGTTACAAGAGGAAGGGATTTAGTTGTCAGTGGACTCCTTCCGCTGTCACCCAAAGTTTTTGAACTTGTCACTGACTTCTGATGAATGCGGTCCAGGTGACGTATAAGGGAGGATGTTCCTAGGTGGTTAACGTCCTTACCCCTACTTATTACAGCTTGACAAAGGCAACACACGGCTTGACACCTGTTGTCCGCATTTGTGTTGAAATAATTCCACACCGAAGAGCTGATTTTTTTTGTATTTTGACCAGGCATGTCAATGGCCATATTCGTCCCACGGACAACAGGTGTCTCCCCGGGTGCCTGACTTAAACAAACCACCTCACCATCAGAATCCTCCTTGTCAATTTCCTCCCCAGCGCCAGCAACACCCATATCCTCATCCTGGTGTACTTCAACAGTGACATCTTCAATTTGACTATCAGGAACTGGACTGCGGGTGCTCCTTCCAGCACTTGCAGGGGGCGTGCAAATGGTGGAAGGCGCAAGCTCTTCCCGTCCAGTGTTGGGAAGGTCAGGCATCGCAACCGACACAATTGGACTCTCCTTGGGGATTTGTGATTTAGAAGAACGCACAGTTCTTTGCTGTGCTTTTGCCAGCTTAAGTCTTTTCATTTTTCTAGCGAGAGGATGAGTGCTTCCATCCTCATGTGAATCTGAACCACTAGCCATGAACATAGGCCAGGGCCTCAGCCGTTCCTTGCCACTCCGTGTCGTAAATGGCATATTGGCAAGTTTACGCTTCTCCTCAGACGCTTTTAATTTTGATTTTTGGGTCATTTTACTGAACTTTTGTTTTTTGGATTTTACATGCTCTCTACTATGACATTGGGCATCGGCCTTGGCAGACGACGTTGATGGCATTTCATCGCCTCGGCCATGACTAGTGGCAGCAGCTTCAGCATGAGGTGGAAGTGGATCTTGATCTTTCCCTATTTTACCCTCCACATTTTTGTTCTCCATTTTTTAATGTGTGGAATTATATGCCAGTATCAATAGCAATGGCCTACTACTATATATACTGCGCACAACTGAAATGCACCACAGGAATAGAATGTAGATGGATAGTATACTTGACGACACACTGGTAGGTACAGCAGTGGCCTTCCGTACCATACTGCTATATATGCTGGTGGTCACTGTGTCAGCAAACTGCAAAACTAAAATGCACCACAGGTATAGAATGTAGATGTATAGTATACTTGACGACACAGAGGTAGGTACAGCAGTGGCCTTCCGTACCGTACTGCTATATATACTGGTGGTCACTGTGTCAGCAAACTGCAAAACTAAAATGCACCACAGGTATAGAATGTAGATGGATAGTATACTTGATGACACAGAGGTAGGTACAGCAGTGGCCTTCCGTACCGTACTGCTATATATACTGGTGGTCACTGTGTCAGCAAACTGCACAACTGAAAAGTACCACAGGTATAGAATCTAGATGGATAGTATACTTGATGACACAGATGTAGGTACAGCAGTGGCCTTGCGTACCATACTGCTATATATACTGGTGGTCACTGTGTCAGCAAACTGCAAAACTAAAATGCACCACAGGTATAGAATGTAGATGGATAGTATACTTGACGACACAGAGGTAGGTACAGCAGTGGCCTTCCGTACCGTACTGCTATATATACTGGTGGTCACTGTGTCAGCAAACTGCAAAACTAAAATGCACCACAGGTATAGAATGTAGATGGATAGTATACTTGACGACACAGAGGTAGGTACAGCACTGGCCTTCCGTACCGTACTGCTATATATACTGGTGGTCACTGTGTCAGCAAACTGCACAACTGAAATGCACCACAGGTATAGAATCTAGATGGATAGTATACTTGACGACACAGAGGTAGGTACAGCAGTGGCCTTCCGTACCGTACTGCTATATATACTGGTGGTCACTGTGTCAGCAAACTGCAAAACTAAAATGCACCACAGGTATAGAATGTAGATGGATAGTATACTTGACGACACAGAGGTAGGTACAGTAGTGGCCTTCCGTACCGTACTGCTATATATGCTGGTGGTCACTGTGTCAGCAAACTGCAAAACCAAAATGCACCACAGGTATAGAATGTAGATGGATAGTATACTTGACGACACAGAGGTAGGTACAGCACTGGCCTTCCGTACCGTACTGCTATATATACTGGTGGTCACTGTGTCAGCAAACTGCAAAACTAAAATGCACCACAGGTATAGAATGTAGATGGATAGTATACTTGACGACACAGAGGTAGGTACAGCACTGGCCTTCCGTACCGTACTGCTATATATACTGGTGGTCTCTGTGTCAGCAAACTGCACAACTGAAATGCACCACAGGTATAGAATCTAGATGGATAGTATACTTGACGACACAGAGGTAGGTACAGCAGTGGCCTTCCGTACCGTACTGCTATATATGCTGGTGGTCACTGTGTCAGCAAACTGCACAACTGAAATGCACCACAGGTATAGAATGTAGATGGATAGTATACTTGACGACACAGAGGTAGGTACAGCAGTGGCCTTCCGTACCGTACTGCTATATATACTGGTGGTCACTGTGTCAGCAAACTGCAAAACTAAAATGCACCACAGGTATAGAATGTAGATGGATAGTATACTTGACGACACAGAGGTAGGTACAGCAGTGGCCTACTGTACCGTAATGCTATATATTATATACTGGTGGTCGGCAAACTGTGCAAAACTGAAATGCACCACAGGTATGGATGGATAGTATACTTGACGACACAGAAGTAGGTACAGCAGTGGCCTTCTGTACCATACTCCTATATATTATATACTGGTGGTCAGCAAAATTATACACTGTACTCCTACTGTATACTGTCTACAATGCAGCACAGATATGGAGTGTTTTTCAGGCAGACAACGTATACTGGTGGTCACTGGTCAGCAAAACTCTGCACTGTACTCCTCCTATATAATATTATACTGGTGGTCCCCAGTCCCCACAATAAAGCAGCACACTGAGCACAGATATGGAGTGTTTTTCAGGCAGACAACGTATACTGGTGGTCACTGTCAGCAAAACTCTGCACTGTACTCCTGCTATACAATACAGCTGCTCCCCAGTCCCCACAATTAAGCAGTGTGAGCACAGATATATGCAGCACACTGAGCACAGATATGGAGCGTTTTTCAGACAGAGATCGTATACTGGTGGTCACTGATCAGCAAAACTCTGCACTGTACTCCTCCTATATTAATATACAGCTGCTCCCCAGTCCCCACAATTAAGCAATAAGTAAAGCAAGCACAAATATTTACATCAACAATACACGGAGAGGACGCCAGCCACGTCCTCTCCCTAACATTTCCAATGTACGAGTGAAAATGGCGGCGACGCGCGGCTACTTATATAGAATACGAATCTCGCGAGAATCCGACAGCGGGATGATGACGTTCGGGCGCGCTCAGGTTAACCGAGCCATACGGGAGAATCCGAGTATGCCTCGGACCCGTGTAAAAAGGGTGAAGTTCGGGGCGGTTCGGTTTCCGAGAAACCGAACCCGCTCATCACTACTAATTTTAAGTGATTTATCTGATAATAAATTGTTATTGTATTATTCA
Organism: Pseudophryne corroboree; assembly: GCF_028390025.1. Classification (NCBI taxonomy): domain Eukaryota; kingdom Metazoa; phylum Chordata; class Amphibia; order Anura; family Myobatrachidae; genus Pseudophryne; species Pseudophryne corroboree. The sequence goes on along the minus strand of NC_086444.1, from coordinate 618,108,284 downwards.
AGCGCTCTCTTTATTGTTTATATATCCTAGACAATACTAACCTACCCTAGAGGCCTAATGAAAAAATTAATTGGAATTCACTAGTCTAAATAATGTATTTGTGTCTTCTCTTTCTATGTCGGTAATTAGATTCTAGTTACCAATATGACATATTCTATTTGTCTGACATTTAATGTTTTTTATTATACTTAAGATATTGTTGTGTTATGTGATTATGTGGTGGATGTACCTTGTGGACTCCTTCTAATTGTGGGTGTTTTTTATTGTTATGTATAGTATTTTGTGTGTTTTTATGGATGAACTAACATTGATATAAGGGTGAGGTATGGTGAAACATACAGGAATCCAAATTATAACAGTAAAAGACCTTCACCTCTAAACTGGAGGGAAAACCTCATAGACACAAGCAAACTAGGCAATTGCCCAGGCCATGAATGCCTAGCCGGCTCAGCTCTGTACTGGTGGTTGTGGGGCACCTGCTGGCAGGCGTTCCAGCAGGGCAGCTCACACAGTGGGAGGCGGCATCGCTGGAGTGTGTGCATGGCGCTGCTGCCGGTAATAATCATACTGTCTACCGCTGCCAGAGTCCTTCTAAGAGAGGATGTCTGATGCTGCAGTCTGAGACCACTGCCATATTTTCCCCATCCATCCCTACTGCTGCGCTCTTCTTTCCCTCTCACCTTCCCAGAATGCCAGTGCGGGTGTATTGTCATCACGCACAGCATTCTGAGAATGGCTGTGGAGGAGAGAAGACTGAGGAGTATCAGCTGCACAGCGTTAGGTATCGACGTGTGGTACTACATGCGACGGCACACCCTCCCACCCGCTCTGCAGCTTGATTGCCCTGAAGAGACCCATCACCTAGGCAGTCCTGGATCCCGGCCCCAGAAGCAGCACAGAAGCTATAAAAACAGAAACCCAAATGGCGCTTAGTGATGCATGAGACAGTTTGATAAAATCAACAGACATTAATTATATTAACAATATAGCAAACAATGAGGAGGCCTTTGCCTCTTGATAAAGCTGCCCTGTTGTGCAGAGTAATGCATTGAGGATACAAAGCTTCTGGATAATGACTATTTTGGTGACTTTTTAACTTTGTACATGTGGACTTACCTCGTACCAATTATCAGCCTCCTCTTCATTTGCCTGTGCGGATTCAGTAAGTTTTACAGGCAGGTGGGATGCTGGCTGTCAATATCCTGACAGCAGCATCCCAGCCGCCAGAATACTGGCATCATGGCGAGAGCTAAGAGTCCATTTGCAGGCTTGCTACAGGATCTATTCTGACTCTATGGGTGTCGTGGACACCCACGAAAGGTAATAGCCCTGGTGTGCCGGGATTCCTGCTGGCGGCATTGTCAGCTGGCGGGATTTCGCTTGTCAGTATCCTGACCACCGGGATCTCGACAGCCGGCAAATTAAATGCATACCACCTGTGCATGTAGTTTGGTGAGCACTATATAGCGCAAGTGCCTATTAACCAATACCATTCCTGACAGCACAGAAGCTGCAGCATCAGCACTGACAGGAGGATTTGTGTGCCGGCCCCTGCCAGGGTGAGTGCAGATGTATACTTGTCCTGGCTGACTCACACTCACTCTCTCTCTCCCTTTCTCCCATCCTCACCTCTCCTCTCGCCCATCCTCACCTCCCTCTCTATCTCCCTGCGGTCCTCATCCCTCTCTCTCTTCCGTCCTCACCTCTGTCTCTCTCCCATCCTCACCTCTCTCTCTCTCTTCCATCCTCACCTCCCTCTCTCTCTCTCCCTCCAGTCCTCATCTCCCTCTCTCTCTCCCGTCCTCACCTCCATCTCTCTCTCTCTCTCTCTCTCTCTCTCTCTCATCCTCACCTCCCTCTCCCTCCTGTTCTCACCTACCTCTCTCTCTCCCCTGTCTTCACCTGCCTCTCTAATGTCCTCATCTCTCTCTCTCTCTCTCTCTCTCTCTCTCTTTCTCTCTCCCATCCTCACCTTTCTCTCTACCACTCTACCATCCTCACCTCCCACACTCTCTTTCCCATCCTCACCTTTCTCTCTTTCCTGTCCTCACCTCACCTCTCTCTCTCTCTCTCTCTCTCTCTCTTTCCCATCCTCACCTCTCTCTCTCTTTTCCTCACCTCACAGCTACTTCCATAGTGGCTCTACTGTGGTGTCACATGTATAAGAGGATCTAAAGTGGTGTAACGTGGATAAGGGTAACTACTGTGGCGTAACATGTATAAGAGGCTGAACTGTGGTGGAATGTGTATAAGCAGCTCTACTATGGCATAATGTTTATAAAGGGCACTACTGTGGTGCAATGTCTATAAGGGACTCTACTGCAGCGTAACATATATAAGGAGCTCTAATTGGTGGCGTAACGTGTATAAGGGGTACCAATGTGTGGTGTAATGTGAATAATGCACACTATTGTGCGGCATGAAGCCACTCCCCTAAAAAATTTTGTACACACCGCACTGTCCCTGTTTTTAATATTGTAGGGGGGAGGAGGAGGAGACTGTCATCCTGAGCTCTGCAAGGTCTAGAACTGCCCCTGTGGAGGGGTGCATCATTGGTCTTAGTACATTGTTAGAAAGCGAAATTTGGAAAACAAATAATTTTCTAAAACAATGGTTCTCAAAAAAAATGGATGCCGGAAATAAAGGTGAATGATGTTCTGCTATATAAATTTGTTTTCATACATCGGCTGTGTGACAGAATTTTATAATTGGACTATTAGTTTCCTTTCTATATAATTGTAGTGTATTATGTTTTTCTTTTTTACATGTGCAGAACATACCTCCCAACTGTCCTGATTTTCGCGGGACAGGCTCATTTTTTTGGGTCTGTCCCGCTGTCCCTCCCGCGGGCCGCAGTATCTCGCAGTGGGGGGGGGGGGGGGGGGGGCAGTTGGGAAGCTTCTTATCACTCGCTGCTCGGCTCAGTTCAGAGCGCATGGACTCATTTTATAGGTGTGCTGAGCCTAGGGTCACCAGACTTCCTGGACCCGGCAGAGGGGTTATGATGGCCAGCTTTGGCGTACGCAGACTAGTCGAGGGTTGTGGCCATTGTGATCCGATGCTACGATGCACTCGTCATGCAGTAGCTGGTAGGAGGCATCTATTTCATACTGAAGCCCCCTGCAGCATTAGAATGTTTGTTGTGCAGTGTTGCACAGCCACTTCCTGCAGCTGTACAATACCAACCATGGGGATAATTCCGAGTTGATCGCCAGCTGCCGTTGTTTGCTGCGTAGCGATCAGTGAAAAAAACGGCAAATCTGCACATGCACTGCAATGTCCATTGTGGTTTTGCACTGGTTCTAGCGACGATTCCAACCGCACAGCCGAACGCAAGGAGATTGACAGGAAGTGGGAGTTTCTGGGTGTCAACTGACCGTTTTCTGGGAGTGTTTGGAAAAACACAGGCGTGGCCGTGCATTTGCTGGGCGGGTATCTGACGCCATTACCATGTCATTTGTCGCAGCAATCATCGCACAGGATAAGTAACTACAGGGCTGGTCTTGTTCTGCACAAAATGTGTTTGCAGGCGCTCTGCTGCACAGGCGTTCGCACTCCTGCAAAGCGAAAATACACTCCCCTGTGGGCGGCGACTATGCGTTTGCATGGCTGCTATAAACTGCTAGCGAGCGATCAACTCGTAATGACCCCTCATATCAGAATCAGGCCCAGAATACATTAAAAATGAACTCACTTATTACTAGTAAATGTAAAAAATGACAGCCGCTGCATAACTTTTGTTACTTGATTTATATTAAACTATTCGATATTTTTCTACATAAAAAGTATTTAGATTTGAACAGATATAATAAAATGGCTATAGATAATCTTTTTTTTTTTGTGGGCCCCATAGCCAGGGGCTGGCTGGCAACTTTCAGCCTGGGGGGGGGGCAGCTTTTTACAGGGAATCAGCAGTCAGTGGCCCTGGAACACTTACATTGCACTGGCCTGGGGGGCAGATGGTACCCTGCCCCCCTGCCCAGACAGCCCTGACCATAGCAACTTATTGAAGGAGTCCCTGACGCATTGTGTCCCAATGCTTCTTGAGAGACGCCTCTCTGCAGTAGTTATTATTTTTGTGCCCCTAGTTCATTTTCTGAACCAAAGTAATGTACTAGTTAATAATATGCCTTATAGCATTGCCCTAATTTACTTTACAGTATGAATGAACTATTGTCTTTCTCTAGTTTACATAATGTCACATTGTAGGGCGGACAGTACACATTATGCCACACAGAACCCCAAATTCACATTATGACATATAGTGTCCCCAGTTCATATTATGTCACATTACAATTCCCCCTCTTCATTCTGTGCCACATTAGAGTAACCTCCAGTTCGAATTACGCCACGTTACAGTGCCCCAGTTCATATTATGCCACACTATAGTGCCTCCATTTTCTATTGTGCTACATTAAAGTGCCCCAGTTCTTATCTTGTAAAATTATAGTGCCCGTAAACAGGGCACTATAACGCCCTCCAGATGGGCCCCCTCTGGTGGGCCCCCTCCCCTCCACAGCGCATTGGACTCCGGCATTGTGCTGTAGTCTACTGCGCATGCGCAGGTCTCCAGAAACATGGTGCCATTTTCCCAAGACTAATTACCTACTGCGCATTTGCAGTGGTCATTTTGGCTGTGATATTTGTAATGACTGCAGCGAGACTCTGGAAAGGTAAGTATTAAAACATGGGTGCAGTGTGTGCAGTGTGTGCCCCCTGGACCCAGGGACCCATGTGCACCACACACATTGCACCCATTATAGAAACGCCAATGTATAGTGCCCTTCCCATTACAATGAGCACAGTGGCGAAAGTCCCAGATGCAATGGAGTCAGTTGCCGCCAGGCTCAAACTCTGAAGGGCGCACCCGGACTGACCTTTTCCATTGCCTTTGGTGAGCTCCAGCCTCTGTGCGCCAGCTACTTACTATATAGCAGCACTGCAGTGCAATGAGCCCGCTTCCCAACAGCTCTTCTGCCCGTTTCCCACCAACTCTTTCCCCATCTCCGTCAGTGGCTTATGTGGTCTTGGAGTCAGATGGCTGCTTACAGAATATGCATATTCAATTCATGCCCGCTTTAGGTGAGGAGCAGCAGCAGGGGTGGTCATTCCGAGTTGATCGCAGCAGCAATTTTGTTAGCAGTTGGGCAAAACCATGATGGTCATTCCGAGTTGTTCGCTCTGTAAATTTTTTCGCATCGCAGCGATTTTCCGCATAGTGCGCATGCGCAATGTCCGCAGTGCGACTGCGCCAAGTAAATTTGCTATGCAGTTAGGTATTTTACTCACGGTTTTTTCTTCGTTCTGGTGATCGTAATGTGATTGACAGGAAGTGGGTGTTTCTGGGCGGAAACTGGACGTTTTATGGGGGTGTGCGAAAAAACGCTACCGTTTCTGGGAAAAACGCGGGAGTGGCTGAAGAAACGGAGGAGTGTCTGGACGAACGCTGGGTGTGTTTGTGACGTCAAACCAGGAACTACAAGCACTGAACTGATCGCAGATGCCGAGTAAGTCTGGAGCTACTCAGAAACTGCACAGAGATGTCTTTTCGCAATATTGCGAATCTTTTGTTCGCAATTTTAAGAAGCTAAGATTCACTCCCAGTAGGCGGCGGCTTAGCGTGTGTAAAGCTGCTAAAAGCAGCTTGCGAGCGAACAACTCGGAATGAGGGCCCATGTGCAGGAGGGGCAGATATAACATGTGCAGAGAGAGTTAGCTTTGGGTGGGGTGTGTTCAAACTGGAATCTAGATTGCAGTGTAAGAATAAAGCAGCCAGTATTTACCCTGCACAGAAACACAATAACCCACCCAAATCTAACTCTCTCTGCAAATGTTATATATGCCCCCCCCTGCAGTGCACATGGTTTTGCCCAATTGCTAACAAACTTGCTGCTGCAATCAACTCAGAATTACCCCCAGTGGCTGCAGTGTTTGGAAAACTGTCTAAGGGGGTCATTCCGAGTTGTTCGCTCGCAAGCGGATTTTAGCAGATTTGCTCATGCTAAGCCGCCGCCTACTGGGAGTGAATCTTAGCATCTTAAAATTGCGAACGATGTATTCGCAATATTGCGATTACACACCTCATAGCAGTTTCTGAGTAGCTCCAGACTTACTCGGCATCTGCGATCATTTCACTGCTTGTCGTTCCTGGTTTGACGTCACAAACACACCCAGCGTTCGCCCAGACACTCCTCCGTTTCTCCGGCCACTCCTGCGTTTTTTCCGGAAACGGTAGCGTTTTTTCCCACACGCCCATAAAACGGCCTGTTTCCGCCCAGTAACACCCATTTCCTGTCAATCACATTACGATCGCCAGAACGATGAAAAAGCCGTGAGTAAAAATCCTAACTGCATAGCAAATTTACTTGGCGCAGTCGCAGTGCGGACATTGCGCATGCGCATTAAGCGGAAAATCGCTGTGATGCGAAGATTTTTACAGAGCGAACAACTCGGAATGACCCCCTATGTATGTATATAAGCTGTGTGTGTGTGTGTGTGTGTGTGTGTGTGTGTGTGTGTGTGTGTGTGTGTGTGTGTGTGTGTGCAGTGTATATGGGGCTGTGTGTGTGTGTGTGTGTGTGTGTGTGTGTGTGTGTGTGTGTGTGTGTGTGTGTGTGTGTGTGCAGTGGATATGGGGCTGTGTGTGTGTGTGTGTGTGTGTGTGTGTGTGTGTGTGTGTGTGTGTGTGTGTGTGTGTGTGTGTCTGTATGTACAGTATATGGGTGTGTGTGTGTGTGTGTGTGTGTGTGTGTGTGTGTGTGTGTGTGTGTGTATGGGGCTGTGTGTGTGCTTGCATATAGGGCAGTGTGTGTGTATATGGGGCTGTCTGTGTGTACATGTGGCTGCGTGTGTGGCTGCGTGTGTGTGTGTCTCTGTATATGTGACTATGTTTGTATGTGGCTGTATGTGTGCTTATATATGTGTGTGTGTGTGAGCAGGGGGGAGGGAGGCACACCATTGTCTAATTTACCTCTGGGCGTCTGGTTTGAATTTATGCCACTGAATGAGTAGATCAGATTAGGCCACATTACCGTGCCCCCTTGCAGCATCCACTACCCACTCCTCTCACTAATTGCTTAGCAGGCAAATCTAGGAAGTTGGTATGCAATTTTATAACCCGCTAAGCCTCTGGGCCCCATAGCAATGGCACCCCTTGCACCCCCTATAGTTATGCCCATGGGTTAAGTCTTCCATAACCAAAATTCCAAAATATTCAGAAAAACAGATTTATTTTTTTTAGTGTGTGTGAGATAGTGACACCTTTGCTTTCTGCTGCGGGGTTCACTGGGCTCCACAAGGAAAGACATAGGGGTGTAGAGTAGGATCTTGATCCGAGGCACCAACAGGCTGAAAAACTTTTCCTGTTCCCAGAATGCCTAGCGCCGCCTCCTCTATAACCCCGCCTCCCTGCACAGGAGCTCAGTTTTGTAGTTGGTGCCGCAGATAGCAGGCACATAACAGGGGGGCTGCTCCAGGCAGCCCTAAGAAGAGCTTTTTATGAAGAAAAGTGAAGACTTCAAGGGCTGCAGCAGTGTGTAGATGTCAGGAGACATTCACTGCTGCAGCTCCATCTCTCCCCAGCGGCGCTGTACACTCCCGAGCCCTGGTTGCCGGGTAACTACAGCAGGAGGCTCTGGTTTTCTTCTATGGTCAGGCACACACGACGGGGGCTCTCCGGGATCGCGTGGTCGCGCTTCGGGAGGTGGTGAGTGGGTCACGCTTGCGGGACCCGTACTTTATCGCGATCCGGCACGGTCAGTGGGAGGCGGGCCGCGCGCGCTGGCGATGGACACTGTGGCAGTAGAGGCGATCCCACTAGATCACCAGGGCATGGGTGCAGGTCAGGTTTTCCCTTAAAACCAGTTTACTAGTAGCCCGCAGTACCCGGTGGTTTTGCCAGCAGGGGGATAAGGCTTAGACCTGGAGCCCCTGCCCCAGGGTGCCATTTCCAGCAAATGTTCCCGCCCTGGAGCTGCATATCTGTCTCTCCCTCACTCCCTGTCAGCGCCATTTCTCTCAGCTACACTGTTCCTGGGACTGCTTGGGCAAATCCTCCTATGTAAAGCCGCCTGGTTGACAGCGCTGTGACTTTACATGACACTTAAGTATTCTACCTGTCACTTAGACAGTGTTAGTTAAGAAAGAGTGCATTTAGTCAGGGTTTCTAGTACAATTACCCTGTGATATACATCCAGTTCTTACTGTGCAGTGTTATATCTATTGACTACATAGCTATATAAGCTGGTCCAGTGCAGTATTATTGTCTGTAATAACCTCTGCATTGTCTAACTGTGACTATCTGTGTGTGCATTAGCTTGCTGAGTAGTTTCCATTCTTGTCTGTCACTCAACTTGCTATCCCTATATTCTATAACCTGAGGGGGCTTGGTGCGTCAGGTTTTATAATAATATAGGATATTCACAAGATATACCCTAATACGTATTTTTCTCTGTGATTTTAGTCACCATATCTCTCCTATATCAGGGCCGAAACTAGGATTTTTGTCACCCGGGGCAAGGTAGTCATTTGACACCCCCCCCGCCTGAAAAATTGCCTTTTCTAACATAAATTTCATATCCAGGAAAAAGTGTCCCCATTTTACACAGTACGACAGGCAAGTGTCCCCATTCCCCATTTTACACATTGCGGCAGACAGGTGACCCCATTTTACACATTGCGGCAGACAGGTGTCCCCATTTTACACATTGCGGCAGGCACAGGTCCCCATTTTACACAGTACGCTGGCAAGTGTCCCCATTTTACACATTGCGGCAGGAAAGTGTCCCCATTTTACACATTGCGGCAGGAAAAAGTGTCACCATTTTACACATTGCGGCAGGAAAAAGTGTCCCCATTTTACACATTGCGGCAGGCACAGGTCCCCATTTTACACAGTACGCTGGCAAGTGTCCCCATTTTACACATTGCGGCAGGAAAAAGTGTCCCCATTTTACACATTGCGGCAGGCACGTGTCCCCATTTTACACAGTACGCTGGCAAGTGTCCCCATTTTACACATTGCGGCAGGAAAGTGTCCCCATTTTACACATTGCGGCAGGAAAAAGTGTCACCATTTTACACATTGCGGCAGGAAAAAGTGTCCCCATTTTACACATTGCGGCAGGCACAGGTCCCCATTTTACACATTGCGGCAGGAAAAAGTGTCCCCATTTTACACATTGCGGCAGGCACAGGTCCCCATTTTACACAGTACGCTGGCAAGTGTCCCCATTTTACACATTGCGGCAGGCACAGGTCCCCATTTTACACAGTACGCTGGCAAGTGTCCCCATTTTACACATTGCGGCAGGCACAGGTCCCCATTTTACACAGTACGCTGGCAAGTGTCCCCATTTTACACATTGCGGCAGGCACAGGTCCCCATTTTACACAGTACGCTGGCAAGTGTCCCCATTTTACACATTGCGGCAGGAAAAAGTGTCCCCATTTTACACATTGCGGCAGGCACAGGTCCCCATTTTACACATTGCGGCAGGTGGTGGAGGGAGAGAGAGAGAGAGAGAGAGAGGAAGGGAGAGGGGCTGACTTACATTTGAAGCGGTTCTCGCCGCTCTTCAGCCGCCTCTCCCTCCTCGTCCGGTCTGCGCGGCTCCCCCTTCTCCCTCCTCCGGCGGGGTTTCGTGGAATGACGCGTTTGCGCCGTGACGTCACGACGCAATCGCGTCATTCCGCGAAACCCCGCCCCCCGAGCTGGGCACTCGGGAGAAGGGGGTTTCAAAGTCTATAAAAGTGCCGCGGCGGGTGTTAGGGGGTCTCGGCGCCCCCTCCAATCCGGCGCCCAGGTCGCCTGCCCCCCTAGCCCCCCCCTAGTTTCGGCCCTGCCTATATCTCTGCTTGTGCTGACTACACTGCGCAGGGGTTTGGGTAAGAGGTATTGTGCTGCTGACAATTGTACTGTGTTACCTGATACTGCAAGTTATATCGTGTCTGCTTCTGAGGGTAACGGTTCTGGGGCTGAACACATTGCCGGTGTTGCTGAAGCCACAGATCCATGTGGGGAGAATATAGCAGCTGTGGGCTCTGGTTCTGGGGTCTCCTTGCCCCCCAGTGGGACTGTGGCAACGGAGGTACGTAATGTCCCACCGTGGGCTGCTTTTTCCACACTTCTATTTACGCTAGTTAATAAACTAACACCCCCTATGGGACCCCCTATGCCGTTGCAACCGTATGTGGTCCCTGCAGCTAATCCGCCGTGGGCGGACGGTTTATCTGCTCAGTTGAAGAAGTTGAACCAGTCCCTGACTACTAAAAAGTCTGACCCTCGCTCGCCTAAGTCCAAGAGGTCCTCTAAGAGAGCTCTTATCTCCTCACAATCCACTGCTGTCACTGACACCTCGTCTGATGAAGATGGCACTTACACTGACCCCACAGATTCTGACTCAGATACTGCTGATGGGGAGGGTAATTTGCATGTGGATGTTCCTGATCTTTTGGAGGCTATTAAATTAATTTTGCAGATTACGGATGATCCCGAGCCATCTGTCCCTCCTAAGAAACCAGATAGGTTCAAGCGTCAGAAGGTGGTTAAACAAGTTTTACCTCACTCTGACCACCTAGTGGATATACGTCAGGAACCCTGGGGAAACCCGGGTAAGAAGTTCGTGCCTCAAAAGAAGATGCTGGCTCGCTATCCCCTCGCACCAGAGCTGTCTAAAAATTGGGAAACGCCTCCTCCAGTAGACTCACATGTGGCTAGTGTGGTGGTTTCCTCAGCTCTACCTGTCACTACCGTCACGTCTCTAAAAGAGCCTACGGATAAACGTGTGGAGGATTGTCTGAAAGCGATTTACACCCTCACAGGTGCTGCACAAAGGCCCACTATTGCAGCAACATGGGATGCAGAGGCTATTGAAGCATGGGCCTTGGAGTTAGAAGCTGAAATCTCTTCTGACCATGCGAGACAATGCTTGTCATATATTGTCACAGCTTCTCGCTATATTAAAGAGGCGGCTTCTGATGCCGGTATCTTAGCAGCCAAGGCCTCTACTACATCAGTCCTGGCTTGCCGGATATTGTGGCCATAGGCGTGCGCAGAGACTGACTGGCGGGTGCCACTCCGGACTTCCCCCCCCCCTCCACGGCATTATAGTGTTCTCTCACCTCCCCTGTCCTGGATATAGACTGCTCACCTGGGCCGCCCAGGTGAGCAGTCTATGGGCCGCCCAGGTGACAAGTCTATATCCAGGACAGGGGAGGTGAGAGAACACTATAATGCCGTGGAGGGGGGGAAGTCCGGAGCGGCACCCGCCAGTCAGTCTCTGCGCACGCCTATGATTGTGGCTGAGATCCTGGTCTGTGGATCTGGACTCTAGAAAAACCCTGGAGGTACTCCCTTTCAAGGGAGATATTCTGTTTGGGGAGGACTTAAATAAGATAGTGGCTGACTTGGCTACTGCCAAAACTGCCTGTCTGCCAAGTACCGCTCCTTCTGTGTCGAAGGCTAAAGGTACTTCCTTTCGCCCCTTTCGTCCTTCAGGTAAAGCAACAAGCAGGCCCGCACTTCCAAACCTGGTAAGCCAAAGCCCAAAAGAGCCTGGGCTGCCCGTCAGCCAGCTTCCAAGACCGATAAGCCTGCCGCATGACGGGGTGTGCCTCCCCCTGGAGGATCCCAGGGTGGGGGGCCGGCTTCTAGGGTATACCCAGGAATGGTTGAAGACCACTTCAGATGCCTGGGTTCGGGAAGTCGTCACTCGAGGTTACGCCATAGCCTTCAAGAACCGACCCCCTCATCGATTTTGCCGTACAGACATCCCGTTGGACCAGAAAAAGGCAAACACTCTACATTTGGTGGTACAGACCCTCCTAGTACAGGTGCCTCTTGCGCAGAGGAGCCGGGGGTACTATTCTCCGCTGTTTCTAGTCACGAAACTGAATGGATCCTCTCGGTCCATTCTCAACCTCAAGGCATTGAACAGGTTTGTGAAGGTTTCCAAGTTCCGTATGGAAACCCTTTGCTCTATAGTTCTGGCCTTGGAACCTGGGAACTACATGGTCTCCCTGGACATACAGGATGCTTACCTGCATATTCCTATAGCAGCGTCACATCAGCAATACCTGAGGTTTGCGATTGGCAACCTCCATTACCAGTTTCGGGCGTTACCTTTTGGTTTAACTACGGCTCCGCGAGTCTTCACCAAAGTCATGACGGTGATGACGGTGGTAGTCCGCCGTCAAGGGGTCAGAAAGTCCTGAAGCTTCAGGACAGGATTCATTGCTTCCTTTCTCGTCCGCAAGTGTCGACACATTCGGCCATGCAGGTGCTGGGCCTCATGGTGTCCGCATTCGACATGGTGGAGTATGCTCAATTCCATTCTCGCCCCCTCCAGAGGCTGATTCTAGCCAAGTGGGATGGCCTGCCTCACTGGATCAGGTCTCACATGATCTCATTGACTCCGGAGGTCCGTCTGTCGCTGCTCTGGTGGCTCAAGGACCGACAATTGTGCAGGGGCCGTCCCTTCTGGATATCCGACTGGGTCCTGTTGACGACATATGCCAGTCTAAGAGGTTGGGGCGCGGTGTTGGAGCAACACTCCCTTCAGGGTCGGTGGACCAAGGAGGAATCCCTCCTCCCGATCAACATTCTGGAATTGCGGGCGTTCTTCAATGCGTTTAACCTGGCCCAGCATTTAATTCAGAACCATCCTGTTCAAGTATAGTCGGACAACGCCACCCCAGTGGCTTACATAAATGATCAAGGCAATGCCGTTTGGCAATGAAGGAAGTCTCACGGATTCTACATTGGGCGGAACGCCATCTGCCGTCCTTATCGGCAATATTAATTCCGGGAGTCCTGAATTGGGAAGCGGACTTTCTCAGTCATCAGGACGTACTTGCCGGCGAGTGGGGCTTCCATCCAGAAGTTTTTCAACTCCTAGTGGAAAAGTGGTGCCTTCCAGACGTAGATCTGATGGCGTCTCGACACAATCACAATGTTCCGGTCTTCGAAGCAAGGACAAGGGATCCTCAAGCAGCATTCATGGATGCGCTGGTGGTGCCGTGGAGGTTTCGGCTGCCTATGTGTTCCCTCCGGTGTCTCTCCTGCCCAGGGTAATTCGGAAGTTCAAGCAAGAAAGAGGAATTCTGCTTCTCATAGCTCCAGCGTGGCCCAGACGGCACTGGTTCTCAGACCTGCAGGGCCTATCGTCAGAGCGTCCAATTCTACTTCCGCAACGCCCAGACCTCCTCGTTCAGGGCCCCTGTGTCTACCAGGATCTAGCCCGGCTGTCTTTGACGGCGTGGCTCTTGAAGCTTCCGTCTTAAGGGCTAAAGGATTTTCTGAGGCGGTCATTCAAACTATGTTGCGGGCCCGGAAACCGGCTTCTGCTCGGATTTACTATAGGGTCTGGCATTCTTACTTTGTTTGGTGCGCATCTAACAATTATGACGCTTCCAAGTATAGTACAGCCAAATTGTTGGCCTTTCTTCAGCAGGGCCTGGATTTAGGCCTGCGTCTGGCCTCTCTCAAGGTTCAAATATCTGCCTTGTCAGTGTGGTTTCAGAGAAAGATTGCGACCTTACCTGATGTGCATACCTTCACTCAGGGTGTGTTGCGTATCCAACCTCCCTATGTCCCGCCTGTGGCTCCTTGGGACTTGTGGTTTTGGAGGCGTTACAAGAGTCTCCGTTTGAACCTCTTGGTTCAGCTGATCTTAAGTTGATTTCCCTTAAGGTGGTGTTTATGCTGGCTATTGCTTCAGCTAGAAGAGTGTCGGATTTGGGTGCCTTGCCTTGTAGTTCCCCATATCTGATATTTCACTGTGACCGGGCGGTTCTTAGGACTCGTCCCGGATATTTACCTAAGGTGGTTTCTTCGTTCCACCTTAACCAGGAGATCGTGGTTCCGGCACTTGTTTCTCCTGATCTGTCTCCCAAAGAGCGGTCTTTGGATGTGGTACGGACTCTCCGTATCTATGTGAAGAGAACTGCTTCTATTAGGAAATCTGATTCTCTTTTTGTGCTGTTTGGATTTCACAAACGGGGCTGACCTGCTCACAAGCAAACTTTGGCCAGATGGATTAGAATGGTGATTGCACATGCTTATGTGATGGCTGGTCTATCAGCTCCTGCTCACATTACGGCCCATTCTACTCGGTCTGTTGGATCTTCTTGGGCGGCCCGCCGTGGTGCGACCCCTGAACAATTGTGCAAGGCGGCTACGTGGCCCTCAGTGAATACGTTCATAAGGTTCTATGCCTTCGATACTGCCACTTCCCAGGATGCTTCCTTTGGATGCCGGGTTCTTGTGCCCGCTACAGTGCGTCCCCTCCCATAAGGAACTGCTTTAGTACGTCCCCTATGTCTTTCCTTGTGGAGCCCAGTGTACCCCGCAGCAGAAAACGAGTTTTATGGTAAGAACTTACCTTTGTTAAAACTCTTTCTGCGAGGTACACTGGGCTCCACAAGGCGCCCACCCTGACGCACTTAGCTTCTTTGGGTTGGTATGGCATTAGCCACTGACACTTCTCCTGTCGTGAGAGTGTGGTGTATGTGGCTACTAACCGTTGTCTCTTTTCCTGCTACTGCATTGGGCTGGTTAACTAAAAACTGAGCTCCTGTGCAGGGAGGCGGGGTTATAGAGGAGGCAGCGCTAGGCATTCTGGGAACAGTCAAAGCTTTTCAGCCTGTTGGTGCCTCGGATCAAGATCCTACTCTACACCCCTATGTCTTTCCTTGTGGAGCCCAGTGTACCTCGCAGAAAGAGTTTTAACAAAGGTAAGTTCTTACCATAAAACTCGTTTTCTAATTAGCCCCAATAAGAGTCCGTGCAGAGTCCACACCTCACAGAAGAACTAAGTGAACATCATTGATTCAAACTTACAAACTGTGATACAATTAAGGGTGTGTACGCACGGTGAGATATTTTTCTTTAGATTTTGACTATATAGTCAAAATCGCAAGAATAGTTAGTGCAGATCGCAAGGTGAAGGTCACCTTGCGATCCTGATTCGATCCCGATGCGCGGTACCGCCAGGTCGGCATCGCAAGAAAAGATAGACTGTGCAGGCAAGTCAATCCTTGCTAGATCGGTGTACTATCTAGTTCATCTCACATGTCAATTACATCTCACATAAGCACATATATTCCATATCTCAAGAAACGTTAGTCAAAATCTGTGCTATCTGGGCTCCGGGGAGTTCAAGAGAAATCGCAAGTAAAAATCGGGCATAGCAAGGATCTCACCGTGTGTACACACCCTTACTGATTTGGTCTATATACAGCTCACATAATGAGGTATTTATTAGCTCACTGCAGGATTTAGTAGAAGCTTCAAAGTTACAGGTTCCAAAAGAATGTGGCCTGCCATTATCTGAAAACACCCAAAAAAGACAAAAGGATGAGAAATATGAGCCACTCCCTAAACGACTGTATGAAGAAGCATAACATCCTGCATCTCTGAGGGCTGGGGAAAAGGCAGAACTGCTAAGACAAGATCTGTAGAATGTGAAACAGAAAATGATGATAGTGAAGACACAGGTGCTGTGCATATACAGACTAAAGACGACATATGGGTTAGAATTAATGGCTTCAGGCTAACATACAATTACAATGAAAGAATAGCCAATGGTGATCTGTAAGATGACAATGGGCCTAATTTAATCCCAAAGCATCTGAGGCACATGGCGCAAAGTACCAATGTTTGGTACTTTGCGCGTACGACAGACCTGTATTGCACATGTGCAGTATGGGTCCTGCATCACTGGATGCACTAAGGTTGTAGACGTTAAGAGGTTGACAGCCTGCAGCCACTTGGGGGAGGGGGGGGGGGGGGCCAATGGGTTCTGTTTCCCAAAACAGAGGCATGTCACCTTCATCCTAGGGGCGTACCGAGGTCAGGATCTCCATCAGAAGATGGAGATTTCCTGGCCCCTTGGTCAGAGCTGCGGCAGCCGGCTTGCGTGACCCCATAGGTCATGCAGCCAGCCAATAGTATCGCAGATGATCCGGTGCTGTGTCCTAGGATGTCCAATGTCAGATCTTGATTAGCTGCTGGTCTGCAAGCTCCGATTGGCTCTATAGAATACTGCCATGGCTCTGTCCATCCGTGGCTGCCTGCGGTGCGCAGATCCTCACTGCTGCCATCCAGACCCCCTCAATATCGTAAGCTTTGGGGGATGCAGGGAGGAGCTATGGGGCAGTGTGTGTAATGGGGGGCTGCCTAATTTGTCAGTCCTGGGCCCCATCATATCTGATGGTAGCCCTGACTGACAGTGTCATTCATTTGATTAGTCAAAATCGGCCATGGATATTTATGACTCACTGGGTTTGATTCAATTAAATGTGATGTGAATAGTGCCGGGAAGGAGGTCCTGGAGAAATTCAATTCAGTGTGCTGTTATGTCAGAGAATTCCAGAACATGCGCCTTAAACCGGGTGTTTAGCCGTGAGAACTGGCATTCTACAATTTAAGGGGCTAGTTCAGACCTGATTGCTGCTGTGCATTTTCGCACAGCGGGTGATCAGGTCTGAACTGCGCATGCGTATGCACCGCAATGCACAGGCGTGCTGGTCCCCAGCGACGGGGAGTGCCGATCAGCGACGGGATGGTGCAAAACATCCGATTGCACCGGCGAACGCACGGAGATTGACAGGAAGAGGGTGTTAGTCGGTGGCAACTGACCATTTCTAGGGAGTGTCCGGAAAAACACAGGAGGGACCTGGCGTTTTGTGGAAGGATTCCTGACGTCAGCTCCGGCCCCGATCATCGCAGCGGGTAACTCTTGGGCTGTGCAGAGACTGCACAAACTTCTGTTTGTGCAGCTCTCCAGCACAAGCGATCGCACACCTACACAAAGCTAATACCCTCCCCCTGTAGGCGGCGATTACCTGATCGCAAGGATGCAAAACATGCATCCTAGTGATCAGGTCTGAATTACCCCCTAAGTGCCCCGTTGTGATGCTGTTTGCGCCTTGCTAAGGCACATAACAGCATCATGGCACTAGTTTTGTCATATTTCTGTTTGCACTTCAGGAGGGGTGGGAGCAGAAAACATGTAGTCGGATGTACTGTAGCAGCGCGCTGAATTGAATAGCTCTGGGACCTCCATTCTGGCGCTGAATTGAATCCACCCCATTGAAGCAATTTTAAATTGAACATACACTTAAAACATAAATTACAAAATTGTACGCTCTGCTGTTTTTTGGTGAAAACTCAATATTGGATGTCCAATTCAAGTGTTGTCGGAAACAAGTTGGCTCCAATTTGTCAATTCAGGGTCTCTGGCAAATGGTTTTAGTTTAAATACTATTTCATTTACGCAATGTGAGATGAGCCGCGGATGGCTGCCTCGGTGCTGCTCTGCCAAGCAGCCTTTGTGTTTAGTCCTACGTGTATAATATGTCTAATATGTTGAGTCTATTGTACAGTTGCAATGTGCAGTATCAACTCATACGTGTAATATGTGTAATGTATGCTATGTTCTTCCCCCTTCGTATGCTATGTATTCCCCCTTCATGTTGCTGCTTGGCGATGCATTGTACTACAAAGAATTCCTAGTGTACGTGAGTACACCTGGCCAATAAAGCTGATTCTGATTCTGATTCTGAGAAATCATTTAATCAGTTACAAATTACAACATTCTGTCTCTGCAAAATTGACAGAGAAATATAAGTAATGATTGAATGACCAAGCTTTAGAATGTGGTTCCATTTGGACGGTGTTTGGCTAGACCAGCGGTTCCCAACCTTTTTTCTCTCCCGTATCCCTTGATTAGTCTTTTCATTTATGAGTAGCCCCTCGTCTCATAAATCCACACATCCGTCCATGCCAGAAAAGACGCTTATTCACATTACGCCACACAGTGCGGACACTTATTCACATTATGCCACGCAGTACGGATGCTTATTCACATTACCCCACACAGTAGTAGCCCACACATTGTCTGATTAAATTTATGCCACACAGTAGTGGTCCTTTATTTTATATTATATTATAATATATATATATGATGAAAGAATGAACAACAACTATTTATTTCACAGAGACAGCCACCACTCGTATCTCCTCAGAGCTGAGGCTGCTGCTGCCTTTCATATGTTAGCTGAAGCCTCCTCACTCAGTCACTCACCAGCAGCCTCACCACCTGTCCTCTCACTGCCACTGACATGTGCAGAGCATTCAGTGTGTAGCGTCAGGGCAAGGGAGCGTGGCTGATGAATTGGAGAGCAAGGCAGATTATGGGAGGGGGGGGGGGGTACATAGACAATCTGTGCACATTATAAAGGAGGGATGGGGACGTGCGGCCAACAGGGCTGTAAGCCGCGAGTACCGAGTAGCGGGTGTGAGACTGCCTGAGCAGAGGTGGTCTTACCAGCATCAGGTACTGTACATTGCGGAGTGCGTCCCTTTACTTGGGTTGAGGCATTTGCAATACATGCCGGGTCTAGCCGGCGCCAACACCAGTGCTCACACAGAGTAGAGAGGAGCGGAACGGTGAGAGGAGGGGAGGGGATTTCCTCCTCTCCTCCAGCTGTGCCACTTCCTGCTCCTTCATCCAGCCGCGACTGCGTCTCCAGGTGTCCTCCTAGCACAACAGTGCATGCGCTGGGGGGGACGCTGAAGACTTCCGCCATTACCGGCAGTGTTTTCAAGTGCCCCTGACCAGTCCGCTGCATACCCCTGGGGGTACGCGTACCACGGCTTGGGAATGCATTGCAAGGAGAAAGAAATATTTCTTCAGATTGTACAAAGAATAAGAAATAATGCGGTACCTGGAGAACAAAAAAAGTCACAAAAGTTTAAATGATGTTTACAGCTGCCACCTCATAAGTTATAAGTTTGTTAGACTACACCTCCAACTTATGTTAAATACTATCTATTCAGGGGCACCAGAATGGTTTGAGGTTGGGGGGGAGGCACCGGCTCTTCACAGATGCATTACTGTGAGGAGGCGTGGCCATGCTGAGCGTGCAGCATCCCAGTATGCGCTCCCCAGCACCTGCGCCACTCTCATATTTTGGCGGGGCATGCTGTTCCCTTGCCCCCCGCATTCCGACGCCACTGTATCTATTCAGTACTCTTCAATATGGGACACAGTGAAATGCTTAAAAAAAACTCAGATAAGATACTTTGTTAATTTTGTAGTAAATATTTTATAGTTTTATTGATGTCTCTACAAATGAATAAAATAAAATAATAAATAAATGATATCTAGTGTTCACTCTAGGATTTTTTTAGGGCAGGGTGCTGATCACGGGTAGGGCACATTTTTCATTCAGGAGGGCACATTTTTCAGTTAGAAAGCAAAATTAGGTACATACGATAATGCTTGGTCCTCTCATGCCCACGTGATAAAGAATGGACAGTGCGCTGCGAAGGCGCGCAGCAAAAATTTAGGGGCGTTGTTTTTCGTGGGGAAGGGGCATGGCCACATAATAGTGGCAATTCACATTACACCACACAGTAGTGCAGCTAATACACTAAGAACCTCCTATACACACTGCAACAGGTAGAGCACGTTATACATATTGCGCCAGATAGAGCACATTCTACACTTTGCGCCAGGCAGAGCATATTCTACACTTTGCGCCAGGCAGAGCACGTTATACACATTGCACCAGGTAGAGAGCACTGAGACACACTGCACCAGATATAGGCCCTCATTCCGAGTTGTTCGCTCGGTATTTTTCATCGCATCGCAGTGAAAATCCGCTTAGTACGCATGCGCAATGTTCGCACTGCGACTGCGCCAAGTAACTTTACTATGAAGAAAGTAATTTTACTCACGGCTTTTTCTTCGCTCCGGCGATCGTAATGTGATTGACAGGAAATGGGTGTTACTGGGCGGAAACACGGCGTTTCAGGGGCGTGTGGCTGAAAACGCTACCGTTTCCGGAAAAAACGCAGGAGTGGCCGGGGAAACGGTGGGAGTGCCTGGGCGAACGCTGGGTGTGTTTGTGACGTCAACCAGGAACGACAAGCACTGAACTGATCGCACAGGCAGAGTAAGTCTGGAGCTACTCTGAAACTGCTAAGTAGTTAGTAATCGCAATATTGCGAATACATCGGTCGCAATTTTAAGAAGCTAAGATTCACTCCCAGTAGGCGGCGGCTTAGCGTGTGTAACTCTGCTAAATTCGCCTTGCGACCGATCAACTCGGAATGAGGGCCATAGAGCACTGAGACACACTGCACCAGGTAGAGAGCACTGAGAAACATTGCACCAGGTAGAGAGGACTGAGACACACTGCACCAGGTAGAGAGCACTGAGAAACCTTGCACCAGGTAGAGAGCACTGAGAAACACTGCACCAGGTAGAGAGTGTGATGTTAGTGTATTAGAATGCTTAATATTTGTAGACACTCCCTTACTAACATGTGTAAGCCTGAATCTTCAGTGATGGTCCCTAGGACCAGGGGGATGCTGGGAAGTGGGTGGTCCAGTGTGCAGTGTGCCTGTAGTTGGTGATTAAATAAAGCAGCACAGCAGTGAACTCACATGTCTCTGTGTCCTGATGACTGGATTTACAAACATATGAACAAAACATGGCGTCAAGAAGTTTAACTTGGACTGCTAGTGCTCTCAGAGTGTGACAGAATCCTGCAGCAGTCTGTAAGGCTGTGATACTCAGTGTCTGCAAAACCTGCCGTGTGCTCCTCTCTTCAAACAGTGAGTAACCGTGGATAAACTAGCTCCTCCAACCGGCATGCTGATGTCTGGTAACTTGTCTGAAAACTGGGAAAGATTTAAGCAAAGGTTTAATATACATCTTGCTGCATGTGGAGCTGATACAGAGGCTGACAAAACAAAGGCATCCATTTTCCTCCATGTGATAGGAGAGGATGTGCTGGACATTTATAATAGTTTTCAGTTTGCTGAGGGGCAGAATATGGTGCTATCTTCTATAATGCAAAAGTTTGAAGATTACTTTGTCCCAAGGAAAAATGTGACATATGAAAGATATAAGTTTTTCACATGTGATCAGAAGTCTGTAGATGGATTTGATCAGTATGTTACAGAGCTGCAATCACTCAGTAAAACCTGCTATCATGACTAAATCATTACATGACTATCCCATGAGAATTCAACGAATGCTTATCAGACTACAGAAATATGATGTACACTTGCTGTACTGTCCCGGCAAATACATGTACATTGCTGATACACTTTCTCGTGCTGTGGACAAAAGTGAAGGTTCCAAAAGTCTGATGGATGAAGAGATAGAAGCCTATGTTAATTTGATTGTAGCTTCTCTACCAGTGTCTCTTGCAAGACAAGAACAGATTAGGAAAGAAACTGAGACAGATGACACAATGAAAGTGTTGAAAGATATCATTCTGAAAGGTTGGCCAGCAGAAAAACATGCGTGCCCGCTGTCTATTCATGATTATTGGATGTACCGCAGTGACCTTACAGTTGTCTCGGTATTATTTACAAAGGCAATAGGTTTGTCATACCTGCACGACTAAGAAAAACTATGCTGTGCAAGATACATGAAGGCCATTTAGGAGAAGAAAAATGTAAGCGGAGAGCGCGTGAAGTTATGTATTGGACAAGAATGACCCAAGACATAGCACAGACTACAGCTACATGTGAATTATGTCTTACGTATAGACCAAAACAACAAGTCGAGCCACTGAATCCTCACGCAGTGCCAGAGAGACCGTACCAGAAAGTTGGTGCAGATTTGTTTGATTGTAATGGGAAAACATACATTGTTGTGACTGATTATTACTCTAACTACCCTGAGGTGAAGACATTACATACAACTACTAGTAAAGCCGTAATCAATTGCATAAAGTCAATCTTTGCAAGGCATGGTCTTCCTATGGAATTGTTCACTGACAATGGTCCTCAGTTTTCCAATGCTGAATTTAGACAATTTGCTGATGAGTGGGAATTTGTTCATACTATGTCAAGTCCCCACTATCCACGCTCAAATGGGTTGGTGGAAAGTTCAGTAAAAACTGTAAAGAGTCTCATGAAAAAAGCTCAAGAAGGTAAAGAAGATTTCTACAAAAGTCTTATAATCTACCGCATTACACCTTTACAGAATGGACTTTCTCCTGCACAAATGCTGATGGGAAGGAGGATTAGAGCAAATCTCCCGATACATGATGAACTGCTTAATACACATAACTCAGCGTTGGTCAGACTGAGTAAGGAACGTCAACAGGCGAAACAGAAACTGTTCCATGACAGACGAACAAAACGCTTATCTGATCTAAAATCGGGTGACCAAGTCCGTCTCAGAGATCACGAGAAAGATATTTGGGTGCAGAAAGGTATTGTGCAAGCACAGGTAGCACCAAGATCTTATACTATACGTACAGAGCATGGAACGGAAGTAAGAAGAAATCGGGTGGATTTAAGATCTCAACCTAACCATAATGAAGACAACATGACTGAAGAATACCCTTCATCTGACATGTATGATGATCCTCATAATGGTTAACAAACCACGATTCTAGAAAGGTCGAACATGGTCGATGAAACACAGACTGTGTATGAAAGACCCAAAAGGGAAATATGCAGAGCTGAGAGACTCATTGAAACGTGTTAGATGATGTTCTTAATATGACATTGTTAATTGTTGCATTGAAGCGTACAGGGCTTATCTTTAAAGAAAAGAGGATGTGATGTTAGTGTATTAGAATGCTTAATATTTGTAGACACTCCCTTACTAACATGTGTAAGCCTGAATCTTCAGTGATGGTCCCTAGGACCAAGGGGGATGCTGGGAAGTGGGTGGTCCAGTGTGCAGTGTGCCTGTAGTTGGTGATGAAATAAAGCAGCACAGCAGTGAACTCACATGTCTCTGTGTCCTGATGACTGGATTTACAAACATATGAACAAAACAGAGAGCACTGAGACACACTGCACCAGGTAGAGAGCACTGAGACACACTGCACCAGGTAGAGAGCACTGAGAAACATTGCACCAGGTACAGAGCACTGAGACACATTGCACTAGACAGAGAGCACTGAGAAACCTTGCACCAGGTAAAGAGCACTGAGAAACACTGCACCAGGTAGAGAGCACTGAGACACACTGCACCAGGTAGAGAGCACTGAGAAACCTTGCACCTGGTAGAGAGCACTGAGAAACACTGCACCAGGTAGAGAGCACTGAGACACACTGCACCAGGTAGAGAGCACTGAGACACACTGCACCAGGTAGAGAGCACTGAGACACACTGCACCAGGTAGAGAGCACTGAGAAACACTGCACCAGGTAGAGAGCACTGAGACACACTGCACCAGGTAGAGAGCACTGAGAAACACTGCACCAGGTAGAGAGCACTGAGAAACATTGCACCAGGTAAAGTGCACTGAGAAACACTGCACCAGGTAGAGAGCACTGAGACACACTGCACCAGGTAGAGAGCACTGAGACACACTGCACCAGGTAGAGAGCACTGAGACACACTGCACCAGGTAGAGAGCACTGAGACACACTGCACCAGGTAGAGAGCACTGAGAAACACTGCACCAGGTAGAGAGCACTGAGAAACATTGCACCAGGTAAAGAGCACTGAGAAACACTGCACCAGGTAGAGAGCACTGAGAAACATTGCACCAGGTAGAGAGCACTGAGAAACATTGCACCAGGTAGAGAGCACTGAGAAACATTGCACCAGGTAGAGAGCACTGAGAAATATTGCATCAGGTAGAGAGCACTGAGAAACATTGCACCAGGTAGAGAGCACTGAGAAACATTGCATCGGGCAGAGAGCACAGAGATACATTGCACCAGGTAGAGAGCACTGAGAAACATTGCACCCGGTAGAGAGCACTAAGACACACTGCACCAGGTAGGGCACATTTTTGATCTCCACTTTTTTTTCAGCCAATTTTATTTACTGGGGGCTGAGGCTGCGGGAGTTGATCGCGCTGGTCCCCCCTCACACACCGCAGAGCTGGTTGAAAATGGCCACCACACTGATCCATGTACACAGAGGAGGGAGGGCTGGGTTTGCCTTGGCGGGAGAGGCAAACCCAGCCCTCCTGTCTCACCAGATCATGAGCAGACCTATAGTCTGAACGCAGAGGAGGGGAGCTGCGGAGGCTGACAGCTAAGAACGGGCGGGACGAGGCGGGCGGGACGGGGCGGGACGCGGAGGTCTCTGTCTCATGCAGGGAGATAGTGTGATTACTGCAGTAGTGATTACTGCAGTGTGCTTTATGTGTCCAGCAGCGTGGCGGGGTCCGGCGGGCAGCAAAGTGCGGGGCGGGAGGGCGCACACAAATGGGCAGGGCGGCATTCAGGTATCTAAAAAAGGGGCAGGGCACAGCTCCCTGTGAAAGACACCTAGAGTGAACACTAGATATCTTCTGCCTTACCTTTATAATGAATGCCAATTTCTACAAAGGGACGTGAAAATATTTTTCTCATACGTCCTAGAGGATGCTGGGGTCCACTTCATGACCATGGGGTATAGACGGTTCCGCAGGAGCCATGGGCACTCTTAAGACTTTTCAATGGGTGTGAACTGGCTCCTCCCTCTATGCCCCTTCTCCAGACCTCAGTTTTAGAAATGTGCCCAGGCAGACTGGATGCACTCTGAGGAGCTCTACTGAGTTTCTCTGAAAAGACTTATGTTAGGTTTTTTATTTTCAGGGAGAACTGCTGGCAACAGACTCCCTGCTTCGTGGGACTGAGGGGGCAGAAGTAGGAACCAACTTCCTGAAGAGTTTCATGGCTCTGCTTCTGGCTGACAGGACACCATTAGCTCCTGAAGGGAACTGAACGCTAGCCGTGCCTAGATGCTCACTCCCACAGCATGCCGTCACCCCCCTCACAGAGCCAGAAGTCAGAAAACAGGTAAGTAGAAGAAAACAGATCTTCTATCAAGAAAAGTGACGGCTGGGGTAGAGCGCGGCTGGCGGGAGCGCAGCGCGCCATTGCTGCCCACACACACAGGCACTGCAGGGGGCAGGGCGCGGGGGGGGGGAAGGCGCCCTGGGCAGCAAAAACACCTCTATAAACTGGCAAAAAGGGGGCATAAGATGCCCAGGCACAGCCCTGCCCCCGCCAGTATACATATTATGAAAAGTTTTGGAGGTAAAAAGGGCGGAGCTTCTTCCTCAGGCCACAAGCCAGCACAGTGCTCAGTGCCATGTTCTCTCTCCTCAGGCTGCAGAGACATCGCTGGTCCTCCTTCACTTCTGACTACAAGTATCAGGGTGCAAAACAGGGGGGGGGGGGGGGCACAAGCGAATTTGGTGCTTTACAAGTGTGTTTTACTGTGTAAAAAGTGCTGCATGTCAGTGGGCATTCTGTGTTCACAGGCATTAGATACTGGCGCTGGGGTTGTGAACTGCCTGCTCCTAAACTGTGTCCCTCTGACAGATTTTACTGTGGGTCTGTCCCCTATAAGTCCCAGTGTGTCTGTGTGTGTGTGTGTGTTGTACACGTGTGTAAGACATGTCAGAGGCAGGGAGTTCCTCCCCGGAGGAAACAATTTTAGGGACACAGAAGTGTAATGTGGTGGCGCTGCCGGCACACCAAGAGCCTGCATGGGTGAAAGAAATACGTGATAGTATGCATCATATCAATAGGAGATTAGATAAGTCTGAATCTCTTGCTGAGTGCTGGAGAAAATCTGTGGAGGATGTTATTTTTCAGGGCTCTGTTCTTCCATCCGCAGGCGACCCCTCTGGGTCACATAAGAGACCATTTGCGAATATTGTGAATACTGATACCAACACGGACACTGATTCTTGTGTCGACGATAGTGACTCCAGAGAAATAGATCATAAATTGGCAAAAAATATACAATATATGATTGTGGCTATAAGGGAAGTTCTGGAAGTCACGGAAGCCACTCATGTACCTCAGGAGATGGCTTATTTGTATAAAGAAAAGAAATCTAAGGTCACTTTCCCTCCTTCCCACGAGCTTAATACACTCTTTGAAGGGGTGTGGGTGAATCCCGAAAAGAAATTTCGTATTCCCAAGAGAATTCAGATAGCTTATCCTTTCCCAGTGGAGGACAGGAAAAAATGGGAGTCACCCCCTGTGTTAGACAGTGCACTGTCCAGGTTGACAAAGAAGTTAATTCTCCCTGCACCTGGCACGGCTTCACTAAAAGAGCCAGCAGACCGAAAGATGGAAACTACATTGAAATTCATTTATGTTGCCAATGGTACGCTGCTCAGGCCCACAATTGCTTGCACGTGGGTAAGTCGCACTATTGAAAAATGGTCAGAAAGCGTGTCATCAGAAATTGACACGATTGATAAAGATGAAATACTCCTTAAGTTAGGGAATATCAAAGACGCTGCCGCATACATGCTAGAAGCGATGAAAGATATTGGACTCTTGAGTTCACAAGCCGCTACCATAGCAGTATCGGCTCGGCGGGTGTTGTGGATTCGCCAGTGGAATGCGGATGCAGTTTCCAAAAGAAACATGGAGGCTCTCCCATATAAATGTGAGGCCTTATTTGGCGATGGCCTGGATGCGTTAGTCTCGGCGAGTACCGCAGGTAAGTCAACATTTTTGCCCTCTGCGCCTGCACCGGCAAAAAAGACATATCACCCGCACATGCAATCCTTTCGGCCCAATAAATACAAAAAAGCGAGAGGTTCCCCTTCTTTGTGGGTAGGGGAAGGGGAAAGGGAAAGAAGTCCACAGCAGCTTCAGGTTCCCAGGAGCAGAAGTCTACCCCTACTTCTGACAAATCTTCAGCATGACGCTGGGGCTCCTTTGCGGGAGGCCGCTCGGGTGGGGGCACGTCTCAAACTGTTCAGCCAAGATTGGATTCTGTCTGGCCTGGATCCCTGGGTGTTGCAAATAGTGTCCCAGGGATACAAGCTGTAGTTTCAAGACTTTCCCCCATGCCGATTTTTCAAATCGACCTTGCCAGCTTCTCTTCCGGAAAGGGAAGCAGTAACAGCGGCAATCCAAAAATTGTCAGGATCAGGTCATAGTCCTGGTACCTTTGTCACAACAAGGGGAGGGGTTTTATTCAAGCCTTTTTGTAGTTCCGAAGATGGACGGCTCGGTCAGACCGATCCTAAACCTAAAAAATCTGAATCTCTACTTGAAACGATTCAGGTTCAAAATGGAATCACTAAGGGCAGTGATTTCCAGTCTGGAAGAGGGGGACTACATGGTGTCTGTAGACATAAAGGATGCTTACCTCCATGTTCCCATTTATCCTCCTCACCAGGCTTATCTGAGATTCGCGGTTCAGGATTGCAATTACCAATTCCAGACGTTACCTTTCGGTCTCTCCACGGCGCCGAGGGTATTCACCAAGGTGATGGCGGAGATGATGGTTCTCCTGCGTCAAAAAGGAGTCAATATAATTCCTTATCTAGATGATCTCCTGATAAAGGTGAGATCCAGGGAGCAGTTGTTACTAAACATCACACTCTCCCTGTCAATAATCCAACAACACGGTTGGATCATAAATTATCCAAAGTCACAGTTGGAACCAACGACAAGATTGTCTTTTCTCGGGATGATTCTGGACACAGAAGTTCAGAGAGTTTTTCTTCCGGTGGAAAAGGCTCTAGAAATCCAGAATATGGTCAAACAAATATTGAAACCATCGAGTGTGTCGATCCATCAGTGCATTCGGTTGTTGTGGAAGATGGTGGCCTACGAGCCCATACAGTTTGGCAGGTTCCATACCAGAGTATTCCAGTGGGACCTGTTGGACAAGTGGTCGGGATCCCACCTTCACATGCACCGGAAGATAATCCTGTCATCAAAAGCCAGGATTTTGCTCCTGTGGTGGCTACACAGTTCTCACCTACTAGAGGGACCCAGGTTCGGGATTCAGGACTGGCTCCTGGTAACCACGGATGCAAGTCTCCGAGGCTGGGGAGCTGTCACTCAGGGGGAAAGCTTCCAAGGAAAATGGTCAAGTCAGGAAGCCTGCCTTCACATAAACGTGCTGGAATTGAGAGCCATTTACAACGGCCTTCATCAGGCGGTACATCTTCTTCAAGATCATCCCGTGCAGATCCAGTCGGACAATGTAACAGCAGTCGCGTACATAAACAGGCAGAGCGGAACGAAAAGCAGAGCGGCAATGGCAGAGGTGACGAAGATCCTCCTCTGGGCAGAAAGACATGTAAAGGCTCTGTTGGCAATTTTCATTCCGGGAATAGAAAACTGAAAGCAGACTTCCTCAGCAGACACGATCTCCATCCAGGAGAGAGGAGCCTCCACCAAGAAGTCTTCGCAGAGGTGACAAGTCTTTGGGGAGTTCCTCAAGTAGACATGATAGCATCTCGTTTCAACAAGAAGCTTTTGAAATATTGTTCCAGGTCGAGAGACCCTCAAGCAATAGCAGTGGATGCGCTGGTGGCCCAGTGGGTGCTCCGGTCAGTGTATGTCTTACCTCCACTTCCGCTGATCCCTAAAGTGCTCAGGATTATAAGTAGAACAAGAGTTCGAGCAATCTTCATTGCCCCAAACTGGCCAAGGAGGGCTTGGTACCCAGATCTTCAGGAGTTGCTCATAGAAGATCCTCGGCCTCTTCCTCTTCACGGGGACCTGCTGTAGCAGGGGCCGTGCGTGTATCAAGACTTACCGCGGCTACGTTTGACGGCATGGCTGTTGAGCGCCGGATCTTAGCCCGAAAGGGTATTCCCAAGGAAGTCATCCCCACCCTTATTCAGGCCAGGAAAGGAGTAACGTTGAAACATTACCACCGTATTTGGAGAAAATATGTGTTTTGGTGTGAATCCAAGAAGGCTCCTACGGAAGAGTTTCAGTTGGGACGTTTTCTCCATTTTCTGCAGGCTGGTGTGGAGGCGGGCCTCCGATTGGGATCAATCAAGGTCCAGATTTCGGCCTTGTCGGTGTTCTTCCAGAAACAATTGGCCTCTCTTCCAGAGGTTCAGACCTTCGTGAAAGGGGTTCTGCACATCCAGCCTCCTATTGTGCCTCCAGTGGCACCATGGGACTTTAACGTGGTGTTGCAGTTCCTTCAATCGGATTGGTTTGAGCCTCTACAAGAGATAGAGTTGAAGTTTCTCACTTGGAAAGTGGTGATGCTTACCTAACGCCGCCATTTTCACTCGTGCATTGGAAATGTTAGGGAGAGGACGTGGCTGGTGTCCTCTCCGTTTATTAATGTTGATGCAAATATTTGTGCTTATTGCTTAATTGTGGGGACTGGGGAGCAGCTGTATTATATAGGAGGAGTACAGTGCAGAGTTTTGCTGACAGTGACCACCAGTATACATTGTCTGCCTGAAAAACACTCCATATCTGTGCTCAGTGTGCTGCATATATCTGTGCTCACACTGCTTAATTGGGGGGCTGGGGAGCAGCAGTATTATATGGGAGGAGTACAGTGCAGAGTTTTGCTGACAGTGACCCCCAGTATACGTTGTCTGCCTAAAAACACTCCATATCTGTGCTCAGTGTGCTGCATATATCTGTGCTCACACTGCTTTATTGTGGGGACTGGGGAGCAGCTGTATTATATAGGAGGAGTACAGTGCAGAGTTTTGCTGACAGTGACCACCAGTATACGTTGTCTGCCTGAAAAACACTCCATATCTGTGCTCAGTGTGCTGCATATATCTGTGCTCACACTGCTTTATTGTGGGGACTGGGGAGCAGCTGTATTATATAGGAGGAGTACAGTGCAGAGTTTTGCTGACAGTGACCACCAGTATACGTTGTCTGCCTGAAAAACACTCCATATCTGTGCTCAGTGTGCTGCATATATCTGTGCTCACACTGCTTAATTGTGGGGACTGGGGAGCAGCTGTATTATATAGGAGGAGTACAGTGCAGAGTTTTGCTGACAGTGACCACCAGTATACGTTGTCTGCCTGAAAAACACCCCATATCTGTGCTCAGTGTGCTGCATATATCTGTGCTCACACTGCTTAATTGTGGGGACTGGGGAGCAGCTGTATTATAAAGGAGGAGTACAGTGCAGAGTTTTGCTGACAGTGACCACCAGTATACGTTGTCTGCCTGAAAAACACTCCATATCTGTGCTCAGTGTGCTGCATATATCTGTGCTCACACTGCTTAATTGTGGGGACTGGGGAGCAGCTGTATTATATAGGAGGAGTAAAGTGCAGAGTTTTGCTGACAATGACCACCAGTATACGTTGTCTGCCTGAAAAACACTCCATATCTGTGCTTAGTGTGCTGCATATATCTGTGCTCACACTGCTTTATTGTGGGGACTGGGGACCACCAGTATATTATATAGAAGGAGTACAGTGCAGAGTTTTGCTGACAGTGACCACCAGTATACGTTGTCTGCCTGAAAAACACTCCATATCTGTGCTCAGTGTGCTGCATATATCTGTGCTCACACTGCTTAATTGTGGGGACTGGGGAGCAGCTGTATTATAGAGGAGGAGTACAGTGCAGAGTTTTGCTGACAGTGACCACCAGTATACGTTGTCTGCCTGAAAAACACTCCATATCTGTGCTCAGTGTGCTGCATATATCTGTGCTCACACTGCTTAATTGTGGGGACTGGGGACCAGCTGTATTATATAGGAGTACAGTGCAGAGTTTTGCTGACAGTGACCACCAGTATACGTTGTCTGCCTGAAAAACACTCCATATCTGTGCTCAGTGTGCTGCATATATCTGTGCTCACACTGCTTTATTGTGGGGACTGGGGACCACCAGTATATTATATAGGAGGAGTACAGTGCAGAGTTTTGCTGACAGTGACCACCAGTATACGTTGTCTGCCTGAAAAACACTCCATATCTGTGCTCAGTGTGCTGCATATATCTGTGCTCACACTGCTTAATTGTGGGGACTGGGGAGCAGCTGTATTATATAGCAGGAGTAAAGTGCAGAGTTTTGCTGACAGTGACCACCAGTATACGTTGTCTGCCTGAAAAACACTCCATATCTGTGCTCAGTGTGCTGCATATATCTGTGCTCACACTGCTTTATTGTGGGGACTGGGGACCACCAGTATATTACATAGGAGGAGTACAGTGCAGAGTTTTGCTGACAGTGACCACCAGTATACGTTGTCTGCCTGAAAAACACTCCAAATCTGTGCTCAGTGTGCTGCATATATCTGTGCTCACACTGCTTAATTGTGGGGACTGGGGAGCAGCTGTATTATATAGGAGGAGTACAGTGCAGAGTTTTGCTGACAGTGACCACCAGTATACGTTGTCTGCCTGAAAAACACTCCATATCTGTGCTCAGTGTGCTGCATATATCTGTGCTCACACTGCTTAATTGTGGGGAGTGGGGAGCAGCAGTATTATATAGGAGGAGTACAGTGCAGAGTTTTGCTGACAGTGACCACCAGTATACGTTGTCTGCCTGAAAAACACTCCATATCTGTGCTCAGTGTGCTGCATATATCTGTGCTCACACTGCTTTATTGTGGGGACTGGGGACCACCAGTATATTATATAGGAGGAGTACAGTGCAGAGTTTTGCTGACAGTGACCACCAGTATACGTTGTCTTCCTGAAAAACACTCCATATCTGTGCTCAGTGTGCTGCATATATCTGTGCTCACACTGCTTTATTGTGGGGACTGGGGACCAGCAGTATTATATAGGAGGAGTACAGTGCAGAGTTTTGCTGACAGTGACCACCAGTATATATAGCAGTACGGTACGGAAGGCCACTGCTCTACCTACCTCTGTGTCGTCAAGTATACTATCCATCTAGATTCTATACCTGTGGTGCATTTTAGTTTTGCAGTTTGCTGACAGTGACCACCAGTATATATAGCAGTACGGTACGGAAGGCCACTGCTCTACCTACCTCTGTGTCGTCAAGTATACTATCCATCCATACCTGTGGTGCATTTCAGTTGTGCGCAGTATATATAGTAGTAGGCCATTGCTATTGATACTGGCATATAATTCCACACATTAAAAAATGGAGAACAAAAATGTGGAGGTTAAACTAGGGAAAGATCAAGATCCACTTCCACCTCGTGCTGAAGCTGCTGCCACTAGTCATGGCCGAGACGATGAAATGCCATCAACGTCGTCTGCCAAGGCCGATGCACAATGTCGTAGTAGAGAGCATGTAAAATCCAAAAAACAAAAGTTCAGTTAAATGACCCAAAAATCAAAATTAATAGCGTCTGATGAGAAGCGTAAACTTGCCAATATGCCATTTACGACACGGAGTGGAACTATGTTCATGGCTAGTGGTTCAGATTCACATGAGGATGGAAGCACTCATCCTCTCGCTAGAAAACTGCAGTGCCACTCCTAGATGGGCCAGGTGTTTGTGTCGGCCACTTGGGTCGCTTAGCTTAGTCACACAGCTACCTCATTGCACCTCTTTTTTTCTTTGCATCATGTGCTGTTTGGGGACTATTTTTTTAATCTGCCATCCTGTCTGACACTGCAGTGCCACTCCTAGATGGGCCAGGTGTTTGTGTCGGCCACTTGGGTCGCTTAGCTTAGTCACACAGCTACCTCATTGCACCTCTTTTTTTCTTTGCATCATGTGCTGTTTGGGGACTATTTTTTTAATCTGCCATCCTGTCTGACACTGCAGTGCCACTCCTAGATGGGCCAGGTGTTTGTGTCGGCCACTTGTGTCGCTTAGCTTAGTCACACAGCGACCTTGGTGCGTCTCTTTTTTTCTTTGCATCATGTGCTGTTTGGGGACTATTTTTTTGAAGTGCCATCCTGTCTGACACTGCAGTGCCACTCCTAGATGGGCCAGGTGTTTGTGTCGGCCACTTGTGTCGCTTAGCTTAGTCACACAGCGACCTTGGTGCGCCTCCTTTTTTCTTTGCATCATGTGCTGTTTGGGGACTATTTTTGTGAAGTGCCATCCTGTCTGACACTGCAGTGCCACTCCTAGATGGGCCAGGTGTTTGTGTCGGCCACTTGTGTCGCTTAGCTTAGTCACACAGCGACCTTGGTGCGTCTCTTTTTTTTTTTGCATCATGTGCTGTTTGGGGACTATTTTTTTGAAGTGCCATCCTGTCTGACACTGCAGTGCCACTCCTAGATGGGCCAGGTGTTTGTGTCGGCCACTTGTGTCGCTTAGCTTAGTCACACAGCGACCTTGGTGCGTCTCTTTTTTTCTTTGCATCATGTTCTGTTTGGGGACTATTTTTTTGAAGTGCCATCCTGTCTGACACTGCAGTTCCACTCCTAGATGGGCCAGGTGTTTGTGTCGGCCACTTGTGTCGCTTAGCTTAGTCACACAGGGACCTTGGTGCGTCTCTTTTTTTCTTTGCATCATGTGCTGTTTGGGGACTATTTTTTTGAAGTGCCATCCTGTCTGACACTGCAATGCCACTCCTAGATGGGCCAGGTGTTTGTGTCGGCCACTTGTGTCGCTTAGCTTAGTCACACAGCGACCTTGGTGCGCCTCTTTTTTTCTTTGCATCATGTATTGTTTGGGGACTATTTTTTTTGAAGTGCCATCCTGTCTGACACTGCAGTGCCACTCCTAGATGGGCCAGGTGTTTGTGTCGGCCACTTGTGTCGCTTAGCTTAGTCACACAGCGACCTTGGTGCGTCTCTTTTTTCTCTTACGTCCTAGAGGATGCTGGGGACTCCGTAAGGACCATGGGGTATAGACGGGCTCCGCAGGAGATAGGGCACCTAAAAAGAACTTTGACTATGGGTGTGCACTGGCTCCTCCCTCTATGCCCCTCCTCCAGACCTCAGTTAGATCTTGTGCCCAGAGGAGAATGGGTGCACTGCAGAGAGCTCTCCAGAGTTTTCTGTGGAAAAAGAATTTTGTTAGATTTTTTATTTTCCAGGGAGTCCTGTTGGCAACAGGCTCCCTGCATCGTGGGACCGAGGAGAGAGAAGCAGAGCTGGCTTGTTAAGCTGGGCACTGCTTCTAAGGCTACTGGACACCATTAGCTCCAGAGGGAGTTGGAACACAGGTCTCACCTGGGGTTCGTCCCGGAGCCGCGCCGCCGTCCTCCTCACAGATGCCGAAGATAGAAACCGGGTGAGTATGAGAAGGCAAAGAAGACATCAGGCGGCAGAAGACATCAGATCTTCATGAGGTAAGCGCGCAGCGGTAAGCTGCGCGCCATTGCTCCCAGTCACACACACACAAGCAGGCACTGAAGGGTGCAGGGCGCAGGGGGGGGCGCCCTGGGCAGCAATATTCCTCATATTTGGCATTGATAAGCATGGATTAGGCTGTGGCACTGTAAATCCGGTAACCCCCGCCATTTTTCTATAGAAAGTTGATGGGACCGAAGCCCGCCGTCGGGTGGGCGGGGCTTGATCCTCAGCACTAACCAACGCCATTTTCTCCACAGAGACTGCATGAGGAAACGCTGGCTCCCTGTTCTCTCCCCTGCTGAGCTTCACAGGCTGGAAAAAAGAGGAGGGGGGCACTTTGGCGACGCAGTGAGTGGAGATTACAATTATATAACATATAACAGCGCTATCTGGTCATATATTCCAGTGTTTTTAAGCGCTGGGTGTGTGCTGGCATACTCTATCTCTCTGTCTCTCCTAAGGGCCTGGTTGGGGTTTTGTCCCCTTATAGGTAACTCCCTGTGTGTGTGGGGTGTCGGTACGTGTGTGTCGACATGTCTGAGGCGGAAGGCTTCTCCAAGGAGGAGGTGGAGCAAATGAGTGGTGTGTCCCCGTCGGTTGTGCCGACTCCAGATTGGATGGACATGTGGCATACGTTGCATGCAAGTGTGGCATCTTTACATAAAAGGCTTGATAAGGCTGGTTTAGGGGGGACATCAGGCGGTCAATCCTCAGATTGGACCGACTTTCAGGGCCCGTCGGGGTCTCAAAAGCGTCCCTTAACACAAGACACTACTACCGACACGGATTCTGATTCCAGTGTCGACTATGACGAAGTAAAATTGCACCCTAGGGTGACTAAAACCATTCAGTGTATGATTGTGGCAATAAGGGATGTGTTGCATATTGTGGATGAACCCTCGGTCCCCGACACAAGGGTACACATGTTTAAGGAAAAGAAATAGATTATTAATTTTCCCACATCGCATGAATTAAATGAGTTCTTTGAAAAAGCTTGGGAGACTCCGGATAAGAGACCGCAGAACCCCAAAAGAATTTATATGGCATACCCCTTCCCTAAGCAGGACAGGGAAATTTGAGAATCACCCCCCACTGTGGACAAGGCCCTGACGCGCTTGTCCAAGAAAGTGGCGCTACCGTCTCCTGACACAGCGGCCCTTAAGGACCCTGCAGATCGCAGGCAAGAAACTACCTTAAAGGGTATTTATTCTCATACGGGTGCTGTGTTAAGACCGATGATTGCGTCGGCATGGGTGTGTAGCGCAATTGCAGCTTGGACAGATGAGCTGACAGATCAATTTGATACTATGGATAAGGATACTATATTCATAACTCTAGCCCATATAAAAGACGCAGTCTTATTTATGAGGGATGCTCAAAGGGACATTGGATTGCTAGCTTCTAGGGCCAATGCCATGTCTATCTCAGCGAGAAGATCCTTATGGACTCGCCAATGGACGGGTGATGCGGATTCCAAAAAACATATGGAAGTACTACCCTATAAGGGTGATGTATTTTTTGGGGATGGGCTGACGGACCTGGTTTCCACAGCTACAGCAGGTAAATCAAATTTTTTACCATATATTCCCCAACAGCAAAAGAAAGCAACACCCTATCAGATGCAGTCCTTTCGGTCGCACAAGTCCAAAAGAGGTCGGGGATCCTCTTTCCTCGCCAGAGGTAAGGGCAGAGGCAAGAGAGCACCTGCTTCGGCAGGTGCCCAGGAACAAAAGTCCTCCCCGGCTGCTACAAAACCCACAGCATGACGCTGGGACTCCCCTGAGGGAGTCCGCACCGGTGGGGGCACGTCTTCGACTTTTCAGTCAGGTCTGGGTCAGTTCGGACCTGAATCCCTGGGTGTTGGAAATAGTTTCCCAGGGTTACAAATTGGAATTCGAGGAGGTGCCCCCGCGCCGATTTTTCAAATCGGCCCTACCAGCTTCCACATCGGAAAGGGATGTAGTGTTAGCTGCAATTCAAACGCTGTGTATACAGCAAGTGATAATCAAGGTTCCCCTGCACCAGCAGGGAAGAGGTTACTATTCAACCCTATTTGTGGTCCCGAAACCGGACGGTACGATCAGACCGATTTTGAATCTGAAATCCCTAAACCTGTACATAAAAAGATTCAAATTCAAAATGGAATCTCTCAGAGCAATAATAGCCAACATGGAGGAGGGGGAGTTTATGGTGTCTCTGGACATAAAGGATGCGTACCTTCATGTCCCCATATATGCCCCCCATCAGGAATACCTGAGATTCGCTGTTCAGGATAGTCATTACCAATTTCAGACGTTGCCGTTTGGACTTTCCACGGCCCCAAGGATTTTCACCAAGATAATGGCGGAAATGATGGTGGTCCTGCGCAAGCATGGAGTCACAATTATCCCATACTTGGACGATCTCCTGATAAAAGCGAAATCAAGAGAGAAATTGCTGAGCAGTGTGGAGCTCTCTCTGAGAGTGCTCCAGCAACTCGGTTGGATTCTAAATCTACCGAAGTCACAGTTGATTCCGTCAACTCGACTACCGTTCCTAGGTATGATACTGGATACGGAACAATGAAGGTCTTCCTTCCAATAGAGAAAGCCCAAGACATCCAGAACATGGTCAGAGACCTGCTAAAACCGAAAAGGGTGTCAGTTCACCAATGCACTCGAGTTCTGGAGGAAATAGTGGCGGCCTACGAGGCCATTCCCTTCGGAAGGTTCCATGCAAGGACTTTTCAATGGGACCTTCTGGACAAGTGGTCCGGGTCCCTGCATTTACATCGGAAAATAACTCTGTCCCCAGGAACCAGAGTGTCCCTCCTGTGGTGGTTGCAAAGTGCTCACCTGCTGGAGGGTCGCCGGTTCGGGATTCAGGACTGGATCCTGGTTACCACGGACGCGAGCCTCCGAGGATGGGGAGCGGTCACACAGGGAAAGACTTTTCAGGGTCTTTGGTCAGACCAGGAGTCCTGTCTACACATCAATGTGTTGGAACTCAGGGCCATTTACAACGGCCTTCGACAAGCGGAGAGTTTTCTTCGAAACCTTCCGGTTCTGATTCAATCAGACAATGTCACAGCAGTGGCTCATGTGAACCGCCAAGGCGGGACAAGAAGCAGAGTCGCGATGGCAGAAGCCACAAGGATCCTTCGCAGTGTGGAAAATCATGTAAGCGCTCTGTCGGCTGTCTTCATTCCGGGAGTGGACAACTGGGAAGCAGACTTCCTCAGCAGACACGATCTCCATCCAGGAGAGTGGGGACTTCATCAAGAAGTCTTTGCAGACGTAACACGTCTTTGGGGAACTTCTCAAATAGACATGATGGCGTCACGCCTCAACAAAAAACTTCGGAGGTATTGCGCCAGGTCTCGGGACCCTCAGGCAGTAGCAGTAGATGCACTGGTAACACCGTGGGTGTTCGAATCGGTCTACGTGTTCCCTCCTCTTCCTCTCATCACGAAAGTGTTGAGGATCATAAGACGAAGAAGAGTACAGACGATACTCGTTGTCCCAGACTGGCCTCGAAGGGCTTGGTACTCGGAACTACAAGAGATGCTCACATGAGACCCCTGGCCTCTTCCCCTGAGGGAAGACCTGTTGCAGCAGGGGCCCTGTGTATTTCAAGACTTACCGCGGTTACGTTTGACGGCATGGCAGTTGAACGCCGAATCCTAGCAAAAAAGGGGATTCCGGAAGAGGTCATCCCTACTTTAATAAAGGCTAGGAAGGAGGTGACGATCAAACATTATCACCGTATCTGGCGAAAGTATGTGTCTTGGTGTGAGACCAAGAATGCACCTACGGAAGATTTTCATTTGGGTCGTCTTCTCCACTTCCTACAGACAGGAGTGGATATGGGCCTGAAATTAGGCTTGGTTAAGATACAGATTTCGGCCCTCTCGATTTTCTTTCAGAAGGAATTGGCTTCTCTTCCAGAATTCCAGACGTTTGTAAAGGGAGTGCTGCACATCCAGCCCCCTTTTGTGCCTCCAGTGGCACCATGGGACCTGAACGTGGTGTTGCAGTTCCTAAAATCACACTGGTTTGAACCGCTTAACAAGGTTGAGTTGAAATTTCTTACCTGGAAGGTGGTAATGTTGTTGGCCTTAGCATCAGCAAGGCGAGTGTCAGAATTGGCGGCTCTATCACACAAGAACCCCTACTTGATTTTTCATGTGGATCGAGCTGAATTGAGGACACGTCCGCAATTTTTGCCTAAAGTGGTTTCGTCGTTCCATATGAATCAACCTATAGTGGTGCCTGTGGCTACCGGTGACCTAGAGGATTCCAGATCCCTGGACGTAGTCAGGGCCTTAAATATTTATGTAGCCAGGACGGCTAGAATTAGGAAAACAGAGGCTCTGTTTGTCCTGTATGCGGCCAATAAGATTGGCGCTCCTGCTTCAAAGCAGACTATTGCTCGCTGGATCTGTAATACGATTCAGCAGGCTCACTCTACGGCTGGATTGCCGGTACCAAATTCGGTTAAGGCCCATTCCACTAGGAAGGTGGGCCCTTCTTGGGCGGCTGCCCGAGGCGTCTCGGCTTTACAACTTTGCAGAGCGGCGACGTGGTCAGGGTCAAACACTTTTGCTAAATTCTACAAGTTTGATACCCTGGCTGATGAGGACCTAGCGTTTGCTCAGTCGGTGCTGCAGAGTCGTCCGCACTCTCCCGCCCGATTGGATGCTTTGGTATAAACCCCATGGTCCTTACGGAGTCCCAAGCATCCTCTAGGACATAAGAGAAAATAAGATTTTAAACCTGTAAATCTATTTCTCCTAGTCCGTAGAGGATGCTGGGCGCCCGTCCGAGTGCGGAAACTCTGCAAGACTTGTATATAGTTGTTGCTTACATAAGGGTTATGTTACAGTTGACATCGGTCTTGGACCGTTACTGTTGTTTTTTGTTCATACTGTTAACTGGTTATGTATGTTCCAGGTTACATGGTATGATTGGTGTGGGCTGGTATGAATCTTGCCCTTGGATTGCTAAATCCTGCCTTGTATTGTCCGTCTCCTCTGGGCACAGTTCTCTAACTGAGGTCTGGAGGAGGGGCATAGAGGGAGGAGCCAGTGCACACCCATAGTCAAAGTTCTTTTTAGGTGCCCTATCTCCTGCGGAGCCCGTCTATACCCCATGGTCCTTACGGAGTCCCCAGCATCCTCTATGGACTAGGAGAAATAGATTTACCGGTAGGTTTAAAATCTTATTTATCTTTGCATCATGTGCTGTTTGGGGACTATTTTTTTGAAGTGCCATCCTGTCTGACACTGCAGTGCCACTCCTTGATGGGCCAGGTGTTTGTGTCGGCCACTTGTGTCGCTTAGCTTAGTCACACAGCGACCTTGGTGCGCCTCTTTTTTTCTTTCCATCATGTGCTGTTTGGGGACTATTTTTTTGAAGTGCCATCCTGTCTGACACTGCAGTGCCACTCCTAGATGGGCCAGGTGTTTGTGTCGGCCACTTGTGTCGCTTAGCTTAGTCACACAGCGACCTTGGTGTGCCTCTTTTTTTCTTTGCATCATGTGCTGTTTGGGGACAATTTTTTTGAAGTGCCATCCTGCCTGACACTGCAGTGCCACTCCTAGATGGGCCAGGTGTTTGTGTCGGCCACTTGTGTCGCTTAGCTTAGCCATCCAGCGACCTCGGTGCAAATTTTAGGACTAAAAATAATATTGTGAGGTGTGAGGTGTTCAGAATAGACTGAAAATGAGTGTAAATTATGGTTATTGAGGTTAATAATACTATGGGATCAAAATGACCCCCAAATTCTATGATTTAAGCTGTTTTTGATGGTTTTTTGTAAAAAAAAACCACCCGAATCCGACAAAAAAATTTCAGGGAGGTTTTGCCAAAACGCGTCCGAATCCAAAACACGGCCGCGGAACCGAATCCAAAACCAAAACACAAAACCCGAAAAATTTCCGGTGCACATCAATTGTGAAGGCAGGCTTCCTGATGTGACCAACGTCCTTGGAAGTTTTCTCCCTGAGTGACTGCTCCCCAGCCTCGGAGACTTGCATCTGTGGTTACCAGGAGCCAGTCCTGAATCCCGAACCTGCGTCCTTCCAGTAGGTGTGAGCTGTGTAGCCACCACAGGAGCGAAATCCTGGTTTTTGATGACAGGATTATCTTTTGGTGCATGTACAGGTGTGACCCCGACCACTTGTCCAACAGGTCCCACTGGAATACTCTGGCATGGAACCTGCCAAACTGTATGGCCTCATAGGCCGCCACCATCTTCCCCAACAACCGAATGCACTGATGGATCGACATAGAGGATGGTTTCAGTATCTGTTTTACCATTTTCTGTATTTCCAAAGCCTTTTCCACCAGCAGAAATACTCTCTGAACTTCTGTGTCCAGAATCATCTCGAGGAAAGACCACCTTGTCGTTGGTTCCAACTGTGACTTTGGATAATGTATGATCCAACCTGTCACGATCCGGGTATCTGGACGCCATTTCTTACCCATCAGATGCCTCCTAAGGCTGGCTCAGCGCTCCAGGACCGGATCCCATCTGTTATCCTAATGTTCACATTCCTGCATCCTCTCCTGTCTCTCTGAGACGCTGTCACAGTAACGCCTTATTACATCTGGCATGGCGTCTCCCGCGGCCTCCGCCGCCGTCCCTGAGCTTCTGCATGCAGAGTGTCAGAGTGGCGATTACGTCAGCCGCGGCCTCCGCTGTGTCCGCGTGGTTGGATGTGCACTTGTCAGCCTGGCGTCTCCTGTCTCCAGTGGCCGGCGCCGCCATTACTGTTTTCATTACCACATGGATTACAAACCAAACTTCCCTCCAAGTGTCTGCATGGGCGCAGCCATCTTGGATTCTGTCAGCTGATCATTTCCTCCAATCTGTTGTCAGTATTGTTAATCTGCATAATTGCCTAGCCAATCCCTTCCTTGCTGCAGGTATAAATACACTGTGCCTGAGCAAGGAAGGCGTCAGTGCTTTGGTTGTCAAACCTAGTTCCTGTTTGTCTCTCTCCTGTGATTGTCTTCCAGGTTCCAGCTCCTGTCTCAAGACTTCCACCATAGAGACCCGCACCAGCATTCCACCTGCGGTGTAGCCTGACTCTCCAATCCATTGTGGATTCATCTGTTTCCAGCTACAACATTACCTGCTTCCAGCTCAGCTTCCAGCAGAGTACAGCTTCCCTTAAAGGGCCGGTGTCCTTTCTACACTTTACCACTCTCCACCGGTATTATTATTTCTCCGCTCTCAAGTTCTACATTTCAGTTCATATTTCATCGCTCCCAAGTTCATTTATTATTTAACTGGTTCCAGCCAGTATCCACTCCGTGCTAACAACAGTCTGGTTCCAGCCAGTATCCACAGCAGCTGTTTTATCTTCAGCAACCCAGCTTTTCCTGGAACACCAGCTGGCACAATCCTGGGTTATCTCCATTGCTACAGTCGGGCCTGGTAAGGACTTTCCATCTAGAAGATCATAAGAACTATCTCACACTACCAGTGCCCTGTGGCTCCTGCCATCCTGTAGTACCCAGGAACTGTATTTATTCTTTGCTGACTTTTACGTTTTCTTTTACTGCTGCTTTGTTGCGGAGTTGTCATAATAAACATCATTGACTTTTATCCAAGTTGTCGTGGTCACGCCTTCGGGCAGTTATTATTCATGTTACTTACATGTCCAGGGGTCTGATACAACCTCCCAGGTTCCGGTACATCTCAGCCCCTACAACTGAGGCTGCCTCCCGTCAGCTCAGGCCCTCAGTTGTGACAGTAAGCACTGACCTAATGAATCCAGCCGGAGACCAGGATCAAGCGGCCAGGCCGATGCAAGAACTGGCAGCCCGACTAGAACATCAGGAGGCTGCACAGGGCCACATCATCCGCTGTCTACAGGATCTCTCTACTCGGCTGGATGGGATTCAGACAACTCTCCGTGGATCAGGCGCGTCTGGTGCATCAACCACAGTGACTCCAGCTATAACCCCACCCACCTTACCCATTTCTGCTCCACGTCTTCATCTTCCAACGCCAGCAAAATTTGACGGATCTCCAAGATTCTGCAGGGGATTTCTCAACCAGTGTGAGATTCAGTTTGAGCTACAACCTGGCAATTTTCCCAGTGACCGTACAAAAATTGCCTACATTATTTCTCTTCTCAGTGGCTCAGCCCTTGATTGGGCATCACCGTTATGGGAGAGGTCCGACACCCTGCTATCTTCCTACACTACCTTCGTGTCAACATTCAGGCGCATCTTCGACGAGCCAGGCCGGGTAACCTCAGCTTCATCCGAGATTCTCCGTTTACGCCAGGGGTCACGTACTGTAGGACAATATCTGATACAGTTCCAGATCCTGGCATCCGAACTGGCATGGAACGACGAGGCCCTGTATGCTGCATTCTGGCATGGCTTATCTGAGCGTATTAAAGATGAGTTAGCTACCAGAGACTTACCTTCCAAGTTAGATGAGCTAATCTCACTCTGCACGAAAGTTGATTTACGTTTCAGAGAGAGAGCAACTGAGCGTGGAAGATCATCTGCTCCAAAATCTTCTGCTCCTCCTCCTCGTCAACTGTCACCATCTAAAGATGAGCCCATGCAACTTGGCCGTTCCCGTTTAACTCCTGCTGAGCGCCGAAGACGTCTCTCCGAGTTTCTCTGTCTCTATTGTGCAGCTCCGTCTCACACCATTAATGCCTGTCCCAAACGTCCGGGAAACTCCAAATCCTAGCTCGCCAAGGAGAGGGCCGGCTAGGAGTAATGATCTCCTCTCCATCTCCTCAAGATTGTAATCTCCCAGTCTCGCTTCAAGTTGCTCAACGTTATCGGAACGTCATTGCCCTCCTTGATTCCGGAGCAGCTGGGAACTTTATTACCGAAGCCTATGTTAAACGGTGGTCCCTACCCACCGAGAGACTTCCTTCGTCCATTTCTTTAACTGCCGTGGATGGCAGCAAAATTTTTGATGCAGTTATTTCTTTAAGGACTCTACCAGTTCGTCTGAGAGTGGGAGTTCTTCATTCCGAACTTATTTCTTTTTTAGTGATTCCAAGAGCCACACATCCTGTGGTCCTGGGCCTTCCATGGCTCCGTCTTCACAATCCTACAATTGATTGGACGACTACGCAAATCCTGGCATGGGGTTCCTCCTGTGCTGAGACATGTTTGTTTAAAGTATTGCCTGTCTGTTCTTCCTCCCCCAGGTCGTCTGATGTTCCACCTCCTCCATATCAAGATTTCACGGATGTGTTCAGTAAAGCTTCTG
This sequence comes from Pseudophryne corroboree, assembly GCF_028390025.1. Lineage (NCBI taxonomy): Eukaryota > Metazoa > Chordata > Amphibia > Anura > Myobatrachidae > Pseudophryne > Pseudophryne corroboree. The sequence continues at coordinate 618,065,117 of NC_086444.1, read as the reverse complement.
CTGATATCCTTCCTCCTCATAGAGAATGGGACTGTCCGATTGATCTCGTTCCAGGGAAGGTTCCACCTCGAGGCCGAACTTATCCGTTGTCTCTGCCTGAGACGCATTCTATGGAGGAATATATTAAAGAGAACCTAGCAAAGGGGTTCATTCGACCTTCTTCTTCTCCAGCCGGCGCAGGCTTCTTTTTTGTAAAAAAGAAAGATGGTGGTCTGCGGCCGTGCATCGACTACAGAGGTTTGAACGACATTACCATCAAGAACCGTTATCCTTTACCCCTGATTACTGAGCTCTTTGACAGAGTTAGCGGAGCTACCATCTTTACAAAGCTGGACTTGCGAGGTGCATACAATCTCATCCGGATCCGTGAGGGTGACGAGTGGAAGACCGCCTTTAACACCCGTGACGGACATTATGAGTACCTCGTCATGCCCTTCGGATTGAGCAATGCTCCAGCTGTCTTCCAGCATTTTGTCAATGAGATCTTCAGAGACATTCTATACCGTCATGTCGTGGTCTATCTAGACGATATCCTCATTTTTGCCAATGATTTAGAGGAACATCGTTTTTGGGTTAAAGAGGTTCTGTCCCGTCTCCGTGTCAATCATCTCTATTGCAAATTAGAAAAATGCGTCTTTGAAGTCAAGTCCATTCCATTTCTAGGGTACATTGTGTCCGGTTCCGGACTAGAGATGGATCCTGAGAAACTACAAGCAATCCAAAATTGGCCGGTACCCTTAACCCTCAAAGGGGTCCAGAGGTTCTTAGGGTTCGCCAACTATTACCGAAAGTTTATACGAGACTTTTCCACCATTGTGGCGCCTATTACTGCTTTCACTAAGAAGGGTGCTAACCCGTCCAAGTGGTCTGAAGAAGCCATGCAAGCATTTCATCTTTTAAAACAAAGGTTCATCTCTGCGCCTGTTCTGAAACAGCCTGACATCGACTCTCCTTTCATCTTAGAGGTGGATGCCTCCTCCGTTGGAGTAGGAGCGGTGTTATCTCAGAGGGCTAAAGATGGCCATTTACACCCTTGCAGTTTCTTCTCCCGGAAGTTCTCCCCAGCTGAGCGCAACTATGCCATTGGCGACCAGGAGTTGCTAGCCATCAAGCTCGCTCTAGAAGAGTGGAGGTATCTGTTGGAGGGAGCTTCTCATTCAATCACCATACTTACAGACCACAAGAACCTTTTATACCTGAAGGGCGCACAATGTCTCAACCCTCGTCAGGCCAGATGGGCACTTTTCTTTTCCAGGTTCGACTTTAAACTCCAGTTCTGTCCGGGCTCTCAGAATCGCAAGGCCGATGCCCTTTCCCGCTCATGGGAGCAAGAAAATGAGTCAGAGTCTTCAGACAAGCATCCTATTATAAATCCGTTGGCATTCTCCACGGTAGGGATGGACTCTACGCCCCCATCAGGGAAAAGTTTTGTGAAGCCGATGCTAAGGAAGAAGCTCATGCATTGGGCCCATGCTTCCCGTTTTGCCGGACATACAGGTATCCAAAAAACCCTGGAGTTTATTTCTAGGTCCTATTGGTGGCCAACTCTGAAAAAGGACGTCTTGGAGTTTATTGCATCTTGCCCAAAGTGTGCCCAACATAAAGTATCCCGCCAGTCGCCTGCGGGGCAACTGGTTCCACTATCCATTCCCCGTCGACCATGGACCCACTTGTCGATGGATTTCATTACAGACTTACCCATGTGCAACAAGTTCAATACCATCTGGGTGGTAGTTGACCGGTTCACCAAGATGGCACACTTCATTCCTCTCACCGGTCTTCCGTCAGCTTCCAAGTTGGCTCAAGTATTCATACAAGAGATCTTCCGACTCCACGGTCTTCCTGAAGAAATTATCTCAGATCGAGGAGTTCAATTCACAGCCAAATTCTGGCGAAGTTTATGTCAAGTCCTCCAAGTCAAGCTAAAGTTTTCCACGGCTTACCATCCTCAGACCAATGGTCAAACCGAGAGGGTGAATCAGGACTTGGAGGCCTTCCTCCGCATCTATGTGTCCTCCTCTCAAGATGACTGGGTTCAATTACTTCCCTGGGCCGAGTTCTGTCATAACAACCAGTATCATTCTTCATCTGCTTCAACACCATTCTTCACTAACTTTGGATTCCACCCTAAAGTTCCTGAGTTCCAACCGCTTCCAGCAACTTCTGTTCCCGCAGTGGATATCACCTTGCATCAGTTTGCCAATATCTGGAAGAGCGTACGATCAGCTCTGCTCAAGGCATCGTTCAGGTACAAGAAGTTTGCGGATAAGAAGCGTCGAGCAGTTCCTGCTCTCAAGGTGGGTGATCGGGTATGGTTATCCACGAAGAATTTGAGGTTAAGAGTTCCCAGTATGAAGTTTGCACCTCGCTATATCGGTCCTTTCAAGATTGAACAAGTCATCAATCCTGTTGCTTACAGACTCCAGTTGCCTCCCTTCTTAAAAATACCCAGGACATTCCATGTTTCCCTGTTGAAACCGCTGATCTTGAATCGGTTTCATTCCTCACTTCCTCCAACTCCGAAAGTCCAAACTCAACGAGGCGTTGAGTATGAAGGGGCCAAGATCCTGGACTCACGTCACCGTTACGGTCAACTACAGTATCTTATTGACTGGAAGGGTTACGGCCCTGAGGAACGTTCATGGACCAATGCTTCTGATGTCCATGCTCCTGCCTTGGTCCGGAGATTCCATTCCAAGTTTCCTCAAAAGCCAAAGAAGTGTCCTGGGGCCACTCCTAAAGGGGGGGGTGCTGTCACGATCCGGGTATCTGGACGCCATTTCTTACCCATCAGATGCCTCCTAAGGCTGGCTCAGCGCTCCAGGACCGGATCCCATCTGTTATCCTAATGTTCACATTCCTGCATCCTCTCCTGTCTCTCTGAGACGCTGTCACAGTAACGCCTTATTACATCTGGCATGGCGTCTCCCGCGGCCTCCGCCGCCGTCCCTGAGCTTCTGCATGCAGAGTGTCAGAGTGGCGATTACGTCAGCCGCGGCCTCCGCTGTGTCCGCGTGGTTGGATGTGCACTTGTCAGCCTGGCGTCTCCTGTCTCCAGTGGCCGGCGCCGCCATTACTGTTTTCATTACCACATGGATTACAAACCAAACTTCTCTCCAAGTGTCTGCATGGGCGCAGCCATCTTGGATTCTGTCAGCTGATCATTTCCTCCAATCTGTTGTCAGTATTGTTAATCTGCATAATTGCCTAGCCAATCCCTTCCTTGCTGCAGGTATAAATACACTGTGCCTGAGCAAGGAAGGCGTCAGTGCTTTGGTTGTCAAACCTAGTTCCTGTTTGTCTCTCTCCTGTGATTGTCTTCCAGGTTCCAGCTCCTGTCTCAAGACTTCCACCATAGAGACCCGCACCAGCATTCCACCTGCGGTGTAGCCTGACTCTCCAATCCATTGTGGATTCATCTGTTTCCAGCTACAACATTACCTGCTTCCAGCTCAGCTTCCAGCAGAGTACAGCTTCCCTTAAAGGGCCGGTGTCCTTTCTACACTTTACCACTCTCCACCGGTATTATTATTTCTCCGCTCTCAAGTTCTACATTTCAGTTCATATTTCATCGCTCCCAAGTTCATTTATTATTTAACTGGTTCCAGCCAGTATCCACTCCGTGCTAACAACAGTCTGGTTCCAGCCAGTATCCACAGCAGCTGTTTTATCTTCAGCAACCCAGCTTTTCCTGGAACACCAGCTGGCACAATCCTGGGTTATCTCCATTGCTACAGTCGGGCCTGGTAAGGACTTTCCATCTAGAAGATCATAAGAACTATCTCACACTACCAGTGCCCTGTGGCTCCTGCCATCCTGTAGTACCCAGGAACTGTATTTATTCTTTGCTGACTTTTACGTTTTCTTTTACTGCTGCTTTGTTGCGGAGTTGTCATAATAAACATCATTGACTTTTATCCAAGTTGTCGTGGTCACGCCTTCGGGCAGTTATTATTCATGTTACTTACATGTCCAGGGGTCTGATACAACCTCCCAGGTTCCGGTACATCTCAGCCCCTACAACTGAGGCTGCCTCCCGTCAGCTCAGGCCCTCAGTTGTGACACAACCGTGTTGTTGGAGTATTGACAGAGAGAGTGAGATGTTTTGTATCAACTGCTCCCTGGATCTCGCCTTTATTAGGAGATCGTCCAGATAAGGAATTATATTGACTTCTTTCTGACGAAGGAGGACCATCATCTCCGCCATCACCTTGATGAATACCCTCGGCGCTGTGGAGAGGCCAAAAGGTAACGTCTGGAATTGGTAATGGCAATCATGAACTGCGAATCTCAGATACGCCTGGTAAGGATGATAAATGGGAACATGTAGGTAAGCATCCTTTATGTCTACCGACACCATGTAGTCCCCCCTCCTCCAGACTGGAAATCACCGCCCAAAGTGATTCCATCTTGAACTTGAACCTTTTCAAGTAGAAATTCAGATCTTTTAGGTTTAGGATCGGTCTGACCGAGCCGTCCGGCTTCGGAACTACAAAGAGGCTTGAATAAAACCCCTCCCCTTGTTGTGCCAACGGTACCAGGACTATGACCTGGTCCTGACATAATTTTTGGATTGCCGCTGTTACTGCTTCGCTCTCTGGCGGAGAAACTGGCAAGGTTGATTTTAAATATCGGCATGGGGGAACGTCTTGAAACTCCAGCTTGTATCCCTGGGATACAATTTGCAATACCCAGGGATCCAGGGCAGACAGAATCCAACCTTGCCTGAACAGTTTGAGACGTGCCCCCACCCGAGCGGCCTCCCGCAAGGGAGCCCCAGCGTCATGCTGAGGATTTGGCAGAATTAGGGTAGACTTCTGCTCTTGGTAACCGGAAGCCGCTGCAGACTTCTTTCCCTTTCCCCTTCCCTTACCTGCAAGGAAGAGGGAACCTTTCGCTTTTTTGTATTTATTGGGCCGAAAGGACTGCATGTGTGGGTGAGGTCTTTTTTGCCGGTGCAGGCGCAGAGGGCAAAAATGTTGACTTACCTGCGGTAGTCGCCGAGACTAACGCATCCAGGCCATCGCCAAATAAGGCCTCACCTTTATATGGGAGAGCCTCATGTTTCTTTTGGAAACTGCATCCGCATTCCACTGGCGAATCCACAACGCCTGCCTAGCCGATACTGCAATGGTAGCGGCTTGTGAACTCAAGAGTCCAATATCCTTCCTTGCTTCCAGCATGTAGGTATCTCATCTCATCTTTCTCTTACGTCCTAGAGGATGCTGGGGACTCCGTAAGGACCATGGAGTATAGACGGGCTCCGCAGGAGACATGGGCACTCTAAAGAACTTTAGAATGGGTGTGCACTGGCTCCTCCCTCTATGCCCCTCCTCCAGACCTCAGTTAGATCCTGTGCCCAGAGGAGATTGGGTGCATTACAGGGGAGATCTCCTGAGTTTCTCTGAAAAAAAATTTTGTTCGTTTTTTTATTTTCAGGGAGCACTGCTGGCAACAGGCTCCCTGCATCGTGGGACTGAGGAGAGAGAAACAGACCTACTTAAGTGATAGGCTCTGCTTCTTAGGCTACTGGACACCATTAGCTCCAGAGGGAGTCGGAACGCAGGTCTCCCCTCGCCGTTCGTCCCAGAGCCGCGCTGCCATCCTCCTCACAGAGCCGGAAGATAGAAGCCGGGTGAGTATAAGAAGAAAAGAAGACTTCTAAGGTGGCAGAAGACTTCAGATCTTCCCTGAGGTAAGCGCGCAGTGGTAAAGCTGCGCGCCATTGCTCCCACACACAACACACACTAGCAAGCACTGATGGGTGCAGGGCGCAAGGGGGGGCGCCCTGGGCAGCAATATAAACCTCTAAGTCTGGCATTTATATGTATATAGGCTGCGGAGGCAGTAATTATAAAAATCCCCCGCCAGTTTTATACCGAAGGCCGCCGATGGAGGGGGCGGAGCTTGGTCCTTCAGCACTAACCAGCGCCATTTTCTCCACAGAGCACTGCAGAGAGGCTGGCTCCCCTGCTGAACACGGTGACACAGGGCTGAAAAAAGAGGGGGGGGGGCACTTGTAAGGCGCAGTGAGTGTATTACACAGTTAATTATATATAAAAAGCGCTATATTATCTGGGAAATAGTTTTCCAGTGTCAGTTGGCGCTGGGTGTGTGCTGGCATACTCTCTCTCTGTCTCTCCAAAGGGCCTTATTGGGGAACTGTCTCCGTATAACTATATCCCTGTGTGTGTGGGGGTGTCGGTACGAGTGTGTCGGCATGTCTGAAGCGGAAGGCTCATCTAAGGAGGAGGTGGAGCAGATGATTGTGGTGTCTCCGTCGGCAACGCTGACTCATGATTGGTTGGACATGTGAATGTTTTAAATGCAAATGTGAACTTATTACATAAGAGAATGGACAAAGCAGAGTCCAAAGAAAAAGCAGGGAGTCAATCCATGGCTTCGACTGGGTCACAGGGCCCTTCAGGGTCGCAAAAACGTCCCCTATCCCAAATAGCAGACACTGATACCGACACGGATTCTGACTCCAGTGTCGACTACGATGATGCGAGGTTACACCCAAGGGTGGCCAAAACTATTCATTATATGATTATTGCAATAAAAGATGTTTTGCATATCACAGATGACCCCTCTGTCCCTGACACGAGGGTGCGCATGTATAAGGAAAAGAAACCTGAGGTAACCTTTCCCTCATCTCATGAGCTGAACGAGTTATTTGAAAAAGCTTGGGAAACTCCAGACAAAAAGCTGCAGATTCCCAAGAGAATTCTTATGGCATATCCTTTCCCTGCACAGGACAGGGTACGCTGGGAATCCTCACCCAGGGTGGACAAGGCTTTAACGCGCCTGTCCAAGAAGGTGGCGCTACCGTCTCCAGACACGGCAGCCCTCAAGGATCCTGCTGATCGCAGACAGGAAACTACCTTAAAATCTATTTATACGCATACGGGTGCTTTACTCAGACCGGCAATAGCATCGGCATGGGTATGTAGCGCAGTTGCAGCTTGGACATATACCTTGTCAGCTGATTTGATACCCTGGGATACCATTTTATTGACCTTAGGTTACATTAAACACGCAGTCTTATATATGAGAGACGCTCAAAGAGACGTTGGGCTGCTAGGTTCGAGAGCCAACGCCATGGCGATTTCTGCTAGGCGAGCCCTGTGGACCCGCCAATGGACGGGTGATGCCAACTCAAAGAAGCATATGGAGGTTTTACCATACAAAGGTGAAGTTTTATTTGGGGAAGGTCTCGCGGACCTGGTTGCCACAGCTACCGCGGGTAAATCTACTTTTTTGCCTTTTGTTCCCCCACAGCAAAAGAAAACTCCACAATATCAGATGCAGTCCTTTCGGTCGCATAAGTCCAGAAGAGGTCGGGGCTCATCCTTCCTCGCCAGAGGTAAGGGTAGAGGGAAGAGAACACCTGCTTCGGCTAGTTCCCAGGAGCAGAAGTCCTCCCCGGCTTCTACTAAATCCACCGCATGACGCTAGAGCTCCACTGAGGGAGTCCGCACCGGTGGGGGCACGTCTTCAACTCTTCAGCCGGGTGTGGTTCGTTTTATCGACAGTATCTAGGTCGACAATATTTAGGTCGACCACTATAGGTCGACAGTCACTAGGTCGACATGGATGGAAGGTCGACAGGGTTTCTAGGTCGACATGTGCTAGGTCGACAGGTCTAAAGGTCGACATGAGGGGAAAAAATTTTGGGTGTCGTTTTCTTCGTAGAGTGACCGGGATCCCAAATTAGTGCACCGCGTCCCCTCGCATGGCTCGCTTCGCTCGCCATGCTTCGGGCATGGTGCCTTCGCTTCGCTCGGCACACTTTACCGTTCCAATCGTAGTCCACGTGGATCGTTAAGTATGAAAAAATCCCCCCCAAAAAATAAAAATGTGAAAAACTCATGTCGACCTTTAGACCTGTCGACCTAGCACATGTCGACCTAGAAACCCTGTCGACCTTCCATCCATGTCGACCTAGTGACTGTCGACCTATAGTGGTCGACCTAAACATTGTCGACCTAGACACTGTCGATCTTCAGACCGGATCCCCTTCAGCCAGGTCTGGGTTCTGTCAGACGTGGATCCTTGGGCGATGGATATTGTATCCCAAGGCTACAAACTGGAATTCGAAGAGGTGCCCCCTCGCCGATTTTTTAAGTCGGCCTTGCCAGCTTCTCCCCCAGAGAGAGAAGTAGTGTTAGCTGCAATTCAAAAGCTGTGTCAACAGCAAGTGATTGTCAAGGTTCCCCTAGTCCGACAGGGGAAAGGGTACTATTCAACACTGTTCGTGGTCCCGAAGCCGGATGGATCGGCCAGACCCATTTTAAATCTAAAATCCCTAAACCTGTACTTGAAAAAGTTCAAATTCAAGATGGAATCGCTCCGGGCTGAGATCTCCAGTCTGGAAGCGGGGGATTTTATGGTGTCACTCGACATAAAGGATGCATACCTTCACGTCCCCATATATCCTCCTCATCAAGCGTACCTGAGATTCGCTGTACAGGACTGTCATTACCAGTTTCAGACGTTGCCGTTTGGGCTTTCCACGGCCCCGAGGATTTTCACCAAGGTGATGGCGGAGATGATGGTGCTCCTGCGCAGGCAGGGAGTCACAATTATCCCATAATCGGACGATCTCCTGATAAAAGCGAGATCGAGAGATCAATTGCAGAACAGCGTGTCGCTCTCCCTGAGAGTGCTACAACAAGACGGTTGGATTCTCAATCTGCCAAAGTCACAATTGATTCCAACGACTCGACTATCATTCCTAGGCATGATTCTGGACACGGAACAGAAGAGGGTTTTTCTCCCGATGGAAAAAGCCCGGGACCTCCAGAACATGGTCAGAGACCTGCTAAAACCAAAAAGAGTGTCTGTTCATCAATGCACTCGAATTCTGGGGAAAATGGTGGCAGCCTACGAGGCCATCTCCTTCGGCAGGTTTCATGCAAGGACGTTTCAGTGGGACCTCCTGGACAAGTGGTCCGGGTCCCATCTACAAATACATCAGAAGATAAGCCCGTCCCCCAGGGCCAGGGTGTCTCTCCTGTGGTGGCTGCAAAGTGCTCACCTTCTAGAGCAGAGGTTCTCAAACTCGGTCCTCGGGAGCCCACACAGTGCATGTTTTGCAGGTAACCCAGCAGGTGCACAGGTGTATTAATTACTCACTGACACATTTTAAAAGGTCCACAGGTGGAGCTCATTATTTCACTTGCGATTCTGTGAGGAGACCTGCAAAACATGCACCGTGTGGGCCCCTGAGGACCGAGTTTGAGAACCTCTGTTCTAGAGGGTCGCAGGTTCGGCATTCAAGACTGGGTTCTGGTGACCACGGACGCGAGCTTCCGAGGATGGGGAGCAGTCACACAAGGAACAAATTTTCAGGGGCTATGGTCAAGCCAGGAGGCTTGTCTACACATCAACGTACTGGGATTGAGGGCCATATACAACGGCCTATGACAAGCCGAGAATCTTCTTCGCGACCTACCGGTTCTGAGTCAATCAGACAACGTCACAGCCGTGGCTCATGTAAACCGCTAAGGAGCAGAGTGGCAATGGCGGAAGCAGCCAGGATTCTTCGCTGGGCGGAAAATCACGTAAGCGCTCTGTCAGCGGTCTTCATTCCAGGAGTGGACAACTGGGAAGCAGACTTCCTCAGCAGACACGATCTCCATCCAGGAGAGTGGGGACTTCATCAAGAAGTTTTTACAGAGATAACAAGTCTTTGGGGATTTCCTCACATAGACATGATGGCGTCCCGCCTCAACAAGAAGCTTCAGAGGTATTGTGCCAGGTCAAAGGACCCTCAGGCAGTAGCGGTGGACGCCCTGGTGACACCATGGGTGTTTCAGTCGGTCTATGTATTCCCCCCTCTTCCTCTCATCTCAAAAATATTGAGAATCATAAGACAAAAAAGAGTGAAAACAATACTCATTGTTCCAGATTGGCCTCGAAGGGCCTGGTATTCAGATCTTCAGGAGATGCTCACAGAAGATCCGTGGCCTCTTCCTCTCAGGGAGGACCTGTTGCAACAGGGACCCTGCGTGTTCCAAGACTTACCGCGGTTACGTTTGACGGCATGGCGGTTGAACGCCGAATCCTAGCTGGGAAAGGTATTCCGGAGGAAGTCATCCCTACTCTGATAAAGGCTAGGAAGGAGGTGACGGCGAAACATTATCACCGTATCTGGAGGAAGTATGTATCTTGGTGTGAAGCCAAGAATGCTCCTACGGAAGATTTTCATCTGGGCCGTTTTCTCCACTTTCTACAGACAGGAGTGGATATGGGCCTAAAATTAGGCTCCATTAAGGTACAGATTTCGGCCCTGTTTATTTTCTTTCAGAAGGAATTGGCTTCTCTCCCAGAAGTCCAGACTTTTGTAAAGGGAGTGCTGCACATCCAGCCTCCTTTTGTGCTCCCAGTGGCACCATGGGACCTTAAGTCTCACTGGTTTGAACCATTCAAACGGTTGAATTGAAATTTCTCACTTGGAAGGTGGTCATGTTGTTGGCCTTGGCATCTGCAAGGCGGGTGTCCGAATTGGCGGCCTTGTCTCACAAGAGCCCCTATTTGATTTTCCATGTGGATAGAGCAGAGTTGAGGACTCGTCCTTAATTTTTGCCTAAGGTGGTTTCTTCATTTCATATGAACCAACCTATTGTGGTGCCTGTGGCTACGGGTGACTTGGAGGATTTCAAGTCCCTGGATGTGGTCAGGGCCTTAAAAATCTATGTAGCCAGGATGGCTCGGGTTAGGAAAACAGAAGCACTGTTTGTCCTGTATGCAGCCAACAAAGTTGGCGCTCCTGCTTCGAAGCAGACTATTGCTCGCTGGATCTGTAACACGATTCAGCAGGCTCATTCTACGGCAGGATTGCCGTTACCAAATTCGGTAAAGGCCCATTCCACTAGGAAGGTGGGCTCTTCTTGGGCGGCTGCCCGAGGCGTCTCGGCTTTACAGCTTTGCCAAGCAGCTACCTGGTCGGGTTCAAACACTTTTGCGAAGTTCTATAAGTTTGATACCCTGACTGATGAGGACCTTGGTTTGCTCAGTCGGTGCTGCAGAGTCGTCCGCACTCTCCCGCCCGGTCTGGAGCTTTGGTATAAACCCCATGGTCCTTACGGAGTCCCCAACATCCTCTAGGATGTAAGAGAAAATAAGATTTTAAACCTACCGGTAAATCTTTTTCTCCTAGTCCGTAGAGGATGCTGGGCGCCCGTCCCAGTGCGGACAAAATCTGCAAGGCTTGTATATAGTTGTTGCTTACATAAGGGTTATGTTACAGTTGAGATCAGTCTTTAGCTGATACTGTTTTGTTCATACTGTTAACTTGTTGCGTATATTCCAGGTTATACGGTGTGGATGGTGTGGGCTGGTATGAATCTTGCCCTTAGATTAACAAAATCCTTTCCTCGTATTGTCCATCTCCTCTGGGCACAGTTTCTCTAACTGAGGTCTGGAGGAGGGGCATAGAGGGAGGAGCCAGTGCACACCCATTCTAAAGTTCTTTATAGTGCCCATGTCTCCTGCGGAGCCCGTCTATACCCCATGGTCCTTACGGAGTCCCCAGCATCCTCTACGGACTAGGAGAAAAAGATTTACCGGTAGGTTTAAAATCTTATTTTATCAATCGTGTCAATTTCTGATGACATGCTTTCTGACCATTTTTCAATAGCACGACTCACCCACGCGCAGGCAATAGAGGGCCTGAGCAGTGTACCATTGGTTACATAAATGGATTTCAATGTAGTTTCCATTTTACGGTCTGCCAGCTCTTTTAGTGAAGCCGTGCCAGGTGCAGGGAGAATTACCTTCTTTGTCAACCTGGAAAGCGTACTGTCTAACACAGGGGATGATTCCCATTTTTTCCTGTCCTCAGCCAGGAAAGGGTAAGCCAGGGGTGGCCAAACAGTCGATCGCGATCGACTGGTCGATCGCGGACATGCGACCAGTCGATCGCGATCCGCTGCCCAGCCACCCGAAGCCGCGCCTCTCCTGCCTGCCGTCCTGCCCCTCAGTCTGGTCTCTGGCAGTGACGGCGGAGTGTATAGCTCAAATCAGGCGCCGGTTCGTTAGCCAATCAGAGCTCGCGAACCGGCGCCTGATTTGAGCTATACACGCTGCCGTCACTGCCGGAGATCAGACTGAGGGGCAGGACGACAGGCAGGAGAAGCGCGCGCTGCGCTCTCCACACAGCACGGTGAGCACTGTGGAGGCATATCTGGCAATGTGGGGCATATGTGGCACTGTGGGGGCATATCTGGCACCGTGGGGGCATATCTGGCACTGCGGGCACATGGCACAGTGGCGGCATATGTGGCAATGTGGGGCATATGTGGCACTGTGGGGTCATATCTGGCACTGTGGGGGCATATCTGGCACTGCGGGCACATGGCACTGTGGGGGCATATCTGTAATCTGGCACTGGGGGCATATCTGGCACTGTGGGTGCATATCTGGCACTGCGGGCACATGGCACAGTGGCGGCATATGTGGCAGTGTGGGGCATATCTGGCACTGTGGGGTCATATCTGGCACTGTGGGGGGAATATCTGGCACTGTGGGGTCATATCTGGCACTGTGGGGGCATATCTGGCACTGCGGGCACATGGCACAGTGGCGGCATATGTGGCAATGTGGGGCATATGTGGCACTGTGGGGTCATATCTGGCACTGTGGGGGCATATCTGGCACTGTGGGGGCATATCTGGCACGGGGGGCATATCTGGAACTGCGGCCACATGGCACTGTGGGGGTATATCTGTAATCTGGCACTGTGGGGGCATATCTGGCACTATGGGGGCATATCTGGCACTGCGGGCACATGGCACTGTGGGGCATATCTGTAATCTGGCACTGTGGGGACATATCTAGCAGTGTGGGCACATGGCACTGTGGGGGCATATCTGTATCTGGCACTGTGGGGGCATATCTGTATCTGGCACTGTGGGGTGATATCTGGCACTGTGGGGGCATATCTGGCACAGTGGGGTCATATCTGTATCTGGCACTGTGGGGGCATATCTGGCACTGTGGACACATGGCACTGTGGGGGCATATGTGTATCTGGCACTGTGGGGGCATATGTGTTTGAGGTTTTTACCTGTGGGGGCCAATGTGTTATTTCGTGCGAGACAGTCATTACACTCTGTGCAGCAAGGCTACGTCCCTTTTTTTGTTATACCACGCCCACTTTTTGTTATACCACACCCACTTTTTGTTATACCACACCCCTTTTTTTGCGCGCGCAGCTGCGGCGCGCGCTATTATTCCTCCTAGGTAGATCACAAAAGCTTTTTAGCTTTCAAAGTAGATCGCCGACTCCAAAAGTCTGGCCACCCCTGGGGTAAGCTATCTGAATTCTTTTGGGAATAAAACATTTCTTATCAGGATTCACGGGAAGGAGGGAACGTGACTTTGGATTTCTTTTCTTTACAAAAAATAAGCATTCTCCTGAGGTATAGGAGTGGTTTCTGTAACCTCCAACACGTCCCTTATAGCCACAATCATATATTGTATATTTTTCGCCAATTTATGATCTATTTCTCTGGAGTCACTATCGTCGACACAAGAATCAGAGTCCGTGTCAGTATCTGTGTGCACAACATTCGCAAATGGTCTTATGTGACCCAGAGGGGCCGACTGCAGAAGGAAGAACAGAATCCTGAAAAATCACATCTTCCACAGATTTTCTCCAGCATGCAGCATTAGATTCAGACTTATCTAATCTACGGTTAATCAGATGCATACTGTCACGTATCTCTTTCACCCATGCAGGCTCTTGGTGTGCCGGCAGCGCCACCACATTGCAACTCTGTGTCCCTATAATGGTTTCCTCCGGGAAGGAACTCCCTGCCTCAGACATGCCTCACACGTGTACAGCACAGTCACAGACACACTGGGACTTATTTGGGGACAGACCCACAGTAAAATCTGTCAGAGGGACACAGTATAGGAGCAGCCAGTTCACAATCCCAGCGCTAGTATGTAATGCCTGTGAACAAAGAATGCCCACAGCCAAACAGCGCTTTTATATATATATATAATCACACTATTAAATGCATCACAACTCTTTGTGCCCCCCCCCCCCCCAAATAGCACCCTGTACTTGTCAGAAGTGGAGGAGAGGACCAGCATGTTCTCTGCAGCCTGAGGAGAGAGAGAAAATGGAGCTGAGCAGTGTGCTGGCTGCCTGAGGAAGAAGCTCTGCCCCTGCAATGGCGCGTCCTTACACTCAGAAAATCACTGTAATATTTATACTGGCGGGGGTAGGGCTGTGCCAGCGGCACCTTATGCCCCCTTTTAGCCAGTTTTGAGGCATATTTTTGCTGCCCAGGGCGCCCCTCGCGCCCTGCAGCGCCTGTGTGTGTGGGCAGAAATTACGCGCTGCGCTCCCGCCAGCCGCGCCGCCTCAGCCGTCACTTACTTAATAGAAGATCATTCTTCTTATACTCACCTGTCTTCTGACTTCTGGCTCTGTGAGGGGGGTGACGGCATGCTGTGGGAGTGAGCATCTAGACACGGCTAGCGTTCAGTACCCTTCAGGAGCTAATGGTGTCCTGTCAGCCAGAAGCCGAGCCATGAAACTCTTTAGGAGTTGGTTCTGCTTCTGCCCCCTCAGTCCCACGAAGCAGGGAGTCTGTTGCCAGCAGTGCTCCCATAAAATAAAAAACCTAACATAAGTCTTTCAGAGAAACTCAGTAGAGCTCCTCTGAGTGCATCCAGTCTGCCTGGGCACATTTCTACAACTGAGGTCTGGAGGAGGGGCATAGAGGGAGGAGCCAGTTCACACCCAATGAAAAGTCTTTAGAGTGCCCATGTCTCCTGCGGATCCCGTCTATACCCAGGGCCGGTTCTAGCCCTTCTTGCGCCCCAGGCGGGAAATAGGGGTGTGGCTTCATTTTTGGGGCGTGGTCAGTTACTTTCCCTGTACAGTAGAGTAGCGCCGCTGAAATGCTGAGCGGTGCGCGATGACGTCATCGCGCACCGCACAGCAAAGGTCCTTTCCACGAAGGGAAACTAGACGCGTAGCGTCTAGTTCCCTTCACAGGGGGACACAGCCGGGGGAGACAGCGGGCAGTGGGGGGCACAGCAGATCTTGCCATGGTGCAGCGCTCTCCGGATGGCGCCAGCGCCCTCCGGAAGGCGGCGCCCCGGGCAAAAGTCCTGCTTGCCCGTGGCAAGATCTGCTACTGTCTATACCCCATGGTCATGAAGTGGACCCCAGCATCCTCTAGGACGTATGAGAAAACAGGATTTTGATACCTACCGGTAAATCCTTTTCTCCTAGTCCATAGAGGATGCTGGGCACCCGTCCCAGTGCGTACTTTACCTGCAGTTTTGTTATGAAAGTTACATAAGTTGTGTTATTTTAGTTTAGCATGTTGCTGTAATTGGTTCATGCCTGTTGGCGTGTGTTATGTTGAATGCAGTGGCGGAACTAGCGAGCGGTGGGCCCAGGTGCGACAAAATGCTTTGGGCCCCCCCATCCCATCCAAGTCCACCCCCTCACTCCTGGAGAGGATCTGGTGAGGGGGACCTGCTCAGGGCCAGAGAAATGGATACCTAGCAACAGTGCCGTAACTAGACATTTTAGCACTGTGTGCAAGAAACGGCATTGGAGCCCCACCCCTGCATGCAGAATAGGGGCAGTGCGCGCCTCAGGCGTGCACAAAAATACATAGGGGCGTGGCTTCGTGGGGAAGGGGTGTGGCCACAAAATAATACCAATTCATAAAACGGTGCACAGTAGTCTCCATTATTCAAATTACGCCGCACAGTAGCACCACTACACCAGGTAGAGACCCTTTTACACCTTACGGCGGACAGATTCCCCTTTTTACACATTACGGCAGACAGCGTCCCCTTTTTACACATTACGGCAGACAGCGTCCCCCTTTTTACACATAGCGGCAGACAGCGTGCCCTTTTTACACATAGCGGCAGACAGCGTGCCCTTTTTACTAGAGATGAGCGGGTTCGGTTCCTCGGAATCAGAACCCGCCCGAACTTCATGTTTTTTTTCACGGGTCCGAGCGACTCAGATCTTCCCGCCTTGCTCGGTTAACCCGAGCGCGCCCGAACGTCATCATGACGCTGTCGGATTCTCGCGAGGCTCGGATTCTATCGCGAGACTCGGATTCTATATAAGGAGCCGCGCGTCGCCGCCATTTTCACACGTGCATTGAGATTCATAGGGAGAGGACGTGGCTGGCGTCCTCTCCATTTAGATTAGAAGAGAGAGAGTGAGATTGATTTTAAACAGAGACACTTGATTTACTGGAGCTTAGGAGTACTGTAGAGAGTGCAGAGTTTAGTAGTGACTGACCACAGTGACCACCAGACAGTGCAGTTTTATTTAATATAATCCGTTCTCTGCCTGAAAAAAACGATACACAGTGACTCAGTCACATACCATATCTGTGTGCACTGCTCAGCCCAGTGTGCTGCATCATCTATGTATATATCTGACTGTGCTCACACAGCTTATAATTGTGGGGGAGACTGGGGAGCAGTGCCAGTTATAGGTTATAGCAGGAGCCAGGAGTACATATTATAATTAAAATTAAACAGTGCACACTTTTGCTGCAGTTGTGCCACTGCCAGTGTGACTGACCAGTGACCTGACCACACTGACCACCAGTATAGTTAGTAGTATACTATATTGTGATTGCCTGAAAAAGTTAAACACTCGTCGTGTGACTTGTGTGGTGTTTTTTTTTTATTCTATAAAAAACTCATTCTGCTGACAGACAGTGTCCAGCAGGTCCGTCATTATATAATATATACCTGTCCGGCTGCAGTAGTGATATATATATATTTTTTATATCATTATTTATCATTCAGTCGCAGCAGACACAGTACGGTAGTTCACGGCTGTAGCTACCTCTGTGTCGGCACTCGGCAGTCCATCCATAATTGTATACCACCTACCCGTGGTTTTTTTTTCTTTCTTCTTTATACATACATACTACATCTCATTATCAACCAGTCTATATTAGCAGCAGACACAGTACAGTAGTCCACGGCTGTAGCTACCTCTGTGTCGGCACTCGGCAGTCCGTCCATAATTGTATACCACCTACCCGTGGTTTTTTTTTCTTTCTTCTTTATACATACATACTACATCTCTTTATCAACCAGTCTATATTAGCAGCAGACACAGTACAGTAGTCCACGGCTGTAGCTACCTCTGTGTCGGCACTCGGCAGTCCATCCATAATTGTATACCACCTACCCGTGGTTTTTTTTTCTTTCTTCTTTATACATACATACTACATCTCTTTATCAACCAGTCTATATTAGCAGCAGACACAGTACAGTAGTCCACGGCTGTAGCTACCTCTGTGTCGGCACTCGGCAGTCCATCCATAATTGTATACCACCTACCCGTGGTTTTTTTTTCTTTCTTCTTTATACATACATACTACATCTCTTTATCAACCAGTCTATATTAGCAGCAGACACAGTACAGTAGTCCACGGCTGTAGCTACCTCTGTGTCGGCACTCGGCAGTCCGTCCATAATTGTATACCACCTACCCGTGGTTTTTTTTTCTTTCTTCTTTATACATACATACTACATCTCTTTATCAACCAGTCTATATTAGCAGCAGACACAGTACAGTAGTCCACGGCTGTAGCTACCTCTGTGTCGGCACTCGGCAGTCCGTCCATAATTGTATACCACCTACCCGTGGTTTTTTTTTCTTTCTTCTTTATACATACATACTACATCTCTTTATTAACCAGTCTATATTAGCAGCAGACACAGTACAGTAGTCCACGGCTGTAGCTACCTCTGTGTCGGCACTCGGCAGTCCATCCATAATTGTATACTAGTATCCATCCATCTCCATTGTTTACCTGAGGTGCCTTTTAGATGTGCCTATTAAAATATGGAGAACAAAAATGTTGAGGTTCCAAAATTAGGGAAAGATCAAGATCCACTTCCACCTCGTGCTGAAGCTGCTGCCACTAGTCATGGCCGAGACGATGAAATGCCAGCAACGTCGTCTGCCAAGGCCGATGCCCAATGTCATAGTACAGAGCATGTCAAATCCAAAACACCAAATATCAGTAAAAAAAGGACTCCAAAACCTAAAATAAAATTGTCGGAGGAGAAGCGTAAACTTGCCAATATGCCATTTACCACACGGAGTGGCAAGGAACGGCTGAGGCCCTGGCCTATGTTCATGGCTAGTGGTTCAGCTTCACATGAGGATGGAAGCACTCAGCCTCTCGCTAGAAAAATGAAAAGACTCAAGCTGGCAAAAGCAGTAGCACCGCAAAGAACTGTGCGGTCTTCGAAATCCCAAATCCACAAGGAGAGTCCGACTCCAATTGTGTCGGTTGCGATGCCTGACCTTCCCAACACTGGACGTGAAGAGCATGCGCCTTCCACCATTTGCACGCCCCCTGCAAGTGATGGAAGGAGCACCCGCAGTCCAGTTCCTGATAGTCAGATTGAAGATGTCAGTGTTGAAGTACACCAGGATGAGGAGGATATGGGTGTTGCTGGCGCTGGGGAGGAAATTGACCAGGAGGATTCTGATGGTGAGGTGGTTTGTTTAAGTCAGGCACCCGGGAGACACCTGTTGTCCGTGGGAGGAATATGGCCGTTGACATGCCTGGTGAAAATACCAAAAAAATCAGCTCTTCGGTGTGGAAGTATTTCACCAGAAATGCGGACAACAGGTGTCAAGCCGTGTGTTCCCTTTGTCAAGCTGTAATAAGTAGGGGTAAGGACGTTAACCACCTCGGAACATCCTCCCTTATACGTCACCTGCAGCGCATTCATAATAAGTCAGTGACAAGTTCAAAAACTTGGGCCGACAGCGGAAGCAGTCCACTGACCAGTAAATCCCTTCCTCTTGTAACCAAGCTCACGCAAACCACCCCACCAACTCCCTCAGTGTCAATTTCCTCCTTCCCCAGGAATGCCAATAGTCCTGCAGGCCATGTCACTGGCAATTCTGATGATTCCTCTCCTGCCTGGGATTCCTCTGATGCATCCT
Source organism: Pseudophryne corroboree (assembly GCF_028390025.1). Classification (NCBI taxonomy): domain Eukaryota; kingdom Metazoa; phylum Chordata; class Amphibia; order Anura; family Myobatrachidae; genus Pseudophryne; species Pseudophryne corroboree. Next base: position 618,046,132 of record NC_086444.1, on the reverse strand, counting down.
TGCGTGTAACGCCTACTGCTGCTGGCGCTGCTGTTGTTGCTGCTGGGAGTCGATGGTCATCCCAGAGGGGAAGTCGTAAGACCACTTGTACTACTTCCACCAAGCAATTGACTGTCCAACAGTCCTTTGCGAGGAAGATGAAATATCACAGCAGTCATCCTACTGCAAAGCGGATAACTGAGGCCTTGACATCCTGGGTGGTGAGAAACGTGGTTCCGGTATCCATCATTACTGCAGAGCCAACTAGAGACTTGTTGGAGGTACTGTGTCCCCGGTACCAAATACCATCTAGGTTCCATTTCTCTAGGCAGGCGATACCGAAAATGTACACAGACCTCAGAAAAAGAGTCACCAGTGTCCTAAAAAATGCAGCTGTACCCAATGTCCACTTAACCACGGACATGTGGACAAGTGGAGCAGGGCAGGGTCAGGACTATATGACTGTGACAGCCCACTGGGTAGATGTATGGACTCCCGCCGCAAGAACAGCAGCGGCGGCACCAGTAGCAGCATCTCGCAAACGCCAACTCTTTCCTAGGCAGGCTACGCTTTGTATCACCGGTTTCCAGAATACGCACACAGCTGAAAACCTCTTACGGCAACTGAGGAAGATCATCGCGGAATGGCTTACCCCAATTGGACTCTCCTGTGGATTTGTGGCATCGGACAACGCCAGCAATATTGTGTGTGCATTAAATCTGGGCAAATTCCAGCACGTCCCATGTTTTGCACATACCTTGAATTTGGTGGTGCAGAATTTTTTAAAAAACGACAGGGGCGTGCAAGAGATGCTGTCGGTGGCCAGAAGAATTGCGGGACACTTTCGGCGTACAGGCACCACGTACAGAAAACTGGAGCACCACCAAAAACTACTGAACCTGCCCTGCCATCATCTGAAGCAAGAAGTGGTAACGAGGTGGAATTCAACCCTCTATATGCTTCAGAGGTTGGAGGAGCAGCAAAAGGCCATTCAAGCCTATACAATTGAGCACGATATAGGAGGTGGAATGCACCTGTCTCAAGCGCAGTGGAGAATGATTTCAACGTTGTGCAAGGTTCTGATGCCCTTTGAACTTGCCACACGTGAAGTCAGTTCAGACACTGCCAGCCTGAGTCAGGTCATTCCCCTCATCAGGCTTTTGCAGAAGAAGCTGGAGACATTGAAGGAGGAGCTAACACGGAGCGATTCCGCTAGGCATGTGGGACTTGTGGATGGAGCCCTTAATTCGCTTAACAAGGATTCACGGGTGGTCAATCTGTTGAAATCAGAGCACTACATTTTGGCCACCGTGCTCGATCCTAGATTTAAAGCCTACCTTGGATCTCTCTTTCCGGCAGACACAAGTCTGCTGGGGTTGAAAGACCTGCTGGTGAGAAAATTGTCAAGTCAAGCGGAACGCGACCTGTCAACAACATCTCCTCCTTCACATTCTCCCGCAACTGGGGGTGCGAGGAAAAGGCTCAGAATTCCGAGCCCACCCGCTGGCGGTGATGCAGGGCAGTCTGGAGCGACTGCTGATGCTGACATCTGGTCCGGACTGAAGGACCTGACAACGATTACGGACATGTCGTCTACTGTCACTGCATATGATTCTCTCACCATTGAAAGAATGGTGGAGGATTATATGAGTGACCGCATCCAAGTAGGCACGTCACACAGTCCGTACTTATACTGGCAGGAAAAAGAGGAAATTTGGAGGCCCTTGCACAAACTGGCTTTATTCTACCTAAGTTGCCCTCCCACAAGTGTGTACTCCGAAAGAGTGTTTAGTGCCGCCGCTCACCTTGTCAGCAATCGGCGTACGAGGTTACATCCAGAAAATGTGGAGAAGATGATGTTCATTAAAATGAATTATAATCAATTCCTCCGTGGAGACATTCACCAGCAGCAATTGCCTCCACAAAGTACACAGGGTGCTGAGATGGTGGATTCCAGTGGGGACGAATTGATAATCTGTGAGGAGGGGGATGTACACGGTGATATATCGGAGGATGATGATGAGGTGGACATCTTGCCTCTGTAGAGCCAGTTTGTGCAAGGAGAGATTAATTGCTCCTTTTTTGGGGGGGGTCCAAACCAACCCGTCATATCAGTCACAGTCGTGTGGCAGACCCTGTCACTGAAATGATGGGTTGGTTAAAGTGTGCATGTCCTGTTTATACAACATAAGGGTGGGTGGGAGGGCCCCAGGACAATTCCATCTTGCACCTCTTTTTTCTTTTCTTTTTCTTTGCGTCATGTGCTGTTTGGGGAGGGTTTTTTGGAAGGGCCATCCTGCGTGACACTGCAGTGCCACTCCTAGATGGGCCCGGTGTTTGTGTCGGCCACTAGGGTCGCTTATCTTACTCACACAGTCAGCTACCTCATTGCGCCTCTTTTTTTCTTTGCGTCATGTGCTGTTTGGGGAGGGTTTTTTGGAAGGGACATCCTGCGTGACACTGCAGTGCCACTCCTAGATGGGCCCGGTGTTTGTGTCGGCCACTAGGGTCGCTTATCTTACTCACACAGTCAGCTACCTCATTGCGCCTCTTTTTTTCTTTGCGTCATGTGCTGTTTGGGGAGGGTTTTTTGGAAGGGACATCCTGCGTGACACTGCAGTGCCACTCCTAGATGGGCCCGGTGTTTGTGTCGGCCACTAGGGTCGCTTATCTTACTCACACAGTCAGCTACCTCATTGCGCCTCTTTTTTTCTTTGCGTCATGTGCTGTTTGGGGAGGGTTTTTTGGAAGGGACATCCTGCGTGACACTGCAGTGCCACTCCTAGATGGGCCCGGTGTTTGTGTCGGCCACTAGGGTCGCTTATCTTACTCACACAGTCAGCTACCTCATTGCGCCTCTTTTTTTTCTTTGCGTCATGTGCTGTTTGGGGAGGGTTTTTTGGAAGGGACATCCTGCGTGACACTGCAGTGCCACTCCTAGATGGGCCCGGTGTTTGTGTCGGCCACTAGGGTCGCTTATCTTACTCACACAGTCAGCTACCTCATTGCGCCTCTTTTTTTCTTTGCGTCATGTGCTGTTTGGGGAGGGTTTTTTGGAAAGGACATCCTGCGTGACACTGCAGTGCCACTCCTAGATGGGCCCGGTGTTTGTGTCGGCCACTAGGGTCGCTTATCTTACTCACACAGTCAGCTACCTCATTGCGCCTCTTTTTTTCTTTGCGTCATGTGCTGTTTGGGGAGGGTTTTTTGGAAGGGACATCCTGCGTGACACTGCAGTGCCACTCCTAGATGGGCCCGGTGTTTGTGTCGGCCACTAGGGTCGCTTATCTTACTCACACAGCTACCTCATTGCGCCTCTTTTTTTCTTTGCGTCATGTGCTGTTTGGGGAGGGTTTTTTGGAAGGGCCATCCTGCGTGACACTGCAGTGCCACTCCTAGATGGGCACGGTGTTTGTGTCGGCCACTAGGGTCGCTTATCTTACTCACACAGCTACCTCATTGCGCCTCTTTTTTTCTTTGCGTCATGTGCTGTTTGGGGAGGGTTTTTGGGAAGGGCCATCCTGCGTGACACTGCAGTGCCACTCCTAGATGGGCACGGTGTTTGTGTCGGCCACTAGGGTCGCTTAGCTTAGTCATCCAGCGACCTAGGTGCAAATTTTAGGACTAAAAATAATATTGTGAGGTGTGAGGTATTCAGAATAGACTGAAAATGAGTGGAAATTATGGTTTTTGAGGTTAATAATACTTTGGGATCAAAATGACCCCCAAATTCTATGATTTAAGCTGTTTTTTAGGGTTTTTTGAAAAAAAAAAACCCGAATCCAAAACACACCCGAATCCGACAAAAAAAATTCGGTGAGGTTTTGCCAAAACGCGGTCGAACCCAAAACACGGCCGCGGAACCGAACCCAAAACCAAAACACAAAACCCGAAAAATTTCAGGCGCTCATCTCTACTATTTACACATAACGGCAGACAGCGTCCCCTTTTTACACATAACGGCAAACAGCGTCCCCTTTTTACACATTACGGCAGACAGCGTGCCCTTGTTACACATTACGGCAGACAGCGTCCCCCTTTTTACACATAGCGGCAGACAGCGTGCCCTTTTTACACATAGCGGCAGACAGCGTGCACTTTTTTACACATAACGGCAGACAGCGTCCCCTTTTTACACATAACGGCAGACAGCGTCCCCTTTTTACACATTACGGCAGACGGCGTGCCCCTTTTTACACATAGCGGCAGACAGCATGCCCTTTTTACACATAGCGGCAGACAGCGTGCACTTTTTACACATAACGGCAGACAGCGTCCTCTTTTTACACATAACGGCAGACAGCATCCCCTTTTTACACATTACAGCAGACAGCGTGCCCTTGTTACACATTACGGCAGACAGCGTCCCCCTTTTTACACACTGCGGCAGACAGCGTCCCCTTTTTACACATCACGGCAGGCAGCGTGCCCTTGTTACACATTACGGCAGACAGTGTCCCCCTTTTTACACATTACGGCAGGCAGATTCCCCCTTTTTACACATTGCGGCAGACAGCGTCCCCTTTTTACACATCGCGGCAGGCAGTTTCCCCCTTTTTACACATTACGTCAGACAGATTCCCCCTTTTTACACATTGCGGCAGACAGCGCCCCCTTTTTACACATCACGGCAGGCAGATTCCCCCTTTTTTACACATTACGGCAGGCAGTCCCCCTTTTTGCACATAAAGAAAGAGAAAGAAAGAAAGAAATAAAGAAAGAAAGAAAGAAAGAAAGAAAGAAAGAAAGAAAGAAAGAAAGAAAGAAAGAAAGAAAGAAAGAAAGAAAGAAAGAAAGAAAGAAAAGAAAAGAAAAGAAAGAATTATACTTACCCTCTCTGCTGGCTCAGGCTCCTCGGTGCAGCTTCTGGCAGAGATCCCGGGCAGGAGAGAAGGAGGAGGAGGGAGCCACAGCAGCGCTGTGTGTTATTGGTGGAGGCGCTGCTGCTGCTGTCCCTCTGCTTCACTATAGGCTGTTCTCCGCCGCTGTGAATGCTGGGATGCGCTTCACAGCGGCGGAAGACAGCCTATAGTGAAGCAGAGGGACAGCAGCAGCGCCTCAACCAGTAACAAAGCGCTGCTGCGGCTCCCTCCTCCACCTCCCTCTTCCTCCTTCCCCAGTACCGCTGCGCTCCTCTCCTTTCTCTCCGGGTGGCTGTGTGCTGCGGGCAGCGGTTGCCCGCAGCACACAGCAGCATGTAATGAGTCAGTTTGACTCATTACATGCTTTGGGCCCCTGGACAGTGGCGGGCCCCAGTGCAACGCACTGGTTGCACTGGCGGTAGTTCCGCCTCTGGTTGAATGCCATGTTGTGCGGCATGGTTGAGGTGTGAGCTGGTATGCATCTCACCATTAGTATTAAAGTAAATCCTTTCCTCGAAATGTCAGTCTCCCTGGGCACAGTTCCTATAACTGAGGTCTGGAGGAGGGGCGAGCCAGTTCCCACCCATTGAAAAGTCTTAAGAGTGCCCATGGCTCCTGCGGAACCGTCTATACCCCATGGTCATGAGGTGGACCCCAGCATCCTCTACGGACTAGGAGAAAAGGATTAACCGGTAGGTATCAAAATCCTGTTATTTTCCCCTACGTTTGTAAAATGTAAGGAATAATAAATATACCCCATAGTGAGTGATCATATAATGAATACATATACATAGAAGGGGAGACTAGGGGGTCTATTCATGAAGCAGTGAAAACAGTGGAGACATAAGTGGAGAAGTTGCCCATGACAACCAATCAGTGCTGAGGTAACATTTAAAAAGTGCATTCTATAAAATTATACGTAGCAGCTGATTGGTTGCCATGGGCAACTTCTCCACTGTTTTCACTGCTTCATGAATAGACCCCTAAGGTTGTTCCCGCAAGACACTCAAAAATATAAATGAGTAATATAAACATGGGCAGACTTCAACCCAACCATGTGCCTCAGATTTCATGTCTGCCATGCTGTGTGCATGATGGGCTTAGTGACCCTTCAGTGATCACTCAAGGTTTAGACTCACATATGCAAATTTTCAATGAAATGGAACTTGATTATATAACCATAGGATAGGACAAACCATAAGTAAAACAATATACAGCGGTGAATGTACAAGACACAGGGCCGGCTCCAGGCCTACTAGCACCCTGAGCGAAAACATGTAAAAGCGCCCCCCCCCCCCCTCCCATGCGTGCGCCGAAGGCGCGCGCGCTCCAGGAAAAGTGGGTGTGGCCTCTTGGGGAGTGGGCGTGGCCTCATAACGTCATATTATTAGACTATAAATAAATATGTTTTCACACCCCCTCTACGCACACAATTAGCAGCCTTACACATAACAGCCACAGTAGTGTTCCCTACACACAATGTCTCCAGTATAGTGCCAGATACACAATGTGCAGTGCCAGATAGACATGATATGCCCCCCAGCAGTGCCAGCTACACACAATATGCCCCCCAGCAGTGCCAGCTACACGATAGTGTTCACTTTTTAGGGCAGGGAGGGCACATTTTTAAGTTAGGAGGGCAAAATGATGTACATACTGTAATGCTTGTTGCTCATCTACCTACATGGTAAAGCATGGACAGTGCGCGCCGAAGGCGCGCAGCAAAAATTTAGGGGCGTTGCTTCGTGGGGAAGGTGCGTGGCCACATAATAGTGGCAATTCGCATTACACCACACAGTAGTGCAGTTAATACACACTGCACCAGGTAGAACCTCCTAGACACTTTGCGCCAGGCAGAGCACGTTAGACACTTTGCGCCAGGCAGAGCACGTTAGACACTTTGCACCAGGAAGAGCACGTTAGACACTTTGCGCCAGGCAGAGCACGTTAGACACTTTGCGCCAGGCAGAGCACGTTAGACACTTTGCGCCAGGCAGAGCACGTTAGACACATTGCCTAGCCACACACTACATGATATGCTCCCCAGCCGTGCCAGCTACACATGACATGCCCCCCAGCAGTGCCAGCAACACATGACATGCCCCCCAGCAATGCCAGATACATAAATGGCCACACAGTGCCAGATATGTAGATACAGAAAAGCCCCCACAGTGCTAGATAAATGCCCCCACAGTGCCAGATATGACCCCACAGTGCTACATAAATGCCCCCACAGTGCCATATAAATGCCCCCACAGTGCCAGATAAATGTCCCCACAGTGCCAGGTAAATTCCCCCCACAGTGCCAGATAAATGCCCCCACAGTGCCAGATAAATTCCCCCCACAGTGCCAGGTAAATGCCCCCACAGTGCCAGATACAGAAAAGCCCCCACAGTGCTAGATAAATGCCCCCACAGTGCCAGATAAATGACCCCACAGTGCTACATAAATGCCCCCACAGTGCCAGATATGACCCCACAGTGCTACATAAATGACCCCAGTGCCAGATAAATGCCCCCAGTGTCAGATAAATGCCCACAGTGTCAGATAAAATGCCCCCACAGTGCCAGATAAATGCCCCACAGTGCCAGATACACCTGCCCCACAGTGCCAGATATGCCCCCAGTGCCAGATACACATGCCCCACAGTGTCAGATATGCCCCCAGTGCCAGATACACATGCCCCACATGCCAGATATGCCCCCAGTGCCAGATACACATGCCCCACGTGCCAGATATACATGCCCCACAGTGTCAGATATGCCCCCAGTGCCAGATACACATGCCCCACTGTGCCAGATATGCCCCCAGTGCCAGATACACATGCCCCACAGTGCCAGATACACATGCCCCACAGTGCCAGATATGCCCCCAGTGCCAGATATGCCCCCAGTGCCAGATATACCTGCCCCACAGTGTCAGATACACATGCCCCACGGTGCCAGATATGCCCCCAGTGCCAGATACACATGCCCCCCAGTGCCAGATATGCCCCCCAGTGCCAGATATGCCCCCAGTGCCAGATACACATGCCCCACAGTGCCAGATATGCCCCCCAGTGCCAGATATGCCCCCAGTGCCAGATACACATGCCCCCCAGTGCCAGATATGCCCCCCAGTGCCAGATACACATGCCCCACAGTGCCAGATATGCCCCCCAGTGCCAGATATGCCCCCAGTGCCAGATACACATGCCCCACAGTGCCAGATATGCCCCCAGTGCCAGATACACATGCCCCACAGTGCCAGATATGCCCCCCAGTGCCAGATACACATGCCCCACAGTGCCAGATATGCCCCCAGTGCCAGATACACATGCCCCACAGTGCCAGATATGCCCCCAGTGCCAGATACACCTGCCCCACAGTGCAAGATATGGCTCCAGTCCCAGAAACACATGTCCCCACACAGTATCCCCCCCCCCCCCCCAAAAAAAAAAGTGCTGCTCACCGCGGTGCTGCTTCCGATGGTCCTCTTGGGCTCTTGGGCGGGGAGGAGGCGGCGGCGGCTGCTGCTTCTGCTGTGAGGACGGGGAGGAGAGCGCAGCACTGCGCTCTCCTTCCCCTCAGTCTCCGGCGGGTGGGCGGCTGGGCGCACTAAACGGACCAAACTCAGTGTGCGCTATGCGCACTGAGTAGTTTTGCATAGTCCCGCCCCCAGAACAGAGTCAGCCACTGACTGCTGGCTGGGAGTGGGACACGGAGGCGGGCCGGGGACGGAGCTGGAGCTGCACACTGACACAGGACCAGGCTCCAGGCTCCAATATGGCGGTGCCAGCGTGCGGCGCCCATTAAGGGTGGCGCCCTGCGCGGCCGCTCTATTGGAACATGCCTGGAGCCGGCCCTGACAAGACATAACCTAAACATATCACTAGTCTGCTAGCCAATATAAGGGCTGGGCTTTCCATTCAGGCTTGTACTAGCACATATAGTTTTTTTGAAGGAAAGACAAAAAGTCTGAGGGACAATGCACAGGTAGCCAAAAATTTATAGAAACAATTATATGTAACCAACCAATAGAGGAACTGTAATGAGTTCTAAAAAGAGGCCCTGGTCAAATTGAGGCTAGGTTGGAGGTGCGCCACTAAGCTAAATTGCAATGTTTTTCTAGACGTTATTAGTGTAAACCACTAGTGGGTTTATCACTAAAAGAAAGGCTTAGTGTGTGGCGCACTCTTTTGAAATGTTAATACAGTATTAAAACATAACTTTTATTCAATCTTTTAAAATAAATCTCTATAACCAAGCAGAGCAAATCATCTGATAGCCTGAGAGTGCAGAATAATGAAATTATTGCCCTGAAATCAGAATACCAAGATGATATATAATTCCACAATATGGTTAGGGCAAGAGAAATATAAAAATACAAATATAAATAGATAGAAAAAACTAAAAATTATTTAAGCTAAGTGAATTATTACTCCAAAACTATTATTGCTGATAGGCTATTAATTCAAAGAATTTTTGTTAAGGAGACTTAGTACGTTAGTAGTCTCTATGATTCTTAGGACACTAATTGCTCTCAAACGAGGCTTGTACCTAAAAGGATAGTGTGAAAGTATTGTAACATAGAGCCATCTTTTACACCAGTCTACTGTTCAAGACTGCAGTAACAGTGCAGATGTAAATTGATACAAAGTTATGTCCAACTCGCAACAAATATATGGCTGACACAACAATTCATACAAGAGATCAGATAACACTGTCTCTTGTGATTACATTCATGTGAACTGTAAGTGAGAGAAAATTGCAGACGAAATAATAAATATTTCAAATGGTTATTACTACTGTAAACCATGTATACAAAATCACAAATAAAATTAATTTATTGGGTATAGGTGGACACAGTTGACTGATCTTACTCCTCTAAAAAGGAGGAATCAATATATACTTAATTAGTAACCGAAAAATAACTGATACTCCACTCCGTATGTTAGGATCTCCTGCTCTGTGCTGCCACGTCGCCATGGCAACCGGGAGGCAAGTGTTAGCGAAGTAACCTGAGCGCAACTGATACTCCGGTCCGGGTTTTTACTGTGTAGTGGTTACAGGCTCTGTGCACGGCAGGGAAACCGGCGCTGGTTTTGTGCTCACAGTCTGTGAGGTCTGAGTGGGGCGTGGACAGCACCTGCTATATAAACCATCCTCTCAGGCTAGGCAAATGCTGCTGAATCTTTGTTTGTTAGTCAGTTCCAGAGAGTTAGCTAGTACTGTGTGACTTTGTATTTACTTGTTGCTTACTGCGAATAGGCCTTGGGATTCGGTACTTCATTCTGCCAATCCGGACCTAGCAGTAAGACTGGAGTCAGTTGTTTGACCTGCTGGGGTTCTTTTGCTATTCTGTGAACCCAGCAGGTTTGCGGCTGTACTCTCAGACCTGCTTGCTTAATCCTCCCTCACTGTGCAGAACGTCCAGGTGTCAGTTTAGTGGCAGTAAGCTGAACCTGTGCCCTGCAAGTGGGGGTTAGGATTGTGGATACTCTCCTTGTGTCTATATTTCTATCTCTGACCAAGGAGTTTATTCCCACACCCGTTGGTAACCCTTTGGGGGTTTTTCTGTTGCTCTTAGCAACATCATTTCAGGTGCTCCACATGTGAAATCACTACACAGCGCTTCATTGTCCGCTCTATTCCATCTGAGCATTCCTGACACTAGAGAGACACCCAATTCCTGAGCCTTTGGGCTTCTCCGTTCACTTTGTGTTTATTAGTTATTCCATCACCTCCTATGTATGTTATGTTATACTGTCTGTGAGTTCGTTTGCTTCGCTTCCCTCTCTGTTCATACACCGGTATACTCCTGTTAGCACTGGTGTGCATAACATATTCAGCAGCCCTACTCCTGTTGAAATTTTGTGGGAATATGGAGCATACCCCTCAAAATACTTTGCAACAGGTGGTCGATCAGGTGCAGGTCCTGACTCGACAATTTAATGAGATGTCCATTAAAATGAACACCCCGCAGGCCGCTAGCGGAGCTCCCGCAGCAGCAGCTGCAAGTTCAGGGGTTAAGGAGCCGAAAGTAAATCTCCCGGATCGTTTTTCTGGAGATTGCTCGCAGTTCTTTTGTTTCAAGGAGAGCTGTAAGCTATATTTCAGGCTTAGGCCCCAGTCTTCTGGGTCGGAGATTCAGCGGGTGGGCATGGTGATTTCCTTGCTACAAGGAGACCCACAGGTCTGGGCATATGGGTTACAGCCTGACTGTCCGTTGCTTAAAAGTGTTGATGCTTTTTTTACGGCACTGGGCATTTTGTATGATGACCCTGACAAGATGGCTTCAGCCGAGGCTCAGATTACGGTTCTTAAGCAAGGGCGACGGCCAGCTGAGGTTTATAGTACGGAGTTTCGGAGGTTGGCTCATGATACCCAGTGGAATGACCCAGCCCTGAGAAACCAGTACCGAAGGGGCCTTTCTGACCAGATAAAGGACCAACTGGTACAATATCCCTCGCCTGATAGCTTAGATCAGCTCATGCAGTTATCCATCCGGGTGGATAGACGGCTGAGAGAGCGTAGGCTTGAAAGGGAGACCGCAGTTTCCTTTTTTCCCAAGGGAACCTCAGACTCTGAGGAATATTCCGAGGAGCCTATGCAGATTGGGGCTACACGCCTCTCCTCGCGTGAGAAGACGCGGAGGAGACAGCAGGGTTTGTGTTTGTACTGTGGGAATAAAGGTCATGTTGTAGTATCATGCCCAGAAAAACCGGAAAACTTCAGGGCCTGAGGGTGATGGGAAATATCCTGTCAGGCCAGAAGTCAGAATTTCCCAAAAAGACTTTTCTCATTCCGGTGACTTTGGAGATCCTCGGTCAAACTGTCAAGACTGAGGCTTTTGTTGACAGTGGGGCCGATGGGGTTTTCATGGACCGTCAATTCGCCCTGGAACACTCTGTTCCCTTAGTACCTTTGGCATCAGAGATTGAGATCTGTGGGTTAAACGGGGAACCATTGTCCCAGGGTAAAATTACCTCCTGCACCAGCCAAATTCCTTTGTTTATTGGAGCCACACACTCTGAAAAATTGTCTTTTCATGTGACTGTCTGTTCTTTTGCCCCATTGATTTTGGGGTTACCCTGGTTAAGGGCCCATAACCCTCAATTTGACTGGGTCTCTGGGGATATTCTTAGTTGGGGTAGTGATTGTTTCAGGAGTTGCTTGAGCCTTCCAGTCAGGCTCTCGCAGCTAAGTTTGCCAGGATTGCCAGGATGTTATGCAGATTTTGCGGATGTGTTCTCCAAAAAAGTTGCGGAGGTACTACCTCCCCATCGCCCCTATGACTGTGCCATTGATTTGTTGCCGGATGCTAAGCTTCCCAAGAGCAGGTTGTACTCCCTGTCACGTCCTGAGACTCAGGCTATGGCAGAGTACATTCAGGAGAACTTGGCCAAGGGATTTATCAGACCCTCACAGTCCCCAGTTGGGTCGGGGTTCTTTTTCGTGGGTAAAAAGGACGGTTCGTTGCGACCCTGCATCGACTTCAGGGAATTGAACCGTATCACGATTAAAAACTCGTACCCACTGCCTCTCATTTCGGTTTTGTTTGACCAGCTTCGTACTGCCACCATTTTTTCTAAGATTGACCTACGCGGTGCTTACAATCTAATCCGAATAAGAGAGGGGGATGAATGGAAGACTGCCTTTAATACCCACTCAGGGCATTATGAATATTTGGTGATGCCTTTTGGGCTCTCTAATGCCCCGGCAGTCTTCCAGGAATTCATGAACGATGTGCTCAGGGAATATTTGGATAGATTCTTAGTTCTTTATCTAGATGACATCCTAATCTTCTCTCATTCCCTGGAGGAACATCGGAAGCACGTACGCTTAGTCCTCCAGACACTCAGAGACCACCAGCTTGGGGCGAAGCTGGAGAAGTGCGAGTTTGAAGTCCAGCAAATCGCATTTCTAGGGTATATTATCTCCTCAGAAGGTTTCCAAATGGAGGGTTCTAAGGTACAGGCAGTCCTGGATTGGGTGCAGCCCACTAGTTTAAAGGCGCTTCAGCATTTTCTGGGCTTTGCGAATTTTTATAGACGGTTTATCGCTGGATTTTCATCTATAGTGGCCCCCTTGGTGGCACTCACTAAGAAAGGGGCGGATGTTGCTCACTGGTCTTGTGAGGCCAAAGCGGCCTTTGCCCGTCTCAAAAGGGCATTTGTCTCGGCCAAGGTGCTGCGACACCCAGATCCAGAGCGTCCTTTTGTGGTAGAAGTGGATGCCTCTGAGATAGGTATTGGGGCAGTGCTCTCTCAGATGGGGGTGTCTGATAATCGCCTTCATCCCTGTGCTTACTTTTCCCGTAAATTTTCGTCTGCCGAGATGAATTATGATGTGGGTAACCGGGAATTGTTGGCTATAAAGGATGCACTTGGGGAGTGGAGACACTGGCTTGAGGGGGCTAAGTTTGTGGTCTCAATTCTCACCGACCATAAGAATCTGGCATATTTAGAGTCAGCGAAGCGGCTCAATGCCAGGCAGGCACGATGGGCTTTGTTTTTTGCTCGCTTTAATTTTTTGATAACATATCGCCCTGGGTCAAAAAACATCAAGGCTGATGCGCTCTCGCTGAGTTTTGCTCCAGTTCAAGAGACCACCGAGGAGCCATTGCCCATTGTGTCCCCATCATGTATTAAAGTGGGCATTACCCAGGACCTCTTGTCATTAGTCCTTAGAGCACAGGAGCAGGCTCCTCCAGACCTTCCGGTAGGTCTCTTGTTTGTGCCTCCTAGGTTAAGACAGCGAGTGTTCCTGGAATTCCATGCCAAGAGGTCGGCAGGGCATCCGGGTATTGCCAGAACTCGGGAGTTGCTGTCTAGGGCGGTGTGGTGGCCCTCGGTGGCTAGGGATGTGGATCAGTGGGTTCGGGCATGTGACGTTTGTGCCCGAAATAAAACTCCTAGAGGGGTTCCTGTCGGCCCATTACATCCACTCTCTATTCCGTCTAAGCCATGGACCAACATTTCCATGGATTTTGTGGTGGACTTGCCCAAATCCTCGGGGATGACAGCCATTTGGGTTGTCGTTGACAGGTTTTCGAAGATGGCGCATTTCGTTCCACTGGTTGGGTTGCCATCGGCCAGACGCCTGTCTGAGTTATTTATGCAGCATGTTGTGCACCTCCACGGGTTGCCACTTGATGTGGTCTCTGACCGTGGATCCCAGTTTGTGGCCAAATTCTGGAGGGCATTTTGTTCTGATCTCCAGATTTCTGTGAGCTTGTCGTCAGGCTACCATCCACAGTCTAATGGGCAGACTGAGAGGGTGAACCAGTCCTTGGAGCAGTTCCTCAGGTGTTATGTCTCCAAGTGTCATACTGACTGGGTTGCTCATCTGTCCATGGCGGAGTTTGCTTATAACAACGCGGCTCACTCTGCTACAGGGATCTCTCCCTTCCTTTGTGTGTATGGGCATCATCCTAAGGCCAATTCTTTTGACCTCCTGGATTCCACGCCTGGTGGTTCCTCTGTTGTTTCGGTCCTTAGGGGTATTTGGGAGAAAGTGAAGAAAGCCCTTGTGTCTGTGTCATTAGTGACCAAAAGGGTTTTTGATAAGCAGAGAAGACCCTGCAGCTTCAAATTAGGAGACTTCGTCTGGTTGTCCACCAAGAATTTGAAGTTGAGACAGCCATCTCATAAGTTAGGCCCCCGGTTCATCGGCCCTTATAAGATCACCAGGGTTATCAATCCGGTGGCATTTCAGTTAGATCTGCCCCGTTCATTGGGTATCAATAAAACATTTCATTGTTCCCTTTTAAAACTGGCGGTTAGTAATCCTTCTTCCAGTGGAAGACCTTCTCCTCTTCTGATACGGGGTCAGAGGGAGTTTGTGGTTGAAAGGGTTCTTGACTCCAAGATGGTTCGGGGTCGGCTGTCATTTTTGGTGCACTGGAAGGGGTATGGCCCGGAGGAGCGGTCGTGGGTGCGCAGTTGTGATCTTCATGCCCCCAGACTGATACGCTCTTTCTTCTCGCAGTTCCCCGATAAACCCGGTGGTAGGGGTTCTTTGACCCCTCGTCAGAGGGGGGGTACTGTTAGGATCTCCTGCTCTGTGCTGCCACGTCGCCATGGCAACCGGGAGGCAAGTGTTAGCGAAGTAACCTGAGTGCAGCTGATACTCCGGTCCGGGTTTTTACTGTGTAGTGGTTACAGGCTCTGTGCACGGCAGGGAATCCGGCGCTGGTTTTGTGCTCACAGTCTGTGAGGTCTGAGTGGGGCGTGGACAGCACCTGCTATATAAACCATCCTCTCAGGCTAGGCAAATGCTGCTGAATCTTTGTTTGTTAGTCAGTTCCAGAGAGTTAGCTAGTACTGTGTGACTTTGTATTTACTTGTTGCTTACTGCGAATAGGCCTTGGGATTCGGTACTTCATTCTGCCAATCCGGACCTAGCAGTAAGACTGGAGTCAGTTGTTTGACCTGCTGGGGTTCTTTTGCTATTCTGTGAACCCAGCAGGTTTGCGGCTGTACTCTCAGACCTGCTTGCTTAATCCTCCCTCACTGTGCAGGGCGTCCAGGTGTCAGTTTAGTGGCAGTAAGCTGAACCTGTGCCCTGCAAGTGGGGGTTAGGATTGTGGATACTCTCCTTGTGTCTATATTTCTATCTCTGACCAAGGAGTTTATTCCCACACCCGTTGGTAACCCTTTGGGGGTTTTTCTGTTGCTCTTAGCAACATCATTTCAGGTGCTCCACATGTGAAATCACTACACATCGCTTCATTGTCCGCTCTATTCCATCTGAGCATTCCTGACACTAGGGAGACACCCAATTCCTGAGCCTTTGGGCTTCTCCGTTCACTTTGTGTTTATTAGTTATTCCATCACCTCCTGTGTATGTTATGTTATACTGTCTGTGAGTTCGTTTGCTTCGCTTCCCTCTCTGTTCATACACCGGTATACTCCTGTTAGCACTGGTGTGCGTAACACCGTAATGATTAAATTTCTACTACCTTTGAGTTAGAAACTTGTCTCAAAAAGATACATTGGGGTATATTTACTAACATTCGTAATTTTCGGAAAAAGGTCAAAGTTCAATCACGAATGACATCGAAAGTGTAAAACTGCAACTTTTTGAATTTATTACGCCTAATTTACTAAGCTGTCGTATTCGGATTTTTCATTTGTTCCGATGTCGATGTCATTCGTGTTTTTTTCCCGTTTTTCACGGCAGTGATTAGCAAAACACTGCCGACTTTATCACAATGAATCTCGGCCGGATCTGTGTGATCCGTGCTGGGGTTCATTTTTTTTTTTTTTTAAATAAACACTGTAAAACGGAGAAAAAAAATGCGTGGGGTCCCCCCTCCTAAGCATAACCAGCCTCGGGCTCTTTGAGCCGACCCTGGTTGCAGAAATATGGGGGGAAAAATGACAGGGGTTCCCCCATATTTAAGCAACCGGCATCGGGCTCTGCGCCTGGTCCTGGTTCCAAAAATACGGGGGACAAAAAGAGTAGGGGTCCCCCGTATTTCTAAAACCAGCACCGGGCTCCACTAGCTGGACAGATAATGCCACAGCCGGGGGTCACTTTTATATAGTGCCCTGCGGCCGTGGCATCAAAAATCCAACTAGTCACCCCTGGCCGGGGTACCCTGGGGGAGTGGGGACCCCTTCAATCAAGGGGTCCCCCCCCAGCCACCCAAGGGCCAGGGGTAAAGCCCGAGGCTGTCCCCCCCCATCCAATTGGCTGCGGATGGGGGGCTGATAGCCTTTTGTGAAAATGAAAAGATATTGTTTTTAGTAGCAGTACTACAAGGCCCAGCAAGCCTCCCCCGCATGCTGGTACTTGGAGAACCACAAGTACCAGCATGCGGCGGAAAAACGGGCCCGCTGGTACCTGTAGTACTACTACTAAAAAAATACCCCAAAAAAGACAATACACACACACCTTGAAAGTAAAGTTTTATTACATGCATCCACACAAACATACATACATACTTACCTTATGTTCACACGAGGGTCGGTCCTCTTCTCCAGTAGAATCCATGGGGTACCTGTTGAATAAATTCTACTCACCAGATCCAGGGTACCAGGCTCCTCGGATAATCCTTTTGTAATCCACGTACTTGATTAAAAAAAAAAAACGGAGACCCGAGCCACGCACTGAAAGGGGACCCATGTTTTCACATGGGTCCCCTTTCCCCGAATGCCAGAAACCCACTCTGACTGATGTCTAAGTGGGTTTCTTCAGCCAATCAGTGCGAGCTACTTGTGGAAAGCAGAAGCAGCTCGCACTACTCTGTCCTTTCAGTCCTTGGTGGACGGCTCTTCCCCGCTCTCATTGTACCCATCACTACCCACTGTGGCATATGGGGCAACAGTAGAAAGGGAATCTGTTTCCACACACCAGGGACTCTTTTTACCCTCTATCTCCTATCTGGTGCATTTCCAAAATGTTATAAAAAAATCTTTTTTTGTTTCAGATGAAATTTATAACAGTCAGCTGTAATAATTATATGAGTTAGCTATAAGAAAATCACAACTGTATAGCTACTGATTAATGTCACATATCACCACATAAATGAATCTAGTCCATAGAGTGGCTATAAATGTGGGGATTTGACACTCTGACAGGGGTCTAATTACATCTTTTCGGAAATTTGATTGGCTATCCCATCCTTGGGTGTGTCTGTGTTGAATAGTCCTGGTTTTTAGGACCACAAAAGAGGTCATTGTATGTCTTAATAATACCATCTATGGTTATCTTATGCACTGGGGTTATTGTACCTATGTTTATACACAATGTATCTTTTTGAGACAAGTTTCTAACTCAAAGGTAGTAGAAATTTAATCATTACGGAGTGGAGTATCAGTTATTTTTCGGTTACTAATTAAGTATATATTGATTCCTCCTTTTTAGAGGAGTGAGATCAGTCAACTGTGTCCACCTATACCCAATAAATTAATTTTATTTGTGATTTTGTATACATGGTTTACAGTAGTAATAACCATTTGAAATATTTATTATTTCGTCTGCAATTTTCTCTCACTTACAGTTCACATGAATGTAATCACAAGAGACAGTGTTATCTGATCTCTTGTATGAATTGTTGTGTCAGCCATATATTTGTTGCGAGTTGGACATAACTTTGTATCAATTTACATCTGCACTGTTACTGCAGTCTTGAACAGTAGACTGGTGTAAAAGATGGCTCTGTTACAATACTTTCACACCATCCTTTTAGGTACAAGCCTCGTTTGAGAGCAATTAGTGTCCTAAGAATCATAGAGACTACTAACGTACTGAGTCTCCTTAACAAAAATTCTTTGAATTAATAGCCTATTAGCAATAATAGTTTTGGAGTAATAATTCACTTAGCTTAAATAATTTTTAGTTTTTTCTATCTATTTATATTTGTATTTTTATATTTCTCTTGCCCTAACCATATTGTGGAATCATATATCATCTTGGTATTCTGATTTCAGGGCAATAATTTCATTATTCTGCACTCACAGGCTATCAGATGATTTGCTCTGCTTGGTTATAGAGATTTATTTTAAAAGATTGAATAAAAGTTATGTTTTAATACTGTATTAACATTTCAAAAGAGTGCGCCACACACTAAGCCTTTCTTTTAGTGATAAACCCACTAGTGGTTTACACTAATAACGTCTAGAAAAACTAGCACATATAGGCATTTTTATTAGGCCACTGGCACAGCAATGGTTAAGGATCATTGTCTTGGGTCTTTCTTTCTATGGACCCATAGTGCTTCACTAACATAACCTTTAGCCTCAACACCAGTTTTGCTTGCCATCCCCATCTAGTAGATGCTCTCTCACTGATGTGGCCCCATACTCTTGTCTTGTTACACCATTTTATTTGTGAAAGTAATAGCTGAATGCAGAGTTGGATTGGGGCATGTAGGACCCACCGGGGGAGATACAGTGGTAGAGGTCCATGTTTAGGGGTGTGGCCAGTCTCTTGAGCGGGTGTGCCCAGCCGCCACATTGGTTTGCCTAGATAAATATATACAGTAAATACTGTAGTGCATGCATGATAATGTACTAGATTAGAAACAGCCAGGGGTTAAAGTGGGGGGGGAACAAGGGGGAACTGAGTTCCACCACCTGTAACGGTAGGGGTAACTAGTTCCACCTCCTCCATTGCCCTGCACAGTAATTCCAACAGAAAAACCTGCCCCATCACCTACACCAATAGATGATGTAGGCGGCGCTAGTGTTACTGATGAGCTGCAGCCACCTCCCCATTCCTCAGGTCCTGGTGGCTCCATGGTCCTTCTCCATTTACAGCCCACCCCTCTTGGTACTCACACACACTGTGTCTGTTGGACAGCATTCATCCCCTCCTCAGGTCCCAGTGGATAATTTTCTAACATGACGTATGTGATGTCATACTGTCACCGCTGCTTAAGTCAAGATGGCCCATGAAGATGAGCAGGCTCTTTGCATTTTCAAGACAAGATGAGAGGGGGCAGGAGGGACAAGAGAGGAGGAAAAGCTGCTGGAGGGATACAGGGCATGGAGCTTCTACAGGGACACAGGCGGTGAGCTGCTGGAGTGGCAGATGCAGAAATGTGAATAAGGGGCACACTGTGGGCATTATGTGTATAAGTGGCACTACTGTGGTCATTATGTGTAAGGGGCACTACCACTGTGGGCATTATGTGTAAGGGGTACTACTACTGTGGGAATTGTGTATAAGGGGCGCTGCTGTGGGCATTGTATCTAAGAGGCACTACTGCGTGGCATAACATGTATAGAGGGTACCATTGTGTAGTGCAATGTGAATAAAGGGCATTACTGAGTGATGTAACCTGAATAAGGGGCATTACTATGTGGTGTAATATGAATCAGTGGGTACTGTTTTGTGACCACGCTGCTTCTTTGTGATATCAATGCCCCTTTATAATGTATGGGAAGTAGGGCACTAATTTTTAGTTTGGAGGGTTTGCCGAAAACACTAGCACTGGCCCTGGCTCTGCTTAATGTGAGGGTGGGGGAGAGGGGGTGTAGATGGGGGGGTAAATGAGTTCCACCACCTCTCCAGGACCACTTTAAGCCCTGGAAACAGCAGAGTCTGAAACCTGATCCCTAGAGGAGGGCATGGGCCCCCAGGCAGTAGAGCCCGCCGGTGGTTTCCCCTGTACCCCTGTGGGCCAGTCCAACCCTGGCTGAATGTAGTTTAAGACTTTGGCTGGTAAACAATGTTCTTATATGATTGGTGTCTATACAAGCTGGCAAATTACTTCTAGCTAGGAATGCAGGTCTTCGGGTGAGAAGGTCGTAGGCTTGTTTGTTATACTTTAAAGCTGCAATGGTAAAGGTAGAAATCACTTCTGATTAATTAGGGACAGGTATTATCCTAGGAAGAATAACTATCTAGCTTCAAGCAGATATTTTTGTGGTATGAGGAGTTTAGACATTTTTTATGTAGAGCTCATGTATTCTGCAGCGACTTACTGGTAATAATTCAGCCATTCACATCAGCTCCTGCCTGGTGAAGCTTAAAATTTATATTCCCTATCACGTGGACACACACAAGGATTATTGTTTCTCTGACGTCCTAGTGGATGCTGGGAACTCCGTAAGGACCATGGGGAATAGACGGGCTCCGCAGGAGACTGGGCACTCTAAAAGAAAGATTAGGTACTATCTGGTGTGCACTGGCTCCTCCCTCTATGCCCCTCCTCCAGACCTCAGTTAGAATCTGTGCCCGGCCAGAGCTGGATGCACCTAGTGGGCTCTCCTGAGCTTGCTAGAAAGAAAGTATTTGTTAGGTTTTTTATTTTCAGTGAGATCTGCTGGCAACAGACTCACTGCTACGTGGGAATGAGGAGAGAGAAGCAAACCTACTGTACCTGCGTGCAGCTAGCTTGTGCTTCTTAGGCTACTGGACACCATTAGCTCCAGAGGGTTCGAACACAGGGCCTGACCTCGATCGTCCGTTCCCGGAGCCGCGCTGCCGTCCCCCTTGCAGAGCCAGAAGACAGAAGAAGGAGATAAAATCGGCGGCAGAAGACTCCGGTCTTCATTAAGGTAGCGCACAGCACTGCAGCTGTGCGCCATTGCTCCCACTGCACACCACACACTCCGGTCACTGTAGGGTGCAGGGCGCTGGGGGGGGGGGGCGCCCTGGGCAGCAATAAGTATACCTTTTGGCAATATATACACATAATACAGTCTGGAAAACTGTATATGTGTAAAACCCCCGCCATTTTTAGTCAGATACAGGACAGAAGCCCGCCGCTGACGGGGCCGGGCCTTCTTCCTCAGCACACCAGCGCCATTTTCTCTTCACAGCTCCGCTGGAAGGAAGCTCCCCAGGCTCTCCCCGGCAGTATCCTGGTACACAAAGGGTTAAAAGAGAGGGGGGGGGGCACATAAATTTAGGCGCAAAATTTGTATATACAGCAGCTACTGGGTAAACACTGAGTTGTAGTGTAATCCCTGGGTTATATAGCGCTGGGGTGTGTGCTGGCATACTCTCTCTCTGTCTCTCCAAAGGGCCTTGTGGGGGAGCTGTCCTCAAATAGAGCATCCCCTGTGTGTGTGGTGTGTCGGTACGTGTGTGTCGACATGTCTGAGGTAAAAGGCTCCTCTAAGGAGGTGATAGAGCGGATATGTGTGTGAGAGGGTGTCTCCGTCGACAACGCCGACACCTGTTTGGATATGTGTAAGTGCTAAGGTGAATTTATTGCACAAAAGGTTAGGGAACAGACAGTAAAACTACCCATGTCTGTCCCTATGTCACAGAGACCTTCAGAGTCTCTCAATGCTCACTATCCATAATAACAAACACTGGTATCGACATAGAGTTTAACTCCACTGTCGACTACGATAATGCAAAGTTACAGCCAAGATGGCTATAAGGTATTCAATATATGATTATTAAAATAATAGATGATTTGCATATCACTGATGACTCATCTGTCCCTGACACGAGAGTACACATGTTTAAGGGGAAGAATGCTGAGGTAAATTTCCCTCCTCTCATGAGGAAAAAGAGCGGGAATCTCCAGACAAGAGACGGCAGCTTCCCACAAGAGAATTCTCAGACTGTATCCTTTCCCCACTAGGGCCAGGATATGTTGAGAATCTTCCCCTGGGGTGTCCTGTTTGCACAGACGGTAGCACTTGCTATTCTCAGGGATCCTGCAGATAGCGTGCACACAGTGCCGTTTCTAGCGGCGGGCGAGCCGTGCAACCGCACGGGGCGCCCGCCGCGGCACTTTGTTACTCCTTCTCGCCTCTCCCGAGCGCTCCTGCTCGGGGGGGCGGAGTTTCGCGGAATGACGCGTTGCGTCGTGACGTCACGACGCAAACGTGTCATTCCGCGAAGCCCCGCCCCCCGAGCAGGAGCGCTCGGGAGAGGCGAGAAGGAGATCAGCATGAAGGAGGAGGCGGCCGGCACGAGGGACGTGAGGCGGCGGGACCGAAGAGCGGGAAGACGTAAGTATTCTCTCTCTCTCCCCCCCTCTCCCCCTTCCTTCCCCTCAACTTGAAACCTGCCTGCCGCTGCCGCACTGTGTAAAATGGAGACACCTGCCTATGGGGATACCTGCCTGCCGCACTGTGTAAAATGGGGATACCTGCCTGCTGCACTTTGTAAAATGGGGGCACCTGCCTGCGTACTGTGTAAAATGGGGATACCTGCCTACCGTACTGTGTAAAATGGGGATACCTGCCTTCCGTACTGTGTAAAATGGGGACACCTGCCTGCCGCGCTGTGTAAAATGGGGACACTTGCCTGCTGTAATGTGTAAAAAGGGGACTTTTTTATTTTTATTTTTTCCCCCCTGTGGTGGGTGTGATGATATCAGATGAGGCCATGCCCACTTTAATGAGACCACGCCCATTTTAATCAGGCCACACACCCTTGTCGGGAGCGCGCGCGCCTACGGCGCGCACATGCTTTTTCTTTTTATGGCTATATGGGGGGGCACACATTTTTTTTTTAGAGCAATAGGGGGGGGGGGCGCATTTTGAAATCTCGCACTGGGAGCCAAATTGTCTAGAAACGGCCCTGCGTGCACATTCTAGTATACTACCCAGACCGGCTATTGTGTCGGCATGGGTTTATAGCGCTGTGGCAGCGTGGACAGGTACCTTATCAGCAGAGATGAGGCCCTAGTATGCAATATAAATATATTAAAGATGCTGTCTTAAGTGATAGATATATAGTTATAAAGCATGCCCAAAGAGACATGAGTATACTGGGTCCTAGAGTCAAAGCTATGTCGATCTCTGCTTGACGTGTCCTGTAGAATATGCATTGGACAGATGATGCCGACTTAAGAGGCATATGGAAGGCTGAGGATTGTGTGGAGAAGGGTTCTCGGGCCTGGTCTCCACAGCTATAGCTGATAATTCTGCTAGTTTGCCTTATATTCCTGCACAGCCTAAGAAAGCACAACATTATTAAATGCAGCCTTTCGTATAAAGAAACAAGAAAGTCTGAGGGGCGTCCTTTCTTGTCAGAGCCGGGCAGCTAGTTCCCAGGAACAGAAGTCCTCCCCGGCCCCTACAAAAATCCACCAATGTCGCTGGGGCTCCACAGGCGGAGCTAGGCCCGGTGGGGACACGCCTTCGTAAGTTCAGCCACAAGTGGGTTCACTCCCTGTTCGATCCCTGGGCAATAGATATTGTGTCTCAGGGATACAAGCTGGACTGTGTGAAGATGCCCCCTCACCGACGGCCCTGCGGGCTTCCCCCCAAGAGAGGGAGCCAGTGTTATCTGCAATTCACAAATTGTATCTTTAACAGGTGGTGGTCAAGGGTCCCCTCCTTCAACAAGAGGGTGTTATTATTAGACCATGTTGTAATCCCGAAACCAGACGGTTCGGTCAGACCCATATTGAATTAAAAATCCCTGAACATATACCTGAGAAGGTTCAAGTTCAAGATGGAATCGCTAAGAGCGGTCAGTGCAAGCCTAAAAAGGGGGAGACTTTATTGTGAATCTGGACATAAGGGATGCATACCTTCAGGTCCCCATTTATCCACCTCATTAGGCGTACCTCAGAATTGCGGTACGGGATTGTCATTACCAATTTCAGATGTTGCCGTTTGGTCTCTCCACGGCCCCGAGAATATTCACCATGGTAATGGCGGATATGATTGTGCTCCTGCAGAAGCAAGGTGTCACTATTATCACGTACTTGGACGATCTCCTCATAAAAGTGAGATCAAGAGAGCAGTTGCTGAACAGCGTATCACTTTCTCTGGAAGTGTAACGGCAACACGGCTGGATTCTATATATTCCAAAGTCGCAGTTGGTTCCTACAGCTCATCTGCCTCTCCTAGGCACAATCCTAGACACAGACCAGAAAAGGGTTATCTCCCGATAGAGAGAGCTCAGGAGCTCATGACACTGGTCAGGAATCTATTAAAACCAAAACAGGTGTCAGTGCATCACTGCACTCGAGTCCTGGGAAGGATGGTGGCATCATACGAGGCCATCCCCTTAGGCAGGTTCCATGCGAGGACCTTCCAATGGGACTTACTGGACAAGTGGTCCGGATCACCTCTTCAGATGCATCGGTTAATCACCCTATCCCCCAGGGCCAGGGTGTCTCTCCTGTGGTGGCTGCAGAGTGCTCACCTTCTCGAGGACCGCAGATTCGGCATTCAGGACTGGATCCTGGTGACCACGGATGCAAGCCTCCGAGGGTGGGGGGCAGTTACACAGGGAAGAAATTTCCAAGGTCTGTGGTCAAGTCAACTGACTTGCCTTCACATCAATATCCTGGAACTAAGGGCCATATACAACGCCCTAAGTCAAGCGGAGATCCTGCTTCGCGACCAACTGGTTCTGATCCAGTCAGACCGCAGGGGTTCATGTAAACCGCCAAGGCGGCACAAGGAGCAGGGTGGCGAGGGTAGAAGCCACTAGAATTCTTCGCTGGGCGGAGAATCAAGTAAGCGCACTGTCAGCAGTGTTCGTTCCGGGAGTGGACATCTGGGAAGCAGACTTCCTCAGCAGGCACGACCTCCACCCGGGAAAGTGGGGACTTCATCAGGAAGTCTTCACGCAGTTTGCAAATTGATGGGAACTGCCTAAGGTGGACTAGATGGCGTCCCACCTCAATAAAAAGCTAAAAAAGGTTTTACGCCGGGTCAAGGGACCCTCAGGTGATAGCTGTGGTCGCACTAGTAACACCGTGGGTGTTCCAGTCGGTCTCTGTATTCCCTCCTCTTCCTCTCATACCCAAGGGCTGAGAATTGTAATAAAAGGAGGAGTGAAAACAATATTCTTTGCTCCGAATTGGCCACGAAGGACTCGGTACCCGGAGCTGCAGGAAATGCTCTCAGAGGACTCAGGGCTTCTGCCTCTCAGACAGGACATGTTGCAACAGGGGCCCTGTCTGTTCCAAAATTTACCGCGGCTGCATTTGACGGCATGGCGGTTGAACGCCGGATCCTAGCGGAAAAGGGCATTCCGGATGCAGTTATTCCTACGCTGATAAAGGCTAGGAAAGACGTGACAGCAAGACTTTTTCACTGTATATGGCGAAAATAGGTTGCTTGGTGTGAGGCCGGGAAGGCCCTACAGAGGAATTCCAGCGGGGTCGATTCCTGCACTTCCTACAGTCAGGAGTGACTATGGGCCTAAAATTAGGATCCATAAAGGTCAAGATTTCGGCCCTATACATTTTCTCTAAAAATGAACTGGCTTCACTGCCTGAAGTTCAGACGTTATTCCGGGGGTGCTGCATATTCAGCCTCCTTTTGTGCCACCGGTGGCACCTTGGGATCTTAACGTTGTGTTGGATTTCCTGAAATCCCACTGGTTTGAGCCACTTAAAACCATGGAGCTAAAATATCTCACGTGGAAAGTGGTCATGCTATTGGCCTTAGCTTCGGCTAGGCGTGTGTCAGTATTGGCGGTTTTGTCATGTAAAAACCCTTATCTGATCTTCCATATGGACAGGGCAGAATTGAGGACTCGTCCCCAATTTCTTCCTAGGGTGGTATCATCGTTTCATTTGAACCAGCCTATTGTGGTGCCTGTGGCTACTAGGGACTTGGAGGATTCCAAGTTGCTGGACGTAGTCCGGGCTTTGAAAATGTATGTTTCCAGAAAGGCGGGAGTCAGAAAGTCTGACTCGCTGTTTTTTCTGTATGCAGCCAACAAGGTTGGCGCTCCTGCTTCGAAGCAGACTATTGTTCGCTGGATCTATAGCACGATTCAGCTGGTTCACTCTGCGGCTGGATTGCCGCATCCAAAATGGTGAAAGCCCATTCCACAAGGAAGGTGGGCTCTTCTTGGGCGGCTGCCCGAGGGGTCTCGGCTTTACAGCTTTGCCGAGCTGCTACTTGGTCGGGGTCAAACAAGTTTGCTAAGTTCTACAAGTTTGATACCCTGGCTGAGGAGGACCTTGAGTTTGCTCATGCGGTGCTGCAGAGTCATCCGCACTCTCCCGCCCGTTTGGGAGCTTTGGTATAATCCCCATGGTCCTTACGGAGTTCCCAGCATCCACTAGGACGTCAGAGAAAATAAGAATTTACTCACCGGTAATTCTATTTCTCGTAGTCCGTAGTGGATGCTGGGCGCCCGTCCCAAGTGCGGACTCTCTGCAATACATGTATATAGTTATTGCTTAACTAAAGGGTTATTGTTATGAGCCATCTGTTGAGAGGCTCAGTTGTTGTTCATACTGTTAACTGGGTATGGTTATCACAAGTTGTACAGTGTGATTGGTGTGGCTGGTATGAGTCTTACCCTGGATTCCAAATCCTTTCCTTGTTGTGTCAGCTCTTCCGGGCACAGTTTCCTTAACTTAGGTCTGGAGGAGGGGCATAGAGGGAGGAGCCAGTGCACACCAGATAGTACCTAATCTTTCTTTTAGAGTGCCCAGTCTCCTGCGGAGCCCGTCTATTCCCCATGGTCCTTACGGAGTTCCCAGCATCCACTACGGACTACGAGAAATAGAATTACCGGTGAGTAAATTCTTATTTTTTGTCAGATAGCATGTTATTGGACTGTTGTGAAAAACAGAACAAGGAAGAAACATATTCAGACAATGGGGGTCATTCCGACCCGATTGCTCGCTGCAGTTTATCGCAGCGCAGCGATCGGGTCAGAACTGTGCATGCGCCAGCGCATGCCAGCCGTTGTTGCCTTGCAATCGCCTCTGAGGCAGAGGCGGTTGCTGGGCGGGAGGGGCTGGATGGCGGCATTAAGCCGCCGTTTAGGGGGCGCGGTCCGGCCAACGCAGGCATGGCCGGACCATTGGGGGGGCGGGCCGCGGCGGCAGCGTGACTTCACACGCAGCCGCTGCGACTCGGGGCAGTGAAGAGGCTCTCCCGGCCAGCCGCCGAAGCTGCGCTGGCCAGGAGTAATTCCTGAAATGCAAAAGCATTGCCACTGTATGATGCTTTTAAATTTCTGCGAGGGGGGGGGGGGGTTGCAGTGACATGCGGGACGGACTAGCCCTGTGCTGGGCGTCCCCCCGCATGTCTGAGTGCCTGATCGTAGCTGTGCTAAATTTAGCACAGCTACGATCAGCTCGGAATGACCCCCATTGAGACAACATATACCCCATACTTCAGGGAGATGTGAAAGTAACACCTATAAGCGCGGACGAGCACTGCTATATCTGAGAGGCGTGTCATAAAAATTACTTACATCCAAATGTAAATGAGCCCCAGCATTTGTAATATCTACTTGTTGAAGAAAAGACACTGATACTTTTCAGGAATTGTTTGTGTATTGTGTTTTACAGGAGGTTCCATGTACTGAAAGTGGCCACGAGAAACCTTATTTAATATGCATGTAAGCCATAGGAATCATTGTGCCTTATAATCTATACAGGGAAATGGAACTGATGAACTCATTTGAATGTACAGTATGTATCACGGATTTCTTTTTCTTACCCCAAGAATGTAACAACTATGTAATGGGGGTAAGGTGCAATTAGGGAGATTGCTACTATTTCAGGGAATCTCCTGCATAATGAGGGATGGTAGGCAACTATGATACACACTACACACAGCACAGGTTGGATGCAAACACAGAGTTGTGAGGCAGGATAGCCAACCATTGCAGCAACATCCTGCCAACGTGTATTTTAGGACAATACATGCAATTAGCCAGCTTTTGGGCACTGATAAATAGGTAAAAGCAGGTAGCTTCTTACTTTAACTTTATTCAGCATATAAACAATTCACTTGGTTGAAATTAAACACTTGTTTCAACACACACTCTCCATCATAAATCAAAGGGGGAAATCCAAGTGGGCGCAGGTTTTAGCAAGGTAAAAATCCTTGCAGACCTTGTGCCCATGTTGAGGGTTCATTAGGTGGATAGTAGAGTTTGACAGTGTCTAGGTCGACCTCAAAGCTCGGCTTGCACAAGGTCTACACAAGCAAAAGGTTGACATAGAAATGGTCAACACATGGAAAGGTCGACATGAGGGTTTTTTTTAAGTTTTTGGGGTGTCAATTTTTAACTTTTAGCACATGGACCCCCAATTAGTGTACTGCGTCCCCTCACATGGCTCGTTTTGTTCGCCATGCTTCGGGCAGGTGTCTCGCTCTGCTACCGCGCTCGGCACAGGTTACCGTTCCCACTTGTAGTCCACGTGGATGGTAAAGTATAAAAAAGTTATGAAAGTTCAAATTATCATGAAAAACTTATGTCGACCATATGCTGTATCGACCACTGCCACATTACCCTTTGACCATGTCGACTTAGTGCACGGCCTATTGACTGTTAACCTTTTTACCACCAGAGTCCCAGAGCAAGTCCTGGTGACGTTTCCTAAAAATAATGATTTTACAAAAAAGCAGACCTGCTCAAGGAGGTGCGTGAAAAGGACGCAGTGGTTTCTATAGAAATCACCATTTCCCATTTTCACTCCACTAACTGAACAGCAAAACCATATCCTCCAACAGTTTACACATAAAAATCGGTACAATTTCAATGGGGTAGTGTCTAGATTCTCTTCGCGCTAAGGATCTTTCCCATAACCCCCTGGGTCCATGTCACAATTTATTTGGAATAGTAAAGTGTGGCGAGCGAAGCGGAGCGAGACACCGAGCCCGATGCGTGGCGAGCGAAGCGAGCCCGTGAGGGTCCAATGCTGCATAGAGAAATAAATTTGCCCCAAACGATCGGAGAACGAAGGAGACATTTAGATGCTGTAAGGGCGGAAGTGCTCTCCTGCCCTCTCGTTTTGTCACGTCCAGGTCCTTAGCACGAAGGCAACATAGACACAACCATTTCAATGGAGGTTTGGAGAGCCAAAAATCGGTACAGTCCATAAATAATAAGATTTTACTTACCGATAAATCTATTTCTCGTAGTCCGTAGTGGATGCTGGGGACTCCGTCAGGACCATGGGGATATAGCGGCTCCGCAGGAGACAGGGCACAATAATAAAAGCTTTAGGATCAGGTGGTGTGCACTGGCTCCTCCCCCTATGACCCTCCTCCAAGCCTCAGTTAGGATACTGTGCCCGGACGAGCGTGCATAATAAGGAAGGATATTGAATCCCGGGTAAGACTCATACCAGCCACACCAATCACACCGTACAACCTGTGATCTGAACCCAGTTAACAGTATGATAACAACGAAGGAGCCTCTGAAAAGATGGCTCACAACAAGAATAACCCGATTTTTGTAACAATAACTATGTACAAGTATTGCAGACAATCCGCACTTGGGATGGGCGCCCAGCATCCACTACGGACTACGAGAAATAGATTTATCGGTAAGTAAAATCTTATTTTCTCTGACGTCCTGGTGGATGCTGGGGACTCCGTCAGGACCATGGGGATTATACCAAAGCTCCCAAACGGGCGGGAGAGTGCGGATGACCCTGCAGCACCGAATGAGAGAACTCCATGTCCTCCTCAGCCAGGGTATCAAATTTGTAGAATTTAGCAAACGTGTTTTCCCCTGACCAAGTAACTGCTCGGCAAAGTTGTAAAGCCGAGACCCCTCGGGCAGTCGCCCAAGATGAGCCCCCTTCCTTTTGGAATGGGCTTTTACCGATTTTGGCTGTGGCAGGCCTGCCACAGAATGTGTAAACTGAATTGTATTACAAATCCAGCGAGCAATCGTCTGCTTAGAAGCAGGAGCACCCATCTTGTTGGGTGCATACAGGCTAAACAGCGAGTCAGATTTTCTGACTCCAGCCTTCCTGGAAACATATTTTTCAGGGCCCTGACAACGTCAAGTAACTTGGAGTCCTCCAAGTCCCTAGTACCCGCAGGTACCACAATAGGTTGGTTCATGTGAAAAACAGAAAACACCTTAAGGAGAAATTGAGGACGAGTCCTCAATTCTGCCCTGTCAGAATGAAAAATTAAGTAAGGGCTTTATATATGATAAAGCCGCCAATTCTGACACACGCCTGGCTGAAGCCAGGGCTAATAGCATCGTCACCTTCCATGTGAGATATTTTAAGTCCACAGTGGTGAGTGGTTCAAACCAATGTGACTTTAGGAAACTCAAAACAACATTGAGATCCCAAGGTGCCACTGGGGCACAAAAGGAGGCTGTATATGCAGTACCCCTTTTACAAACATCTGAACGTCAGGCACTAAAGCCAGTTCTTTCTGGAAGAAATTCGACAGGGCCGAAATTTGAACCTTAATGGACCCTAATTTTAGGCCCATAGACAGTCCTGTTTTCAGGAAATGTAGGAAACGACCCAGTTGGAATTCCTCAGTAGGGGCCTTCTTGGCCTCACACCACGCAACATATCTTCGCCAAATGCGGTGAAAATGTTTTGCGGTTACATCCTTCCTGTCTTCGACCAGGGTAGGGATGACTTCATCTGGAATGCCCTTTCAGGATCCGGCGTTCAACCGCCATGCCGTCAAACGCGGCCGCGGTAAGTCTTGGAACAGACAAGGCCCCTGCTGGAGCAGGACCTTTCTTAAAGGTAGAGGCCACGGGTCTTCCGTGAACATCTCTTGAAGTTTCGGGTACCAAGTCCTTCTTGGCCAATCCGGAACCACGAGTATCATTCTTACTCATCTCCCTCTTATGATTCTCAGTACTTTTTGTATGAGAGGCATAGGAGGGAACACATACTCTGACTGGTACATCCACAGTGTTACCAGAGCGTCCACCGCTATTGCCTGAGGGTCCCTTGACCTGGCGCAATATCTAGTTTTTTGTTCAGGCGGGACGCCATCATGTCCACCTTTGGTTTTTCACAACGGTTTACAATCATGTGGAAGACTTCCCGATGAAGTCCCCACTCTCCCGGGTGGAGGTCATGCCTGCTGAGGAAGTCTGCTTCCCAGTTTTCCACTCCCGGAATGAACACTGCTGAGAGTGTTATCACATGATTTTTCGCCCAGCGAAGAATCCTTGCAGTTTCTGCCATTTCCCTCCTGCTTCTTGTGCCGCCCTGTCTGTTTACGTGGGCGACTGCCGTGATGTTGTCCCACTGGATCAATACCGGCTGACCTTGAAGCAGAGGTCTTGCTAAGCTTAGAGCATTGTAAATTGCCCTTAGCTCCAGTATATTTATGTGGAGAGAAGTCTCCAGACTCGATCACACTCTCTGGAAATTTTTTCCTTGTGTGACTGCTCCCCAGCCACTCAGGCTGGCATCCGTGGTCACCAGGACCCAGTCCTGAATGCCGAATCTGCGGCCCTTTCATAGATGAGCACTCTGCAGCCACCGCAGAAGAAACACCCTTGTCCTTGGAGACAGGGTTATCCGCTGATGCATCTGAAGATGCGATCCGGACCATTTTTCCAGCAGATCCCACGTAAAGGTTCTTGCGTGAAATCTACCGAATGGGATCGCTTTGTAAGAAACCACCATTTTTCACAGGATCCTTGTGCAATGATGCACTGATACTTTTCCTGGTTTTAGGAGGTTCCTGACTAGCTCGGATAACTCCCTGGCTTTCTTCTCCGGGAGAAAACATCCTTTTCTGGACTGTGTCCAGAATCATCCCTAGGAACAGTAGACGTGTCGTCGGAAAAAACTGCGATTTTGGAATATTTAGAATCCACTCGTGCTGTCGTAGAACTACTTAAGATAGTGCTACTCCGACCTCCAACTGTTCTCTGGACCTTGCCCTTATCAGGAAAGCGTCCATATTTCTTTTAAGAAGAATCATCATTTCGGCCATTACCTTGGTAAAGACCCGGGGTGCCGTGGACAATCCAAACGGCAGCGTCTGAACTGATAGTGACAGTTCTGTACCACGAACCTGAGGTACCCTTGGTGAGAAGGGCAAATTTGGACATGTAGGTAAGCGTCCCTGATATCCAGTGACACCATATCGTCCCCTTCTTCCTGGTTCGCTATCACTGCTCTGAGTGACTCCATCTTGATTTGAACGCTTGTATGTAAGTGTTCAAATATTTCAGATCTCACCTAGCCGTCTGGCTTCAGTACCACAATATAGTGTGGAATAATACCCCTTCCCTTGTTGTAGAAGGGGTACTTTGATTATCACCTGCTGGGAATACAGCCTGTGAATTGTTCCCAATACTGCCTCCCTGTCGGAGGGAGACGTTGGTAAAGCAGACTTCAGGAACTTGTGAGGGGGAGACGTCTCGAATTTCCAATGTACACCTGGGATACTACGTGTAGGATCCAGGAGTCCACTTGTGAGTGAGCCCACTGCGTGCTGAAACTCTTGAGATGACCCCCTACCGCACCTGAGTCCGCTTGTACGGCCCCAGCGTCATGCTGCGGACTTGGCAGAAGCTGTGGAGGGCTTCTGTTCCTGGGAATGGGCTGCCTGCTGCAGTCTTCTTCCCTTTCCTCTACCCCTGGGCAGATATGACTGGCCCTTTTGCCCGCCTGCCCTTATGGGGACGAAAGGACTGAGACTGAAAAGACTGTGTCCTTTTCTGCTGAGATGTGACTTGGGGTAACAAAAGGTGGATTTTTCAGCTGTTGCCATGGCCACCAGGTCCGATGGACCGCCCCTTTATACGGCAATACTTCCATGTGCCGTCTGGAATCTGCATCACCTGACCACTGTCGTCTGGCAGATATGGACATCACATTTACTCTTGATGCCAGAATGCAAATATCCCTCTGCGCATCTCGCATATATAGAAATGCATCCTTAAAATGCTCTATAGTCAATAAAATCTTGTCCCTGTCAAGGGTATCAATATTTTCAGTCAGGAAATCCGACCAAGCCCCCTCAGCGCTGCACATCCAGGCTGAGGCGATTGCTGGTCGTAGTATAACACCAGTATATGTGTATATACTTTTAGGATATTTTTCAGCTTCCTATCAGCTGGCTCCTTGAGGGCTGCCGTATCTGGAGACGGTAACGCCACTTGTTTTTATAAGCGTGTGAGCGCCTTATTCACCCTAAGGTGTGTTTCCCAACTCGCCCTAACTTCTGGCGGGAAAGGGTATACCGCCAATAATTTTCTATCGGAGGAAACCCACGTATCATCACACACTTCATTTAATTTATCTGATTCAGGAAAAACTACAAGTAGTTTATTCACACCCTACATAATACCCTTATTTGTGGTACTTGTAGTATCAGAAATATGTAACACCTCCTTCATTGCCCTTAACATGAAACGTGTGGCCCTAAAGGAAAATACGTTTGTTTCTTCACCGTCGACACTGGAGTCAGTGTCCGTGTCTGTGTCTGTGTCGACCGACTGAGGTAAATGGGCGTTTTTACAAGCCCCTGACGGTGTCTGAGACGCCTGGACAGGTACTAATTTGTTTGCCGGCCGTCTCATGTCGTCAACCGACCTTACAGCGTGTTGACATTATCACGTAATTCCTAAATAAGCCATCCATTCCAGTGTCGACTCCCTAGAGAGTGACATCACCAATACAGGCAATTTGCTCCGCCTCCTCACCAACATCGTCCTCCTACATGTCGACACACACGTACCGACACACAGCACACACACAGGGAATGCTCTGACAGAGGACAGGACCCCACTAGCCCTTTGGGGAGACAGAGGGAGAGTTTGCCAGCACACACCAAAAACGCTATAATTATACAGGGACAACCCCTTATACAAGTGTTTTCCCTTATAGCATTTTTATATATGTAATCATATCGCCAAATAAGTGCCCCCCCTCTCTGTTTTAACCCTGTTTCTGTAGTGCAGTGCAGGGGAGAGCCTGGGAGCCTTCCTCACAGCAGAGCTGAGCAGGAAAATGGCGCCGTGTGCTGAGGAGAATAGGCCCCGCCCCCTTTTCGGCGGGCTCTTCTCCCGGAGTTTGTGAGATCTGGCAGGGGTTAAATACATCCATATAGCCTCAAGGGCTATATGTGATGTATTTTAGCCATAAAAAGGTATTATACATTGCTGCCCAGGGCGCCCCCCCCAGCGCCCTGCACCCTCAGTGACAGTTGGTGACTGTTGGTGAAGTGTGCTGACAACAATGGCGCACAGCTGCAGTGCTGTGCGCTACCTTATGAAGACTGAAAGTCTTCTGCCGCCTGTTTCTGGACCTCTGGACCTCTTCAACTTCGGCATCTGCAAGGGGGGTCGGCGGCACGGCTCCGGGACGAACCCCAGGGTGAGACCTGTGTTCCGACTCCCTCTGGAGCTAATGGTGTCCAGTAGCCTAAGAAGCAAATCCATCCTGCACGCAGGTGAGTTTTCTTCTCTCCCCTAAGTCCCTCGTAGCAGTGAGCCTGTTGCCAGCAGGACTCACTGAAAATAAAAAACCTAACTTAAACTTTTATTCTAAGCAGCTCAGGAGAGCCACCTAGATTGCACCCTTCTCGTCGGGCACAAAAATCTAACTGAGGCTTGGAGGAGGGTCATAGGGGGAGGAGCCAGTGCACACCACCTGATCCTAAAGCTTTTATTATTGTGCCCTGTCTCCTGCGGAGCCGCTATATCCCCATGGTCCTGACGGAGTCCCCAGCATCCACTAGGACGTCAGAGAAAAAAGGTATTGTACCTGCCAAAAAGGTACAGTTGGAGGGTATGCAAAACCCTGCGATGCTTTTATTTTTTTTATTTTATTTTTTTTATTTCATTCTGGCAACCGAATTCAGCCCAAAAATAGTTTTATAGGTCCATTGCCCTTCTTTGTGGCACTGTTCCATTATGTTGTCTCAGACAAAGTATAAATATAATGTGTAAATAATACATATTACATTTACTATTCTATCAAGCATATATTGTAAAATAAGATGCTTAATATTCATTATAAAATCATGGTTGTTCGATCATTTAATATTCTCAGGATATGACGAATGTGAAGTTGAACGCTACTTTCCGAGAAGGGGGAATGTTATTTGCCGTTCGTGTGCAGGTCTTGACCACTAGGGGGCTCCGCGAGTCCGCACGGCGAAGGGGAACTAAGATAACAGCCTCGTTTTCTAATACTACTACTAGCTGTCACTGTTTGCAGAGGACCCTGCTTTCGGGTGGCCAGTGATCGCCTGCACGGGATTTGATTGGATGTCCTTGGTGCTCTCGCAAGCCCCCGTGTTAGCTGTCCCTTGCAGTGCCTGCTGGTCCCCAGTTGCAGTGCTGAGGAAGCTGTGGGCATTTGCGTCTTCGCCATTGTGTGTACGGTTCCGCCCGACCCGCTGAAGCCCCTTCACCGCCCGGTCCCCCAACCCGTGCAGCTGGCAGGATGCTGGAAGAAGCCGGCGAGGTGTTCGATAATATGCTGAAGGCGTCTCTCCCGCTCACCTTCATCGTCTTCATCCCGGCGGTGCTGCTCCTCGTGTCCCCGCTGCAGGCCGAGGCGGCTCATGAGTTCACCGTGTACCGCATGCAGCAGTACGACCTGCAGGGCCAGAGCTACGGTCAGTGTCCTCTCACCCGGGGCCCAGCCACCTGGCCTGCGCCTTGTTGTAACTGGGACTGTCACTAGCACTGCATGCCCAGGCAATGTGCATTATCCCAGGTCTAATCCCCCTGTGTGCTGCCCTTGGCGTACGTGGGATAATCATTTGCAGAGCTGCAATATTGCTCGTTTCCTATTATCCTCCAGCCACACACTGCCTGGGATCAGTTATGTTAATGTTGAGCCTCAGTATGTGCTGAGTGTGCGGACATCCTGCTATAAATGATAAGGCTGTAGGTCAGAGGTTGCCAAACGGTCCTCAAGGCACCCCAACAGTCCAGGATTTAGGTATATCCATGGCTCAGCACAGATGGTTAAATCTAATTGACTGAGGTGTTAAGTAAGTCACCTGTGGCAATACATGGATACATTTAAAACCAGGACCGTTGGGGTACCTTGAGGACTGTGTTTGGGAATCTCTGCTGTAGGTAATACCCCATTCACACCGCAAATATATCCCGGGAAATTGCTTGGTCGAGGTGCAGTCTAAAAGCACCACTTTTGAATATCCTGGGTCGAGTAACCCTGCATTTCAACCCGGTATAAAAGCAGTGTTAAAGACGAGTTGGATCCGGGTCAATGTGCACTGTAAAGTGTTCAACCCTGCATTCATGTAAAAGTGCTGATTGGCTGTTCTTTGTGTGTCTTGATGATGTCCGCAGCCTGAGCCCTGCTACACAGGAGAGAACAGAGAGCATTAAGAATTATGGGAGGCAGAGATTTCTAGGCAGGCGTGGTCTATATGAAAGGGGCATAGCCTCATGGCGCTGCAAGTCACACCCCCTTGTACCGTCACTGAGGGGGCATGCCCCCTCTCACTCTGTCACCTGTGAATAGCGTCTATTCAAACAGAGCAGCAGTGACAGGAGCCTCCCAACTACCCCCACCGCGGACACTGCAGCCTGCGGGTGGAACAGCTGGACAGTCCCCAAAAAAGGGACTGTCCAGCGAAAATTGGGACAGTTGGGAGGTATGTTACTGGAACTGTTAAAGATGCAATTGTGTATAAAAACATAGCTCTGTCAGCCATGATTCCTGCAATGCTGTGAGCTGTCCCCACCCTCTCCTTTTGTCCTCTTCTGACACCTCATCTTTCTGAGCCAAAAAAAGTCCATTTAAAATGACATCCATGGTATTTTAATTGCTGACCCGGGTTGAGTTAAAAGGAGCCAACCCTGCAATAACCCGGGTTGAAAGTGTAGTGTGAAAGGGTCTGACCCAAATACCGAGTGGGACCTGGGTTTGCGGTGTGAAAGGAGTACAATGGTAATGATACAGGTGCCCTGGGGTGAGTGATGCCTGTACTTTATATTTGGGCATTGTGGGCTGCTTTCAGATCTCTCACTGCTGAGCTCCTCCCCACTAGTGCCAGAATGTATATACAGTTGGGGTCAATTCATTCAGGAGTGATGAACAATAGTTTGTTCCAGTGGAGTGTATAAGGGAGATGTGCAGCGCACACAAATCCCATACGGACGTCTTATTTCTTACCCCTATGTGTAAACCTAAGTGGTGCCATTGCCCATAGACAAATGCTGGCATTGACAATGCATGGCTCCTAATTTAATTGACCCCAATATTAGGGTTTTGTACCATGGGGTAAATTTAGTTAGCTTATCCCCATGAGTCCATGTGAGTGGTGCTGTTGCTGTTAGTCTGCAGCATTTAGCATGGCCAGGGGAGTTTTATCAAGTAGTTAAGAGTGGAGATGTAAAGGGGGTACAAACGAAGAGATCCGTGCTTAAAATCTAAGCAATCTGACTAGATTGCATAAGGCCAGTACACACGGGGGAGATGTGTGCTGAGCGATCTAGCACAGACTGCTCAGCACACATCTCTCCCCCGCTCAGCACAGCATGATGTGTGCTGAGTGAGGGGGGGCACTCATTTCACCCAATCTAGTCAGATTGCTTAGATTTTAAGAACGGATATCTCCGTGTGTACCCCCTATAGAAATTAAGCACGGATCTCTCGTGTGTATGCCCCCCTGCGATAGCAATGCGCAGCTCCGCGCATCGCTATTGCTGGTGCTAGATTGAGCCTCCGCACACATCTCTAGGTGTGTACCTCCCTTTAGTTATGGCAGTGGCAGATGTTTTTTTGGAGTGGGGGCACAATCTGGACTATTGCTGCTCCCGATAACGCATACCCTTCTCCATGGGCATTTCCTCAGTGAGCTGGCTGAGAGCTGGGATGGAGATAGCGAGGTTGCAGCCATCCAAAGTGACCATGCAGAAGGGTTGT
The DNA here is from genome assembly GCF_028390025.1 of Pseudophryne corroboree. Classification (NCBI taxonomy): domain Eukaryota; kingdom Metazoa; phylum Chordata; class Amphibia; order Anura; family Myobatrachidae; genus Pseudophryne; species Pseudophryne corroboree. The sequence goes on along the minus strand of NC_086444.1, from coordinate 618,008,305 downwards.
ATTAGAGGGTGTGTATTACAGGGGGTGATCGTCAATCCATAACTGGCCTGTAGAATCCAATCAGGTAGCATTTATCAAATACAGCCTATAAAATAATAAGTAGATGCCGATAGGTTGCTATAGGCAACTTCACTACTCCACTCTTTGCACTGCTTGATAGAGCTCCCCCTCAGTCCTACATAAAGCCTGATATGGTGACACTGCAGCAGATTTACTGCTCTAACAGCTGTTAACAAGCCACATGCAGCTGGTAAGGGTGACAGGTTTTATCACAGATGTCTAGTTCCCATCTACCTGTCACACAAGCACATAAACGTTAGCTACAAAATAGCTTAGTTACAGTGAGTTGTTTGGTTAGTGTATTTCTTGCCAGCAGGAAAAAACAATATTAACATAGAAATGTAAAAATTTTTATTAGGTGATGTATCTCCCCCCCCCCCCTCCCAATTCACCTATATGAAATTTAAAATTTACTTTCTGCAGATACCTTACTGTGAATAACACACATGACTACTTGACTTTTTCCTGCAGGTACTCGGAATTCAGTGCTAAACACAGAGGCTCGTACAACGGAAGCAGATGTGCTGAGCCGGCGATGTGTGCTTATACGCTTAGCTGATTTCTCTTTTCAGCAGTACCAGAAAGCACTGCGTCAGTCAGCGGGTGCGGTTGTGATCATCCTTCCACATGACATGGCAGCCCTGCCGCAAGATATAGTCCAGGTGAGAACACAACCAAGTCTTATTTCTAATAGTAAAGCGGAAACGGGATATGCTGCACTATATAAAAAAAACTGTTAATTAATAAATAATACCCATATTGGCAGTTGTGGTAAACACTGTTGATCATGGATTATGTCCTATAGTGTTTTATCACGTTAACTAATGAGCTTTGTCCACTTTTTAACTGCACTTGCTGTTTAACTAAGCCCCTCTATGCTTTTGTGTGACATCTGGTTGGACATGACCAATCCATTCAGTTGCCACATGCACACCCCTGACCTAGCTAGGACAAGCTCATTACACTGTGTGTGAAAGCTGTCCTGTGGATCCTGTCATGACCTTTGTACTAAAAGCCAAATACAGGTGGTAATGGAGGTTCTGGGCCTGATTCAGAGATTGACGCAGTGGTTATGTCTAGCATACAGGCAGTTTTTTCCACCTGTGTGTGCATCCAGGTCGCACTGTCCATGTCCCGATTGTTGCCACTCAAAGAGACAGATAGAATTTGCACACAGAAATGTAAATTTGGTGGGCGTTTCTGGGTGGTATGTTGTAGTTATCGACTGCATCTACGGATGCTGTTGCACTGACACAGACGGCCATGTTCATACAGAGACTCTTCGCCTCCAAAGGGCTTGAAGAAGCTTCGATAATGCGATCAGTGGTGTGTCTTATTACAAACAGCAATGGATGAGAGCTGCAGCTGATGGACGTCTCGGAAGGGAATACCTTCAGCCCCAGCATCAGAATAAAGACGCAGTTTAGGCTTATACGCTACCCGTCTATAGTCCAGGTTATGGTGCTCAAATTCCCGTTTGAGCGCCAAACCCATGGCGTTAACGCACATCTCAACTCACAACTCAGGAGACTGCGAGCTGAAATGTCTCACCCAGGATGCATGCGTGCCCTGAACAGAACAACAATTGAATTTCTTCTTTGGGCGCCATCTACTGGAGGCTGCCTCATCCCCAAAATGTCATGCAGCACTAGATGCCAGGCAGGAGTGAGCCGCCAGGTCCCACTTTGCAACTATTCTAGTGTCTGGTTCTTTTTTTGCGAAACTATGATCCACCAGGGGATGGTGCTGATTAATTTGATATGCGACACTTGTATATCAGTGTCTGTATATGAAGCACAACGGAACTTGGCATGTAAAAAAGTCACGGCCGGTGCATTGTAGCACTTCATATACAGATTTAGAGACTTGGTTGGACACCGATATACAAGTGTTGCAACTTAGAAGCATTTTCGGGGAAAAACCTGCCCGACGCTAGCAAAGTCTCACGGGCTTGGTGCAGTGAGAGAGTCTGTCTGTTTGGTGCGACTGCAGCAACAATCTATGAGGACTCATCTGTAGATTGAGGTTCACTGGTAAGCCTTTTTTTTTAATTCATTTGCTGCCTTAAAAGAGATCTAAACATTCCAGAAACCCTTCCTGCCCCTTGTTTTCTTTCAGTTGTCAGAACCATAGGGGTCTTGTGTTTAGAAGGCCACAGCTAATAACAGACATGTACATTATGATCATATACATTTCAATGATTACATTGCTCCGTGCAGTATCTTAATAAAGCTGCCTTGACGGTTGCCTTAAGACCCATACACACTAGAATATTTCTTCCATCAATTTGAGCGATGATGATGATGATTTTGAACGATCGTTCAAATTTAGTGTGTACGCCAGGCATGTCAAAATCATGGTCATCCAGCTGTAGTGAAACTACAAGTCCCAGCATGCTTTACCAGCTGATCAGTGAAAGGTATGCTGGCAAAGCATGCTGGGATTTGTAGTTTCACAACAGCTAGAGGGCCACGAGTTTGACATGCCTGGTGTACGTGATGAACGATGCACACACCTGTGGCCGTTTGAAGCAAGTTTTCAGTCTTCCATGCTGCAGCTCAATCCCTGCAGATGGTTCGTCGTTCAGATCGTGTGTAAAATTGCTCAGTGTGTACACTCAATCTCGTTTGTCAGGGAGTTCAAGGGAAATGGCTCATCTTCCGCATCGTTTATCTTTACATCTTTTAAGTGTTCGAGTGTGTATGGGCCTTTAGATCTTTCAGTCAGCATACTGGACACAGTGCACAGAATGGCTTATTAATAATAACCATCAGTGGATTCTTTTCTTTTCTGGCACTGCGTGTTACCCTGTGATGGGTCCCTAACCTTCTGTTGTTTTATGGTGATATTAAGTACATTTGTAAACTAGAAAATATGGGTGAGCTTCTTCTCTCCTACTACCCAGCAGGTTCCCCAATGTTTTGTGTCTGCAGTTAATACACATGGCATGCTCCCACTTTTGCTGGCCTTGTTGTTTTATATCTATCTAAAAATTTTGACTGATAGCCTAACAGGAGTGAGCCATATTAAGCAGATAGTGGCGGGCGTGTGTAAAATGTGGGCAGAGCCAATGCATAACCTCAACAACCTGGAAAATGTAAAAACATTGCTATATTGTCCTTTATAAAGAACCCAGTAATTTGACAGAAGTGAAAAGTTGAATTGTAGGTTTTGTTTGAGTATTAGTGTGTAATACTGGGTTTGTTTTAGCAGCAGTTTATGGACATAGAGCCTGAGATGCTTTCAATGGAGACTCAAGTTCCAGTATACTTTGCGGTTGAGGATTCAGATCTTCTATCCATCTATGAACAGACACTTGCAGCTTCTGCTAGCCAGGGCACCTCCTCTGCTGCTGAAGGTGAGTCACTATTCAGAGTAATGGGGGAGCTGTAAGGAGACGTATGTCATTAACAGTAACAAAGTACAGTATGATGTATAAATTGTTGACTGTATCCTCTCTGCCCATATAGTACTCCTCCATACAGCTACAGCTAATGGTTTCCAGATGGTGACTAGTGGAGCTCAGAGTAAGGCAATCAGTGACTGGCTGGTGACAAGTGTGGAGGTAAAGTCATATTTTAAGAGCATGATTTAAAACTAAGGAGTACATTTACTAAGCAGTGATAAGAGCGTAGAAGTTGCCCATGGCAACCAATCAGCACTGAAGTAACAGCTATAATTTGCATAGTATAAAATGATATAAAGCTGCTGATTGGTTGATGGGGAAATTTATCCACTGGCTCACTTTTCCGTTCTTATCACTGCTTAGTAAATGTACCCCTAAGTTTCATATTTGCAATTAAATCGGCCTGTTTATTTCTTTTTATTAGAGATGAGCGGGGTCGGTTTTACTCGGTTCTCAAAACGGCATCTTATTGGCTCACGGATGTCACGTGTTTTGGATAGCCAATAGAAAAAATACAGATAAAACCGAACTGGCGTTCATTCTGGCATTACATCTGAACACGCTCATCTCTACTTTTTATAGTTTTACTGTCCCTGTCTTACCATTACCATTAAAAGTTTGAACCCATTTAAATTGTATTTGCACTACCTTCAAAACCTTATCTTCGGAATTACTCACAATAGCAGGTTTATGTAAATTAGCTTTCATTATTTAATACATGTGTGTTGACATGAGAAGCATAGTGTCTATTTAGCTTTGTGCCATGCGGTGAGCACTGACCATAGAGATACTTTACAATGGGCAGCTGCGACAGAATGTGCAAGCTGAATTGTACTACAAATCCAACGAGCAATAGTCTGCTTAGAAGCAGGAGCACCCAGCTTGTTGGGTGCATACAGGATAAACAGCGAGTCAGATTTCCTGACTCCAGCCGTCCTGGAGTATTTTCAGGGCCCTGACAACATCCAGCAACTTGGATTCCTCCAAGTCCCTAGTAGCCGCAGGCACCACAATAGGTTGGTTCAGGTGAAAACGCTGGAACCACCTTAGGGAGAAACTGAGGACGAGTCCTCAATTCCGCCCTGTTCGAATGGAAAATCAGATAAGGGCTTTTACAGGATAAAGCCGCCAATTCTGACACGCGCCTGGCCCAGGCCAGGGCCAACAGCATGACCACTTTCCATGTGAGATATTTTAACTCCACAGATTTAAGTGGTTCAAACCAATGTGACTTTTGGAACCCAAACTACATTGAGATCCCAAATTGCCACTGGAGGCACAAAAGGAGGCTGTATATGCAGTACCCCTTTCTCTGACGTCCTAGTGGATGCTGGGACTCCGTCAGGACCATGGGGAATAGCGGCTCCGCAGGAGACAGGGCACAAAATTTAAAAGTTTGACCACTAGGTGGTGTGTACTGGCTCCTCCCCCTATGACCCTCCTCCAAGCCTCAGTTAGGTTTTTGTGCCCGTCCGAGCAGGGTGCAATCTAGGTGGCTCTCCTAAAGAGCTACTTAGAAAAAGTTTGTTAGGTTTTTTATTTTCAGTGAGTCCTGCTGGCAACAGGCTCACTGCAACGAGGGACTTAGGGGAGAAGAAGTGAACTCACCTGCGTGCAGGATGGATTTGCTTCTTAGGCTACTGGACACTAGCTCCAGAGGGACGATCACAGGTACAGCCTGGATGGGTCACCGGAGCCGCGCCGCCGACCCCCTTGCAGATGCCGAATAGAGAAGAGGTCCAGAAACCGGCGGCAGAAGACGTCTCAGTCTTCATGAGGTAGCGCACAGCACTGCAGCTGTGCGCCATTGCTCTCCGCACACTTCACACCAGCGGTCACTGAGGGTGCAGGGCGCTGGGGGGGGCGCCCTGGGCAGCAATGTAATATACCTATTCTGGCTAAAATATATCACATATAGCCCCTGGGGCTATATGGATGTATTTAACCCCTGCCAGGTTCCAAAAAAACCGGGAGAAGAAGCCCGCCGAAAAGGGGGCGGGGCCTATTCTCCTCAGCACACAGTGCCATTTTCCTGCCCAGCTCCGCTGCGAGGAAGGCTCCCAGGACTCTCCCCTGCACTGCACTACAGAAACAGGGTAAAAACAGAGAGGGGGGGCACTTATTGGCGATATTTATAATATTTGAGCTGCTATAAAGGGAACACACTTATTAAGGTTGTCCCTATATATATTTATAGCGCTTGGGTGTGTGCTGGCAAACTCTCCCTCTGTCTCCCCAAAGGGCTAGTGGGGTCCTGTCTTCTATCAGAGCATTCCCTGTGTGTCTGCTGTGTGTCGGTACGTGTGTGTCGACATGTATGAGGACGATGTTGGCGTGGAGGCGGAGCAATTGCCGGTAATGGTGATGTCACCCCCTAGGGAGTAGACACCAGAATGGATGGCTTTGTTTATGGAATTACGGGATAGTGTCAGCACGCTACAAAAGTCGGTTGACGACATGAGACAGCCGGCAAACCAGTTAGTACCTGTCCAGGCGTCTCAGACACCGTCAGGGGCTGTAAAACGCCCTTTACCTCAGTCGGTCGACACAGACCCAGACACTGACACTGAATCCAGTGTCGACGGTGAAGAAACAAACGTATTTTCCAGTAGGGCCACACGTTATATGATCACGGCAATGAAGGAGGCTTTGCATATCTCTGATACTGCAAGTACCACAAAAAGGGGTATTATGTGGGGTGTGAAAAAACTACCGATAGTTTTTCCTGAATCAGAGGAACTGAATGAAGTGTGTGATGAAGCGTGGGTTACCCCAGATAGAAAACTGCTAATTTCAAAGAAGTTATTGGCATTATACCCTTTCCCGCCAGAGGTTAGGGCGCGCTGGGAAACACCTCCTAGGGTGGATAAGGCGCTCACACGCTTATCAAAGCAAGTGGCGTTACCGTCTCCTGATACGGCCGCCCTCAAGGATCCAGCTGATAGGAGGCTGGAGAATACATTAAAAAGTATATACACACATACGGGTGTTATACTGAGACCAGCAATCGCCTCAGCCTGGATGTGCAGTGCTGGCGTGGCTTGGTCGGAGTCACTGTCTGAAAATATTGATACCCTGGATAGGGACAGTATTTTACTGACTATAGAGCAGTTAAAGGATGCATTTCTTTATATGCGAGATGCACAGAGAGATATTTGCACTCTGGCATCAAGAGTAAGTGCGATGTCCATATCTGCCAGAAGAAGTTTATGGACGCGCCAGTGGTCAGGTGATGCGGATTCCAAACGACATATGGAAGTATTGCCGTATAAGGGGGAGGAATTATTTGGGGTCGGTCTATCGGTTCTGGTGGCCACGGCAACGGCCGGAAAATCCACCTTTTTACCCCAGGTCACCTCCCAGAAGAAAAAGCCGCAGGCTTTTCAGCCGCAGTCCTTTCGTTCCTATAAGAACAAACGAGCAAAAGGACATTCCTATTTGCCCCGAGGCAAAGGAAAGGGTAAGAGACTGCAACAAGCAGCTCCTTCCCAGGAGCAGAAGCCCTCCCCGGCTTCTACAAAGGCGTCAGCATGACGCTGGGACCTTACAAGCAGACTCAGGGGCGGTGGGTGGTCGCCTCAAACATTTCAGCGCACAGTGGGCTCACTCGCAGGTGGACCCCTGGATCCTGCAGGTAGTATCTCAGGGTTACAGGTTGGAATTCGAGAAGTCCCCTCCTCGCCGTTTCCTAAAGTCTGCTTTGCCAACGTCTCCCTCCGACAGGGCGACGGTATTGGAGGCCATTCACAAGCTGTATTCTCAGCAGGTGATAGTCAAGGTACCCCTCCTACAACAGGGACAGGGGTATTACTCCACGCTATTGTGGTACCGAAGCCGGACGGCTCGGTAAGACCGATTCTAAATCTAAAATCTCTGAACCTGTACATACAAAAATTCAAGTTCAAGATGGAGTCACTCAGAGCAGTGATAGCGAATCTGGAAGAAGGGGATTTTATGGTGTCCTTGGACATCAAGGATGCTTACCTTCATGTTCCAATTTGTCCTTCACACCAAGGGTACCTCAGGTTCGTGGTCCAAAACTGTCATTATCAGTTTCAGACGCTGCCGTTTGGATTGTCCACGGCACCCCGGGTCTTTACCAAGGTAATGGCCGAAATGATGATCCTTCTTCGAAGAGAAGGCGTCTTAATTATCCCTTACTTGGACGATCTCCTGATAAGGGCAAGATCCAGAGAACAGCTGGAGGTCGGAGTAGCACTAACCCAAGTAGTGCTCCAACAACACGGGTGGATTCTGAATTTTCCAAAATCCCAACTGATCCCGACGACACGTCTGTTGTTCCTAGGGATGATTCTGGACACTGTTCAGAAAAAGGTATTTCTTCCGGAGGAGAAAGCCAGGGAGTTATCCGATCTAGTCAAGAACCTCCTAAAACCAGGAAAAGTATCTGTGCATCAATGCACAAGAGTCCTGGGAAAAATGGTAGCTTTTTACGAAGCGATTCCATTCGGCAGATTCCATGCACGAACTTTTCAGTGGGATCTGCTGGACAAATGGTCCGGATCGCATCTGCAGATGCATCAGCGGATAAAATTGTCCACAAGGACAAGAGTGTCTCTGCTATGGTGGTTGCAGAGTGCTCATCTGTTAGAGGGCCGCAGATTCGGCATACAGAACTGGGTCCTAGTGACCACGGATGCCAGCCTGAGAGGCTGGGGAGCGGTCACACAGGGAAGAAACTTCCAGGGCGTGTGGTCAAGCCTGGAGACGTCTCTTCACATAAATATACCATTGGGAAAGACCAATGGTGGACATGATGGCGTCCCGCCTCAACAAAAAACTGGACAGGTATTGCGCCAGGTCAAGAGACCCTCAGGCAATAGCTGTAGACGCTCTGGTAACACCATGGGTGTACCAGTCAGTGTATGTGTTTCCTCCTCTGCCTCTCATACCAAAAGTACTGAGAATTATACGGCAAAGGGGAGTAAGAACGATACTCGTGGCTCCGGATTGGCCAAGAAGAACTTGGTACCCGGAACTTCAGGAGATGCTCACGGAAGATCCGTGGCCTCTACCTCTAAGACGGGACCTGCTTCAGCAGGGACCGTGTCTATTCCAAGACTTACTGCGGCTGCGTTTGACGGCATGGCGGTTGAACGCCGAATCCTAAGGGAAAAAGGCATTCCGGAAGAGGTCATCCCTACCCTGGTAAAAGCCAGGAAGGAGGTGACTGCACAACATTATCACCGCATTTGGAGAAAATATGTTGCGTGGTGTGAGGCCAGGAAGGCCCGACGGAGGAATTTCAACTGGGTCGATTCCTACATTTCCTGCAAACAGGATTGTCTATGGGCCTCAAATTAGGATCCATTAAGGTTCAAATTTCGGCCCTGTCTATTTTCTTCCAGAAAGAATTGGCTTCAGTTCCTGAAGTCCAGACTTTTGTAAAAGGAGTACTACATATACAGCCCCCGGTTGTTCCCCCAGTGGCACCGTGGGATCTTAATGTAGTTTTGGATTTTCTCAAATCCCATTGGTTTGAGCCACTCAAATCGGTGGATTTGAAATATCTTACATGGAAAATAACCATGCTACTGGCCCTGGCTTCAGCCAGGAGAGTGTCAGAATTGGCGGCTTTATCGTATAAAAGCCCATATCTGATTTTCCATTCGGACAGGGCAGAACTGCGGACGCGTCCTCACTTTCTGCCTAAGGTGGTTTCAGCGTTTCACCTGAACCAGCCTATTGTGGTGCCTGCGGCTACTAGCGATTTGGAGGATTCCAAGTTGCTGGACGTTGTCAGAGCATTGAAAATATATATTTCAAGGACGGCTGGAGTCAGAAAATCTGACTCGCTGTTTATACTGTATGCACCCAACAAGCTGGGTGCTCCTGCTTCTAAGCAGACGATTGCTCGTTGGATTTGTAGCACAATTCAACTTGCACATTCTGTGGCAGGCCTGCCACAGCCTAAATCTGTCAAGGCCCATTCTACAAGGAAGGTGGGCTCATCTTGGGCGGCTGCCCGAGGGGTCTCGGCATTACAACTCTGCCGAGCAGCTACGTGGTCAGGGGAGAACACGTTTGTAAAATTCTACAAATTTGATACCCTGGCTAAGGAGGACCTGGAGTTCTCTCATTCGGTGCTGCAGAGTCATCCGCACTCTCCCGCCCGTTTGGGAGCTTTGGTATAATCCCCATGGTCCTGACGGAGTCCCAGCATCCACTAGGACGTCAGAGAAAATAAGATTTTACTTACCGATAAATCTATTTCTCGTAGTCCGTAGTGGATGCTGGGCGCCCATCCCAAGTGCGGATTGTCTGCAATACTTGTACATAGTTATTGTTACAAAAAAATCGGGTTGTTATTGTTGTGAGCCGTCTGTTCAGAGGCTCCTACGTTTGTCATACTGTTAACTGGGTTCAGATCACAAGTTGTACGGTGTGATTGGTGTGGCTGGTATGAGTCTTACCCGGGATTCAAAATCCTTCCTTATTGTGTACGCTCGTCCGGGCACAGTATCCTAACTGAGGCTTGGAGGAGGGTCATAGGGGGAGGAGCCAGTACACACCACCTAGTGGTCAAACTTTTAAATTTTGTGCCCTGTCTCCTGCGGAGCCGCTATTCCCCATGGTCCTGACGGAGTCCCAGCATCCACTACGGACTACGAGAAATAGATTTATCGGTAAGTAAAATCTTATTTTTACAAACGTCTAAACTTCAGGGACTGAAGCTAGTTCTTTTTTGGAAGAAAATTGACAGGGCTGAGAGGAGGCTCCCCAGGCTCTCCCCTGCAGAAACACGGTAGAAAGAGGGTAAAAAGAGAGGGGGGGCACATAAATTAGGCGCAAAAAGCTTTATATACAGCAGCTACTGGGTTAACACTAAGTTACTGTGTGATTCCTGGGTCATATAGCGCTGGGGTGTGTGCTGGCATACTCTCTCTCTCTGTCTCTCCAAAGGGCCTTGTGGGGGAACTGTCTTCAAAAAGAGCATCCCCTGTATGTGTGTGGTGTGTCGGTACGCTTGTGTCGACATGTTTGACAAGGAAGGCTATGTGGAAGCAGAGCAAGAGCAAATGAATGTGGGGTCGCCGACGACGGCGCCGACACCTGATTGGATGGATATGTGGAAGGTTTTAAATGATAATGTTAATTCCTTGAATAAAAGGTTGGATAAAGTTGAAACCTTAGGACAGTCAGGGTCTCAGCCCATGCCTGATCCTATGTCGCCGAGGCCGTCGGGGTCTCAGAAGCGCCCACGATCCCAAATTGTTGACACAGACACCGAGTCTGACTCCAGTGTCGGCTATGATGATGCAAAGTTACAGCCTAAATTGGCTAAAGCTATACGTTATATGATTATAGCAATGAAGGAGGTGTTGCACATCACAGAGGAAACCCCAGTCCCTGACAAGAGGGTTCATATGTATGGGGGAAAAAGGCAGGAGGTGACCTTTCCCCCTTCACATGAGTTATGTGAAAAGGCTTGGGAATCTCCAGATAAGAAACTGCAGATTTCCAAACGGATGCTTATGGCGTATCCTTTCCCGCCAACGGACAGGTTACGCTGGGAATCCTCCCCTAGGGTGGATAAAGCTCTAACACGCTTATCAGGATCAGGATACGGCCACCCTAAAAGATGCTGCGGATAGAAAGCAAGAGGGTACTCTGAAGTCCATTTATACACATTCAGGTACCTTACTAAGGCCGGCAATTGCGTCGGCCTGGGTGTGTAGTGCGGTAGCAGCATGGACGGATACCTTATCTGAGGAACTGGATACCTTAGACAAGGATACTATATTAATGACCCTGGGGCATATAAAAGACGCTGTCCTATATATGAGAGATGCTCAAAGAGACATTAGCCTATGGGCTCTAGAATAAATGCAATGTCGATTTCTGCCAGAAGGGTCCTGTGGACTCGGCAATGGACAGGCGATGCCGACTCAAAAAGGCACATGGAGGTTTTACCTTACAAGGATGAGGAATTGTTTGGGGAGGGTCTCTCGGACCTGGTCTCCACAGCTAATGCTGGAAAGTCAAATTTTTTGCCATATGTTCCCTCACAACCTAAGAAAGCACCGTATTACCAAATGCAGTCCTTTCGTTCACAAAAAGGCAAGAAAGTCCGAGGTGCGTCCTTTCTTGCCAGAGGCAAGGGTAGAGGAAAGAAGCTGCACAACACAGCTAGTTCCCAGGAACAGAAGTCCTCCCCGGCTTCTACTAAATCGACCGCATGACGCTGGGGCTCCACGGGCGGAGCTAGGCCCGGTGGGGGCGCGTCTCCGAAATTTCAGCCACGAGTGGGTTCACTCCCAGGTGGATCCCTGGGTAATAGAGATTGTGTCTCAGGGATACAAGCTGGAATTTGAGGAGATGCCCCCTCACCGATACCTCAAATCGGCCCTGCCAGCTTCCCCCGTAGAGAGGGAAATTGTGTTAGCTGCAATTCACAAATTGTATCTTCAGCAGGTGGTGGTCAAGGTTCCCCTCCTTCAACAAGGAAAGGGTTATTATTCGACCATGTTTGTGGTTCCGAAACCGGACGGTTCGGTCAGACCCATATTGAATTTAAAATCCCTGAACATATACCTGAAAAGGTTCAAGTTCAAGATGGAATCGCTCAGAGCGGTCATCGCAAGCCTGGAGAGGGATTTTATGGTGTCTCTGGACATAAAGGATGCATACCTTCATGTCCCCATTTATCCACCTCATCAGGCGTACCTCAGATTTGTGGTACAGGATTGTCATTACCAATTCCAGACATTGCCGTTTGGTCTCTCCACGGCACCGAGAATTTTTACCAAGGTAATGGCGGAAATGTTGGTGCTCCTGCGAAAGCAAGGGGTCACAATTATCCCATACTTGGACGATCTCATAAAGGTGAGGTCCAGAGAGCAGTTGCTGATCAGCGTAGCACGCTCTCGGGAAGTGTTACAACAGCATGGCTGGATTCTAAATATTCCAAAGTCGCAGTTGATTCCTACGACTCGTCTGCCCTTCCTGGGCATGATTCTGGACACAGACCAGAAGAGGGTTTATCTCCTGATGGAGAAGGCTCAGGAGCTCATGACACTGGTCAGAGACCTATTAAAACCAAAACAGGTGTCGGTGCATCACTGCACGCGAGTCCTGGGAAAGATGGTGGCATCATACGAGGCCATTCCCTGTGGCAGGTTCCATGCGAGGACCTTTCAATGGGATCTGTTGGACAAGTGGTCCGGATCACATCTACAGATGCATCGGCTGATCACCCTATCCCCCAGGGCCAGGGTGTCTCTCCTGTGGTGGCTGCAGAGTGCTCACCTTCTCGAGGGCCGCAGATTCGGCATTCAGGACTGGGTCCTGGTGACCACGGATGCAAGCCTCCGAGGGTGGGTGGCAGTCACACAGGGAAGAAATTTCCAAGGTCTGTGGTCAAGTCAGGAGACTTGCCTTCACATCAATATCCTGGAACTAAGGGCCATATACAACGCCCTAAGTCAAGCAGAGACCCTGCTTCGCGACCAATCGGTGCTGATTCAGTCAGACAACATCACCGCAGTGGCTCATGTAAACCGCCAAGGCGGCACAAGGAGCAGGGTGGTGATGGCGGAAGCCACCAAAATTCTTCGCTGGGCGGAGAATCAAGTAAGAGCACTGTCAGCAGTGTTCATTCCGGGAGTGGACAACTGGGAAGCAGACTTCCTCAGCAGGCACGACCTCCACCCGGGAGAGTGGGGACTTCATCAAGAAGTCTTCGCGCAGATTGCAAGTCGGTGGGAACTGCCACAGGTGGACATGATGGCATCCCGCCTCAACAAAAAGCTACAGAGGTATTGCGCCAGGTCAAGAGACCCTCAGGCGATAGCTGTAGACGCACTAGTGACACCGTGGGTGTTCCAGTCGGTTTATGTATTTCCTCCTGAGAATCATAAGAAAAAGAGGAGTGAGAACAATACTCATTGTTCCGGATTGGCCAAGAAGGACTTGGTATCCAGATCTCCAAGAAATGCTCACAGAGGACCCATGGCCTCTGCCTCTAAGACAGGACTTGTTGCAAAAGGGCCCTGTCTGTTCCAAGACTTACCGCGGCTGCGTTTGACGGCATGGCGGTTGAACGCCGGATCCTAGCAGAAAAAGGCATTCCGGATGAGGTTATTCCTACGCTGTTAAAGGCTAGGAAGGATGTGACGGCTAAACATTATCACCGTATATGGCGAAAATATGTTGCTTGGTGTGAGGCCAGGAATGCCCCTACGGAGGAATTCCAGCTGGGCAGTTTCCTTCACTTCCTACAGTCGGGAGTGACTTTGGGCCTGAAATTGGGTTCCATTAAGTTCCAGATTTCGTCCCTATCCATTTTCTTTCAAAAAGAACTGGCTTTTCTTTCTGAAGTTCAGACGTTTGTAAAGGGAGTGCTGCATATTCAGCCCCCTTTTGTGCCTCCAGTGGCACCTTGGGATCTTAACGTGGTGTTGAGTTTCCTGAAGTCACACTGGTTTGATCCTCTCAAGACCGTGGAGTTAAAATTTCTCACGTGAAAGGTGGTCATGCTATTAGCCTTGGCTTCAGCTAGGCGTGTGTCAGAATTAGCGGCTTTGTCACATAAAAGCCCCTATCTGGTTTTCCATATGGACAGGGCAGAATTGCGGACCCGTCCACAATTTCTGCCAAAAGTGGTGTCATCTTTTCATATGAACCAACCTATTGTGGTGCCTTGGAGGATTCCGAGTTACTAGATGTGGTCAGGGCTTTGAAGGTTTATGTAGCCAGAACGGCTAGAGTCAGGAAAACTGAGTCGCTGTTTATCCTGTATGCATCCAACAAGCTGGGTGCTCCTGCTTCAAAGCAAACTATTGCTCGCTGGATCTGTAACACGATTCAGCAGGCTCATTCTGCGGCTAGATTGCCGCTTCCAAAATCAGTAAAAGCCCACTCCACAAGGAAGGTGGGCTCTTCTTGGGCGGCTGCCCGAGGGGTCTCGGCATTACAGCTTTGCCGAGCAGCTACTTGGTCAGGTTCGAACACTTTTGCAAAGTTTTACAAGTTTGATACCCTGGCTGAGGAGGACCTTGTGTTTGCTCATTCGGTGCTGCAGAGTCATCCGCACTCTCCCGCCCGTTTGGGAGCTTTGGTATAATCCCCATGGTCCTTACGGAGTCCCCAGCATCCACTAGGACGTTAGAGAAAATAAGATTTTACTTACCGGTACATCTATTTCTCGTAGTCCGTAGTGGATGCTGGGCGCCCGTCCCAAGTGCGGACTTCTTCTGCAATACTTGTATATAGTTATTGCTTAAATAAGGGTTATGTTGTGGTTGCATCAGGGTTGATCTGATGCTCCGTTGTTGTTCATACTGTTAACTGGGTAAGTTTATCACAAGTTATACGGTGTGATTGGTGTGACTGGTATGAGTCTTGCCCTGGATTCCAAAATCCTTTCCTTGTACTGTCTGCTCTTCCGGGCACAGTTTCTCTAACTGAGGTCTGGAGGAGGGACATAGAGGGAGGAGCCAGAGCACACCAGTATCCAAATTCTTTCTTAAAGTGCCCTGTCTCCTGCGGAGCCCGTCTATTCCCCATGGTCCTTACGGAGTCCCCAGCATCCACTACGGACTACGAGAAATAGATTTACCGGTAAGTAAAATCTTATTTTCTCTTACGTCCTAGAGGACGCTGGGGTCCACATTAGTACCATGGAGTATAGACTGGTCCACCAGGAGCCATTGGCACTTTAAGAGTTTGAGAGTGCGGGCTGGCTCCTCCCTCTATGCCCCTCCCACCAGACTCGGTTTAGAAAATGTGCCCCGGCAGGTGCGGGGCTATTGCAGATGGTGGAGGGGTTCCAGAGGCGCTGCAGGTGGGGAAGGGGTGGGTGCCGTGAGTGGTGTAGAGGGTCCGTAGGCGCCAATTGGATCACTCCTATTATGGTTTTATATAGACAAATAAGCAATGTGTAAATCTTCATAAACTAATAATGAGGTTGATCAGACTCCGCTAGCTGAACACCCCACAAAGTGGAAAGACCCCATAGTGATAATGACTGCAGCCTCACACACAGATTTTTGCTGTACAATACAGCGCAATGTACAATGTGTGCACTAGGGAGGCCAATCCCGGGATCGGTGGGATCCCGGGATTTGGGCCCAAAAATGCCGGGATTTGAATCCCGGGATTGGAGCTTCCAATCCCGGGATTCAAGGGATTACAGTGCGCATGTGCGGGAGGGTGGGTGTAAGTAATGACACTTACGATTAGGCGGGCGGCCGCAGCAGCCATGGACTCACTGAACGCGGGAGCACTTCAAATGTAGCGCCGGCTGGCGGCTTGGCAGCCAATCAGGGAAGCTGCAGCCGCAGCCAATCAGGAGCCACTGCTGCGACCGCTTCCCTGATTGGCTGCCGGTCCGCCAGCTCTGGTTGGCTGGCGGCCGGCGCTTCATTTGAAATGCTCCCGCGTTCAGTGAGTCCATGGCTGCCGCGGCCGCCCGCCTAATAGTAAGTGTCATTACTTACACCCACCCTCCCTCTCGCGCCGCTACCAACCCTTCCGCGCCGCTACCTACATCCTCCCTCCCGCACCACTACCTACACCCACCCTCCCGCACCGCTACCTACACCCTCCCTACCTCCCGCACCACTACCTACACCCTCCCTACCTCCCGCACCACTACCTACACCCTCCCTCCAGCGCTGCTCCCTACAACCTTCACTAGTCCCTACTGCAATCCCGGGAATCCCGGGATTGACCGTTTTTCAATCCCGAATCCCGGGATTGAAAAAACGGCCCGGGATTGGCCTCCCTAGTGTGCACATAACGCAATGTACAATGTGTACCCCCCCACACACACACACACAAAGTTTGAGGTCTCAGCTCTCAGGGGGCCCTCTGACGCATGGGCCAGCGCTCTCACCTTCAGCTGGTTTGGGTTGGCCTCCAGCCGCAGCTGCTGATTCACTTTCTTCATGGCCGACACGTTCGCTGCCCCCGACATAGTGTTCCAAGCTTTACGGTCAATGCTCTAAGCACTACACTGTGCGCTCCTGGACAGCCAGTGCGCATGCGCCCGAGCCCCCCTCCCCCTTCCTACCAGCGGGGAAGCCAGGAGCGCGCAGCCAATGTAGAGCGAGTGGGGGAGCCGCAGGAATTGTGCAGCCAGTGTGCTGAGAGAGCTGGGGAGCCAGTAGTGCGCATCCTGTGTGCTGAGAGAGCGGGGGAAGCAGGAGCACGCAGCCTGTGTGCTGAGAGAGCGGGGGATCCGCCGGGGAGCACGCAGCCAGTGTAGTGAGAGCTGTGAGACAGCGTGAGCGCGCCCCTGAGTGGAGGGGGGCAAGAAGGTCAGGTGGATGTTGTTTTCTGAGTAACTGCTTCTCAGTTGTCTCCTGTGCAAATGTTACTGAGCTTCCTGAGCAGTAATAGGAGGAGCTGAGATATCTCCTATATATTTGGCCAGATCTGTGACTCTATGACTCTGACTCCGCCCAGCATTGTGACTCCGCCCAGCGTTAGCCACACAGTCAGAGTGACAGATCTGGACAATTATATAGGAGATGTGAGACTACACCAGGACGTAATCTCAGATTAGTATATGTAGCTATACATTTGCCAAATAGCACCCAAAATATAGATGTGTAACAATAACTGAAAAAAGTGTATTCCTGTGAGAGATGATTCTTTTAGTCTATTATTGTCAGTTATTCATATTGTAGCACGTAAATGATCGGAAACACTGGAAACAAAATAGCAGTGTGATTTCATACACATATAGTTGTCTCCCTTGCTTAGGGGTACAGTGTTGCATATCACTAGGTCAAATCACAGTGTGTCCCATGTGTGATGTGTGTAATCAATGATCATAAAGCTATCAAACTGCAGAGTAATGATAGTATTTGTTTGAGTTCCTCCAATTGTTTCTGAAATATGTATTTAAGACCTCTTAATCCATCAGGATAGGTAAATTTAAAGGGAAGGAGGGAGAGGGAAAAGACAAGAAAGGATACTATTGATCAGTTAAAGACCCCAACAGTATCATGCCAGTTGACTGCTGCTTCTTGCTATGCACCTAGTGAGACCTGCAGTACTAAGTATTCCCAGGTGATATTAACACTGGTACTCACCTGGCCCAACATGTTTTTACTGCCAAGATCAGACTGAATTGGGTATATTACATGTGGTTTGACCGCAGGTTATACAGCAAGTGAGCGGTTCCGTTCTGGTATCCTGTATTTCTCTATCGTCCTAGTGGATGCTGGGGTTCCTGAAAGGACCATGGGGAATAGCGGCTCCGCAGGAGACAGGGCACAAAAAGTAAAGCTTTTTCAGATCAGGTGGTGTGCACTGGCTCCTCCCCCTATGACCCTCCTCCAGACTCCAGTTAGATTTTTGTGCCCGGCCGAGAAGGGTGCAATCTAGGTGGCTCTCCTAAAGAGCTGCTTAGAAAAAGTTTAGCTAGGTTTTTTATTTTACAGTGATTCCTGCTGGCAACAGGATCACTGCAGCGAGGGACTGAGGGGAGAAGGAGTCAACTCACCTGCGTGCAGGATGGATTGGCTTCTTGGCTACTGGACATCAAGCTCCAGAGGGACGATCACAGGTACAGCCTGGATGGTCACCGGAGCCGCGCCGCCGGCCCCCTTGCAGATGCTGAAGTCAGAAGAGGTCCAGAATCGGCGGCTGAAGACTCCTGCAGTCTTCTAAAGGTAGCGCACAGCACTGCAGCTGTGCGCCATTTTCCTCTCAGCACACTTCACACGGCAGTCACTGAGGGTGCAGGGCGCTGGGAGGGGGGCGCCCTGGGAGGCAAATGAATACCTATAAAGGCTAAAAATACCTCACATATAGCCCCTAGAGGCTATATGGAGATATTTAACCCCTGCCTGATTTTTCTAAATAGCGGGAGACGAGCCCGCCAGAAAAGGGGCGGGGCCTATCTCCTCAGCACACGGCGCCATTTCCTCTCACAGCTCCGCTGGTCAGGACGGCTCCCAAGTCTCTCCCCTGCACTGCACTACAGAAACAGGGTAAAACAGAGAGGGGGGGGCAAATTTATGGCGATATTTTGATATAACAAAGCAGCTATAAGGGAGCACTTATTATAAGGCTATCCCTGATATATATATATAGCGCTTTTGGTGTGTGCTGGCAAACTCTCCCTCTGTCTCCCCAAAGGGCTAGTGGGTCCTGTCTTCGTTAGGAGCATTCCCTGTGTGTCTGCTGGGTGTCGGTACGTGTGTGTCGACATGTATGAGGACGATATTGGTGTGGAGGCGGAGCAATTGCCAAATATGAGGATGTCACCCCCTAGGGAGTCGACACCAGAATGGATGCCTTTATTTATGGAACTACGGGATAGTGTCAACACGCTAAAGCAGTCGTTTGACGACATGAGGCGGCCGGACAATCAATTAGTGCCTGTCCAGGCGACTCAAACACCGTCAGGGGCTGTGAAACGCCCTTTGCCTCAGTCGGTCGACACAGACCCAGACGCAGGCACTGACTCCAGTGGTGACGGTGACGATTCAACCGTATTTTCCAGTAGGGCCACACGTTATATGATTTTGGCAATGAAGGAGGCGTTACATTTAGCTGATACTACAGGTACCACTAAACAGGGTATTATGTGGGGTATGAAAAAACTACCTATAGTTTTTCCTGAATCAGAAGAATTAAATGACGTGTGTAATGAAGCGTGGGTTGCCCCTGATAAAAAGCTGATAATTTCAAAGAAATTATTGGCATTATACCCTTTCCCGCCAGAGGTTAGGGAGCGCTGGGAAACACCTCCTAGGGTGGACAAGGCGCTAACACGCTTATCTAAACAAGTGGCGTTACCCTCTCCTGAGACGGCCGCACTTAAAGATCCATCAGATAGGAGGATGGAAAATATCCAAAAAAGTATATACACACATGCAGGTGTTATACTACGACCAGCTGTAGCGACTGCCTGGATGGGCAGTGCTGGGGTAGTTTGGTCAGAGTCCCTGATTGAAAATATTGATACCCTGGACAGGGACAATATTTTACTGTCGTTAGAACAAATAAAGGATGCATTTCTTTATATGCGTGATGCACAGAGGGATATCTGCACACTGGCATCACGGGTAAGTGCTATGTCCATTTCGGCCAGAAGAGCTTTAGGGACGCGACAGTGGACAGGCGATGCGGATTCAAAACGGCATATGGAAGTTTTGCCGTATAAAGGGGAGGAGTTATTTGGAGTCGGTCTATCAGATTTGGTGGCCACGGCTACAGCCGGGAAATCCACCTTTCTACCTCAAGTCACTCCCCAACAGAAAAAGGCACCGACTTTTCAACCGCAGCCCTTTCGTTCCTTTAAAAATAAGAGAGCAAAGGGCTATTCATATCTGCCACGAGGCAGAGGTCGAGGGAAGAGACAGCAACACGCAGCTCCTTCCCAGGAACAGAAGCCCTCCCCGGCTTCTACAAAAGCCTCAGCATGACGCTGGGGCTTCTCAAGCGGACTCGGGGGCGGTGGGCGGTCGTCTCAAAAATTACAGCGCGCAGTGGGCTCACTCGCAGGTAGATCCCTGGATCCTGCAGATAATATCTCAAGGGTACAGGTTGGAATTAGAGACAGATCCACCTCGCCGTTTCCTGAAGTCTGCTTTACCAACGTCCCTCTCCGAAAGGGAGACGGTTTTGGAAGCCATTCACAAGCTGTACTCTCAGCAGGTGATAGTCAAGGTACCTCTTCTACAACAAGGGAAGGGGTATTATTCCACTCTTTTTGTGGTACCGAAGCCGGATGGCTCGGTAAGGCCTATTCTAAATCTGAAGTCCTTGAACCTGTACATAAAGAAGTTCAAGTTCAAGATGGAGTCACTCAGAGCAGTGATAGCGAACCTGGAAGAGGGGGACTTTATGGTATCCTTGGACATCAAGGATGCGTATCTCCACGTTCCAATTTACCCCTCACACCAGGGGTACCTCAGGTTCGTTGTACAAAACTGTCACTATCAGTTTCAGACGCTGCCGTTCGGATTGTCCACGGCACCTCGGATCTTTACAAAGGTAATGGCCGAGATGATGATTCTTCTTCGAAGAAAAGGCATATTAATTATCCCATACTTGGACGATCTCCTATTAAGGGCGAGGTCCAGAGAACAGCTAGAGATGGGATTAGCACTGTCTCAAGAAGTGCTAAAACAGCACGGGTGGATTCTGAATATTCCAAAATCCCAGTTAATGCTGACAACTCGTCTGCTGTTCCTAGGGATGATTCTGGACACGGTTCAGAAAAAGGTTTTTCTCCCGGAGGAAAAAGCCAAGGAGTTATCCGAGCTTGTCAGGAACCTCCTAAAACCAGGAAAGGTGTCTGTACATCAATGCACAAGAGTCCTGGGAAAAATGGTGGCTTCTTACGAAGCAATTCCATTCGGCAGATTCCACGCAAGAATTTTCCAAAGGGATCTGTTGGACAAATGGTCAGGGTCGCATCTTCAGATGCACCTACGGATAACCCTGTCTCCAAGGACAAGGGTGTCTCTTCTGTGGTGGTTGCAGAGTCCTCATCTATTGGAGGGCCGCAGATTCGGCATACAGGATTGGATCCTGGTGACCACGGACGCCAGCCTGAGAGGCTGGGGAGCAGTCACACAAGGAAGAAACTTCCAGGGAGTATGGACGAGCCTGGAAACGTCTCTTCACATAAACATTCTGGAACTAAGAGCAATATACAATGCTCTAAGCCAGGCAGAACCTCTGCTTCAGGGAAAACCGGTGTTGATCCAGTCGGACAACATCACGGCAGTCGCCCATGTGAACAGACAGGGCGGCACAAGAAGCAGGAGTGCAATGGCAGAAGCTGCAAGGATTCTTCGCTGGGCAGAGAATCATGTGATAGCACTGTCAGCAGTGTTCATCCCGGGAGTGGACAACTGGGAAGCAGACTTCCTCAGCAGACACGATCTTCACCCGGGAGAGTGGGGACTTCATCCAGAAGTCTTCCACATGCTGGTAACCCGTTGGGAAAGACCAATGGTGGACATGATGGCGTCTCGCCTCAACAAAAAACTGGACAGGTATTGCGCCAGGTCAAGAGATCCGCAGGCAATAGCTGTGGACGCGCTGGTAACGCCTTGGGTGTACCAGTCGGTGTATGTGTTTCCTCCTCTGCCTCTCATACCAAAAGTATTGAGAATTATACGGAAATGAGGCGTAAGAACGATACTAGTGGTTCCGGATTGGCCAAGAAGGACTTGGTACCCGGAACTTCAAGAGATGATCACGGAAGATCCGTGGCCTCTACCTCTAAGGAGGGACTTGCTTCAGCAGGGTCCCTGTCTGTTTCAAGACTTACCGCGGCTGCGTTTGACGGCATGGCGGTTGAACGCCGGATCCTAAAGGAAAAAGGCATGCCGGAAGAAGTCATTCCTACTTTGATTAAAGCAAGGAAGGAAGTAACCGTGCAACATTATCACCGAATTTGGCGAAAATATGTTGCGTGGTGCGAAGATCGGAGTGCTCCGACGGAGGAATTTCAACTGGGTCGATTCCTACATTTCCTGCAATCAGGATTGTCTATGGGTCTCAAATTGGGATCTATTAAGGTTCAAATTTCGGCCCTGTCGATTTTCTTTCAAAAAGAATTGGCTTCAGTCCCTGAAGTCCAGACCTTTGTTAAGGGAGTGCTGCATATACAGCCTCCTGTGGTGCCTCCAGTGGCACCGTGGGATCTCAATGTGGTTTTGGACTTTCTAAAATCTCATTGGTTTGAACCACTAAATAAGGTGGATTTGAAATATCTCACTTGGAAAGTGACCATGCTTCTAGCCCTGGCTTCTGCCAGGAGAGTATCAGAATTGGCAGCTTTATCTTACAAAAGCCCATATCTGATTTTCCATTCGGACAGGGCAGAACTGCGGACTCGTCCGCATTTTCTCCCTAAGGTGGTGTCCGCATTTCATCTGAACCAGCCTATTGTAGTGCCTGCGGCTACAAGTGACTTGGAGGACTCCAAGTTACTGGACGTTGTCAGAGCATTAAAAATATATATTGCAAGGACAGCTGGAGTCAGAAAATCTGACTCGTTGTTTATATTGTATGCACCCAACAAGATGGGTGCTCCTGCGTCTAAGCAGACGATTGCTCGTTGGATCTGTAGCACAATCCAACTTGCACATTCTGTGGCAGGCCTGCCACAGCCTAAATCTGTAAAGGCCCACTCCACAAGGAAGGTGGGCTCATCTTGGGCGGCTGCCCGAGGGGTCTCGGCATTACAACTTTGCCGAGCAGCTACGTGGTCAGGGGAGAACACGTTTGTAAAATTTTACAAATTTGATACTCTGGCTAAGGAGGACCTGGAGTTCTCTCATTCGGTGCTGCAGAGTCATCCGCACTCTCCCGCCCGTTTGGGAGCTTTGGTATAATCCCCATGGTCCTTTCAGGAACCCCAGCATCCACTAGGACGATAGAGAAAATAAGATTTTACTTACCGATAAATCTATTTCTCGGAGTCCGTAGTGGATGCTGGGCGCCCATCCCAAGTGCGGATTATCTGCATAAATTGTACATAGTTATTGTTAACTAATTCGGGTTATTGTTGAAGGAAGCCATCTTTCAGAGGCTCCGCTGTTATCATACTGTTAACTGGGTTTAGATCACAGGTTGTACGGTGTGATTGGTGTGGCTGGTATGAGTCTTACCCGGGATTCAAAATCCTCCCTTATTGTGTACGCTCGTCCGGGCACAGTACCTAACTGGAGTCTGGAGGAGGGTCATAGGGGGAGGAGCCAGTGCACACCACCTGATCTGAAAAAGCTTTACTTTTTGTGCCCTGTCTCCTGCGGAGCCGCTATTCCCCATGGTCCTTTCGGGAACCCCAGCATCCACTACGGACTCCGAGAAATAGATTTATCGGTAAGTAAAATCTTATTTTCTCTAACGTCCTAGTGGATGCTGGGGACTCCGTAAGGACTATGGGGAATAGACGGGCTCCGCAGGAGACTGGGCACTCTAAGAAAGATTTAGTACTACTGGTGTGCACTGGCTCCTCCCTCTATGCCCCTCCTCCAGACCTCAGTTAGAATCTGTGCCCGGCCAGAGCTGGGTGCTTTTAGTGGGCTCTCCTGAGCTTGCTAATAAGAAAGTATTTTAGTTAGGTTTTTTATTTTCAGAGAGCTTCTGCTGGCAACAGACTCTCTGCTACGAGGGACTGAGGGGAGAGAAGCAAACCTACTAACTGTGGCTAGGTTGCGCTTCTTAGGCTACTGGACACTATTAGCTCCAGAGGGATCGAACACAGGACCTGACCTTGTCCATTCCCGGAGCCGCGCCGCCGTCCCCCTCGCAGAGCCAGAAGTCAGAAGCCGTCAGTAGCAAGAAGACATCGAAATCGGCGGCAGAAGACTCCTGTCTTCACATGAGGTAGCGCACAGCACTGCAGCTGTGCGCCATTGCTCCCACACTAACCCACACACTCCGGTCACTGTAGGGTGCAGGGCGCAGGGGGGGGGCGCCCTGGGCAGCAATTAAGTACCTCCTGGAAAAAGCAGCATATATACAGTTGGACACTGTTATATGCATGAGCCCCCGCCATTAATTTTACACAAAATCGCGGGAGAAGCCCGCCGCTGAGGGGGCGGGGCCTTTTTCCTCAGCACTCCCCAGCGCCATTTTCTCTCCACAGCTCCGCTGAGAAGAAGCTCCCCAGGCAATCCCCTGCGCGATAGAGAGGGTGAAAAAGAGAGGGGGGGCACATAAATTTGGCGTAAAAACAATATATACAGCAGCTACTGGATTAACACTAAGTTACTGTGTGATTCCTGGGTCATATAGCGCTGGGGTGTGTGCTGGCATACTCTCTCTCTGTCTCTCCAAAGGGCCTTGTGGGGGAACTGTCTTCAAAAAGAGCATCCCCTGTATGTGTGTGGTGTGTCTGTACGTGTGTGTCGACATGTCTGAGGTAAAAGGCTCCCCTAAGGAGGAGATAGAGCCAATATGTGTGTGAGAGGGTGTCTCCGTCGACAACGCCGACACCTGTTTGGATATGTGTAAGTGCTGAGGTGAATTTATTGCACAAAAGATTAGAGAACAGACAGGAAATCTACCCAGGTCTGTCCCTGTGTCACAGAGACCTTCAGAGTCTCACAATGCTCACTATCCAAAATAATAAACACTGATATCGACACGGAGTTTGACTCCAGTGTCGACTACGATAATGCAAAGTTACAGCCAAGATGGCTGAAAGGTATTCAATATGATTATTGTAATAAAAGATGATTTGCATATCACTGATGACTCATTTGTCCCTGACACAAGGGTACACATGTTAAGGGAAAGAAAGCTGAGGTAAATTTCCCTCCTCTCATGAGGAAAAAGAGCGGGAATCTCCAGACAAGAGACTGCAGTTTCCCACAAAATATTCTCAGGCAGTATCCTTTCCCCACTAGGGTCAGGATGTGTTGGGAATCTTCCCCTAGGGTGTCCTGTTTGCACAGAAGGTAGCACTAGCTATTCTCGGGGATCCTGCAGATAGCGTGCACATTCTAGTATACTACTCAGACCGACGATTGTGTCGGCATGGGTTAATAGCGCTGTGGCAGCGTGGACAGGTACCTTATCAGCAGAGATTGAGACCCTAGTATGCATATAGATATATATATATATATATATATATATATATATATATATATATATATATATATATATACAAAGACAAATACTCTCCCTCTGCGCTTTAACACAACAAGAAAATGGGGAATTAGATATGGCTGCCCAAATTCCGCTAAGTCCCTTGTTAGGAGGGACTAAAAATAGGAATATGTAGCAATAGAGGAATAGGCGCCTTTGGGATGTATTTCCTCCCAATAATAAATAGGATTCAGCAGGAATCTCTAGACGTATATTAATATATGTTTGCTCAATATTTTAGAGCATAAAAATCACATTAACATGTTCCATATAAAATTTATTAAAACATAAAAACACAAGCAATGGTACAATGAATTAAGTATCCATCCTTAACAAATGACACCGAACAATTATACAGAGGACAAGTAGAATAACTTTTACAGACTCCTCCTTCTCCTTATAGCAAGTTTGGAGATTGGTGTGACAAATAGAAAAACCCAACGCGTTTCGTCTTGCTCAAAGACTTCATCAGGGGTATATCTATAAGCGTAAAATAATTTATCAGAATATTCCACTAACTATACATATATACAAAAATAAAGATATAAAAAATGGGAACATGTCAATAGATGAAAAAGGTACAGGAACATGCAAAAACAGAGCTGGATAATAAAGTGCAAATCTACACCAATCGGGAACACTTACTACAGTAAAGTACTTTCAAATAAGTTGACAATGAGTCACAAAGGTTAATGATTATACACAGAAGAAAAGAGAAAGAAATAGAAGAAGAATGAGAACATCAGAACATGTCAAGGAAACTTCATATGACATACCTCGAATGCTTGATAAAAATTGATAGACTGTCACATGAATTAACACATAGGCGTTCAGGATACTTGAATACTACCCACACATCAGTGGGATATATAGATGAAAAATAGATTGGGCCTAGTTAGGGAAATATTAGTTTTAGTAACTTTAAAACCACATGATATGTACATAATAACTAATTTATAAATCAATCAGTGTGCTGGTGAATGGGAACACATACCTTTTATTTCAAATGCTTGACTGACAAGTTCAAATACACAGGTCTAACAAGGGTTCATATAGATGTGTGACCTGATAAAATTATTGATATTAGCCAATTAGAGAGAGAATCTCACTGGTCTATATAAATTCAAGAGGCTTACCAAGTAAATTTATATTCTCTAGGACATTAAAAATGCAGAATTTTGATAGGGAATATCTACCAATCTAAACCGCCTCAACACAAATCTTAGACTCAAACCGTTTTATTTATTTATATATATAGTACTGGTATTACAATTAACTTCCCTCATTGTCTATATGAATTCTAATTCACAGTAACATAATACCATAAAAGATGTGGGAATAATTACAGACCAATCAAAATAGTAAATGGAGCCATATTTTAGGGTGATGCCTACATAGTATCACATAAAATAGTCCTTACCCTCCAGCAGATCAGCAGTGTTCAGCTCAGTTCCAGTGGAATGAAACTGTGTTCTAATTTTTACCCTTAAATAGGGGGAAGGTGATGACATCACTTCCCATTAGTGCAGTGATTGGAAGGATGAATGTGTCCCATGATGCATCTTTGGACCGGGACTAGGTGTTTCATGATTGACAGCAAGGACCGGGACTAGGTGTTTCATGATTGACAGCAATGTTCACCAATAGAACTAGTGGACATGTGATCCGGACGGCCAATAGACGCGTTCCCCTCTGTAACCTCGGAGACCGCTGAGGTTATAACTAATATGGTTGATATTCGTGAAGGACTAATTATACAATGTTATAAAAATAAAAAAAAATTAAATTAAAAAAAATTAAAATGTAATATTTTTTTTTTTTTTTTTTTTTAATCCTTTTTTTACTAATTATCAGTGTATACATAACATCATTAGTGTGATAATAAACATATATTAAGTGTAAAATGTATATTTAATATAATAAAATAAATATAATAAATATAATTAATAAATATACTCAATAAATATAATCATTGACACACCCCATAATTATTAAATTATTAAACTATTAAACTACACCCACTATTATATCCCAAATACCCCAATAACTCTAATAGTGATGAATGGAAAATATTACTCAATGAATAATATTATACTTAATAATATCCTATCTAATAAGAACTACCTATCAAGGTGTTAAAGCACCATCCCCAAAAATTGGCTCCATTTTTACAAGAAGACATTAATTAAATGGTATCTTGGTATTCAAAAATAATTAAATAGGTACTTATTACAAAAAGTATAAAATATGAAATGTGTAAAATCTATACATGAACCCCTACAAGAATGCCACCATATCTATACTTTCATTTAGGCCAAAAGGGATAAGGGTATTCAATGTATAAATCCAAAAGGATTCACGCTGGGCTAACCGTCTATCCCTATCACCTCCTCTCTTATCTAACAAAATGTGTTCAACGACCGTGAATGAAAGACCTGAAACTTCAGAATTATGTTTCTCCTGGAAATGTCGTGGTAGACTATGATTTTGAACCTTATTAGTAATATTTCGTAAATGCTCCTGTATTCTAATCTTAAGACATCTTTTAGTTTTACCTATATAAGAGAGTTTGCAACTACAGTCTATTTTGTAAACAACATAGTTGGTATTGCAGGTAACTATGGTCCTCAACTTGAAGATACGTTTGCTGTCATCTCTCCAACAGAAACCTTTCTTGTCTATGAAGCGACAACATTTACATTTGTTACACGGAAAAAGCCCTGATCTCTTCATTACTGGATGTTCAACCAGGATCTCATCTTTGTCTCTGCCTTTCTGTAGTTGACTGGGAGCCAGTATGCTCTTAAGGTTCCTAGATTTCCTAAAAATTATATTGGGTCTAGTGGATAAATGTGGACCCAATAATGGATCTTTTAGAAGAAGATGCCAATGTCGGTTCATGATGTACTTGATCTTGGTACTCTCTTGGTTATACTGCGTGATGAAAGGTCTTTCAGTGGGGCATTTTTCTCTCTTGTTTGTTTTAGCTTCTAATAGGCTATTCCTATCAATTTTGGATGCACGGATCTGGTCACTTTTTAGGTGAGTCTCATTATAGCCCCTATCAATGAATTGTTCAACCAAAACGGAAGACTGTTCCCAGTATTCTTCTAAACGGCTACAGTTTTTCCGGACTCTCACAAACTGTGAATAAGGTACCGAGGTTTTCCATCTAGACAGATGGCAACTGTCTGCTGGTATGAAACTATTTGCGTCCGTTTCTTTGAAAAATGTTTTGGTATTGAGAATGCCCTTATCATCAATACTTAATAGAACATCTAGGTAATCGATAACTACAGGGTGTTGTTTTGAAGTAAACTTGAGATTAAAAGCATTATTTTGGATCTCCGAAACAAAATCTTCCAAATTCTCCACCCCTCCGTCCCAAATGAGGATCAAGTCGTCGATATACCTCTTATAGAATTTGATGTTTGAACAACGAAAATTACTATCCGCATAGATGGTCTCACGTTCCCAGCTGTCCATATAGATATTGGCATATGATGGGGCAAACTTGTAAAAATGGAGCCAATTTTTGGGGATGGTGCTTTAACACCTTGATAGGTAG
The DNA here is from genome assembly GCF_028390025.1 of Pseudophryne corroboree. Taxonomy (NCBI): domain Eukaryota; kingdom Metazoa; phylum Chordata; class Amphibia; order Anura; family Myobatrachidae; genus Pseudophryne; species Pseudophryne corroboree. Next base: position 617,979,674 of record NC_086444.1, on the reverse strand, counting down.
TTCTTATTAGATAGGATATTATTAAGTATAATATTATTCATTGAGTAATATTTTCCATTCATCACTATTAGAGTTATTGGGGTATTTGGGATATAATAGTGGGTGTAGTTTAATAGTTTAATAATTTAATAATTATGGGGTGTGTCAATGATTATATTTATTGAGTATATTTATTAATTATATTTATTATATTTATTTTATTATATTAAATATACATTTTACACTTAATATATGTTTATTATCACACTAATGATGTTATGTATACACTGATAATTAGTAAAAAAAGGATAAAAAAAAAAAAAAAATATTACATTTTAATTTTTTTTAATTTAATTTTTTTTATTTTTATAACATTGTATAATTAGTCCTTCACGAATATCAACCATATTAGTTATAACCTCAGCGGTCTCCTAGGTTACAGAGGGGAACGCGTCTATTGGCCGTCCGGATCACATGTCCACTAGTTCTATTGGTGAACATTGCTGTCAATCATGAAACACCTAGTCCCGGTCCTTGCTGTCAATCATGAAACACCTAGTCCCGGTCCAAAGATGCATCATGGGACACATTCATCCTTCCAATCACTGCACTAATGGGAAGTGATGTCATCACCTTCCCCCTATTTAAGGGTAAAAATTAGAACACAGTTTCATTCCACTGGAACTGAGCTGAACACTGCTGATCTGCTGGAGGGTAAGGACTATTTTATGTGATACTATGTAGGCATCACCCTAAAATATGGCTCCATTTACTATTTTGATTGGTCTGTAATTATTCCCACATCTTTTATGGTATTATGTTACTGTGAATTAGAATTCATATAGACAATGAGGGAAGTTAATTGTAATACCAGTACTATATATATAAATAAATAAAACGGTTTGAGTCTAAGATTTGTGTTGAGGCGGTTTAGATTGGTAGATATTCCCTATCAAAATTCTGCATTTTTAATGTCCTAGAGAATATAAATTTACTTGGTAAGCCTCTTGAATTTATATAGACCAGTGAGATTCTCTCTCTAATTGGCTAATATCAATAATTTTATCAGGTCACACATCTATATGAACCCTTGTTAGACCTGTGTATTTGAACTTGTCAGTCAAGCATTTGAAATAAAAGGTATGTGTTCCCATTCACCAGCACACTGATTGATTTATAAATTAGTTATTATGTACATATCATGTGGTTTTAAAGTTACTAAAACTAATATTTCCCTAACTAGGCCCAATCTATTTTTCATCTATATATCCCACTGATGTGTGGGTAGTATTCAAGTATCCTGAACGCCTATGTGTTAATTCATGTGACAGTCTATCAATTTTTATCAAGCATTCGAGGTATGTCATATGAAGTTTCCTTGACATGTTCTGATGTTCTCATTCTTCTTCTATTTCTTTCTCTTTTCTTCTGTGTATAATCATTAACCTTTGTGACTCATTGTCAACTTATTTGAAAGTACTTTACTGTAGTAAGTGTTCCCGATTGGTGTAGATTTGCACTTTATTATCCAGCTCTGTTTTTGCATGTTCCTGTACCTTTTTCATCTATTGACATGTTCCCATTTTTTATATCTTTATTTTTGTATATATGTATAGTTAGTGGAATATTCTGATAAATTATTTTACGCTTATAGATATACCCCTGATGAAGTCTTTGAGCAAGACGAAACGCGTTGGGTTTTTCTATTTGTCACACCAATCTCCAAACTTGCTATAAGGAGAAGGAGGAGTCTGTAAAAGTTATTCTACTTGTCCTCTGTATAATTGTTCGGTGTCATTTGTTAAGGATGGATACTTAATTCATTGTACCATTGCTTGTGTTTTTATGTTTTAATAAATTTTATATGGAACATGTTAATGTGATTTTTATGCTCTAAAATATTGAGCAAACATATATTAATATACGTCTAGAGATTCCTGCTGAATCCTATTTATTATTGGGAGGAAATACATCCCAAAGGCGCCTATTCCTCTATTGCTACATATATATATATATATATATATATATATATATATATATATATATATATATATATATATATATATATATATATTAGTGATGAGCGAGGTTCGGTTTTTCATCACTAATATATATATATATATAAAAGATGCTGTCTTAAGTGATAGATAGATAGATATATATATATATATATATATATAACATGCCCAAAGAGACATGAGTATACTGGGTCCTAGAGTCAAAGCTATGTCGATTTCTGCTTGACGTGTCCTGTTGAATATGCAATGGACAGATGATGCCGACTTAAGAGGCATGTGGAAGGCTAAGGATTGTGTGGAGAAGGGTTCTCGGACCTGGTCTACACAGCTATAGCTGGTAATTCTGATATTTTGCCTTATATTCCTGCACAGCCTAGGAAAGCACGACATTATCAAATGCAGCCTTTCGAATAAAGAAACAAGAAAGTCAGAGGTGCGTCTTTTCTTGCCAGAGGTGGGGGCACAGGAAAGAAGCTGCACAACACAGCTAGTTCCCAGGAACAGAAGTCCTCCCCGGCCTCTACAAAAATCCACCGCAAGGCAGAGCTAGGCCCGGTGGGGGCACGCCTTCGTCAGTTCAGCCACAAGTGGGTTCACTCCCTGTTAGATCCCTGGGCAATAGATATTGCGTCTCAGGGATACAAGCTGGACTTTGAGAAGATGCCCCCTCACCGACGGCCCTGCCGGCTTCCCCCCACGAGAGGGAAACAGTGTTAACTGCAATTCATAAATTGTATCTTCAACATGTGGTGGTCAAGGTTCCCCTCCTTCAACAAGGAGGGGGTTATTATTCGACCATGTTGTAGTCCCGAAACCAGACGGTTCGGTCGGACCCATATTGAATTTAAAATCCCTGAACATATACCTGAAAGGGTTCAAGTTCAAGATGGAATCGCTAAGAGCGGTTATTGCAAGCCTGAAAGGGGGAGATTTTATGGTGACTCGGGACATAAAGGATGCATACCTTCATGTCTCCATTTATCCACCTCATCAGGCGTACCTCAGAATTGCGGTACGGGATGGTCATTACCAATTTCAGACGTTGCCGTTTGGTCTCTCCACGGCCTTGAGAATATTCACCAAGGTAATGACGGAAATGATGGTGCTCCTGCGGAAGCAAGGTGTCACTATTATCACGTACTTGGACGATCTCCTCATAAAAGCGAGATCAAGAGAGCAGTTGCTGAACAGCGTATCACTTTCTCTGGAAGTGAAACGGCAACACGGCTGGATTCTATATATTCCAAAGTCGCAGTTGGTTCTTACAGCTCATCTGCCTCTCCTAGGCATGATCCTAGACACAGACCAGAAAAGGGTTTATCTCCCGATAGAGAGAGCTCAGAAGCTTGTGACACTGGTCAGGAATCTATTAAAACCAAAACAGGTGTCAGTGCATCACTGCACTCGAGTCCTGGGAAGGAGGGTGGCATCATTCGAGGCCATTCCCTTCGGCAGGTTCCATAGGAGGACCTTCCAATGCGACTTACTGGACAAGTGGTCCGGATCACATCTTCGGATGCATCGGTTAATCACCCTATCCCCCAGAGCCAGGGTGTCTCTCCTGTGGGGACTGCAGAGTGCTCACCTTCTCGAAGTTCGCAGATTCGGCATTCAGGACTGGGTCCTGGTGACAACGGATGCAAGCCTCCGAGGGTGGGGGGCAGTCACACAGGGAAGAAATTTCCAAGGGCTGTGGTCAAGGCAGGAGACTTGCCTTCACATCAATATCCTGGAACTAAGGGCCATATACAACGCCCTAAGTCAAGCGGAGACCCTGCTTCGCGACCAACCGGTTCTGATCCTGTCAGACCGCAGTGGCTCATATAAACCGCCAAGGCGGCACAAAGAGCAGGGTGGCGATGGTAGAAGCCACCAGAATTCTTCGCTGGGCGGAGAATCACGTAAGCGCACTGTCAGCAGTGTTCATTCCGGGAGTGGACAACTGGGAAGCAGATTTCCTCAGCAGGCACGACCTCCACCCGGGAGAGTGGGGACTTCATCAGGAAGTCTTCACGCAGATTGCAAATCGGTGGGAACTGCCACAGGTGGACATGATGGCGTCCCGCCTCAACAAAAAGCTAAAAAGGTATTGCGCCAGGTCAAGGGACCCTCAGGCGATAGCTGTGGACGCACTAGTAACACCGTGGGTGTTCCAGTCGGTCTATGTGTTTCCTCCTCTTCCTCCCATACCAAAGGTGCTGAGAATTGTAAGAAAGAGGAGTGAGAACAATACTCATTGTTCCAGATTGGCCAAGAAGGACTTGGTACCCGGAACTGCAAGAAATGCTCACAGAGGACCCATGGCCTCTGCCTCTCAGACAGGACCTGTTGCAACAAGGACCCTGTCTGTTTCAAGACTTACCGTGGCTGCGTTTGACGGCATGGCGGTTGAACGCCGGATCCTAGCGGAAAAAGGCATTCCGGATGAAGTTATTCCTACGCTGATAAAGGCTAGGAAGGACGTGACAGCAAAGCATTATCACCGTATACGGCGAAAATATGTTGCTTGGTGTGAGGCCAGGAAGGCCCCTACAAAGGAATTCCAGCTGGGTCGATTCCTGCACTTCCTACAGTCAGGAGTGACTATGGGCCTAAAATTAGGGTCCATAAAGGTCCAGATTTCGGCCTTATCCATTTTCTTTCAAAAAGAACTGGCTTCACTGCCTGAGGTTCAGACGTTTGTTAAGGGAGTGCTGTATATTCAGCCCCCTTTTGTGCCACCGGTGGCACCATGGGATCTTAACATGGTGTTGGGTTTCCTGAAATCCCACTGGTTTGAGCCACTTAAGACTGTGGAGCTAAAGTATCTCACGTGAAAAGTGGTCATGCTGTTGGCCTTAGCTTCGGCTAGGCGTGTGTCAGAATTGGCGGCTTTGTCATGTAAAAGCCCCTATCTGGTTTTCCATATGGACAGGGCAGAATTGAGGCCAAAGGTGGTGTCATCTTTTCATTTGAACCAACCTATTGTGGTGCCTGCGGCTACTTGTGACTTGGAGGATTCCAAGCTGTTTGACGTAGTCCGGGCTTTGAAGATTTAGGTAACCAGAACGGCTGGAGTCAGGAAGACTGACTCGCTGTTATCCTGGATGCATCCAACAAGCTGGGTGCTCCTGCTTCAAAGCAAACTATTGCTCGCTGGATCTGTAACACGATTCAGCAGGCTCATTCTGCGGCTGGATTGCCGCATCCAAAATCAGTAAAAGCCCATTCCACAAGGAAGGTGGGCTCTTCTTGGGCGGCTGCCCGAGGGGTCTCGGCATTACAGCTTTGCCGAGCTGCTGCTTGGTCGGGTTCAAACACCTTTGCAAAGTTTTACAAGTTTGATACCCTGGCTGAGGAGGACCTTGTGTTTGCCCATTCGGTGCTGCAGAGTCATCCGCACTCTCCCGCCCGTTTGGGAGCTTTAGTATAATTCCCATGGTCCTTACGGAGTCCCCAGCATCCACTAGGACGTTAGAGAAAATAAGATTTTACTCACCGGTAAATCTATTTCTCGTAGTCCGTAGTGGATGCTGGGCGCCCGTCCCAAGTGCGGACTTTCTGCAATACGTGTATATAGTTATTGCTTAATAAAGGGTTATGTTATGTTGGCATCCATTGGTTGATGCTCTGTTGTTTGTTCATACTGTTAACTGGGTAAGTTTATCACAAGTTATACGGTGTGATTGGTGTGGCTGGTATGAATCTTACCCTGGGTTCCAAAATCCTTTCCTTGTAATGTCAGCTCTTCCGGGCACAGTTTCCTTAACTGAGGTCTGGAGGAGGGGCATAGAGGGAGGAGCCAGTGCACACCAGTAGTACTAAATCTTTCTGAGAGTGCCCAGTCTCCTGCAGAGCCCGTCTATTCCCCATGGTCCTTACGGAGTCCCCAGCATCCACTACGGACTAAGAGAAATAGATTTACCGGTGAGTAAAATCTTATTTTATGGATGAAGGAAGAGCAGTAGGTATCTGCTTGCAACTATTCCATATGGTGAACTCTGTTGAAGGTCAGAGCAAGGTGGCATCCAGATGTAGTAGTACCCTTAAATAGAGAGTGTATAATGATAGTTATAAATGATGGGCTTTGTGCTAACTGTTATACACCTCCCAGTCAGTCTGCTGCTCCTGCCCCCACGCAGGAGCCTCCCTGGGCAACCTTTTCTACACTGTTAGGTACTTTGCTAGACTGCCCTGCATCCTCTAAGGGTCCACCTATGGCACTACCTCCTACTGTAGTACCTGTAGTGAATCCGACTTGGGCGGATAATTTGTCAAATCAGATGCAACAATTAACCCAGAATTAGACTAAACATAAGGCTTTGATAGGACATAAGCATGCCGCCGGTCCCCCTAAGCAGACTACCTAATCCTCCAATCGATAGTCCTCTCTGAGGTATCTTCTGAAGAGGTGGGGGAGCATACAGACTCCTGTGCTGCAGAAGAGGATGCTCCTATTCTAGTAGATGTCCCTGCCCTTGTGGAAGCAATAAAGCATATTCTGCAACTCTTGGACGTGGAGGAACCCACTATAGTGGCTAAGAAAACTGTTGTGTTTAAAATATAGAAGGTAATTAAAACTGAATTACCACATAAATGGATAGTGTCTGCTACTGCACAAGAGTATGCTGCTGCCTCACTTACACCAGGCATTGGGGAGAGGTGAGCGGTACCTGTGCAGAGAGGGCACTATGAATTAGATAGTATGGGCAGTATTTCTTTTACTGCAGCTGCTGTAACCCAAGGTGTATGGTACACAATGGTTAATATAATGCTTTTGATGTTTCTGTTGTCTGTCAAGTGATGGTACTTAATAAACAAAAAATATAAAAATAATAAAAAATAAAACCTAATATACTGTTATTCTTCTGTATTTCAGGGACGCCTGGCTGGTCTTGGTTCTGAAGACCTTCCCACTATTGCCATAGTTGCTCACTATGACGCCTTTGGCGTTGCTCCAGTAAGTCTAGCACACATTATATTATTTTACATTTTGTAGAACTATGGGGTAAATTTACTAAAATTCGTATTTTTCCGAATGAGGTTAAAGTTCAAACACGAATGACATCGAAAGTGTAAATTTGCAACTTTTTGAATTTATTACGACTAATTTACTAAGCTGTCGTATTCTGCATTTTCGTATTTAACGATGTCGATGTCATTCGTATTTTTTGGCAGTGTTTTACGGGAGTGAAGTGTAAAACACTGCCGACTTTAACACAATGAATCTCGTCCGGATCTGTGAAATCCGTGCTGGGCTTCATTGTGCACCTTTCGTAAAAAATAAAGCATTGTTAAAAATAAAAAAAAACATGCGTGGGGTCCCCCCTCCTAAGCAAAACCAGCCTCGGGCTCTTTGAGCCGGTCCTGGTTTAAAAAATATGGGGGGAAAAGTGACAGGGGCTCCCCCATATTTAATCAACCAGCACCGGGCTCTGCGCCTGGTCCTGGTTCCAAAAATACGGGGGACAAAAAGCGTAGGGGTCCCCCGTATTTCTGAAACCAGCACCGGGCTCCACTAGCCAGTTACATAATGCCACAGCCGGGGAACACTTTTATATTGGTCCCTGCGGCCCTGGCATTACATACCCAACTAGTCACCCATGGCCGGGGTACCCTGGAGGAGTGGGAACCCCTTAAATCAAGGGGTCCCCCCCCTCCAGCCACCCAAGGGCCAGGGGTGAAGCCCGAGGCTGTCCCCCCCCCCCCCCCCCCATCCAAGGGCGGCGGATGGGGGGCTGATAGCCTTTTTGACAAAATGTGAATATTGTTTTTAGTAGCAGTACTACAAGTCCCAGCAAGCCTCCCCCGCAAGCTGGTACTTGGAGAACCACAAGTACCAGCATGCGGAGGAAAACCGGGCCCGCTGGTACCTGTAGTACTACTACTAAAAAAAATACCCCAATAAAAACAGGAGACACACACCTTGAAAGTAAAAGTTTATTACATACATCCACACCTCCAAACATACATACTTACCTATGTTCACACGAGGGTCGGTCCTCTTCTCCATGTAGAATCCATGGGGTACCTGTGGGAAAAATTATACTCACATAATCCAGTGTAGATCGGTCCTCTTCTGTTCTTTTTGTAATCCACGTACTTTGCAAAATAAAAAAACGAACACCCGACCACACACTGAAAGGGGCCCCATGTTTTCACATGGGACACCTTTCCCCGACTGCCAGGAATCCCCCCTGACTTCTGTCTAAGAGGGTTCCTTCAGCCAATCAGGGAGCGCCACGTCGTGGCACCCTCCTGATTGGCTGTGTGCTCCTGTAGTGTCTGTCAGGCAGCACACGGCAGTGATACAATGTAGCGCCTATGCGCTCCATTGTAACCAATGGTGGGAACTTTGCGGTCAGCGGTTGACCGAAAGTAACCTCACCGCTGACCTCAAAGTTCCCACCATTGGTTACAATGGAGCGCATAGGCGCTACATTGTATCACTGCCGTGTGCTGCCTGACAGACACTACAGGAGCACACAGCCAATCAGGAGGGTGCCACGACGTGGCGCTCCCTGATTGGCTGAAGGAACCCTCTTAGACAGAAGTCAGGGGGGGTTCCTGGCAGTCGGGGAAAGGGGTCCCATGTGAAAACATGGGGCCCCTTTCAGTGCGTGGTCGGGTGTTCGTTTTTTTATTTTGCAAAGTACGTGGATTACAAAAAGAACAGAAGAGGACCGATCTACACTGGATTATGTGAGTATAGTTTTTCCCACAGGTACCCCATGGATTCTACATGGAGAAGAGGACCGACCCTCGTGTGAACATAGGTATGTATGTATGTTTGGAGGTGTGGATGTATGTAATAAACTTTTACTTTCAAGGTGTGTGTCTCCTGTTTTTATTGGGGTATTTTTTAAGTAGTAGTAGTACTACAGGTACCAGCGGGCCCGGTTTTCCTCCGCATGCTGGTACTTGTGGTTCTCCAAGTACCAGCTTGCGGGGGAGGCTTGCTGGGACTTGTAGTACTGCTACTAAAAACAATATTCACATTTTGTCAAAAAGGCTATCAGCCCCCCCATCCGCCGCCCTTGGATGGGGGGGACAGCCTCGGGCTTCACCCCTGGCCCTTGGGTGGCTGGAGGGGGGGGACCCCTTGATTTAAGGGGTTCCCACTCCTCCAGGGTACCCCGGCCATGGGTGACTAGTTGGGTATGTAATGCCAGGGCCGCAGGGACCAATAAAAAAGTGTCCCCCGGCTGTGGCATTATGTATCTGGCTAGTGGAGCCCGGTGCTGGTTTCAGAAATACGGGGTACCCCCACGCTTTTTGTCCCCCGTATTTTTGGAACCAGGACCAGGCGCAGAGCCCGGTGCTGGTTGATTAAATATGGGGGAACCCCTGTCACTTTTCTCCCCATATTTTTTCAACCAGGACCGGCTCAAAGAGCCCGAGGCTGGTTTTGCTTAGGAGGGGGGACCCCACGCATTTTTTTTCAACAAATTTAACACTTTCCCATCCCCTTCCCACTGATAAACATGCACGGATCTCATGGATCCGTGCATGCCTATCAGAACACGGTTAAAAAAAAGCAGGTCTGTTTTATTTTAGCACTTTTTTACGATTTGTATTTTTTCACGGCAGTGTTTGGCTATTGCCGGCAGTGTTTGTGAATTAAATTTTTTAGTAAATTACCGAGTTCTACCAAATTACAGGCGTATTTGACCGATGGTGTATTCATTCGTAATTTTTTTTTTTTGAGTTCCAAAAAAATACGAATGCCCTCATCACTGCCGTGATTTGAGTTTAGTAAATTCCCGAGATGACACTTTGAAGAAAAAACACCATCTCGGTCAAAATCGGGAGCTTAGTAAATTTCCCTATATGTATCTATTTTGTACATTGTCACAAAAATTTTGCCAATGACATAGTTGTTTATGTTTTACATTGTAATATGCGTGTATTTGAAAATCTCAGAACTCCCTGAGGGTTCTGGAAACATAACGGATTTTGTGTTAGCCAATCCAGTGTAAAGGCACTTATGATATGGATACTGATCTCTCTTCTTGTTCCTTTAGTGGCTATCTTATGGGGCAGATTCCAATGGCAGCGGCATGGCAATTCTACTGGAGCTGGCACGTCTTTTCTCTCGTCTGTACACTTACAAGCGTACACATGCCAGGTAAGATTCCCACACCCAGAAACTCTGGGCTTGTCATGCCAGCTGCATGGATTTCTGTATCTACCATGGAATCGAAAAATACCTTAACTACTTCTCTAGCAAGGTTACAGTGTTGCTATAAGTGTATAATAATAATCCATTGTAATGTTTATAGACAGATATATAATATATTTGTAGTGAAGTGGAAAACGAATACTAAATAAAACAGCAGTTTTAGTATAAAGATAATTACTTACCTCCCACAAAGGAGCCAGACATTTTTCAGTCATGTGACTTCCTCCTAATGAATTAGGTGTATTCGTGACTGGTATTGGTTCAGTGCAAGTGATTACATTTAAGTGCTCTATCCTCTCTAGTTTGCTGTATGAACCCAGGCACTGTGATACGTTATTTCTCACTTTACTATAGCCGTAATTCTTTATATCCCACACTTTGAGTGTTTCTGCCTAATGTTAAATACATAATGTGTTTTGCTGCATTGTTGTAATAGCCAATATCACTTGCTCTTCAATTCACATTTCTCCCATGTACAGTTACAATCTGCTGTTTTTCGCATCAGGAGGAGGAAAGTTTAACTATCAGGGAACAAAGAGATGGTTAGAGGATCATTTGGATCACACAGGTATTATAGCATTAAGAGTAACTTTGGTAATGAAACTAAGGATACCAAACTTTGCTTCTGTCACTGTTTAAAGTATGGATGTTGGGGGCATTTGGGACTGCATTGGAAATGCTTTTTATTGAATAACATAGATGACCATTCTCTTTTTAGATTCCAGCCTCCTTCAGGACAATGTGGCCTTTGTACTTTGCTTGGACACTGTAGGAAGTGAAAACAGCTTGTACCTTCATGTCTCCAAGCCTCCCAAAGAGGGTACCCTGCAACACACCTTCCTCAAGGAGATGGAAACGGTAATCACGAGACAGATCTCCTGTTTTCTTACTGCCACTTATTAAGGATGTGACGACAAGTAAAGTTGTCTGGTAGTTTGATTGTTGGAATAGTAAAATAATGTTGAAATATTTTTTATTAAATGTAATGTTTTTCTCTCTTGCTATTTAGATTATTTCAAGTCAGTACCCTGAGGTGAAGTTTTCCATGGTTCATAAGAAGATAAACCTGGCTGACGACACACTGGCTTGGGAACACGAGCGCTTTGCTATCCGCCGGTTGCCATCTTTCACCATCTCTCACCTAGATGGACACCGTAGTGGTCACCGCAATAGTGTCTTGGATTTAAGGTAAAATGACCGTGATCAGCTGTTGTGTAGATAACTGTAAGTGCAGTGACATTTAATTACAGCTAATTCTGATTAAACTTATAGACACAACTCAAGAACTCATGTTCATGTTATAAGAATCTTTTAACTGCTAGTTAAATTAGAAGACTGTGTGCCTCATATTTGCCCCCACAATTCCTAGTATGCCCTGTAGTAGTGCCCCATTGTGTTCCAGCCACAGGACATAATGATATGTGTATACCTTCAGGCACTGTATAAGCCGTCTCTCTTATCTAGTGCAACAAACCCTGAGAACCAGCACTGTGTTTGCACTAGAGATGAGCGCCTGAAATTTTTCGGGTTTTGTGTTTTGGTTTTGGGTTCGGTTCCGCGGCCGTGTTTTGGGTTCGACCGCGTTTTGGCAAAACCTCACCGAATTTTTTTTGTCGGATTCGGGTGTGTTTTGGATTCGGGTGTTTTTTAAAAAAAACACTAAAAAACAGCTTAAATCATAGAATTTGGGGGTCATTTTGATCCCATATTATTATTAACCTCAAAAACCATAATTTCCACTCATTTTCAGTCTATTCTGAATACCTCACACCTCACAATATTATTTTTAGTCCTAAAATTTGCACCAAGGTCGCTGGATGACTAAGCTAAGCGACACTAGTGGCCGACACAAACACCTGGCCCATCTAGGAGTGGCACTGCAGTGTCACGCAGGATGTCCCTTCCAAAAACCCTCCCCAATCAGCACATGACGCAAAGAAAAAAAGAGGCGCAATGAGGTAGCTGACTGTGTGAGTAAGATAAGCGACCCTAGTGGCCGACACAAACACCGGGCCCATTTAGGAGTGGCACTGCAGTGTCACGCAGGATGTCCCTTCCAAAAAACCCTCCCCAATCAGCACATGACGCAAAGAAAAAAAGAGGCGCAATGAGGTAGCTGACTGTGTGAGTAAGATTAGCGACCCTAGTGGCCGACACAAACACCGGGCCCATTTAGGAGTGGCACTGCAGTGTCACGCAGGATGTCCCTTCCAAAAAACCCTCCCCAATCAGCACATGACGCAAAGAAAAAAAGAGGCGCAATGAGGTAGCTGACTGTGTGAGTAAGATTAGCGACCCTAGTGGCCGACACAAACACCGGGCCCATTTAGGAGTGGCACTGCAGTGTCACGCAGGATGTCCCTTCCAAAAAACCCTCCCCAATCAGCACATGACGCAAAGAAAAAAAGAGGCGCAATGAGGTAGCTGACTGTGTGAGTAAGATTAGCGACCCTAGTGGCCGACACAAACACCGGGCCCATTTAGGAGTGGCACTGCAGTGTCACGCAGGATGTCCCTTCCAAAAAACCCTCCCCAAACAGCACATGACGCAAAGAAAAAGAAAAGAAAAAAGAGGTGCAAGATGGAATTGTCCTTGGGCCCTCCCACCCACCCTTATGTTGTATAAACAAAACAGGACATGCACACTTTAACCAACCCATCATTTCAGTGACAGGGTCTGCCACACGACTGTGACTGATATGACGGGTTGGTTTGGACCCCCCCCCAAAAAAGAAGCAATTAATCTCTCCTTGCACAAACTGGCTCTACAGAGGCAAGATGTCCACCTCATCATCACCCTCCGATATATCACCGTGTACATCCCCCTCCTCACAGATTATCAATTCGTCCCCACTGGAATCCACCATCTCAGCTCCCTGTGTACTTTGTGGAGGCAATTGCTGCTGGTCAATGTCTCCGCGGAGGAATTGATTATAATTCATTTTAATGAACATCATCTTCTCCACATTTTCTGGATGTAACCTCGTACGCCGATTGCTGACAAGGTGAGCGGCGGCACTAAACACTCTTTCGGAGTACACACTTGTGGGAGGGCAACTTAGGTAGAATAAAGCCAGTTTGTGCAATGGCCTCCAAATTGCCTCTTTTTCCTGCCAGTATAAGTATGGACTGTGTGACGTGCCTACTTGGATGCGGTCACTCATATAATCCTCCACCATTCTTTCAATGGTGAGAGAATCATATGCAGTGACAGTAGACGACATGTCCGTAATCGTTGTCAGGTCCTTCAGTCCGGACCAGATGTCAGCATCAGCAGTCGCTCCAGACTGCCCTGCATCACCGCCAGCGGGTGGGCTCGGAAGTCTGAGCCTTTTCCTCGCACCCCCAGTTGCGGGAGAATGTGAAGGAGGAGATGTTGACAGGTCGCGTTCCGCTTGACTTGACAATTTTCTCACCAGCAGGTCTTTCAACCCCAGCAGACTTGTGTCTGCCGGAAAGAGAGATCCAAGGTAGGCTTTAAATCTAGGATCGAGCACGGTGGCCAAAATGTAGTGCTCTGATTTCAACAGATTGACCACCCGTGAATCCTTGTTAAGTGAATTAAGGGCTCCATCCACAAGTCCCACATGCCTAGCGGAATCGCTCCGTGTTAGCTCCTCCTTCAATGTCTCCAGCTTCTTCTGCAAAAGCCTGATGAGGGGAATGACCTGACTCAGGCTGGCAGTGTCTGAACTGACTTCACGTGTGGCAAGTTCAAAGGGCATCAGAACCTTGCACAACGTTGAAATCATTCTCCACTGCGCTTGAGACAGGTGCATTCCACCTCCTATATCGTGCTCAATTGTATAGGCTTGAATGGCCTTTTGCTGCTCCTCCAACCTCTGAAGCATATAGAGGGTTGAATTCCACCTCGTTACCACTTCTTGCTTCAGATGATGGCAGGGCAGGTTCAGTAGTTTTTGGTGGTGCTCCAGTCTTCTGTACGTGGTGCCTGTACGCCGAAAGTGTCCCGCAATTTTTCTGGCCACCGACAGCATCTCTTGCACGCCCCTGTCGTTTTTTAAATAATTCTGCACCACCAAATTCAAGGTATGTGCAAAACATGGGACGTGCTGGAATTTGCCCATATTTAATGCACACACAATATTGCTGGCGTTGTCCGATGCCACAAATCCACAGGAGAGTCCAATTGGGGTAAGCCATTCCGCGATGATCTTCCTCAGTTGCCGTAAGAGGTTTTCAGCTGTGTGCGTATTCTGGAAACCGGTGATACAAAGCGTAGCCTGCCTAGGAAAGAGTTGGCGTTTGCGAGATGCTGCTACTGGTGCCGCCGCTGCTGTTCTTGCGGCGGGAGTCCATACATCTACCCAGTGGGCTGTCACAGTCATATAGTCCTGACCCTGCCCTGCTCCACTTGTCCACATGTCCGTGGTTAAGTGGACATTGGGTACAACTGCATTTTTTAGGACACTGGTGAGTCTTTTTCTGACGTCCGTGTACATTCTCGGTATCGCCTGCCTAGAGAAGTGGAACCTAGATGGTATTTGGTAACGGGGGCACACTGCCTCAATAAATTGTCTAGTTCCCTGTGAACTAACGGCGGATACCGGACGCACGTCTAACACCAACATAGTTGTCAAGGCCTCAGTTATCCGCTTTGCAGCAGGATGACTGCTGTGATATTTCATCTTCCTCGCAAAGGACTGTTGAACAGTCAATTGCTTACTGGAAGTAGTACAAGTGGGCTTACGACTTCCCCTCTGGGATGACCATCGACTCCCAGCAGCAACAACAGCAGCGCCAGCAGCAGTAGGCGTTACACGCAAGGATGCATCGGAGGAATGCCAGGCAGGAGAGGACTCGTCAGAATTGCCAGTGACATTGCCTGCAGGACTATTGGCATTCCTGGGGAAGGAGGAAATTGACACTGAGGGAGTTGGTGGGGTGGTTTGCGTGAGCTTGGTTACAAGAGGAAGGGATTTACTGGTCAGTGGACTGCTTCCGCTGTCACCCAAAGTTTTTGAACTTGTCACTGACTTATTATGAATGCGCTGCAGGTGACGTATAAGGGAGGATGTTCCGAGGTGGTTAACGTCCTTACCCCTACTTATTACAGCTTGACAAAGGGAACACACGGCTTGACACCTGTTGTCCGCATTTCTGTTGAAATACCTCCACACTGAAGAGCTGATTTTTTTTGGTATTTTCACCAGGCATGTCAACGGCCATATTCCTCCCACGGACAACAGGTGTCTCCCCGGGTGCCTGACTTAAACAAACCACCTCACCATTAGAATCCTCCTGGTCAATTTCCTCCCCAGCGCCAGCAACACCCATATCCTCCTCATCCTGGTGTACTTCAACACTGACATCTTCAATCTGACTATCAGGAACTGGACTGCGGGTGCTCCTTCCAGCACTTGCAGGGGGCGTGCAAATGGTGGAAGGCGCATGCTCTTCACGTCCAGTGTTGGGAAGGTCAGGCATCGCAACCGACACAATTGGACTCTCCTTGTGGATTTGGGATTTCGAAGAACGCACAGTTCTTTGCGGTGCTACTGCTTTTGCCAGCTTGAGTCTTTTCATTTTTCTAGCGAGAGGCTGAGTGCCTCCATCCTCATGTGAAGCTGAACCACTAGCCATGAACATAGGCCAGGGCCTCAGCCGTTCCTTGCCACTCCGTGTGGTAAATGGCATATTGGCAAGTTTACGCTTCTCCTCCGACAATTTTATTTTAGGTTTTGGAGTCCTTTTTTTACTGATATTTGGTGTTTTGGATTTGACATGCTCTGTACTATGACATTGGGCATCGGCCTTGGCAGACGACGTTGCTGGCATTTCATCGTCTCGGCCATGACTAGTGGCAGCAGCTTCAGCACGAGGTGGAAGTGGATCTTGATCTTTCCCTAATTTTGGAACCTCAACATTTTTGTTCTCCATATTTTAATAGGCACAACTAAAAGGCACCTCAGGTAAACAATGGAGATGGATGGATACTAGTATACAATTATGGACGGACTGCCGAGTGCCGACACAGAGGTAGCTACAGCCGTGAACTACCGTACTGTGTCTGCTGCTAATATAGACTGGTTGATAAAGAGATGTCGTAGTATGTATGTATGAAGAAGAAAGAAAAAAAAACCACGGTTAGGTGGTATACAATTATGGACGGACTGCCGAGTGCCGACACAGAGGTAGCCACAGCCGTGAACTACCGTACTGTACTGTGTCTGCTGCTAATATAGACTGGTTGATAAAGAGATGTCGTAGTATGTATGTATGAAGAAGAAAGAAAAAAAAACCACGGGTAGGTGGTATACAATTATGGACGGACTGCCGAGTGCCGACACAGAGGTAGCCACAGCCGTGAACTACCGTACTGTACTGTGTCTGCTGCTAATATAGACTGGTTGATAAAGAGATGTAGTAGTATGTATGTATAAAGAAGAAAGAAAAAAAAACCACGGGTAGGTGGTATACAATTATGGACGGACTGCCGAGTGCCGACACAGAGGTAGCCACAGCCGTGAACTACCGTACTGTACTGTACTGTGTCTGCTGCTAATATAGACTGGTTGATAAAGAGATGTCGTAGTATGTATGTATAAAGAAGAAAGAAAAAAAAACCACGGTTAGGTGGTATACAATTATGGACGGACTGCCGAGTGCCGACACAGAGGTAGCCACAGCCGTGAACTACCGTACTGTACTGTGTCTGCTGCTAATATAGACTGGTTGATAAAGAGATGTCGTAGTATGTATGTATGAAGAAGAAAGAAAAAAAAACCACGGTTAGGTGGTATACAATTATGGACGGACTGCCGAGTGCCGACACAGAGGTAGCCACAGCCGTGAACTACCGTACTGTACTGTGTCTGCTGCTAATATAGACTGGTTGATAAAGAGATGTAGTAGTATGTATGTATGTATAAAGAAGAAAGAAAAAAAAACCACGGGTAGGTGGTATACAATTATGGATGGACTGCCGAGTGCCGACACAGAGGTAGCTACAGCCGTGAACTACCGTACTGTGTCTGCTGCGACTGGATGATAAATAATGATATAAAAAATATATATATATCACTACTGCAGCCGGACAGGTATATATATTATATAATGACGGACCTGCTGGACACTGTCTGTCAGCAGAATGAGTTTTTTATAGAATAAAAAAAAAAAACACCACACAAGTGAAGTCACACGACGAGTGTTTAACTTTTTCAGGCAATCACAATATAGTATACTACTAACTATACTGGTGGTCAGTGTGGTCAGGTCACTGGTCAGTCACACTGGCAGTGGCACTCCTGCAGCAAAAGTGTGCACTGTTTAATTTTAATATAATATGTACTCCTGGCTCCTGCTATAACCTATAACTGGCACTACAGTGCTCCCCAGTCTCCCCCACAATTATAAGCTGTGTGAGCTGAGCACAGTCAGATATATAATATATACATAGATGATGCAGCACACTGGGCTGAGCAGTGCACACAGATATGGTATGTGACTGTCTTGTACTCCTGGCTCCTGCTATAACCTATAACTGGCACTGCAGTGCTCCCCAGTCTCCCCCACAATTATAAGCTGTGTGAGCTGAGCACAGTCAGATATATAATATATACATAGATGATGCAGGCATGCAGCACACTGGGCTGAGCAGTGCACACAGATATGGTATGTGACTGAGTCACTGTGTGTACCGTTTTTTTCAGGCAGAGAACGGATATATTAAATAAAACAACTGCACTGCTGGTGGTCACTGTGGTCAGTCACTAAACTCTGCACTCTCTTCTACAGTATCAGCCTCAGGTCAATCTCTCTCTCTCGCTCTCCTAATCTAAATGGAGAGGACGCCAGCCACGTCCTCTCCCTATCAATCTCAATGCACGTGTGAAAATGGCGGCGACGCGCGGCTCCTTATATAGAATCCGAGTCTCGCGAGAATCCGACAGCGTCATGATGACGTTCGGGCGCGCTCGGGTTAACCGAGCAAGGCGGGAAGATCCGAGTCGCTCGGACCCGTGAAAAAAAACATGAAGTTCGTGCGGGTTCGGATTCAGAGAAACCGAACCCGCTCATCTCTAGTTTGCACACATACTTGCTTCCTAGATCCACCAATTCACGTTACCAGACTGACAGAGAAGACTCAGAAATAACACAGCTTGGTCTTCGCAGCCTAGACCTGGCTTCAAGCCCTCTGTTCCCGAGTCTCAGCAGGGAGATAAAGGCCCGGAGATTGGTTGGGTGTAGAGTCTTTCCCACCATCTAATGGTACATGAGGCAGCAGCATAGACCACCTCTAATTCCTTCTCATCAGATCAGGAGTTTTGCAGACTTATGAGGAACCCCATGCATTATCCAATCATCATGGCGTCTCTGAATGGTGCAGGCCACTACAAAAACATTCTTTTACAGGCTGATCTTCGTTTCATCTGTCCAAAGTATGCTGATCCAGAAATTGGCTGACTTTTTTTTTTTCAAAATGTAATCTGTCTTTTGTTTTCTTGATGCTTATGAATGGTTTGCACCTTGTGGTGAACCGCTCTATATTTGCTCTTGTGAACTCTCCTGGAGAGTCTTCACTTGGCTGGATGTTCTGAAAGGGCTTTTCTTTACCATGGCCTTTTTATGTTGCCGATCTCGCCAGTGCATTTTTTAAATTTTTTTTAGCAGAATGTTAATTTGGCGACTCCTATCTTAATTTTATTTGTTTTTGCAGCCTAAGGATGGCTTTTTTCACTGAGAGCTTCTTTGACCGCATGTTGTGGGTTGACAGCAACAGCTTCCAAATGCAAATTCCACACTTGGAATCAACTCCAAGCGGTTTATTTACTAATACGATTGTCCAATTACTTTTGGCCCCTTGAAAAAAGGGGGTGGCTACATCTAAAACAGCTGTAATTGCTAAACCTTTCCTCAAATGTTGATGTGAATACCCTCAATTGAAAGCCGATAGTTAGCACTCTAAAACCATATTCATTATAGAAGTGTAACTTGATTATATTTAAGTCAACTGAAATTAAAATTGTATATATTTGTGTGTATACAGATATACCTGTATGTGTCTGTCTATCCAACTTCCTCTGGATATAGAAGGTCCTCTTATGAACCCCATGAAAAGAAAAATGTGGTTATTTTAAAAAGCTTTAAGCAGGAACCACATTGAAGTCCGTTGTTGCCATGCCCAGAGCCCCCTGAATAACACTACATACAGAAGTTTAGGAGAATATAAAGAGGCAATAATTGAAAAAGTGTGGCAATCATGTAAATAGAGAATTCCTGGATGAGGCTTATTTGGACAACCTTGCTTTTTCAGCAAAATATATGGCATCAGCACTAGTGGTTAGGACATCCCCCTTAATGTGCCTTTGGGCAATATACCCAGAAAATTGCCTTGCTAATCTCTCATTTGAAGGAGCCCTTCTTTTTGGAGGCAAAAGTCCTCTGGAGGGAAGTCACACTTTTGCCACAGCAGTAAAGGTGTAAGATTTTCATTCTCCTTCACCAATTTATAGATGCAAGACTCTATAGTCCAGGAAGTCCAAACAATAGGCAAAAAAAATAAATATTTTATATGTAAAAGGCCCTCTCAAGGGGTGTGGTATTGAAAGTCGACAGTAACTAGGTCGACAATGTCTAGGTCGACCATATTGGTCGACAGGGTGTCTAGGTCGACAGGGTCTTTAGGTCGACATGAGTTTTTCATGTTATTTTGGTGTCGTTTTCTTCGTAGAGTGACGGGAACCCCAATTAGTGCACCGCGTCCCCTCGCATGGCTCGCTTCGCTCGCCATGCTTCGGGCATGGTGCCTTCGCTCCGCTACCGCTTCGCTCGGCACAGATTACCGTTCCAATCGTAGTCCACGTGGATCGTTAAGTATGAAAAGGTTCAAAAAAAGAAAAAAATTGTGAAAAACTCATGTCGACCTTTTGACCTGTCGACCTAGAACATGTCGACCTAAAGACCCTGTCGGCCTAGTTACTGTCGACCAATAGTGGTCGACCTAGACATTGTCGACCTAGTTACTGTCGACTTTCAGTCCGGATCCCCTCTCAAGATTAGAGGACCTTGTAAAGAGTATTATCAGACCGTTCCCACTAATTACGATAGGGAGGCAGAATTGCACAATATGCAGATATTTCTACCCTTTGTATGAAAATATCAATGACTTAGCTATCATAAGGCTGTCTTACAACAGTCTTCAGACCTACCCTGGTGCTTGAAAGTTTGTGAACCCTTCAGACGTTTCTATATTTCTGCTAAAAGTAAATAGAGAACCAAATCAAACAAATGAAACAAAAAAAATTTCATTTTTTTTTTTATTGAGGAAAATGATCAAATATCACATATCTGTGAGTGGCAAAGGTATGTGAACGTTTAGGCTTAGCAGATATTTTGAAGGTGAAATCAGGTTTTTTCAATCTATGGGACGACAATCGGGTGTGAGTGGACGGGTGTACTACGATATACAGACACTTGGGATCCTGGCGCCAGGATCCCGTCTGCCAGAATGCCGGCAGCGGAGCGAGTGCAAAAGAGCCCCTTGCAGGTTCGCTGCGCTCGCCGTGCTGCACGCTATTTAATCTCCCTCCAGGGGTGTAATGGACATCCCAAAAGGGAGAATAGTTGTTGGGATCCCGGCGCTGGTATGCAGACAGTCAGGATATCGAGTGCCGACATATTTACACAGAATTGTTGGAAGTCAATCCTCGTGGATATCGGCAAAGAAGATTTTTTTTGCATCCATAAATCTCCTGGACACTTTCATGTCCTGGAGACAGTTCAGTACAGGGATTTCCTCAGCGCGTTAGCAGACAACACATCCATTTCACATGTCTGCCCTTCAGCCTGATGACGTTTACAAGAATGTTTACAAAAAGTGCTGGTGACGTTGGTAGCTGAATTAATGAACGGGTTCAAGCTATACCAATTTCTCTAACGTCCTAGTGGATGCTGGGGACTCCGTAAGGACCATGGGGAATAGACGGGCTCCGCAGGAGACATGGGCACTTTAAGAAAGAATTTAGATTCTGGTGTGCACTGGCTCCTCCCTCTATGTCCCTCCTCCAGACCTCAGTTTGAATCTGTGCCCGGACGAGCTGGGTGCTGTTCAGTGAGCTCTCCTGAGCTTGCTATAAGAAAGTATTTTGTTAGGTTTTTTATTTTCAGGGAGCTCTGCTGGCAACAGACTCCCTGCATCGTGGGACAGAGGGGAGAGAAGCAGCCCTACTCTCTGAAGCTAGGTCCTGCTTCTTAGGTTACTGGACACCATTTGCTCCAGAGGGATCGTACACAGGATCTCACCCTCATCGTCCGATCCCAGAGCCGCACCGCCGTCCCCCTCGCAGAGCCGGAAGACAGAAGCCGGGTGAGTATGAGAAGCAAGAAGACTTCGAAATCGGTGGCAGAAGACTCCGTTCTTCACATGAGGTAACGCACAGCACTGCAACTGTGCGCCATTGCTCCAAACACACCTCACATACTCCGGTCACTGTAAGGGTGCAGGGCGCAGGGGGGGGCGCCCTGGGCAGCATATGGACCTTTGTTGGCAAAAGTACTCATATATACAGTTGGGCACTGTATATATGTATGAGCCCCCGCCAAAAAGATATGTATTTTAGCGGGACAGAAGCCCGCCGTCGAGGGGGCGGGGCTTCTCCCTCAGCACTCACCAGCGCCATTTTTTTCTCCACAGCTCCGCTGAGAAGAAGCTCCCCAGGCTCTCCCCTGCAGATCACGGTAGAAAAGGGTAAAAGGAGAGGGGGGGGCACATAATTAGGCGCTAAAAACACAATATACAGCAGCTACTGGGTAAATATTAAGTTACTGTGTTATTCCTGGGTTATATAGCGCTGGGGTGTGTGCTGGCATACTCTCTCTCTGTCTCACCAAAGGGCCTTGTGGGGGAACTGTCTTCAAAAAGGGCATTCCCTGTGTGTGTGGTGTGTCGGTACGCTTGTGTCGACATGTCTGATGAGGAAGGCTGTGGATGCAGAGCGGGAGCAAATGAATGTGGTGTCTCTGCCGACGGCACCGACACCTGATTGGATGGATATGTGGAAGGTTTTAAATGATAATGTTAATTCCTTGCATAAGAGGTTAGACAAAGCTGAAGCCTCAGGACAGTCAGGGTCCCAACCCATGCCTGATCCTATGTCGCAGAGGCCGACAGGGTCTCAGAAGCGCCCACTATCCCAAATTATTGACACGGATACCGACATGGATTCTGACTCCAGTGTCGATTACGATGATGCAAAGTTACAGCCAAAATTGGCTAAATCCATCCCGTATATGATTATAGCTATTAAGGATGTGTTGCACATCACAGAGGAAACCCCAGTCCCTGACAGGAGGGTTCATATGTATGGGGAAAAGAAGCCGCAGGTAACTTTTCCCCCCTCACACGAGCTCAATGAGTTATGTGAAAAGGCTTGGGAATCTCCAGATAAAAAACTGCAGATTTCCAAACGGATTCTTATGGCGTATCCTTTCCCGCCAACGGACAGGTTACGATGGGAATCCTCCCCTAGGGTGGACAAAGCTTTAACACGCTTATCCAAGAAGGTAGCCCTGCCGTCACAGGATACGGCTACCCTCAAAGATGCTGCGGATCGCACACAGGAGGTTACCCTGAAGTCCATTTATACACATTCAGGTACCTTACTGAGGCCGGCAATTGCGTCGGCTTGGGTGTGTAGTGCTGTAGCAGCATGGACGGATACCTTATCTGGGGAACTTAATACCTTAGACAAGGATACTATATTAATGACCCTGGGGCATATTAAAGACGCTGTCCTTTATATGAGAGATACTCAGAGAGACATTAGCCTACTAGGTTCTAGAATAAGTGCTATGTCGATTTCTGCCAGAAGGGTCCTGTGGACTCGGCAATGGACAGGTGATGCCGACTCAAAAAGGCACATGGAGGTTTTACCTTACAAGGGTGAGGAATTGTTTGGGGAGGGTCTCTCGGACCTGGTCTCCACAGCTACGGCTGGAAAGTTAAATTTTTTGCCATATGTTTCCTCACAGCCTAAGAAAGCACCGTATTACCAAATGCAGTCCTTTCGATCACAGAAAAACAAGAAAGTCCGAGGTGCGTCCTTTCTTGCCAGGGGCAGAGCAAAGAAGCTGCACAACACAGCTAGTTCCCAGGAACAGAAGTCCTCCCCGGCTTCCACTAAATCCACCGCATGACGCTGGGGCTTCACAGGCGGAGCTAGGCCCGGTGGGGGCGTGTCTCCGAAATTTCAGCCACAAGTGGGTACACTCCCAGTTGGATCCCTGGGCAATAGATATTGTGTCTCAGGGATACAAGCTGGAATTCGAAGAGATGCCCCCTCACCGATACCTCAAGTCGGCCCTGCCAGCTTCCCCCTTAGAGAGGGAAATAGTGTTAACTGCAATTCACAAATTGTATCTTCAACAGGTGGTGGTCAAGGTTCCCCTCCTTCAACAAGGAAAGGGTTACTATTCGACCATGTTTGTGGTACCGAAACCGGACGGTTCGGTCAGACCCATATTGAATTTAAAATCCCTGAACATGTACCTAAAAAGGTTCCGGTTCAAGATGGAATCGCTGAGAGCGGTCATTGCAAGCCTGGAAGGGGGGGATTTTATGGTGTCTCTGGACATAAAGGATGCATACCTTCATGTCCCCATTTATCTACCTCATCAGGCGTACCTCAGATTTGTGGTACAGGATTGTCATTACCAATTTCAGACGTTGCCGTTTGGTCTCTCCACGGCTCCGAGAATATTTACCAAGGTAATGGCGGAAATGATGGTACTCCTGCGGAAGCAAGGGGTCACAATTATCCCATACTTGGACGATCTCCTCATAAAAGCGAGGTCAAGAGAGCAGTTGCTGATCAGCGTAGCACGTTCTCTGGAAGTGTTACGGCAACACGGCTGGATTCTGAATATCCCTTCGGCAGGTTCCATGCGAGGACCTTTCAATGGGACTTACTGGACAAATGGGCCGGATCACATCTTCAGATGCATCAGTTAATCACCATATCCCCCAGGGCCAGGGTGTCTCTCCTGTGGTGGCTGCAGAGTGCTCACCTTCTCGAGGGCCGCAGATTCGGCATTCAGGACTGGGTCCTGGTGACCACGGATGCAAGCCTCCGAGGGTGGGGAGCAGTCACACAGGGAAGAAATTTCCAAGGTCTGTGGTCAAGTCAGGAGACTTGCCTTCACATCAACATCCTGGAACTAAGGGCCATTTACAACGCCCTACGTCAAGCAGAGACCCTGCTTCGCGGTTAACCAGTTCTGATTCAGTCAGACAACATCACCGCTGTGGCTCATGTAATCCGACAAGGCGGCACAAGGAGCAGGGTGGCGATGGCGGAAGTCACCAGAATTCTTCGCTGGGCGGAGAATCATGTAAGCGCACTGTCAGCAGTGTTCATCCCGGGGGTAGACAACTGGGAAGCAGACTTCCTCAGCAGGCACGACCTCCACCCGGGGGAGTGGGGACTTCATCAAGAAGTCTTCGCACAGGTTGCAAGTCGGTGGGAACTGCCACAGGTGGACATGATGGCATCCCGCCTCAACAAGAAACTACAGAGGTATTGTGCCAGGTCAAGAGACCCTCAGGCGATAGCTGTAGACGCCCTGGTGACACCGTGGGTGTTCCAATCGGTCTATGTATTTCCTCCTCTTCCTGTCATACCCAAGGTGTTGAGAATCCTAAGAAAAAGAGGAGTGAGAACAATACTCATTGTTCCGGATTGGCCAAGAAGGACTTGGTATCCAGATCGGCAAGAAATGCTCACAGAGGACCCGTGGCCTCTTCCTCTAAGACAGGACTTGTTGCAACAAGGGCCCTGTCTGTTCCAAGACTTACCGCGGCTGCGTTTGACGGCATTGCGGTTGAACGCCGGATCCTAGCGGAAAAAGGCATTCCAGATGAGGTCATTCCTACGCTGATAAAGGCTAGGAAGGACGTGACGGCTCAACATTATCACCGTATATGGCGAAAATATGTTGCTTGGTGTGAGGCCAGGAATGCCCCTACGGAGGAATTCCAGCTGAGCCGTTTCCTTCACTTCCTACAGTCAGGAGTGACTTTGGGCCTAAAATTGGGTTCCATTAAGGTCCAGATTTCGGCCCTATCCATTTTCTTTCAAAAAGAGCAGGCTTCTCTACCTGAAGTTCAGACGTTTGTGAAGGGAGTGCTGCATCAGCCCCCTTTTGTGCCCCAGGTGGCACCTTGGGATCTTAACGTGGTGTTGAGTTTCCTGAAATCCCACTGGTTTGAACCACTCAAAACGGTAAAATTTAAATATCTCACGTGGAAGGTGGTCATGGTACTAGCATTGGCTTCGGCTAGGTGTGTGTCAGAATTAACGGCTTTGTCACATAAAAGCCCCTATCTGGTTTTCCATGCAGATAGAGCAGAGTTGCGGACCCGTCCACAATTCCTGCCAAAAGTGGTTTCATCTTTTCATATAAACCAACCTATTGTGGTGCCTGTGGCTACTACTGACTTGGAGGATTCCGAGTTGCTTGATGTGGTCAGGGCTTTGAAGGTTTATGTAGCCAGAACGGCTAGAGTCAGGAAAACAGACTCTTTGTTTATCCTGTATGCTTCCAACAAGCTTGGTGCGCCTGCTTCAAAGCAAACTATTGCTCGCTGGATCTGTAACACGATTCAGCAGGGTCATTCTGCGGCTGGATTGCCGCTGCCAAAATCAGTTAAGGCCCATTCCACTAGGAAGGTGGACTCTTCTTGGGCGGCTGCCCGAGCGGTCTCGGCATTACAGCTGTGCCGAGCGGCTACTTGGTCAGGTTCAAACACTTTTGCAAAGTTCTACAGGTTTGATACCCTGGCTGAGGAGGACCTTGTGTTTGCTCATTCTGTGCTGCAGGTCATCCGCACTCTCCCGCCCGTTTGGGAGCTTTGGTATAATCCCCATGGTCCTTACGGAGTCCCCAGCATCCACTAGGACGTTAGAGAAAATAAGATTTTACTTACCGGTAAATCTATTTCTCGTAGTCCGTAGTGGATGCTGGGCGCCCGTCCCAAGTGCGGACTTCTTCTGCAATACTTGTATATAGTTATTGGTGCAATAAGGGCTATGTTATTGTTGCATCAGGGTTGAACTGATGCTCTGTTGTTCATACTGTTGACTGGGTAAGTTTATCACAAGTTGTACGGTGTGATTGGTGTGACTGGTATGAATCTTGCCCTGGATTTCCAAAATCCTTTCCTTGTACTGTCAGCTCTTCCGGGCACAGTTTCTCTAACTGAGGTCTGGAGGAGGGACATAGAGGGAGGAGCCAGAGCACACCAGAATCTAAATTCTTTGTTATAGTGCCCTGTCTCCTGCGGAGCCCGTCTATTCCCCATGGTCCTTACGGAGTCCCCAGCATCCACTACGGACTACGAGAAATAGATTTACCGGTAAGTAAAATCTTATTATTACATATTAATGATTGGCATCGGGGTGTAACTAGATCTCAGAAGACCCTCATTGCTTAAAGAGGCGTTCTAAGCCTATTTACAGAATTTTATGATTCCTTAACTGCATAATGCACAAGTATGTGTTTCCATTGAAATCGTTTTCACTACAACCACTCATCATTGTGCTTGTCGTGATCACGAAATATCTGGTGAGTCAGCGGTAAGGTTAATCATTGTCACTGCGGGATCGGTATGTGAGACCAGCCTAACCTTAACCAACCCCCTCCCCCTTAGTGCCTAAACCCCACCCCCTCCCAGCTAAACCCTAACCCTCCCGGCTAAAATTACCTTGGGGATTCCGGCGTTGGAATTCTGACCTGTTCTGGATTCCGCCGCCTGTGTTCTGACGAGTGTCTGGATTCCGGTGTTGGTATTTCAGCGGTCAGGATCCCGACAGCCAGTATCTTGAACGTATACCATCACTACACGTGGAGGGTGCGGGAATCTGTCAGCGCTGCAAATGTTTTGTTTAAAATGTTGCTATAGTTTTTAAATAACATTTGTGTTCTAGTGACAAATATAATATGCTGCTTTGTTTTTCTGTTTCTAAATGGGACTGTTTGCTTTGCAGCTGGAAAGTAGACACACAGGTTCTTGCCCGTAACACCCGTATCATTGCTGAGGCACTGACCCGTGTCATTTATAATCTGACAGAGAAGGTACATTGCTTTTTTCTATGCTTTGACCTTTAGCCTCATTTGTATTGTCCATCTAGACTACCTGTCCATATCCAAGTTCTCTCTTCTTTGCAGGGGGCCCCATCTGATCTTCAGATCTTTACACAGCAAATGGTGAGCTGACAAAACATAGGTCATGTAAATAGAGTATTATTTCAAGGTTACAGAAGCCTGATAGAATAGACGTGGGCCATCCTTTAATGTTTCATGGGAGGTGGTAAGATGCCCCAAAGTTGTGCCGTGTAAGATCAAACTTGTAAAATAAGTCAAAACAAAAATCGCGGTAAACTGCAGATGGTTTCCTAGGGGTATATTTATAATGTGCGGATTTATAGAAATGGAGATGTTGCCCATAGCAACCAATTCGATTCTACTTCTCATTTATTTAGTACTGTATATAAAATAATACCTAGCATCTCCACTTCTATAACCCTTTAGTAAATATAGTGCTATCTCTTTGCAGCAAGTCCATAAGGATCAGCTAGAAGCAGTGATGCAGTGGCTGACCAGCCAGCCCCGGGCAGCACAGCTGGTGGATAAGGACAGCAATGTACTAAACACTCTTGAGTATTATATGAGTCGATACTTGAAAGATGTCAAAGTTTACCATGTTAAGGCTGATAAAAGGTAAGCAGCAATGAAGGTTGGTGAATGTTTGTGTAGCGTCCACGTGTTTTCTGTCAAAATACCCTGGTTAGTCAAGGAAACTACCATGGTTCTATAATTGCAGCCATTTTTAGTAAGCTTGTCGTACAGATAACTGTATATTAGTCTAGTATTATAATGTTGCTTACAAACTGTCATCATTGCATATTTTTCTGATTTATACAATGTTAGCACTAACTTGCAGTGGGCTTATCAATGCTGCACCTATATAGTGTTCACACTAGGCTGTTTTAGCAGGGCGCCGCGCCCTGCCTGATTTTTTTAAGTTCAAAACCCGCCCTGCGCCTTTCTACGGCTCCCTGCTAAAACAGCCGCACGCTTTCTGCCCTCCCAGCTTGTAAAGTTGCTGTGAGAGAGCTTGGGGGAAGCCCAGCACCTCCGTAGGTGCTGGGGACGCCCCCAACAGTGGCGCCGCCCACGCCCCCCGTCTGTGAGCTGAACCGCCCACTTGTATTACGTGTAATTGTCCATGCCCCCTATTTGCATGGCCACGCCCCTTGTGCCCCTCACGGACCGGCGCCCTGCCCGTCCCCTAGAGTGAACACTATTTACAGCCGAGGCTGGTTTGCAGATGTGCTGCAAGTGTACAGTCTGTTACTTCTCACATCCAGGAGTATAAGTGCTTTATGTGTTTTCCTAATCTTCTCTTGATTTGTGGGGCTTCCCAGCTCGCCATATCAGGACAATGCTGTTTGTCACACAGACATGTAATCGCTGTGATCTTTCTGCAGGGACCCTGAATTTGTATTTTATGATCAGTTGAAGCAGACGATGAATGCATATCGGTGAGTAGAACATCTTTTAGATCTAGCTGATTGCTTTCAAAAGCTTTTTATGTGAACATTGCTATTTCTTTTTTATACTGTAAAAATATTATTTCTCTATCGTCCTAAGTGGATGCTGGGGTTCCTGAAAGGACCATGGGGAATAGCGGCTCCGCAGGAGACAGGGCACAAAAGTAAAGCTTTTACAGGTCAGGTGGTGTGTACTGGCTCCTCCCCCTATGACCCTCCTCCAGACTCCAGTTAGATTTTTGTGCCCGGCCGAGAAGGGTGCAATTCTAGGTGGCTCTCATAAAGAGCTGCTTAGAGAGTTTAGCTTAGGTTTTTTATTTTACAGTGATTCCTGCTGGCAACAGGATCACTGCAACGAGGGACAGAGGGGAGAAGAAGTGAACTCACCTGCGTGCAGGATGGATTGGCTTCTTGGCTACTGGACATGAAGCTCCAGAGGGACGATCACAGGTACAGCCTGGATGGTCACCGGAGCCACGCCGCCGGCCCCCTCACAGATGCTGAAGCAAGAAGAGGTCCAGAATCGGCGGCTGAAGACTCCTGCAGTCTTCTAAAGGTAGCGCACAGCACTGCAGCTGTGCGCCATTTTCCTCTCAGCACACTTCACACGGCAGTCACTGAGGGTGCAGGGCGCTGGGAGGGGGGCGCCCTGGGAGGCAAGTGAAAACCTTTTAAAAGGCAAAAAAAAAAAAAAATACCTCACATATAGCCCCCAGAGGCTATATGGAGATATTTACCCCTGCCTAAATGTACTAAATAGCGGGAGACGAGCCCGCCGAAAAAGGGGTGGGGCCTATCTCCTCAGCACACGGCGCCATTTTCTGTCACAGCTCCGCTGGTCAGGACGGCTCCCAGGTCTCTCCCCTGCACTGCACTACAGAAACAGGGTATAACAGAGAGGGGGGGCATAATAAATGGCAATATATTAATATAAAAGCAGCTATAAGGGAGCACTTAATCATAAGGCTATCCCTGTCATATATAGCGCTTTTTGGTGTGTGCTGGCAGACTCTCCCTCTGTCTCCCCAAAGGGCTAGTGGGTCCTGTCTTCGTATAGAGCATTCCCTGTGTGTCTGCTGTGTGTCGGTACGTGTGTGTCGACATGTATGAGGACGTTATTGGTGTGGAGGCGGAGCAATTGCCAAATATGAGGATGTCACCTCCTAGGGGGTCGACACCAGAATGGATGCCTTATTTGTGGAATTACGGGATAGCGTCAACTCGCTTAAGCAGTCGTTTGCCGACATGAGGCGGCCGAACACTCAATTAGTGCCTGTCCAGGCGCCTCAAACACCGTCAGGGGCTGTAAAACGCCCTTTGCCTCAGTCGGTCGACACAGACCCAGACACAGGCACTGATTCCGGTGGTGAAGGTGACGAATCAACCGTATTTTCCAGTAGGGCCACACGTTATATGATTTTGGCAATAAAGGAGATGTTACATTTAGCTGATACTACAGGTACCACTAAACAGGGTATTATGTGGGGTGTGAAAAAACTACCAGTAGTTTTTCCCGAATCAGAAGAATTAAATGACGTGTGTGATGAAGCGTGGGGTGCCCCCGATAAAAAACTGCTAATTTCCAAGAAGTTATTGGCTTTATACCCTTTCCCGCCAGAGGTTAGGGAGCGCTGGGAAACACCTCCTAGGGTGGACAAAGCGCTAACACGCTTATCAAAACAAGTGGCGTTACCCTCTCCTGAGACGGCCGCACTTAAAGATCCATCAGATAGGAGGATGGAAAATATCCAAAAAGGTATATACACACATGCAGGTGTTATACTACGACCAGCTATTGCGACTGCCTGGATGTGCAGTGCTGGGGTAGTTTGGTCAGAGTCCCTGATCGAAAATATTGATACCCTGGACAGGGACAATATTTTACTGTCGTTAGAACAAATAAAGGATGCATTTCTTTATATGCGTGATGCACAGAGAGATATCTGCACACTGGCATCACGGGTAAGTGCTATGTCCATTTCGGCCAGAAGAGCTTTATGGACACGACAGTGGACAGGCGATGCGTAGAGGGGTTATTTGGGGTCGGTCTATCGGATTTGGTGGCCACGGCTACGGCCGGGAAATCCACCTTTCTACCTCAAGTCACTCCCCAACAGAAAAAGGCACCGACTTTTCAACCGCAGCCCTTTCGTTCCTTTAAAAATAAGAGAGCAAAGGGCTATTCATATCTGCCACGAGGCAGAGGACGAGGGAAGAGACAGCAACAGGCAGCTCCTTCCCAGGAACAGAAGCCCTCCCCGGCTTCTACAAAAGCCTCAGCATGACGCTGGGGCTTCGCAAGCGGACTCGGGGGCGGTAGGCGGTCGTCTCAAGAATTACAGCGCGCAGTGGGCTCACTCGCAGGTAAATCCCTGGATCCTGCAGATAATATCTCAGGGGTACGGGTTGGAATTAGAGACAGAGCCACCTCGCCGTTTCCTGAAGTCTGCTTTACCAACGTCCCCCTCCGAAAGGGAGACGGTTTTGGAAGCCATTCACAAGCTGTATTCGCAGCAGGTGATAGTCAAGGTACCTCTTCTACAACAAGGGAAGGGGTATTATTCCACTCTATTTGTGGTACCGAAGCCGGATGGTTCGGTAAGGCCTATTCTAAATCTGAAGTCCTTGAACCTGTACATAAAGAAGTTCAAGTTCAAGATGGAGTCACTCAGAGCAGTGATAGCGAACCTGGAAGAAGGGGACTTTATGGTATCCTTGGACATCAAGGATGCGTATCTCCACGTTCCAATTTACCCCTCACACCAGGGGTACCTCAGGTTCGTTGTACAAAACTGTCACTATCAGTTTCAGACGCTGCCGTTTGGTTTGTCCACGGCACCTCGGGTCTTTACAAAGGTAATGGCCGAGATAATATTTCTTCTTCGAAGAAAAGGCGTATTAATTATCCCATACTTGGACGATCTCCTAATAAGGGCAAGGTCCAGAGAACAGCTAGAGATGGGTTTAGCAATATCTCAAGAGGTGCTAAAGCAGCACGGATGGATTCTGAATATTCCAAAATCCCAATTAATGCCGACAACTCGTCTGCTGTTCCTGGGGATGATTCTGGACACAGTTCAGAAAAAGGTTTTTCTTCCCGAGGAAAAAGCCAAGGAGTTATCTGACCTGGTCAGGAACCTCCTAAAACCAGGAAAGGTGTCTGTACACAAGAGTCCTGGGAAAAAATGGTAGCTTCTTACGAAGCAATCCTTTTCGGCAGATTCCATGCAAAGGGATCTGTTGGACAAATGGTCAGGGTCGCATCTTCAGATGCACCTGCGGATAACCCTGTCGCCGAGGACAAGGGTATCCTTTCTGTGGTGGTTGCAGGAGGCTCATCTATTGGAGGGCCGCAGATTCGGCATACAGGATTGGATCCTGGTGACCACGGATGCCAGCCTGAGAGGCTGGGGAGCAGTCACACAGGGAAGAAATTTCCAGGGAGTGTGGTCGAGCCTGAAAAAGTCTCTTCACATAAGCATTCTGGAACTAAGAGCAATCTACAATGCTCTAAGCCAGGCGGAACCTCTGCTTCAAGGAAGACCGGTGTTGATCCAGTCGGACAACATCACGACAGTCGCCCATGTAAACAGACAGGGCGGCACAAGAAGCAGGAGGGCAATGGCAGAAGCTGCCAGGATCCTTCGCTGGGCGGAGAATCACGTGATAGCACTGTCAGCAGTATTCATCCCGGGCGTGGACAACTGGGAAGCAGACTTCCTCAGCAGACACGACCTTAACCCGGGAGAGTGGGGACTTCATCCAGAAGTTTTCCACATGCTATTAAACCGTTGGGTAAAACCAATGGTGGACATGATGGTGTCTCGCCTCAACAAAACACTGGACAGGTATTGCGCCAGGTCAAGAGATCCGCAGGCAATAGCTGTGGACGCGCTGGTAACACCTTGGGTGTACCAGTCGGTATATGTGTTTCCTCCTCTGCCTCTCATACCAAAGGTATTGAGGATTATACGGCAAAGAGTAAGACTAGTGGCTCCGGATTGGCCAAGAAGGACTTGGTACCCGGAACTTCAAGAGAGGGTCACGGACGATCCGTGACCTCTACCTCTGAGAAGGGACCTGCTGCAGCAGGGTCCCTGTCTTTTTCAAGACTTACCGCGGCTGCGTTTGACGGCATGGCGTTTTGAATGCCAGATCCTAAAAGGAAAAGGCATTCCAGAAGAAGTCATTCCTACCTTGATAAAGGCAAGGAAGGAAGTCACCGCAAAGCATTATCACCGTATTTGGCGAAAATATGTTGAGTGGTGCGACAGCGGAGTGCTCCGATGGAGGAATTTCAACTGGGTCGTTTCCTACATTTCCTGCAATCAGGATTGTCTATGGGTCTCAAATTGGGATCTATTAAGGTTCAAATTTCGGCCCTATCAATATTCTTCCAAAAAGAATTGGCCTCAGTCCCTGAGGTCCAGATTTTTATCAAAGGAGTACTGCATATACAGCCTCCTGTGGTGCCTAAGGTGGCACCGTGGGATCTAAATGTAGTTTTAGATTTCCTCAAATCCAATTGGTTTGAACCACTAAAGAATGTGGATTTGAAATATCTCACATGGAAAGTGACTATGTTACTGGCCCTGGCTTCGGCCGGGAGAGTATCTGAACTGGCGGCTTTATCTTATAAAAGCCCTTATTTAATTTTCCATTCGACATAGGGCAGAGCTGCGGACGCGTCCGCATCTTCTCCCTAAGGTGGTATCAGCGTTTCACCTGAACCAGCCTATTGTAGTGCCTGCGGCTACAGACGACTTGAAGGACTCCCAAGTTGTTGAACGTTGTCAGAGCCTTAAAAATATACATTTAAAGGACGGCTGGAGTCAGAAAATCTGACTCGCTGTTTATACTGTATGCACCCAACAAGTTGGGTGCACCTGCTTCTAAGCAGTCGATTGCTCGTTGGATTTGGAACAAAATTCAACTTGTACATTCTGTGGCAGGCCTGCCACAGCCTAAATCTGTTAAGGCCCATTCCACAAGGAAGGTGGGCTCATCTTGGGCGGCTGCCCGAGGGGTCTCGGCATTACAACTCTGCCGAGCAGCTACGTGGTCAGGGGAGAACACGTTTGTAAAATTTTACAAATTTGATACCCTGGCAAAGGAGGACCTGGAGTTCTCTCATTCGGTGCTGCAGAGTCATCCGCACTCTCCCGCCCGTTTGGGAGCTTTGGTATAATCCCCATGGTCCTTTCAGGAACCCCAGCATCCACTTAGGACGATAGAGAAAATAAGAATTTACTTACCGATAATTCTATTTCTCGGAGTCCGTAGTGGATGCTGGGCGCCCATCCCAAGTGCGGATTATCTGCAATACTTGTACATAGTTATTGTTAACTAATTCGGGTTATTGTTAGGAAGCCATCTTTCAGAGGCTCCTCTGTTATCATACTGTTAACTGGGTTTAGATCACAAGTTGTACGGTGTGATTGGTGTGGCTGGTATGAGTCTTACCCGGGATTCAAAATCCTCCCTTATTGTGTACGCTCGTCCGGGCACAGTACCTAACTGGAGTCTGGAGGAGGGTCATAGGGGGAGGAGCCAGTACACACCACCTGACCTGTAAAAGCTTTACTTTTGTGCCCTGTCTCCTGCGGAGCCGCTATTCCCCATGGTCCTTTCAGGAACCCCAGCATCCACTACGGACTCCGAGAAATAGAATTATCGGTAAGTAAATTCTTATTTTTCCTGGTATTACAACTGAAAAATAAATTCCATCATTTTCGCCATTGCTTAAATATCCGAGAACCATGCCTATGCTTTAATTGACCATGCATCGGTAACTGTGTTTTCTATTCTTTTTCAGGGTAAAGCCAGCCATATTTGATCTCCTCTTGGCTCTTTGCATTGCAGCATACCTTGGCCTATCTTATCTTGCTGTTCAGGTACTGTGATTACTACTTACATTTCTATTAATATCACTGTTTGGCGGTGGGGTTTCCCCACACTTCCTTAAAATGTGTGTAAAGTTTGTTAAGCAATTACAGATAACATAATATGTTGTTACCTTTATCATAGAAGAAGCTGATGGCTAGCTACTAATGGTTGCAATATGTGTTCAATACCACAGAAAATATTGAGAAACTGACCTGAAATTTGCCACGTGTGATCACATTGGACAGTGAAAAAGATTTTCTAAAGGTGTAGTTAGTGTTGTATAGGTCCAGTAAACAGAGAAAATGTAAAGGTGCATCCACAAAACGAGATATTGACTATCTGTGATTTTGGCTTTGCACTTTCCCCTGACCTCCCCGGAGCCCTGAACCACCTATATTGTCTGTCTTTACTCGAGATTTTGACTATGTGCCACTTTTGACTATATTAGGTACTTAATTGTACACAATATAGGGGCCGATTCAGACCTGGTCGCTGCTGTTCGTTTTCTCACAGGCTGCGATCAAGTCTGAACTGCGTATGCACCACAATGCGCAGGCACAACGAACCACAGCAACGGGGATCACCGGTCAGCGACGGGATGGTGCAAAAATTACGAACGTACCAGTGATCGCAAAGAGATTGACAGGAAGAGGGTGTTTGTGGGTGGCAACTGACTATTTCTAGGGAGTGTCTGGGAAAACACAGGAGGGACCAGGCGTTTTGTTGGAGGATTCCGGACGTCCGCTCCGGCACCCGATCATCGCAGCGGCTGAGTAAGTCCTGGGCTGTGTAGAGACTACACAAACTGATGTTTGTGCAGTACTGCTACACATGTGATCGCACACCTGCACACACCATATACCCTCCCCTGTAGGCGGCAACTACCTGATCACAGGGATGCAAAAAACGCACCCTAGCAACCAGGTCTGAATTACCACCTTAGTCAAAATTGCACAGTCTATCTTTTCTGTGATACCGACCCCACAGGAGCGCGCATCGGTATCGCAAGCTGTGTACACATGGTGCGATTTGAACTAACTTTCCTTACGATTTTATTATATTGTCAAAATCGTAAGGTTACATCGCACCGTGTGTATGCATCTTAAGTCTTTGCTGAGGGTGAGAGCTTATTGAAGCAAGTATTTCTGTAGTGTAGGGGGATAATGTTTGGTGGTCATTAAGCATTAGTTACTACGGTAGTGGGGAGTATGAAATGTGTTTAATTTGACAGAGAATATCCTTTCTAATGAGTGCCCACAAGTTTTCAGGGGGATCCAGTACTTAGGTCGACACTGTCTAGGTCGACCACTGTTGGTCGACAGTAAGTAGGTCAACATGGTTTCTAGGTAGACAGGGACTCTAGGTCGACATGATTTCCACAAATTTTTTTGCACTTTTTCATACATTACGATCCACATGGACTACAATTGGGAACGGTAACCTGTGCTGAGTGCAGCGAGACACCTTGCACAAAGCATGGCGAGCGAAGCGACACGGTGCACTAATTGAGGTTCCCGGTCACTACGAAGAAAACAACACCAAAAACAATTAAACTAATGTCGACCTAGAGTCCCTGTCGACCTACTGTGGTCAACCTAGATACTGTCGACCTAAGTCTAGTCTATCTAACATGCCACACCCATTTTCAGGCATCTGGATGGTGTGGATAGGGTGCTTTTAATGCCAATAGTAGTGTACTTTTTACCGATTTGGACACTTCCTTAGTACTTTTTCTGTATATGTTGTTCACAAGTGACCCTCTTCAAATCAGATATGCCTTTAGAATACAAGCACTAATGTAGCTTACATGCTCAGTGAACAGATCATTTACAGAACGCTCTGCGCCCTCAGTTACACTGTTGCTGTAAAATACTACTTTCCTCCCTTCTGTATCTGTAAGCAGACCTGCTAACTGTAGAACACCAAGCGCTGTAGTGGCTGGCTCTTTGTGTATCTGATTTGTCATTGTATCTGGTCAGATGGGACGGTTACTTTTGTGGTCATGTCTGTTTAATTTTGCTTCTCTTTCTTTACAGAACTTTGGAGTGCTTTACAGACTAGTGCAGAGAGTTGCCTGGAAGCCTAAACAGCTGTGAGGACACAAACATTCGGGAGTATTGCTACCAGGAATACGTTGTTTTTAAGCACTGGAGATTGAAGTTCATCATAGTCTTTTAACTCCTTTGCATGGATCTCAACATCAGCCCTTTCTCCTACTAAAGTGCTTTGATCAAAATGGAATGAATGCTAGTTTGCCATAAACATGGTGGTGCAGGGTCGCAAATTTGTCCCTCCGGCCTGTAAGAAATAGACTTCTCTCTGCGGGTACTCAGGATGACGCATTGCGGCTACAGTTTTTTTAAAAACACTTCATACCAGGGATTGTCCTACCATCTTGCCTTTAGGGTGTTTTTTTTTTGTTTGTTTTGTTTTTTTAAATCATGCACTGAACCCCCTCTCCCTATTTTTTTTTTCCACTCTGTCCTTAAAACATATTTAATTAAAAATATGAATTGATGAATAATATGAACACTGAATCATTTAGGAAATAATAAAAAAATAAATTAAAAGAACTTGGCTAATGGTTTTAAATTAGTGTTTAGAAGCTCAGTGCGGTGGGGATTTTGACTGTTAACAGGTTACCATTTATACAGCTACAGTTAGAATTGCCTTTAATATAGGGTGGAGTCTATTAAATATGAATATAAGTGAGATTGTTTTATGCAATCTATTTTTCTCTAACGTCCTAGAGGATGCTGGGGTCCACATTATTACCATGGGGTATAGACGGGTCCACCAGGAGCCATTGGTACTTTAAGAGTTTGAGAGTGTGGGCTGGCTCCTCCCTCTATGCCCCTCCTACCAGACTCAGTTTTAGAAAATGTGCTCGGAGGAGCCGGTCACAGCTAGGGGAGCTCTCCTGAGCTTTCCTAATAAAGTTTAGTTTTAGATTTTTTTATTTTACAGGGAGGCTGCTGGCAACAGCCTCCCTGCAGCATGGGACTAAGGGGGGGAGCAGTGTCTGCCCTCCGGGGTCTGAGCCACTGACTCCGCTGACTGGACACTGAGCTCCAGAGGGGCTGATCAGTCTCCGCCGCAGAGGAACCGCTCACCCCAGCAGCATGCCGCTGACCCCTTACAGAGCTGAAGAAAGTGGTGAGTTAGTCACCGACCCCCTCCCCCCCCTAGCAAGCAGGGGGCCGGTGTGAAGATGGCGGCAACAGGGGAGGTGCTGTGAGGGGCGCACTGGGCCAGCGCTTACCCCTCACTTTTGGTCAGCAAGCCTGTCGGGCCCATGGGATCCCAGCCAGCACAACTCCTCAGACCAAATTTAAACTCAGAAGAGCGGGAAGACAGAGCGGACCTGCAGTGTTCCAGCGCCATTTTCCTGCATGCTGACAAGCTGAAGGAAGATCCTGATCCCTCCACAGCAGCTCCAGTTTACTGTAACGGTACCAGGGGGTTGTAGAAGGGAGGGGAGGCTAATTACTTGACTGTGTGTCCTATTAAGGAGCACAAGTCAGCGCTGATAAGGGGTTTCTCCTTGGTTTAGGCGCTGCTGTGGGTTGGCTTCGATCTCTGTCTCTCTCTTGCCATTCTTGCGGGGGGAAACTGTCTTACCCCATCCTGTGTGGTGTGTTTGGTGGTCACTAGCAGCAATGTCCAGGGATACAGTGTCATATGCTGCAGAGGATTTATCCTCTCAGGATGATCCCATTCCATGCAATCAGGTTAGCACTGGTTTAGCACAGATTCCAGCAAGGAAACCAGAGTGGTTTTCTTATATCAGGACTTACTGCAGCCATATTTTGCTCAAAATCAGACTCCTTGAGTGTAATTCTAGAGACAATGTGCATTTATGTTTTTCCTTGAATTGTCATTATAAAGAAACCCGATTATCTTGTCACACAGCCTAGATTACTTGAATTATGTTGTATTGCGCAGCTAAAAAGTATTGCTTGTTGTAATCTAAGGCAGATACAGGTGTATTGCTTGCGCAGCTAAAGTTTATTGCCTGTTGTAATCTAAGGCATATACAGGTGTATTGCTTAGCTAAGGTGCATTGCTTGTTGCAGCTACAGTATAAAGCTAAGGCATAAGGCGTAAGGCATATTGCAGTTGTTGTCATATGTTTGTATGTTCTATATGTATGCTGAATGACTGAATCTGTGTCTATGTCTAATTAGCGCATGCGCCCACAGAACAATTGGAATAGTATACAAAGGCGTACCTAGTTTGCAATTGTGTGCGGTACAGAGGTGTACCAAGGTTCATTATTATGCAGGATTTACCCAGTGTTTTTTGCAACGTAGATAACCATCTCAGAATAGGAAAGGCATTTTAACAGAATTTGCTAGTATTGTGGGATATCATTTGGATGCTCAATTGTTATCAGTGCATAGAAATGAACCATATCCTTTATGCTTAGCTGATTAACCTACTGATCATTTTTTTTTAAATACCAGCAGTGTCCAACAAGTTGTCAGAAAAGTTAGAAGACTGAATATGGTGTTTTAGATTGCATATATTGTAAATGTGATTTAGTACAGTCAGACAAGTTCAGTAGAAACAAAAATAGGCTGAGAAAGGTTTGTGTCCAGACAAAACTTATAGCCAGTGATACACAGATACTTCTCGTTCAAGGACATATCCCTCTTCACCGCAGGTGGATTCGGCCACACCCAGAGGGCTTAATTACCCCAATGGGAGGGAAAGGGAGTAAGATGAAGCGCTTAGCAGAACGTGAGGGAAGGAGAGGAATTTAGCGTATTAACGCTATCCTTAAAAGAGCTAATTTTCCAAAAGATGGAATCTTAGATACAGAGGCTTGGAAAAGGTTCCAGGCCACAGATAGTCACTGGTTACAAAAGAAAGGTTATTTGGACACTGTAAATATATGGCTTATTGTTTCACAAGAACTGGAAGATGAGGAAAGAATTAGACAGGAAGATTGTAGGTCTAATATAATACCACCACCCAATGTTACAATAACATGTTATGCTATTTATAATGATGGGAATGTGGAAGGGGGGTCAGCCCCCTCAGCAGTATCAATGCATGCAGAATCAAGGACACATGATAAAGCGGGAGTTTTAACTCCTTCAGCAACATATGCAGAACAAATGACACCTGAAAAACGTTATTTAAATGCTTTAAGTTCTGTAGGGAACCCAGAAGGTACAGTGGGCCTTAGAGATGTAAACCAGTACCCTGAAAGAAAGTGTCCTGTTTGCGAGAGATGTGTCCCGGAGGGCAGTGAAAAATGTCCGTTTTGTGGTAACTGGGTAGACCCAAACTCAGGGCCATGTGAATCACAACATGTTAAAGAAAGGGGAAATGTACAATCACAAGTTCCGTGGATGCTAAAGAGATTGTGGGATTTCAATAATAGTCCTGATAAAAACCCAAAAGCAGTACCCGGTGATAGATACCACGTACTGCCTATCAGAGTTAATAGCCACCCTAATTAGGGTGTTGTACACCCTAATACAACTGACAGGTTACCTGGGGCTGAAGGTTATATTGCAGCATATGTGGAGCAGGAACAATACATACCCTGGCTCCCTTCAGAGGTTATGCGTACTGTAAATGACTTACCAGATATCAGAAAAAGTCCAGCTGAATTTGAAAAAAAGATTAAACAAGTGTATCTTGTGTATAGACCGTGTTGGGTTGATTTAGAACAGATTCTTAGAGCTTCCATAGGAATAGGTGAATATAATATGCTTCTTGCCATAGCTCCTCAGGAGGCAGATAGTGATAGAGGAGAAATTAAGGCAGCTCCCTCTGAAGCTAACCGTTATACTCTAGCTTCAGGCTCACAACTGTTGTATAGAGTACAAGTCAGATGTAAGCAAATCAGAGACACTGCACCAGCTGAACCTGATCTGGTACAAAAACACCTCAGCATAAGGGAATACTATGACAAATTGTCAGTTAAACAAGAAAATGAAGGATTTCCCATTGCAGAGGCTAACAACGCCAGACTGTTCAAGACCAGGTTCCTTAATGGACTTAGACCTGAATACAGGCAGCAGTTGTATGCAGTCCGACCAGAAGCAAATTTGATGAACATTACCTCACTAGTAGAAGTCCTAGAAGGGATTCAAGATAACGAGAAAGAAAGGAGAGATAAGAGAACTTCCAAAGCACCAGCTGTTACTATACATGTAGTGCAGGCTGCCCAGTCTAACACCAAGACAAATAAGGTCCAAAATCAAGGTAAAGGTGTAAATAACTCCAGGCCCTACACCACAAGAAATGTGCAGGGTGAAGACATGACTGGTAAATGTTTTTGGTGCAAGGTTTCAGGTCATCAGAAGAAGAAAAGCAGAAAATACCAGACATGGCTGAAATATAAGGACTCTGTCCCAACCTTCACGGTACAACAGGAATGACTGAATCCTGCTACGGGGTCCACCTACTCAAGTGACACCTACACTGACCCCATAAAAGGTACTGTTATGCTTACTCTACCTACAGGAAACACCCTAGAATGCCTTTTGGACACTGGAGCAGCAGTCACTGTACTTAAGAAAACTGACGTCCCAGAAGAACTCTTAACCAGCCACTATGTCGATGGGACAGGACTGGGAGGACAGCCCCTCCCTCT
Organism: Pseudophryne corroboree; assembly: GCF_028390025.1. Classification (NCBI taxonomy): domain Eukaryota; kingdom Metazoa; phylum Chordata; class Amphibia; order Anura; family Myobatrachidae; genus Pseudophryne; species Pseudophryne corroboree. The sequence goes on along the minus strand of NC_086444.1, from coordinate 617,938,445 downwards.
TCAAAGAGTGAATTTGTTGGGAGCTGATATCCTTAACATCATGTAAGCTACTTGTCACAACTGAGGGCCTGAGCTGACGGGAGGCAGCCTCAGTTGTAGGGGCTGAGATGTAACGGAACCTGGGAGGTTGTATCAGACCCCTAGACATGTAAGTAACATGTAGAATAACTGCCCGAAGGCGTGACCACGACAACCAGGATAAAAGTCAATGATGTTTATTATGACAAACTCCGTAACACAGCAGCAGTAAAAGGAAACATAAAAGTCAACAGAGGATAAATACAATTCCTGGGTACTACAGGGTGGCAAGGGCCACAGGCACTGGTAGTGTGAGACAGTTCTTATAATCTTCTAGTTGGAAAGTCCTTACCAGGCCTGACTGTAGCAATGGAGAGAACCCAGGATCGTACCAGCTGATGTTCCAGGAAAGGCTGGGCTGCTGAAGGTAAAACGGCTGCTGTGGATACTGGCTGGAACCAGACTGTTGTTGGTACGGAGTGGATACTGGCTGGAACCAGTTAAATAATAAACGAACTTGAGAGCGATGAAATAATGATGAAGTTTGGAGTTTGAGAGCGGTGAAATAATAATACCGGTGGAGAGTGGTAAACTGCAGAAAAGGACACCGGCCCTTTAAGAGAAGCTATACACTGCTGGAAGCTGGGCTGGAAGCAGGTGATTGTTTGAGAGCGGTGAAATAATAATACCGGTGGAGAGTGGTAAACTGCAGAAAGGACACCGGCCCTTTAAGAGAAGCTGTACACTGCTGGAAGCTGGGCTGGAAGCAGGTGATTGTTGTAGCTGGAAACAGGTGAGTCCAGAATGGATCGGAGAGTCAGGCTACACCGCAGATGGAATGCTGGTGCGGGTCTCTATAGCAGAAGTCTGGAGACAGGAGCTGGAACCTGGAAGACAACCACAGGAGAGAGACAAACTGGAACTAGGTTAGACAACCAAAGCACTGACGCCTTCTTTGCTCAGGCACAGCTTACTAATACCTGCAGCAAGGAAGGGGTTGGCTAGGCAATTATGCAAATCAACAATACAGACAGCAGATTGGTGGAAATGAGCAGATGACAAAATCCAAGATGGCTGCGCCCATGCAGACACTTGGAGGGAAGTTTGGTTTGTAATCCATGTGAGAATTGAAACAGTAATGGCGACGCCGGCCACAGGAGACGCCAGACTGACAAGCGCACATTTAACCACGCGGGCACAGCGGAGGCCGCGGCTGATGAAATCACCACTCTGACATTCTGCATGTGGAAACTCAGGAACAGCGGGATCCGGTCCTGGAACGCTGAGCCAGCCTTAGGAGGCATCTGAAGGGTAAGTAATGGCGTCCAGATACCCGGATCGTGACACTACTATTCAGTATACCCCACAAGGAATCAAGTATACCAGCAATATTCCAGCTATCATAAAGCCTAGCATTGAAGCAGCAATTGAAGTTTATCTACATGCAAGTTTTGTATGACAGCACAAAGAAAGAGGCTTCAAGCTACACCACAGAGCAAGTTGAAGAAGCAGTTTGGAAACTCAAGGCTGCCATAGCATCTCCACCAGCACTGGGTCTGCCAGACTACACCAAACCATTTACTCTTTATTGCCATGAGGAGAAAGGCCATGCACTTGGAGTCATCACGCAACTGCATGGAAGCAAGCAACGCCCAGTAGCTTATCTTTCAAGCAAACTGGACAACATTATCCAAGGAGCACCCACCTGCATCAGAGCAGTTGCAGCAACAGCAGTCCTCAAACAGAAATGCATAGACATTGTGCTTAATCATGAACTGATCATTCAGGTACCACATGCGGTGACTGAAATACTACAGCAAGCCAGAACCAAGCACTTATCAGCTGCAAGACTCACCAAGTATGAAGTAGCTCTACTAAGTGCCACAAATGTCACCATCAAGAGATGTACCACCCTCAACCCAGCAACTCTACTACCAGCCCTATTGCAGGAAGAAGGAGCAGAGTGTGAATCCCTAGATTCAAAAGGAGGGAGAAGAGAGACATATAATATCTCTAGCAATGGTACCCAGAATAACCAGGATGATGAGGACCACATGAACTATGGGAATGCAGAAAGTGATGAAAATATTCACAATAAAAAAAAATTTTTTCCCATGACTGCATGGCTCTGATGGAACAAGAGACTCAACCAATACCTCATGTCACAGACACAACCCTTCCTGATGCACAGCACAATCTCTATGTGGATGGTTCAAGATACTATGAGGATGGGATTCCTTATACAGGATACGCAGTAACCACTAAATATGAAGTTGTGGACTCAGGATCCCTACCATCCCAGCACAGGATTGTGGGCCAGATATGGAAAAGCAGAGGCTTCAAGAAGGCAAGTGGTGAAGACATACAACGTGCTTCCCTGATCAGACACCAGTTGAGAGCTCTGCAAGGGCCACAGAAAATGTTGCAGTAATGAAGATCCAGGCACATGAAGAAATGACACTCCTGAAACAAGAGGCAACAATCTGGCAAGATGCTGAAGCCAAGAGGGCAGCAAAATGCCCCCAGCAGATAAGGCAAGCCTATACAGTAACCATTCCAGTGCCAGACCAAATGCCTGATTATGCTACGCTGATTGAACTTCAGAACAAAGCAGAAGAGAGTGAGAAAGAAGCATGTGGAAAGAGAAAGCAACGAAACAACCAGTAAAGGTAGCCATCTACACCACACATACAGAAGTAACAGAAAGAAGCAAAGCCTCAAATGCCTGATCTACAGGATTTGACGAAATTTCAGGAACAAGCAGGTCCTAAAAAAGAAAAAGCAGCATGGCAGAGAAGAGGAGCCAGACAAGAAGAAGACACTGACTTATGAAAATTAGAAGAAAATTTATACTTACCCAGAAGCTTATACCCCCGTATGTGTTAAGTCAGCCATGGACTCACACACCTGGGAAATGATCAGATGGGAAACTTAGTCACAGAAAAGATGGATAGCTCCAGAATTTTATCCAGATGCAACCAAGTTTGTACAAGCCTGCTGGATATGTGGAAATGTCCAATCCAGGACAGAAGGTCAAGACAACCCTTGGAGCAATCCCCAAAAGTCATTTTCCAGACTGCAAATTGACTATAACTAACTGCCAAAGATGTATTGATAGTCACAGACATTTTTCAGTTATTGGCCAATGGCAAAAGCTACAGCAAGATCAATAGATAGAAAATTAAGTTCAGAAGATATTTGCAGATAAGGAGTACCAGAAGTTACAGTATCAGATTAGTGAGTGTGTCACAGAAACCAGAAAGGGATGCTAAAGTGTTCTTACTGAAGAAACTGACACCTCTGTGTTCTCTAGTTTTTTTTATCTCCCAGATTCAGCAGCAGATCTGAATCCCTACAAGCTTTAACCAGGAGATTGGGTGTATCTGGAAAGACACGTGAAAAAGTCACTTGAGCCCAGATTTGATGGTCTATATCGTGTTTCTGACCACGCCCACTTCTGTGTCAATTAAGGAAAGAGAAACTTGGGTTCCACTGCAATTTTGCTCAAGTTAAGTTTGAACGATGAAATATGCAAACATGCAAAGGAGATTGTTGAAATAGTGATGTTTTTTAGCAAATTGCATATATCTGAATTTAAGATTCTATTTTGTTTCCCTTCCTTTCAGCTTGAAAGAAATTTGTAAAGTGTAAACTCAAAGAAGAAACTACAGAAGAGCTTGGCAAGAAGGAGCCGTGAGCAGTCTAACTTAATGGATATGATGTGAACGGTTCTTTACCTTCCGTGGGATAGAGTGACAAGCACCGTCCTATGGGAACATAGCCTTTAGCACCATTATAGCTAGACTGTTTGCTTAGTCTCTTGTAGGTAGAGTTTATGTGATGCCTTGTAGCTCAACTGTAATGTCATATTGTAATACCAGATGAACCTGTAATGTTTGATTATTATAAATAGGAGGGAAACTGATAGAGATAAAAGCTTAGCTACCATTCTTAATTATAATAATGCAATTCATTTTAATATTACAAAGAGATTTGATTAAACTAGCTTGAACATATGGAAAATATAAAAGCGTGTTTCTATATAACATCGTGTGTGAAAGTGAGCATCTGGTACCCTGCTCTCTCCTCAGAAACAGAAAACATCTAAATGTTGCTCCAGATAAGCAGAAGGACAAGGGGCATATGAAGTTATATAATTGTGTTAATCATTTACTGCCAATATGTGTGTATAAATATCGAAGCTGACCAAAGTAAAGCAGATTACTTATGAGACATGCGGCTGTGTGTGTCTTCTTGAGTTATCTCAGCAATACATTATGACCTGGTATCCAGAAGTGACATGATAATCAAAGGGACCAACCAGAGCTACCTAGACGGCTCTATCAGATTTCTCAGATTTCTCTGACGTCCTAGTGGATGCTGGGAACTCCGTAAGGACCATGGGGAATGGCTCCGCAGGAGACTGGGAACAACTAAAAGAAAGCTTTTAGACTACCTGGTGTGCACTGGCTCCTCCCACTATGACCCTCCTCCAAGCCTCAGTTAGATTTCTGTGCCCGGCCGAGCTGGATGCACACTAGGGGCTCTCCTGAGCTCCTAGAAAGAAAGTTTATTTTAGGTTTTTTATTTTACAGTGAGACCTGCTGGCAACAGGCTCACTGCATCGAGGGACTAAGGGGAGAAGAAGCGAACCTACCTGCTTGCAGCTAGCTTGGGCTTCTTAGGCTACTGGACACCATTAACTCCAGAGGGATCGACCGCATGGAACTGGCCTTGGTGTTCGTTCCCGGAGCCGCGCCGCCGTCCCCCTTACAGAGCCAGAAGCAAGAAGAGGTCCGGAAAATCGGCGGCAGAAGACATCAGTCTTCACCAAGGTAGCGCACAGCACTGCAGCTGTGCGCCATTGCTCCTCATGCACACTTCACACTCCGGTCACTGAGGGTGCAGGGCGCTGGGGGGGGGCGCCCTGAGCAGCAATAAAAACACCTTGGCTGGCAAATATATCACAATATATAGCCCCAGAGGCTATATATGTGATAAATACCCCTGCCAGAATCCATAAAAAAGCGGGAGAAAAGTCCGCGAAAAAGGGGCGGAGCTATCTCTCTCAGCACACTGGCGCCATTTTCTCTTCACAGTGCAGCTGGAAGACAGCTCCCCAGGCTCTCCCCTGTAGTTTGCAGGCTCAAAGGGTTAAAAAGAGAGGGGAGGCACTAAATTTAGGCGCAATATTGTATATACAAGCAGCTATTGGGGAAAATTCACTCAATATAGTGTTAATCCCTAAATTATATAGCGCTCTGGTGTGTGCTGGCATACTCTCTCTCTGTCTCCCCAAAGGGCTGTGTGGGGTCCTGTCCTCAGTCAGAGCATTCCCTGTGTGTGTGCGGTGTGTCGGTACGGCTGTGTCGACACGTTTGATGAGGAGGCTTATGTGATGGCAGAGCAGATGCCGATAAATGTGATGTCGCCCCCTGTGGGGCCGACACCAGAGTGGATGGATAGGTGGAAGGTATAAACGGACAGTGTCAACTCCTTACATAAAAGGCTGGATGACGTAACAGCTATGGGACAGCCGGCTTCTCAGCCCGCGCCTGCCCAGGCGTCTCAAAGGCCATCAGGGGCTCAAAAACGCCCACTCCCTCAGATGGCAGACACAGATGTCGACACGGAGTCTGACTCCAGTGTCGACGAGGTTGAGACATATACACAATCCACTAGGAACATCCGTTACATGATCCCGGCAATAAAAAATGTGTTACACATTTCTGACATTAACCCAAGTACCACTAAAAAAGGGTTTTATGTTTAGGGAGAAAAAGCAGGTAGTGTTTTGTTCCCCCATCAAATGAGTGAATGAAGTGTGAAAAAACGTGGGTTCCCCCGATAAGAAACTGGTAATTTCTAAAAAGTTACTGATGGCGTACCCTTTCCCACCAGAGGATAAGTTACGCTGGGTGATATCCCCTAGGGTGGATAAAACGCTCACACGTTTGTCAAAAAAGGTGGCACTGCCGTCTTAGGATACGGCCACTTTGAAGGTACCTGCTGATAAAAAGCAGGAGGCTATCCTGAAGTCTGTATTTACACACTCAGGTACTAGACTGAGACCTGCAGATAGTGCTGCTGCAGCGTGGTCTGTAACCCTGTCAAACAGGGATACTATTTTGCGAACATAAGACGTCGTCTTATATAGGAGGGATGCACAGAGGGATATTTTGCCGGCTGGCATCCAGAATTAATGCAATGTCCATTCTGTCAGGAGGGTATTAGAGACCCGACACTGGACAGGTGATGCTGACTTTAAAAGACACATAGAGCCTTATAAAGGTGAGGAATTGTTTGGGGATGGTCTCTGGGACCTCGTATCCACAGCAACAGATGGAAGAAATTTTTTTTACCTCAGGTTTCCTCACAGCCTAAGAAAGCACTGTATTATCAGGTACAGTCCTTTCGGCTTCAGAAAAGCAAGCGGGTCAAAGGCGCTTCCTTTCTGCACAGAGACGAGGGAAAAAGCTGCACCAGTCAGCCAGTTCCCAGAATCAAAATTCTTCCCCCGCTTCCTCTGAGTCCACCGCATGACGCGGGGGCTCCACAGGTGTAGCCAGGTACGGTGGTGGGCCGCCTCAAAAATTTCAGCGATCAGTGGGCTCGCTCACAGGTGGATCCCTGGATCCTTCAAGTAGTATCTCAGGGGTACAAGCTGGAATTCGAGGCGTCTCCCCCCCCGCCGTTTCCTCAAATCTGCCTTGCCGACAACTCCCTCAGGCAGGGAGGCTGTGCTAGAGGCAATTCACAAGCTGTATTCCCAGCAGGTGATAGTCAAGGTGCCCCTACTTCAACAAGGACGGGGTTACTAATCCACACTGTTTGTGGTACCGAAACCGGACGGTTCGGTGAGACCCATTTTAAATTTGAAATCCTTGAACACATACATAAAAAAATTCAAGTTCAAGATGGAATCGCTCAGGGCGGTTATTGCAAGCCTGGAGGAGGGGGATTACATGGTATCCCTGGACATCAAGGATGCTTACCTACATGTCCCCATTTACCATCCTCACCAGGAGTACCTCAGATTTATGGTACAGGATTGCCATTACCAATTCCAATCACTGCCGTTTGGACTGTCCACGGCCCGAGGGTCTTTACCAAGGTAATGGCAGAAATGATGATACTCCTTCGAAAAAAGGGAGTTTCTCTATCGTCCTAGTGGATGCTGGGGTTCCTGAAAGGACCATGGGGAATAGCGGCTCCGCAGGAGACAGGGCACAAAAAGTAAAGCTTTAGGATCAGGTGGTGTGCACTGGCTCCTCCCCCTATGACCCTCCTCCAAGCCTCAGTTAGATTTTTGTGCCCGGCCGAGAAGGGTGCAATCTAGGTGGCTCTCCTAAAGAGCTGCTTAGAAAAGTTTAGCTTAGGTTTTTTATTTTACAGTGAGTCCTGCTGGCAACAGGATCACTGCAACGAGGGACTTAGGGGAGAAGAAGTGAACTCACCTGCGTGCAGGATGGATTGGCTTCTTTGGCTACTGGACATTAGCTCCAGAGGGACGATCACAGGTACAGCCTGGATGGTCACCGGAGCCTCGCCGCCGGCCCCCTTGCAGATGCTGAAACAAGAAGAAGGTCCAGAATCGGCGGCATGAAGACTCCTCAGTCTTCTTAAGGTAGCGCACAGCACTGCAGCTGTGCGCCATTTCCTCTCAGCACACTTCACACGGCAGTCACTGAGGGTGCAGGGCGCTGGGAGGGGGGCGCCCTGGGAGGCAATGAAAACCTATTTTTGGCTAAAAATACCTCACATATAGCCTCCGGGGGCTATATGGAGATATTTAACCCCTGCCAGAATCCGTTAAGAGCGGGAGACGAGGCCGCCGAAAAAGGGGCGGGGCCTATCTCCTCAGCACACAGCGCCATTTTCCCTCACAGAAAGGCTGGAGGGAAGGCTCCCAGGCTCTCCCCTGCACTGCACTACAGAAACAGGGTTAAAACAGAGAGGGGGGGCACTAATTTGGCGTTAAAAATATATAAAAAAGATGCTATAAGGGAAAACACTTATATAAGGTTGTCCCTATATAATTATAGCGTTTTTGGTGTGTGCTGGCAAACTCTCCCTCTGTCTCTCCAAAGGGCTAGTAGGTCCTGTCCTCTATCAGAGCATTCCCTGTGTGTGTGCTGTGTGTCGGTACGTGTGTGTCGACATGTATGAGGACGATGTTGGTGAGGAGGCGGAGCAATTGCCTGTAATGGTGATGTCACTCTCTAGGGAGTCGACACCGGAATGGATGGCTTATTTAGGGAATTACGTGATAATGTCAACACGCGGCAAGGTCGGTTGACGACATGAGACGGCCGACAAACAATTAGTACCGGTCCAGACGTCTCAAAAACACCGTCAGGGGTTTTAAAACGCCCGTTTACTTTAGTCGGTCGACACAGACACAGACAGGGACACTGAATCCAGTGTCGACGGTGAATAAACAAACGTATTCCTTATTAGGGCCACACGTTAAGGGCAATGAAGGAGGTGTTACATATTTCTGATACTACAAGTACCACAAAAGAGGGTATTATGTGGGATGTGAAAAAACTACCGTAGTTTTTCCTGAATCAGATAAATTAAATGAAGTGTGTGATGATGCGTGGGTTCCCCCCGATAGAAAATATGGGCGGTATACCCTTTCCCGCCAGAAGTTAGGGCGCGTTGGGAAACACCCCTTAGGGTGGATAAGGCGCTCACACGCTTATCAGAACAAGTGGCGGTACCGTCTATAGATAGGGCCGTCCTCAAGGAGCCAGCTGACAGGAGGCTGGAAAATATCATAAAAAGTATATACACACATACTGGTGTTATACTGCGACCAGCGATCGCCTCAGCCTGGATGTGCAGAGCTGGGGTCGCTTGGTCGGATTCCCTGACTAAAAATATTGATACCCTTGACAGGGACAGTATTTTATTGACTATAGAGCATTTAAAGGATGCATTTCTATATATGCGAGATGCACAGAGGGATATTTGCACTCTGGCATCAAGAGTAAGTGCGATGTCCATATCTGCCAGAAGATGTTTATGGACACGACAGTGGTCAGGTGATGCAGATTCCAAACGGCACAAAGGTGTATTGCCGTATAAAGGAAGAGGAGTTATTTGGGGTCGGTCCATCGGACCTTGTGGCCACGGCAACTGCTGGAAAATCCACCGTTTTTACCCTAAGTCACATCTCTGCAGAAAAAGACACCGTCTTTTCAGCTTCAGTCCTTTCGTCCCTATAAGAGTCATATCTGCCCAGGGATAGAGGAAAGGGAAGAAGACTGCAGCAGGCAGCCCATTCCCAGGAACAGAAGCGTTCCACCGCTTCTGACAAGCTCTCAGCATGACGCTGAGACCGTACAGGACCCCTGGATCCTACAAGTAGTATCCCAGGGGTACAGATTGGAATGTCGAGACGTTTCCCCTGCGCAGGCTCCTGAAGTCTGCTTTACCAAGGTCTCCCTCCGACAGGGAGGCAGTATGGGAAACAATTCACGAGCTGTATTCCCAGCAGGTGATAATTAAATTACCCCTCCTACAACAAGAAAAGGGGTATTATTCCACACTATATTGTGGTACTGAAGCCAGAAGGCTAGGTGAGACCTATTCTAAATCTAAAAAAATTTGAACACTTACAAAGGTTCAAATCAAGATGGAGTCACTCAGAGCAGTGATAACGAACCGGGAAGAAGGGGACTATATGGTGTCCCGAGACATCAGGGATGCTTACCTCCATGTCCCAAATTTGCCCTTATCACTAAGGGTACCTCAGGTTCGTGGTACAGAACTGTCACTATCAGTTTCAGACGCTGCCGTTTGGATTGTCCACGGCACCCCGGGTCTTTACCAAGGTAATGGCCGAAATGATGGTTCTTCTTCGAAGAAAAGGCGTCTTAATTATCCCTTACTTGGACGATCTCCTGATAAGGGCAAAGTCCAGGGAACAGTTGGAGGTCGGAGTAGCACTATCTCGGATACTGTTACAACAGCAGGGGTGGATTCTAAATATTCCAAAATCGCAGCTGATCCCGACAACAAGTCTCCTGTGCTTAGGGATGATTCTGGACACAGTCCAGAAAAAGGTGTTTCTCCCGGAAGAGAAAGCCAGGGAGTTATCCGAGCTAGTCAGGAACCTCCTAAAATCAGTGCATCATTGCACAAGGGCCATGGTAAAAAAAAAATGGTGACTTCCTTCGAAGCAATTCCAGTCGGCAGATTTCATGCAAAAACTTTTCAGTGGGATCTGCTGGACAAATGGTCCGGATCGCATCTTCAGATGCATCAGCGGATAACCCTATATCCAAGGACAAGGGTGTCTCTCCTGTGGTGGTTACAGAGTGCTCATCTTCTAGAGGGCCGCAGATTCGGCATTCAGTTTTGGATGTTGGTGACCACGGAGGCCAGCCCGAGAGGCTGGGGAGCAGTCACACAAGGAAAAAATTTCCAGGGAGTGTGATCAAGTCTGGAGACTTTTCTCCACATAAATATAGCTAAGGGTAAATTTATAATGCTCTAAGCTTAGCAAGACCTCTGCTTCAAGGTCAGCCGGTATTGATCCAGTGGGATAAAACATCACGGCAGTCGCCCACGTAAATAGACAGGGCGGCACAAGAAGCAGGAGGACAGTGGCAAAAACTGCAAGGACTTTTCGCTGGGCGGAAAATCATGTGATAGCACTGTCAGCAGTGTTTCATTCCGGGAATGGAAACTGGGAAGCAGACTTCCTCAGTAGGCACGACCTCCACCCGGCAGAGTGGGAACTTCATGGGGAAGTTTTCCACATGATTGTAAACCGTTGGGAATTACCAAAGGTGGACATGATGGCGTCCCGTCTGAACAAAAAACGGGACAGGTATTGCGCCAGGTTAAGAGACCCTCAGGCAATAGCTGTGGACGTTCTGGTAACACCGTGGGTGTACCAGTCGGTGTATGTGTTCCATCCTCTGCTTTTCATACCTAAGGTACTGAGAATTATAAGACGTAGAGGAGTAAGAACTATACTCATGGCTCCGGATTGGCCAAGAAGGACTTGGTACCCGGAACTTCAAGAGATGCTCACAGAGGACTTATGGCCTCTGCCGCTAAGAAGGGACTTGTTTCAGCAAGTACCATGTCTGTTCCAAGACTTACCGCAGCTGCGTTTGACGGCATGGCGGTGGAACGCCGGATCCTAAGGGAAAAGGCATTCAGGAAGAGGTCATTCCTACCCTGGTCAAAGCCAGAAAGGAGGTGACCGCACAACATTATCTCCACATGTGGCGAAAATATGTTGCGTGGTGTGAGGCCAGGAAGGCCCCACGAAGAAATTTCAACTCGGTCGATTCCTGCATTTCCTGCAAACAGGAGTGTCTATGGGCCTCAAATTGGGGTCCATTAAGGTTCAAATTTCGGCCCTGACGATTTTTCTTCCAGAAAGAATTGGCTTCAGTTCCTGAAGTCCAGAAGTTTGTCAAGGGAGTATTGCATATACAACCCCCTTTTGTGCCTCCAGTGGCACTGTGGGATCTCAACGTAGTTCTGGGATTCCTCAAAACACATTGGTTTAAAACCAGTCAAATCTGTGGATTTGAAGCATCTCACATGAAAAGTGAACATGCTCTTGGACCTGGCCTGGACCAGGCGAGTGTCAAATTGGTGGTTTTTTTCTCAAAAAAGCCCATATCTGTTTGTCCATTCGGACAGGGCAGAGCTGCGGACTCGTCCCCAGTTCTCTCCCTAAGGTGGTGTCAGTGTTTCACCTGAACCAGCTTATTGTGGTGTCTTGCGCCTACTAGGGACTTGGAGGACTCCAAGTTGCTAGATGTGGTCAGGGCCCTGAAAATATAGGTTCCAGGACGGCTGGAGTCAGGAAAACTGACTTGCTGTTATCCTGTATGCACCCAACAAACTGGGTGCTCTTGCTTCTAAGCAGACTTTTGCTAGTTGGATGTGTAATACAATTCAGCTTGCACATTCTGTGGCAGGCCTGCCACAGCCAAAATATGTAAATGCCCATTCCACAAGGAAGGTGGGCTCATCTTGGGCGGCTGCCCGAGGGGTCTCGGCTTTACAACTTTGCCGAGCGGCTATTTAGTCAGGGGCAAACACGTTTGTAAAATCCTACAAATTTGATAACCTGGCTAAGGAGGACCTGGAGTTCTCTCATTCGGTGCTGCAGAGTCATCCGCACTCTCCCGCCCGTTTGGGAGCTTTGGTATAATCCCCATGGTCCTTTCAGGAACCCCAGCATCCACTAGGACGATAGAGAAAATAAGAATTTACTTACCGATAATTCTATTTCTCGGAGTCCGTAGTGGATGCTGGGCGCCCATCCCAAGTGCGGATTATCTGCAATACTTGTACATAGTTACAAAAATCGGGTTATTATTGTTGTGAGCCATCTTTCAGAGGCTCCGCTGTTATCATACTGATAACTGGGTTCAGATCACAGGTTGTACAGTGTGATTGGTGTGGCTGGTATGAGTCTTACCCGGGATTCATAAATCCTTCCTTATTGTGTACGCTCGTCCGGGCACAGTATCCTAACTGAGGCTTGGAGGAGGGTCATAGGGGGAGGAGCCAGTGCACACCACCTGATCCTAAAGCTTTACTTTTTGTGCCCTGTCTCCTGCGGAGCCGCTATTCCCCATGGTCCTTTCAGGAACCCCAGCATCCACTACGGACTCCGAGAAATAGAATTATCGGTAAGTAAATTCTTATTTTTAATTTTCCCGTACTTGGACGATCTCCTTATAAAGGCGAGGTCCAAGGAGCAGTTGTTGGTCGGAGTAGCACTATCTCGGGAAGTGCTACAACAGCACGGATGGATTCTATACATTCCAAAGTCACAGCTGGTTCCTACCACACGCCTACTGTTCCTGGGGATGGTTCTGGACACAGAACAGAAAAAAGTGTTTCTCCCGCAGGAGAAAGCCAAGGAGCTGTCATCTCTAGTCAGAGACTTCCTGAAACCAAAACAGGTATCGGTGCATCACTGCACACGAGTCCTGGGAAAAATGGTAGCTTCCTACGAAGCAAAATTCCATTCGGCAGGTTCCATGCAAGAACTTTTCAGTGGGACCTCTTGGACAAGTGGTCGGGATCGCATCTTCAGATGCATCGGCTGATAACCCTGTCTCCAAGGACCAGGGTATCTCTACTGTGGTGGCTGCAGAGTGCTCATCTTCAAGAGGGCCGCAGATTCGGCATACAGGACTGGGTCCTGGTAACCACGGATGCCAGCCTTCGAGGCTGGGGGGCAGTCACACAGGGAAGAAATTTCCAAGGACTTTGGTCAAGTCAGGAGTCGTCCCTACACATAAATATTCTGGAACTGAGGGCCATTTACAATGCCCTAAGTCTGGCAAGGCCTCTGCTTCAAAACCAGCCGGTACTGATCCAATCAGACAACATCACGGCAGTCGCCCTTGTAAACCGACAGGGCGGCACAAGAAGCAAGGATGGCGATGGCAGAAGCCACAAGGATTCTCCGATGGGCGGAGAATCACGTCTTAGCACTGTCAGCAGTGTTCATTCCGGGCACGACATACACCCGGGAGAGTGGGGACTTAATCCAGAAGTCTTCCAACTGTTGGTAAACCGTTGGGAAAGGCCACAGGTGGACATGATGGCGTCCCGCCTAAACAAAAAACTAGATATTGCGCCAGGTCAAGGGACCCTCAGGCAATAGCTGTGGACGCTCTAGTGACACCGTGGGTGTACCAGTCGGTTTATGTATTCCCTCCTCTGCCTCTCATACCAAAGGTACTGAGAATAATAAGAAAACGAGGAGTAAGAACGATACTCTTGGTTCCGGAG